>NC_137073.1:94751772-95951772 GCF_951640355.1 Cnephaeus nilssonii
TTAATTAGAACGACATCCTTCTGGATGTCCCTCTGGATGACCTTCCATATGAAGCTGAGGCTGCGAGGGAAGCCTGGGTCCCAGATGCCGGAGGGAAGCTGGTGCTGGCAGCCGGGGGAAGGAAGGCCTATTCTTGCATGATTTTCTTGCATCGGGCCTCTAGTTTTTAAATAAAATTACTGATTAATAATGTGAACTTTTCTTTTTCTACTGGGGCCCAGTACACAAATTCGTGCACCTTGAAAGGAACTGTGGGCCATGAGGCTGTGGTAGGCACAGAAGCAGGTCTCAGCCCATCCTCTGTGCCCCCACCCGACCCCTCCCACTGTGACCCCTGGTCCCCTGTCTGCCGGCAGCTCCGCTCCCTCCACTGCCGCTTCCACGCGCTGACAGCACCGGCCCCGCTTGCATTGCTGACGACACGGAGTAATTGGGGCTGGTGCCAGAAGTGGGTGAGAGTGGGACTGGTGCCGTCAGCTACCCTGATCGCCCCTAGGAAGCAGGGGAAGGTGGAGAAGCCCTCAGGGGCAATCAGGGCCAGCAGCTGCTTCTCACACCCACTGATGGTGCCGAGTGATAGGGACCAGCGCCGGGCACCAGCAGCAGGTACAAGCAGCAGCTCCGGTTCTGGCTGCAGGTGCAAGCATTGGGTGGGACCGTGGCACACAGGAGCAAAGAATTTTCAGTAACCACCAGAGGTTCTCCCCCATGACAGCTACTGGCTCCCCACCTTGGTCTGGTGCCCCGCCTTGGTCTGACACCCATTCTCACCTATTCTACCATCCTGCCGTTGCCAATGCCCGCCATGTTCCACACACACACCCTGGTGGTCAGCAGATGTCATAGTGACCGGTTGTTTGGTTGTTCCGGTTGTTCCACCATTTGGACTATTTGCATATTAGCCTTTTATTATGTAGGATTGGGTGTTTAATCTAAAGCAGTGTTTTTGTTTGGTATAGGTATAGGTATTTGAGAGGTCTGTAAAAATATTCAGGGGTGTTTAATAAAGTTTCTCAAAATCAAATTGACATAGCAGAAAGTAAAGGAAGATCTAATATCTTTAAATGTATACCATGTAGAAAATATAATTCATTATTTTAGTGATATAGATGTCCCTACATCTACAATTATATCATTATTTTTAGAAGTTGAAACACAAAATACTTCTTTAAAATATATTTTTATTGATTTCAGAGAGGAAGGGAGAAAGAGATAGAACCATCCTATCTAATAAAAGAGTAATATGCAAATTGACTGTCACACCAAGACACAAGATGGCCACCCCTATGTGGTCAAAGATGGCTGCCCCCATGTGGACACAAAATGTCTGTCACAAGATGGCCGCCAGAAGATGACTAGAGGGGAGGGCAGTTGTGGGAAGTTAGGGGTGACCAGGCCAGCAAGGGAGGGCAGTTGGGGGGAACAGAACTGAAGGAGAGGGCAGTTGGGAGGGGACCAGGCCTGCAGTGGAGGGCAGTTGGGGGGGACCCAGGCCTGCAGGGGAGGGCAGTTGGGGGGACAAGGCCTGCAGGGGAGGGCAGTTGGGGGGGTACCAGGCCTGCAGGGGAGGAAAGTTGTGGGCAATCAGGCCAGCAGGGAGGGGAGTTAGGGGTGACCGGGCTGGCAGAGGAGGACAGTTAGAGGGGACCAGGCCTGCAGGGGAGGGCAATTATGGGTGACTAGGCCAGCAGGGGAGGGCAGTTAGGGGTGACCGGACTAGCAGGGGAGTGCTTTGGTGGGGGGGCAGGCCTGCAGGGGAAGACAATTGGGGGGAACCCAGGCCTGCAGGGGAAGACAGTTGGGGAGGACCCAGGCCTGCAGGGGAGGGCAGTTGAGGGTGATCAGGCAAGCAGGGAGGGCAGTTAGGGGTGACCGGGCCAGCAGAGGAGGGCAGTTGGGGGAGACCAGATCAGCAGGGGAGGGCATTTGGGGGGGAACAGACTGCAGGGAAAGGCAGTTGGTGAGGGCAGACCTGCAAGGGAGAGCAGTTAGGGGCAATCGGGCCGGCTGGGGAGCAGTTAGGCATCTATCAGGCTGGCAGTGGAGTGTTTAGGGGGTGATCAGGCTGACAGGCAGAAGCAGTTAGGGGCAATCAGGCAGAGGCAGGCGAGCGGTTGGGAGCCAGCAGTCCTGGATTGTGAGTGGGATGTCCGTCAGCCTGTTTAGGCTTGACCCCAGTGGGATTGGGCCTAAACAGGCGGTCGGACATCCCTCAAGGGGTCCCAGATTGGAGAGGGTGCCGACTGGGCTGAGGGACAGCCCCCCCCCCCCCCCGTGCACGAATTTCGTGCACCGGGCCTCTAGTCAATAGTAAGAGAGAATCATTGATGGGCTGTCTCCTGCACACCCACCTCTAGGGATTGAGCCCACAGCACAGGCATGTACCCTGAGGGGAATGGAACCATAACTTCCTACTTCATAGGTTGACACTCAACCACTGAGCCACACCAGTTAGGCATTATTCAGCTCTCCAGATAAGAAATAAGAGAGCAAGTACCAAGACAACAAGAGGATCAATGAACTACTAATAGAAAAACACACACCAAATGAGCACACTTAAGAGTAATGAGTGGTGAGTGGAAGTCACTGAATGTGATAGATTGTTATGTAAGGGCAAAAAATATTTGTGCCAAATGTTAAAATAAATGAAGTACCATAAATTCTCCATGAGAACCTATTAAGAAATGCAAAGCAAATATTTTACTTTTTCTGATTGTATAGTCAGTTGGAAAAAGTTTGTTGAGTGTGGTGGTGAGAAACATTGAAGCAAGAGAAACTTTCAATTAGTCATGAATTGCCTGAGAGGTTTTGCTTGATTGGGACAATGGATTTGTTTCACTTTAGGTCTGTACTGTTAGGTAATGGGAAATTACTGCTTGAGATATGTACTCTGTGCCAATTCCAATACACCAAGAGCAAAGTGGTTGTAAATTTCAGAAAAAAATCTATTCTGGGGCAGCATGGGAAAAGTTACAATAAGGCTGATGAAGGTTAAACAGACCATATCTTTTAGATGATGCTACAAATCTATAGCAAGTTCAAGCCAATAAAAACAAGTTATGTCTCTGAATGAAAAGGAATGAAAAAAGCCTGTTTAGGATTATTGCAAAGGATAAAATCTTTTTAAAAAGTGATTAAATCTGTGACCTAATGAGAACTTATTTTCTTGGCACTTACTGTATCTGAATGTGTTTTATTCTGTGTGTGTTCTTTTATGCTTATGTTGAACTACGTGTAACTGTGTTTTATTTTTTAATAAAGTTCTTAAAAAATGATTGAGCTTAGTATTTCCTTGGCTTACAGCATCTATATCATAACCTTGCATGTAGTAATCACAAAATATTTCAATTGTAATAGTGTCTGTTAAAAATATTATTAATAAAGTAAGCAGAAGGTCAACTGGGCAGAAGAAACTTCCCCAGATATTCTAGCAATAGAGAATAAGCAAGAGCACTTTTTTTGTTTTGTTTTTTAAAGGCATGTAATAGGAAGAAATCTTCCTGGGAGAAGATATTGATTACCATTATGTGTTAATTGGCACGTGTAATGTTAAAGTGGGATTTGTTTTCCTAGTTTATTTGACTCCATGTTTTTTATTTGAGATGTACCTTTACTTCTGCTTCCTATCTCCTACCTGATTCTCAAATAGTTTGTTTTATGTTTTTTAAGGTAACTCTCTATAGTGTTTTTATATGTCTTGTGATAACTTTTGTTCCCAGTTCTATTTTCAAGGATGTTTGTATAGCAAAGAGCCTTGGAGGATAGAAATAGTGTTCCCCTTTGGGGACAGAAGACAGATGATGAGTCTGAGAAGGATAATGTCTCCATCTGGGGCTAAATTGGTCAGGTTTGTTAGTAACCATCTCATAAAATGTTGTTGTTTTTTATAGACTTAGAACTCCTCACCTTTGCACAGATCCCCTGTAGGTGCACAAGTGGAAGCCAATGCAAATATAAATTCATGCTGCCTACCGTTCAGTGAATAATAAACTCCTGTGGCCCAGGAATCTCATGTCATCTGCCAGAATGAAACTGTGGCAGATTATAGTTCTTTACACAGTTGTAACGGCAAATTCTTTTATTTTGAGGAATGGCACAAGGAGAACACATATGGAGTATGTGTATGTCCTGCAAATCCAATGGTCAAAAGCAGAAGTAATAGCCTTTGGAATGTGATTAGAAGAATAGATTTATTTTAAATGTATCAAGAAATTCCTCTTTGAGTAAGAAAACTCTTTGTCTAAAAAAAACACAAAAGAGAACATCTGTGATACTTTCAAAAATAAAGGTAAAATAAAAACCATATTTTGATAATATCAAAAATAAAAGTAAAAAATAAGTAGTTATTTTGGATAAACAAGTTAATAAATGTATCTACTTTTGTGGGGAACAACGTGTGTCAATGAACAAAGATGAATAGCCCTCTAGTTTTGTAAGAAGGTGAGGAGTGATCTTAGGAAACCTTAGCTAAGATTCAACTGTGATCATCCTGCAGAACTTGGGTTTTTTGTTGTTGTTGTTGTTGTTTTTAGATAACATTAAAATAAAATATTTAAAATGTCCATTATTTCCACATTTTGAACAAACAACTGGGAAGGATTCCCTTTCTCGATCAAAACTATCTGAGCAGCCCATCTGGTGTAGTTCAGTGGTTGAGTGTTGACCCAGGAACCGATAGATCAAAGGTTCAATTCCTGGTCAGAATACATGTCCAGGTTGCAGGATGGATCCCCAGTAGGAGGCAGCCAATTGATAATGTTTCTCATCTCATCAATATTTATATCTCTCTATTCCTCTCCCTTCCTCTATCTCTAAAAATCATTAAAACATTTTAAAAAACACTATCTGAGTATTGGTCATTGTCATCTCTTCTGTCCCCAACCACATTCATCATGGAGGTGAATGTTCGGACTGTGAGAGCTTTCTGATTTCTTCTGTCTCATTCATCTATGTTTTTCTGATTTACCTATTAAAGTATATTGGGGGCATTTTATACCGAAAGGGCTATACTATAATTAAAAAATAAAAATCTAAATTCACAGTGATTTATGATGAAAAGCAGCTTATGTTTTGTTGTTTAATATAGTCAGTGGGCTTCTGTGACTATTTTATGCATCACAGCATTCTGTCTAATCCATGTGTGGTATAATTCATATTGAATATGATGTATATTTTTAATGATCCTGGTCTTTTTTCTTGATTTTCTCTTATAATTAAACAATCAAATGATTGCCCTCTAATTTATCATCACACATTAATCTTATTTCAGTACATAATCAACAAAGTCTTCTATTTATGTAAATACAAATATATGAGGTAGTCATCAACTAATTTTTCTGCAGTGAATCTAAGTGAAGATTCTATTACAGAATTTCCAACTACCTTTAACTCATCCTGAGCATTTAAATTTGTTTCTCAACTTTAAATATATTCCTTTCCTCTCCAACCAAAATGAGGTAAATGTCAGACTTTGGATTCAATTTAAATTTACACCAAGCTCTTTCATCTCAAATGCACACTTCTCATCGGTGGCTGCTTATCATTGAGATGACTGAAAGCAATTGCTTTAAGTGCCTAACTCAATATATCTACATCCATCCATAGAACTTCGGTGCCACACTCATATATATCACCTTGCTCCCTGCCTCTGCGATTTTCTCTATAGAGAATATAAGTCTCATAAGACATACTCTTGGCATTTGTCTTGAGTTACTGTATTAACCTAACCCTGCTGCCTTCCCTCACAAGATTGAATAAAGAAATTATAGTCAAGTGTCAAAAAATGAAGAGTTGGGAAAAGAATAATGACATTCTGAGTATTTGTTATATAAATGAAAGCTAATACACACTTCTGAAGAAAAGATGTTTGAGCAGTCTTTATTCCCTTAAGTACCAACATGTTTTTCTTGTCCACTAATCAACTTTCTTGGTCAAGTGCAGCTGACCCAAGATAATTTATATGTTTAATTTTTATCTATGAGAATATAAGACGGAAAATGCACAAAATAAGTAATGATCAAAATTCTCCAAGAACAATGAATCAATTTATAGATGTGAAATGTAAATACGAATGTCAACAATAGTTTTCACCTTAACAACATTAAGGAGTGATATTGTCACAGTAGTCTGGCCGCGTTTTTGAAAAGGTAACCATAGCAAATTTAAATATGTCAAATTCCTCCCTAGGCACAGGCACTTCCACCATGTAACACTCTCAGTGGTCTGTGAAATAATCACAGATTCTGGTTCAAAATAGATAGAAGTGAAATGAGTTACTTTTCAAATTGCCTATTTCTTTTCAATACATTCCAGTACTCTGCTATAAAAAGGTTTCCCAAAAAGTCTGTAAAGAGTATACAAAATGTTGTTGTGCTTTTAGAATATCATTATTTGCTGTTTTTAATAAGAATTGGATCTAATTCTTATTAATTAGAATAATATTTTTATGGCAAACCAAATACTAATTCATTTCAAATTTGGAGAGTGCTCTCATAAGTTTCATCCTTGAAAATCGTTTGTATACGAGTGACTTAGGTGTAAACAGATGTCACTAAATCTTCCTGTAAATCAGTTCCAAGTAAGGTGGCATTTACTGTGATGTTACATGTTGAACTATTTCCAGACATCATCTACTAGTATTAACACATTATCATTTAGCCGTATCCTGGCACGGTTGTCTTAGGGAAAATAACATTTCTTACCCCCAAGGTAAGGGGACTAGGACCCACCTGCAGTGGGACCAGGTGAGGCCTCTGTGGGCTTAGGAGCTGTTCTGCCTTGTGCTCCCAGGAAAGGTCAAGAAACCCCCCCTTTCTGAGGGAGCACCCCGTCTCCTGTCCTGTGCCCAGCTCCCTGAGTTTGGGAAAGGCCCACGGACAAGTCTTTAGCTGCATTTGGGGTTATGGTGGAGCTGCAAGCGCCCCTGAGTTGGGTGGGGCAGCTTCATTCATAGCAGTGAACGTGCCTCCCTGCTTCTTTCTTCCAACCATACAGCGTTTTCATCAGTAAAATGCAGAGACGTTATTCTGTCAGCCGTCCTGTCAAGACTCTGCTTCTTCCAGACAGCGTCGCTCAGTGGTTGAGCATCCACTTGTGTACCAGGAAGTCACGCTTCAGTTCCCAGTCAGGGGAATACCCGATGTGGGGCCTGCAGGAGGCAGCCGATCAATGATTCTCTCTCATCATTGATGTTTCTACCTCTCTCTCCCTCTCTATTCCTCTCAGAAATGAATAAAAACATTGGGGGGAAAAAAAAGAATCTGCTTCTTCGCCTTCAGTTACCGTACTTGCAACAGCCCTAAAGGAATGAAGATTCTTGAAACAATATGTTTAGAATCCAGTGGAGACTCCTGGTAGCTCTTTGTCCTGCTGTAATCAGGAAGGGACTTGTGCAGCAACCCTGGCCTGTGGAGCATATGATTGCTGAGGGTTCATGTCATTCAGAAGTGGAAACTTGGGTTATTCCATCAAGTAAGCCATTAAAACCAGAGGAGGTGTTAGCTGCAGACGTGGGGGGATTTGAATGAATAGTAGAGGAGGTAAGGGTAATAATTGGTTACAGTACTGAGGCCAACTATAGGAAGTTCCCCAGCATTCCAAGTCCCCCCTCCCTGAAGAACAGCCCACAGGAACCATGGAAGAGCTGCTCCCTGAACCTTTGGAGCAGTGGTTCTCAACCTTTCTAATGCCGCGACCCTTTAATACGGTTCCTCATGTTGTGGTGACCCCAACCATAAAATTATTTCCGTTGCTACTTCGTAACTGTAATTTTGCTACTGTGAACCACAGGTTGAGAACCGCTGCTGTAGAGCCTAAGACCATCGGAAAACACAGATATTGACATTACGATTCATTAACAGTAGCAAAATTACAGTTATGAAGTAGCAACGAAAATAACTTTATGGTTGGGGGTCACCACAACATGAGGAACTGTATTAAAGGGTCGCGGCATTAGAAAGGTTGAGAACCACTGCTGTAGAGAGAAGAATGCAATATAGACAAGAGAGCACATGAAGATGCACTGCTCAGCTCTCCTGCTGTGGGATCCTAAATGACTGCTGACCCCCTGTCCTCACAACTGTTTTGTGTCATTGCCACACCCTGTTAACGGCCATGACCATGAACGGCAAGGGTACTGGGATCAGTCTATCACAAAGAGAGGCAGGATACCTCTCATGGCAACCTTGGTTGGGGAATCATAGTCCATCTGCATTTGCCAATTGGTCTTACCCAAAGACAGTAAACTTTCTCCTCTATCCATGACAGCAGGTGGTTTTCCAACTTGTGGCAAGGTGCCCATGGACATGAGGTCCTATCCTCCCTCAGAGCCTGAGAAAATAGGGGCACTCCCTTCCTTTGTGACTACATTTCAAAGAGGGGCCTCCTCAGCCCTTACGACAGGCAGGCCTGGCTTGTAACATTGGCCAAAAAAAACTTATTTAAAAGATTGACACCTCAAAAGAGCAAAGACATCACCATGCCGTGTTTTCTCAAGTGAATGGTCGAAGAAAAGGGAAGGGAGGGGCCTGTAAGGTTAGGCCATTTGGATTCTGTAAGGGCCAGGATTCATCAGAGACCTAGAGGCCGGAAGTAAACTGTCTAAGGCTTAGGCCACCTTGGTCACCTCCCAGGACCCTTCTCCCCTTCACTTGTTCCCTTCCCTACCTTCTCCCCGTCAGCAAATCTCTCGCATGTACATCTCTCTTCGGAGTCTCTTCTTGTCAGAGGACAAAAACTAACATAACACAATATTACAGGCATCTATTTTATGAATAAACCACCTAGTTCACTTAAGATGTGGTTTGCCATGCAGTACGTGAAAGTATCAGAGAGCTTGCTGGCACATAAATACCTTGATCAAATAAAAACTCGATCCAGATTGATGCAGTTGCTGTTCTGAGCAAGGCATGAGCTTGGTGAACACAGGGTACTGGATTCCAGTTCCCACGGGTCACCTCTCCTGGATCCCGGCTCGAACATAGGTCAGTTTTGGCTATTGTTATCCTTATTGCCACTACTCCATACTACTATCTTTCTGTGTCAATTGTAGTGGTCTTCTTGTCTTCCAATTTTATTCTCCTTATCTTCTGAATGGAAACATGTGCATATGCATGCACACACACACACAAGCACACACACATACAAATGGACTCAGACATCCTCTTTTAAGAACCACAGTGTGGATTCCCTTAACATTTTTGTGGGATTTAAATGAAGGGGATTCTAAAGATAAATATGTTATTTACCATAAAAAGCAGATGTTAGAAAAAATTGGATATGTACTTTATTGATTATATGTTACCATGTGAGTAATATAGGCATGACAAATGATAACTTCTCTCACCATTTGTATCATTTTGCAGATTTTATTTTTAGGAACTTCATTTAACCCACCATGATATTAATGATGACTTATAATAATTGCTAAAATTTTTAGTCAATCATTGGCACGCTTTCAATTATTTGAATATATGGGGCATAAATAATTAATTTTCAGTTCTCATTTTAATATTTTTCATTATCAGCCTGCAGAAGTTCTCCATCTCCACCCGCGACACACATACACACATACACACACACACACACACATGCAGCAGCAGAGCCATTTCTATGATACTTTCTTTTTCCTCTTATTGTATTTTGTAGAGTTAAGGGAATCTTGAAAGAAACTCATTATTTGGGGCTATAATATGCTTGTAACTGGGCTAGGAATCTCACATATATCATTTAATATTCTCAACACACTGTGTGATTGGCATTACCATCCATGTTTGTAAAGAGATTAAAAATTTAATCTGAGAAGAAAAAACCTCCTTCAGGTTCCTAATGAGAAAATTGTTGAGCCAAGAATGAAGTTCAGGCCTATCTGACTCCAAAGGCCATGCCTTCCCACTCTAGGACTTATCTCCTTTTCCATTATACTATTAAAGTCAACAACCAATGAATGAGTATGAACTTAGCAGTATGTATTACAGTGACATGTTTACATATGTTATTAGCATTAAAATAAACTAATGGTTATTGCTATATTACTAAGATATATGTTGTATAGTCTTAATGGTTATTGCAATATTAATAAGACATGAAGAGAATTATGTAGTGGTGATTGCCACTTTAAGAAGATGTATGAAGAGGTTTATTGGCTCCAAAAAAAAAATATATATACACTGAAGGAAAACACTGTCATAATGCATATTCTAAGAGTAGCACTGCTTGAATGGTTATGGATTACAAAAGTAATTTCACTGGAAAGTTTTAATGTCTGTTAAATGTAAAGTTAAAATGACATGCTTAAAGAGATGATATACTTAAATGGTCTCCTTGTCTTCATACTCACCCTGCTTTAGTCCATATACTAGAATCCTCTGTTTCCTCAAATACAGCTTTGATTGTATTAAATCAGTTTCCCCAGTTTCATTGGTTCCATTTCCTTCAGCACTGACAGGAGAATAAAGACCAAGTTCTGTAATCTGATACAATAAGGTATTCATGACCTGACTCTCATCTAAATTTCTACTTTCCAGCCTTGCATTGTTTCCTTTTTTGAATAAATTTGATTTACTCGCTCTACACAAAACCTAGTTACATATTATCTCTTTACTAAATTGCCCTTTTCTGCCTTATACATAAAAAAAGTCCTATCCGCTTTTAATCAAATTATACAACTTGTTAACACCTAGTTCCAAGGTTATCTCATCAATATGCATGTGCTAGAAGTATTTCTATATATTATGTGAAGTAGTATTTTTTCAACACACATTTTAAATGTGTATTACTTAGATATAGGAATACGAATGCCTTTCTTATAATCAATATATGATGGGTCTCTTTGGTTAGGGAACTGATTGTCTAGCGGTTTGGTAGATTCATCCTTTTGGATGGAGAAGTTACTAAGCATGATAGCAGGGTTTGAGGAATAGAAGAAGGCTGTTTCATAGGAAGTTTCTAATTGTTTTACTAGATCATTCTCACATTATGTCTGTTTCACAGACATCAAATTAAATCTTATAAATATTATATTTCTGCATCATTCTATTTACATAAAATCTATATTTCTTAGGGCTAATTGTATGGAAAAATCATCGTTGTCATTATCATCCTATCTAATAAAAGAGTAATATGCACATTGACCATACCTCCACTATACCCACAAGCTATGCCCACCAGCCAATCGGGAATAAATATGCAAATAAACCCAACCAAGATGGCTGTGGCCGCAGAGAGCAGTAGGGAGGTTTGGGTTTCCCCAGCAATGGAGGAAGCCAAGCTTTCCGCCTGCCCTTGCTGGCCTAAGACTCCACTCAAGGCTACAAAGTTTCAATGATAGAAGATAAATAAATCCAAACAGAAATGGCAGCAGCCATGGAGCTGGAAAGAGCAGGAGGCTAGGGTTGCCCCTGATGATGGAAGAAGCCAAGTTTCTGAAGCCCTGGCCTGCCTTGGCCTCTGCTCCATGCTACAAAGTTTCAATTATAGAAGATACATAAATCCCAACAGAAATGGCTGCTGCCACGGAGCAAGCAGGAGGCTTGGCGCCACTCCAGGCTACAAAGTTTCAATTGTAGAAGATAAATAAATCCCAGATACCAGGGCCTCCGCTTGGGTCGCTGGGGGCATGGCTGGCCTGCAAACCACCACAGGCCTCTTGCCCAGGGCACCCCATGTCCCAAGGGAACTCCAACCCTGATCCAGGACACCCTTTAGGGCAAACCAGCTGGCCCCCACTCATGCACCAGGCCTCTATCCTATCTAATAAAAGAGTAATATGCAGATTGACCATCACTCCAATCCAACAAGATGGCCACCACAAGATGGGCAGCAGAGGAGGGCAGTTGGGTGGGACCAGGCCTGCAAGCGAGGGCAGTTGGGGGTGATCAAGCCTGCAGGGGAGGGCAGTTAGGGGTGACCAGGCCTGCAGAGGAGGGAAGTTGCGGGTGACTGGGCCTGCAGGGAAGGGCAGTTGTGGGGGGACCTAGGCCTGAAGTGGAGAGCAGTTGGGGACCCAGGCCTGCAGGGGAGGGCAGTTAGGGGTGACCAGGCCTGCAGGGGAAAGAAGTTAGGGGCAAACAGGCTGGCAGGGGAGCAGTTAGGCATCGATCAGGCTGCCAGGGGAGTGGTAAGGGGGTGATCAGGCTGGCAGGCAGAAACGGTTAGGGGCAATCAGGAAGGCAGGCAGGCGAGCAGTTGGGAGCCAGCAGTCCTGGATTGTGAGAGGGATGTCCGGCTGCCCGTTTAGGGTTGATCCCATTGCTAGTGATATATTAGGAACAAAGAGAGGCAGTTTGAGGAAAGTAGGATCATGGGAAGTGAAGAGATGTTCTAGAGCAGGTTTGGCACTTTTTTCTTAAAGGACTATATAGTAAATTGTATCGGCCCTAAACGGGCATTTGGACATCCCTCAAGGGGTCCCATATTGGAGACGGTGCAGGCTGGGTTGAGGAACACCCCCCCTCCATGTACGAATTTCATTCACCGGGCCTCTAGTAATTATATACTTGGGATTCTTAATAAAAGTACTTCTACTCTAACCTATTCATTAGGTCCTCCTCTACTCCAATGTTATCATTTTTTTGTAAATAAAGTCTTATTGGAAAAGCTTCTCCATTCATTATTTGTTTTCTATGATTATTTTTCCATTATAACAGTAAATTCAAGAAAACAAAGGTTTTATAGCTAGCAAACCTAAAGTATTTACTGTGCTGGGCCAGCTCAGCCAAGGGTTTGGTGAGCCTGGGGGGTTGGGGGGCGGTGAACGACTAAAGAAAAGACAGACAAAGAGAATAAGCTGGGGCTTGGTGGATCTCCTGTGCCTGGCTGAGGCCACAGAGAGAGATCTAGCCAGCAAGCTGAGGCTTTATTTTATAGCCAGAGGTAAACAAGGTAGTGGTCACCATAGTTACACTGTTCTTGTGAGTATCACTTGTTTTGGCAGCACTTGCTGTACCTCCCACAGCCCATTAGCTACCCAGGAAGGATCTAGGGAATGTCATAAGGTCAAGCTTAATTATGAGAGGGCTGTGCCCTCTAAGCTGGGACTTGTTTGTGGCTTTGCTAACAGGTCAGCCCCAGGCTTAACCCTATAGCTGTTCCCTACAATTTACTATATAGTCCTTTAAGAAAAAAGTGCCAAACCTGCTCTAGAACATCTCTTCACTTCCCATGATCCTACTTTCCTCAAACTGCCTCTCTTTGTTCCTAATATATCACTAGCATTTTATTTTTTAAAATCATTTTTTATATTTCAATTCCAGTTTTCATACAATATCATATTAGTTTCAAGTGTAAACCCAAGTGATTAGACATTATATACAACTTACTAGGTGATCATCCTGATAAATATTGAAACCATCTGACACCATGAATAGCTATCAGAATATTATTATTGACTATATCCCCTAGGCCAGTGATCTGCAAACTCATTAGTCAACAGAGCCAAATATCAACAGTACAACAATTGAAATTTCTTTTGAGAGCCAACTTTTTTAAACTTAAACTTCTTCTAATGTCACTTCTTCAAAATAGACTCGCCCAGGCCGTGGTATTTTGTGGAAGAGCCACACTCAAGGGGCCAAAGAGCAGCATGTGGCTCAAGAGCCGCAGTTTGCCAACCACGGCCCTAAGCAGTACTTTACATCCCCATGATTATTCTGTAACTACTAATTTTTTTACTTCTTAATCCCTTTACCTTTACCCCCAACCCTCCAATACTCCTCCCATCTGGCACCCATTAAAATGTTCTCTGTAACTATGAGTCTGTTTTTGTTCTGTTTGTTTGTGTTAAATATGTGGCATAATTATATTAATATACATGTTTAAAAGTACATATATAAACACTTGAGGACATAAATATGCATATGTACATATATGTAAGATACATTATATATACTAGTATATATATACTTGAGGCCTGATGCACAAAATTCATGCAAGGTGCTTGGCCCTCCTCAGCCCTCACAGCTCCGGCTTCATCTGGACGGTCATCTGGACAGTCGTTCTGCTGTTCAGTCTAATTAGCATATTAGCTCTTTATTATATAGGTAATTAATACAAACCTATGTTTCTTAATCTGTTTTGGCAACTAATGTTAATTCTCAAGTAAGTTGACAGGTCAATTATGAAACAGTCTCTAATATAATACCAAAACTCACCAAATTGATTGCTGCTCAGTTAAAAGAGCCATACTTTGAGCACTTTATTTCACTAAATTGTCTAATTTGTTTATTTCAATGTGTTCATTTGAATAGTTAGATGGATGTTTTCTAAAATACAGAAAAATTAGAAGCCGAGGTTGAATTACCATTATGATAACTAGAAGACATTAGTTTTGTAACTGGACAAATATCTTTTGCACTATCCTAAAATAAGGCACTGTGTTATAAATTCTGAGTTATGCCATTTGTAAATAATTATTATTTTAAAATATATTTTTATTGATTTCTGAGAGGAAAGGAGAGGGAGCGAGAGATAGAAACATCAATGATGAGAGAGAATCATTGATTGGCTGCCTTCTGCCCACCCCCTACCAGGGTTAGAGCCCTTAACCCAAGCATGTGCCCTTGACCATAATTGAACCCAGGACCCTTCAGTCTGCAGGCCTACACTCTATCCACTGAGCCAAATTGGGTACGGCTGGAAATTATTAAAAAATAACATAACACCAAGAATCAAATTATAAGAATGCTAAATCATATCAACAAGCGAATACTGTATACATATCAGTGAAATGTTTTAGAGTGATGTCAATATATTTAATTTTAAATATTTCTGGCTCATTTATAAAATAATGAAAGTAAAATATATATAGTATGTAATATAGAGCATATCTATGATATAGAGCATATCTATGATATAGAGCATATCTATGATATAGAGCATATCTATGATAATTTATAGAAAATGTTTTCCATATTTTTCTTTCAAAATAATAACACTAACTAAAGATAAAGCGTCACTCAGAATTAAATGAGGATAAACAACATTTTTCTTCTCTTTTACACAGCATCTGTTTATCCTACATTTGTCTCAAATAAAAGATTCAGGAATCCAAGAACTATCCCCTGATTTTGGCTCAGAAACATAGACTGTCAGGATGAAAGAGGATTCGGGTTTTAGCAAAACTGGCACTGTATTTGAAGATTAGCCATTAGTTTCAACTGCATGCCAACAGCAGCAGCTGGCCTTTAAAAGTCTCACATGCTCATTTCATTTCTGCTCATTGACTTATCTAAAATGAGTGAGGAAGAGTAAATAACAAGGAAAAGAGGACACAAGTATCTTTATGTTGTTTTCACAGTAGTGGAGTCAACAAATTTAATTGTTTTTGTCATTGAAGGATCAGTAAACGTAAACACGATAGTGAATATTTTGAACCATATCTCAGAAATGTTCTCAGAAAACAGACTACATATATCATGTACTACATGAATGTATGTATTTATATTCATACATATGTACATGCATACACACACATATAAAGAATTATAATTAATGTGGAAAGTAGAGATATAGTATTAAATGCATAACTTAAAGCCCCTCTTGAATATATATCGAAATCATATAGCCTAACTAAATGCTCAGATGCTGATATATAACTATGATACCTGGCTGTCAATATGATTTTAATACCCTATGTGTTTTTTTGAAAGGCCCTGAAGAATTAAATGCTTCTACTAGGATTGTGTCTCCATTCCCTGTATGCCTTATTCATTATAAGATTCTTCATTCACTCAGATGGTCAGCAGAAATGGCTTGTATTGGGTAAAGATTGATTTATGTCATACAGTATGACAATTATTCAACATATTAAAATAAAAATTATGTGTCTCAGAGTTATCACCAAAATATTAAAGAGATTAAAACTTTCTTGTCATGCCCTAGCCAGTTTGGCTCAATGGATAGAGCGTCGGCCTACGGATTAAAGGCTCCCAGGTTCGATTCTGGTCAGGGGCACATGCCAGGGTTGAGGATTTGATTCCCAGTACGGGGTGTGCCGGAGGCAGCCAATCAATGATTCACTCTAATCGTTGATGTTTCTATCTCTCTCTTCCTTTCCCTTCCTCTATGAAATCAATAAAATAAAATAAAAATTATAAAAAACAAGCAAGACTTTCTTGTCATATCAGCAGTTGTGAAGAGTTAGAAATGTTTAGATTGGGAAATAGACTTGTGTTCACAGGGTTGATGTACTGTGAGGTAAAGGAGGGCTTGCTTTGGGATGTGTCCCTCAAGAGTTTAGCACTTCAAAATAACGAATGGGAGTTGGGGAAGACCCTTTGATTCACTATTAAGTCAGATCATTCTAGCAACGATAACTTATCAAAAACGGATTGGAAGTTATGGGACTTAGGCTCTAGAGGTATTCTTGGGCAGGACTGGGCTGGTGGTTGTGTTTCGGCTTTAAGCAGCAGCTAAGTAGTTGAATGTGTTTAGATGACAATCTATTAAAAACAAGTAGCATGTTGTTCCTAAAGATGAGAAGATTTTATGAGTGTGAGCTCACCTCAATTTCACTTCAATAACCTAACCACTTTATTTCTGTCTCCCTTTTACTTAGTGATGTTTGACATTATACTTCCAAATGATACAGCTTGCTTTGCCCTAAAACTTAATCCAAATGGCAATGTGTTGTCTTAAGAATTAGAAAATATGGAAATCAAGAAGATATCTGCAGTGTGTTTAACAAATCTGTGAGTTGAATAAATTTTGAAATCATCCTCTCTAATAAAATGGTAATATGCAAATTAACCATCACTCCACTACATAGGCCATGCCCACCAGCCAAGCCACGCCCACCAGCCAATCAGGGCAAGTATGCAAATTAACCCCAATCCAAGATGGCTACAGCCACAGAGAGCAAGGTTTCCCAGGTAACAGAGGGAGCCAAGCTTTCTGCCAGCCGTTGCAGGCCTAAGCCTCCACTCAAGCTACAAAGTTTCAACTATAGAAGGTAAACAAATTCAAACAAATGGCGGCAGAATGGAGCTTGAGAGAGCAGGCCAGGGTTGCCGGCGGCAACAGGGGAAGCAGACCTGGTCCCTCACAACTGCCCTCACACAAAGTTTTCCGCACACCCTGGCCGGGCTCACCTGCTTAAGGCTACAAAGTTTCAATTGTAGAAGGTGAATTAACTGCCACAGAAATGGCTGCCGCCCCAGAAATGGCCGCCACCCCAGGCTACAAAGTTTCAATTGTAGAAGGAAAATAAATTCCAGATACCAGGGCCTCCCCTTGGGTTGCCAGGAGGCGTGGCCGGCCTGCAAACCACCACAGGCCCTTCGCTCAGGCCGCCCCACACCCCAAGGGAACCCTCACCCTTATCTGTGACACCCTTCAGGGCAAACCAGCTGGCCCCACCCCTGTACCAGGCCTCTATCCTATCTAATAAAAGAGTACTATGCAGATTGATCATCACTGCAACACACAATATAGCTGCCCCCATGTGGTCAAAGATCCTGCCCCCATGTGGACACAAGATGGCCACTACAAGATGGCCAGCAGGAGAGGGCAGTTGGGAGGCACCCGGCCTGCAAGGGAGGGCAGTTGTGAGGGACCAGGTCTGCAAGGGAGGGCAGTTGAGAGGGACCAGGCTTGCAAGGGAGGGCAGTTGGAGGTGATCAACCCTGCAGGAGAGGGCAGTTAGGGGTGACCAGGCTGGCAGAGGAGGGAAGTTGGGGGCAAACAGGCTGGCAGGGGAGCAGTTAAGCATCAACCAGGCTGGCAGCGGAGTGGTTAGGGGGTGATCAGGCTGGCAGGCAGAAGCGGTTAGGGGCAATCAGGAAGGCAGGCAGGCAAGCAGTTGGGAGCCAGCAGTCCTGGATTGTGAGAGGGATGTCCGACTGCCCGTTTAGGCCCGATCCCACCAGGATCGGGCCTAAACGGGCAGTCGGACATCCCTCCAGGAGTCCCATATTGGAGAGGGTACAGGCTGGGCTGAGGGACAATCCCCCGCCGTGCACGAATTTCGTGCACCGGGCTTCTAGTTAAAAATAAAGTGAGAAATGTTCCTCCTCTCAGGATTTATCATTATGGGACCATCTGGCATTTGGAATACAGATATTAAAATAAAATTCATGCAATTTTACATTACTATTCAGAATGTATGATTGATCATTTTAGCAGTTTTTTCAAATTAGCCATTCTTGTTTTCCCTTTAAAAGACATATTTTATATGACCAAAACATTTTATATTGTATTAAAAACATACTAATAAGATAATTACTATATTATGTGCTTATAAAGAAAATGAAAAGTAACTTCATGGTATATGGGAATTACTTGGTGAAATTTTTTTTTTAAAAAGTATTATATGTCCAGGAAGAAAATATAAAGATAATTTGAAAATTTTTTCTTCTTTTTTGGAAAAACAACTGCATGGTGGTCATGTAATTGTCCCTTTTGAAAATCAAATGCATAATTAATGGTCATTAAGACAGGAAGGTTATTCCATGCACATGCCAGTCCTCTCCAGACCCGCATGCAAGGGAATGATGTTATATTTTGAGGGCCATAAAAAAAAAACCTGTATACAATCATAATTTAGATTGAATTTTCTTCAAAATTCTTAATTGTAGGTCACTTCAGTGGTGTGACAGATGGTAGAATGGTAAAGTGGATAACAAGACACAAAGGCAGGTGGCAGAGAGGCAGAGGGAATTTTTTTCTAAAATAATGTCAGTCTTAGCACTTTGATGACATTGGGACCCCCCAGGGCAAGTTCCTGGGTGGGGTAAGTGCTGAGCTTCTTAAGTCATTTAGGAATTAATAATTGCCTTAAGTGAAATATCAATCCTGTTAATTATCACCTTGAAAGCACATGCTAAAAATACATTGAGTTGTCTTTTGTAAACAAAAGAATGTTCCTCATAGCCTTTAAAAGTTGTTTTGTTTTGTTTTTGAACAAACAACTTCAGTTATTTGTCTGATGGATCAAAAAACAAAAATCAAACAAAACAAAAAAAGCCCACAAAATATTTGGAGAAATCAATTTGTATTAGCCAGGAAGTTTTTAAACACATCAACATATATTAGAAAAGCATATAGAAACATATCTCATGCTCTCTTGTAAATCTATCTCTATAGGCATGGCTCTCTTCAGAGGTAAAGGAAGGACGATAGGAGCTAGGATATCCTGCCGGCCTTGAGCAGAAAGACCCAAGCTCCCCCTGTGACCTGGCTACAGCTCATTTTAAAGGGGCTGAATTGGGAGTAAAAGCAGTACCAGCAACAACCAGAGCAGAAACACAGCCAAACACTCCCATGGGGATTATTCAATAGCTCTTTATCCTATAAATATTTACATAAATCACATTTGTGTTCCCTGCTGCAGTGGATTAAAGTAGAATTACATGTACTGACCATGTCTAAACTTTGAGGACACACCATTGTGTGGCATGGGTTAGGAATTTTGTAATGCTCCCACTGCCTCTGTAATAGAACTAAACACTTCAGCACAGCAATGGTGTATAAATACAAACCTAGAAAATACATAGAAGCCACTGCTTATCTCATGTTTACAAGAAGGGATGAGTAAAAGATGTCTATTTTGAAGTTTAGAATGAGAAAGCAGTACTTTCTTCCAGTTGAACCTCCAAAGAAAAGTCCCAGCACTAATAGAGCTCACCTGTGTGTTTTGTTTGTTTGTTTGTTTGTTTGTTTGTTGTGTGTGTGTGTGTGTGTGTGTGTGTGTGTGTGTGTGTGTGTTTCCAAAAAGTAGCTTACACATACCTTAAAACTTGGGATAACTTTTGATTGAGATACCATAATTGCAAATCATTGCCCATGGCAACATGTTTTAATTTGCAAAATGTCCATAGCATTCATCTCTCTGCGCTTATAACAATTGAGTAATATCCATGGGTGGCAGAGATGCTCAGTCGATTCCCCAGCAAAAAAGTGTGCAGGCAAATGCATCCAAATGTCCTTGATAAACTGAGTCGGTTTATGTCGGGTTGGGAAATAATAAAAATATCAGGTGTTATGAGTTGGACTGAATTTCCTCAAAAAAGAAAGATTGAAGCCCTAAACTCAAGTACTTCTTAGAACATGGTCTTATTTTGAAATGTTGTAGTTGCTGATGTACGTGGTTAAGATGGGTAGAATGGTCTCCTAATCCAGTATGGCCAGTGTCGTATGTAACGCTGGCCAAGTGAAGACAGACAAACGCTGGGAGGAGGCCTTGTGATGACAAACACAGAGACAGGAGTTACAAAGCACCGAGCCAAGGAACACCAGCGATGTACCAACAAGCCACAGGAGCCCGAGAGGCAGAGAAGCAGCCTAAAGATCCAGGAGGAGCACGGCCCTGCCCACTTTTCATTTCAGGCTCCCAGCCTCCAACAATGTGAGGCAATAGATTTGCTTGTTTTAAGCCACTAAGTTTGAGGTGCTTTGTTATGGAATCCTTAGGAACCTAATACACCGGGCTAAGCAAAGTTTCACTTAATTAAAACCAATGTTAAACTATAATATTTTATGAGTTACATTCCTAGAAAAAATGTTTTTGGTATTGGCTTCTGTTTCGTAATAAACACACATATGTAGAATATAGGATGCTTGTCTCCCATTTGTCTATGATGTATCATGTTTAAACAGTATTTAAAATGCCCGAATTCACGGTCTTACATGAAATTACAAAAAACAAAACACAGCCCTCTTTAAAATATTTTAGATTGTTACATGCTTTGTCAAGAAGCTATTTCTCCTACACTTAATCTTAGACCGATACAAAGAGCAGATAAATCTGTCATATCGGAAATGGTCTGTCTACCTATAAGTTATTTCTGTTATCAACGACCAGTATTAGTTCAATGTAGTTTATTTATTGATTTTTTAAAAATAAAATTGTGTTAGCAATTAGTCCTTTATTAAATTTGTGTTTAATATAACATTGAATTAAAATATGAATATGGGCAAAACAAAGAATAACAATAATAAGTCATAATGAAATTCTGCTCAATAGGTTTGCTTTTAGAAAGTACAGAGGGAAAGATCCAGATAAAGGCATTATCTGTTTTTTGGGTAAAAGAATATTGATGAATATTGATTGGAATGTATAGATAATTTTGGCGTTCCTCTAATTTTGCCATTTATTTATACAAACAAATATGCTAGGAGAGAGGAGAGAAACGGTGCTTATCATTAAATCATTCTAGTGTTTTCATGTCAAGAATGCCTACAGGCTGGGACACACCAAATGTTAAGTCAATGATAGCATCATCTGTAGTTTGGAAATGTATCTCTAATTTTGATCTATGTGTCTGATCTTAAATAGTTTTCCCAGAAGTATTAAAGTAGTGCCCCATAGTGGCATGATCCTGTTAATTTGGGTTATATGTGAATGGAGCTCTGGAAAAGCGAGGTACATCTAAGGTTCTGTTGCTAATTTGTTAGAGGTTGGGTGTCTAGGTTCTATAGATATTGAAAGATTTCCAATGTCAAGTCAGGCAACTGAAATGATTCAATACACTTTGAGGGAACTATGAATGTTAGAACATGTTGATCTCTATTTCATTAGAAAATGTATCCAAAATGTCGAGAATATAAGCTTACATTAGTTTATGAACAACCTCAGTGTTTTGTGGTGTTTTGTTAAACAATGTTAAATGTAAGTTATAGGTAAATCTTTTACTCCTACTACCCATTATTAAAAGCTTTTATTAAAAAAAAAATAGTCCCACCCAAGAAGTTGGTTAAAATTGTATGGCATTTTACGTAGATTAGGTATCCTTGAATTATGGAGCCAGGAGGCTCAATTTTAGGTACAATTAAGATCTAACATTGCTTTTAGTCTAAAGCAATTATAATTTAATAGGCTGGCTGGCTGAAAAATAACCCACATGAAATCATCTTTATTTCCTTTTATAGTGCAAAAATTACTGTTCTTGTTCAGAGCCTATTTTAATAAGGTAGAGGGGGAAGCTAACAGTTACTGTTTTATTTTGTAAACATATATATATATATGTAATATATTGTATTGTATTATATATTATAAATATTATTATTTTAAAAGCTAAATATAGAAAATATTCACAATATTTTTAATCCAACATATTTTTCAAGTTACCTCAGTTAACCTATAATCGTGTAACAAAAATTCCTGAGATGAGATAAATTACTATCAGATGCAGATTAACCGACATTGCAAGGTAACATTTTACTTTACAAATTATGTGGGTTTTTTGATGTGCAAGTTTGTATTAAAATTACTTCACCGCATGTTCAATTTTTATCTTCATAATTTTAACAGGAAGACGTATGTTATAATGCCTTTAGAAAGTTAGGTGTTTTAAAATTTAATTAAGCATTTTCCCTCTTTACCCTCCTATTATAGTCTAATTAAGTTTGTTTATAAAATCTATACTCATTTAATAAATGCCAATGGTTTTAAATTTTTAGATGTATTTTTATTGATTTAAGAAAGGAAGGGAGAGGGAAAGAGAGATTGATGAGAGAAAATCATTGATAGGCTGCCTCCTGTACTAGCAAGCCTCACACTGGGGAGCCTGCAAACCCGAGAGGCATCCAACCATGACTTCCTGGTTCAAAGTTCGATGCTCAACCACTGAGCAGCACTGGCCAGGCTAAATGCCAATGATTTTAGTTTATCCTTTGCATAGCTAGGCTCATTAAAGAAATTATTCTTTTTCTTTTTGTTTTCTTTTTAACAATGTGAAAAATGTATTCTGATTCAAGGTATATAATTAGAATAAAATAGAGTTCAGGCTGAAATGGATTGTAAATCAACTTCTGTAACTTCTGTACTGTGAATATTTTATAGCAGGCATTTACAAACTAAAATTCTGACATTTATGTAGAAATGCATGCATAATTTCCTCTTATGTCATTTATCTGAGATGAAGGTAATTTAAAAATGCAAGGTCAAAGAAATGATTACCCCTAACAAATAATAAGAGGAGTTAGGAACAGGGTATGAGAAAGCAATTTGGTATTTTCCTATTCTGTGGAGCATTTAATGTCTCATGTACACTTTTAGATAAGAGTAGAAAAGGTAAGGTAGGGAGTCCTTGCTGTAATATGAAGATAACTGCAAGGCAGATAAATCATTCCATTGACTTAATGACTGTTATTGTTCCCTGTCCCAAACACAGTTGGAGCTGTTCATGTGGGATCGTAGTATCTCCTGTATCTGATAGATGGTATGGCCAGGACAACCTCAGTCTCAGCAGGAAAGACACTGAACAAATTGTCAGCATGATTTACATACAAGTTGTCAACAGCATCTGGGTTGCTCTGTGAAAGAATGATGGGTAACAGATGTTCTGGGAAATGCTACCATCTGCCCTTTCTCAAAATACATCCCCTGTGAAACCATGCATTTGAATGGATGCCACAGAGATACCTTTCTTTTGAAGAACTTCACCAGCCTCAATATTTCAATGTTACTTGTGGTCATCACAAAAGCAAACAGTCTTAAGCATAAAAAAAAGTCGGGGTCAGCAAGCAGGCAGGTCCTTGAAAAAGTGTTTAGGTTTAGTCACATTCACATATTTTGGAAAGAAGATAGTTGATGACTCGCCAGTGGGTATGCTAGGAGAAAGTCCATCAGGAGGTCAGGAATTCCACTTGTGCAATCTATTGGAGATACAATGCTAGTGCATTATCTAGTGGGTGATTTGTTTAAATTTTGCACTGTTTTCATAAACAGGTAAAATTACTTACCCTACATCTATCATTTTGCAAGAATATAAATATAACAAGAAAATATAATTCAATAAACTAACACCTGCATTCACCTGTTGTGTAGATATCAACACTCTCAGCGACAAAGTGTCAGTGTGTTGAAGGTCAAGTGTGCAATGGTTGATCAGAATTACTAATAGTAACAAGTCAAGTCTCTCAACAGTGGAGCGAATTTAGCCACTCTCTTAATCCTTTTCTCCACAGTATAAATTATTTATTTAAGCACAGGGTTTCTTTCACCTGTAGAGATGGTTATAGATTTGAGCTTGCTGAACCTGGAACCCTATATAAAATAAAAAATTACTCAGCATTTAAACATATTTTAAAATCTACCAAATAGTTTTATGTACTGAATTATTAATAAGAATATTATTCTTAAGCACACAATTAGTACAGAGAGATATTCTTATTTTTTTCTCTCTTTGTGGATGTCATATTTCAAATCTTAATGTGATAATAATATTTTTATTAAAAATAGGATAATAGTGGTTCATCTTGACAGGCATTTAACAACACATATGACAGTAGGAATATAGACTTGGTTAGTTTATTATGCCTTATTAATATAGAATTTTTATAATGGATCTTAAGGAATTTTAACATCTGAATACCTTTCAAATGACAAATAATATCTTATTAGTGTTGCACATTTTGTCACATTATCTATTTAAAATGTATCCTACATGTTTCTTACAGATGACAATATTATGGTAAATAGAATATAAATGCATAAAAGTAATATAATCTTAATAATCATTCTGAATAAGAGGAAATATATCTTTGGGGTTGAATATATATTTAAGAGAAGGCTAGACTTCTAGCCTTCTAGACTTCTAGCCTCTCTAGTAGAATTCCCTACCCTCAGTTTTATACAGAACCCTCAGATGGCAGTCAAAATTCTGATTTTAAAAAAATGTACACACACAGGAGCAATAGCCAGCCTGCTTGTAGGATCATGCACTTGGACCCCTGAAACATAGACCTATTCAATTATCTTTCTCATTGGAAAGCCAAAAAGAACTTATCATCTTAATTTTGTCTTTTAATCTTATTTTATCTTCACTATCATCTTTGATAAAAATCTGGGAAGATATTTGCCAAATTGAATCATAGCAGAATAAACGAAAAGGATTAGGCACTGTCCTCTCCCCTCAACTAATGCTTTAGAAAAATATAAAGCATCAGAGAATTACTGACTAACTTAAGTTGTCATAATTTCATCCAATTCAGTTCAGCAAACACATTGAAAAACTAATGGATATTGCTCCGTGTTAAGGAGCAGCTATACTAATTAAAGGGTAATATGCTAATTAGACCAGATGTCCTTCTTGACAAAGCTGGGCCTGGGAGAAGCTGCTCCCCCCCGCCCCCCATCCCAGGTGTCTGTGGCCAGCCAGAGGGAGGGAAGCCCGAGTCCTGGCTTCCTGCAGCCAGCCGGAGGAGGGAAGCCTGGGTCCTGGGTGTGGGCCAAGGCAGAGGTGGTTAGGGTGATCAGACAGGCAGGTAGGAGAGCAGTTAGGAGCCAGCAGTCCAGGATTGCGAGAGGCATGTCCGACTGACTGTTTCGGCCTGATCCCACAGGTATTGGGCCTAATCCGGCAGTTGGACATCCCCCAAGGGGTCCCAGATTGGAGAGGGTGCAGGCCGGGCTGAGGGACCCGACCCCCCTGCACTATTTTGTGCACTGGGCCTCTAGTAGAATTATAAAGATGCAATTCTTGTTCACGGAAGGTAAGGCAGTGAGATATCTTATACAGAAATCCATTGTGGGTTCCCTAAAAATTAAGATTAGATGAGCTTATATGTCAATCTACCTTCATAATTTTTGATTATTTGTTTGCTGGTTTACTTTTATCAGCAACAGAGCTAAGTATTAATAATCATTCATCAATGAAAAAGAAACAGATTTGACTAATTTCCCTATTTTCTCCCAGCCCTAAGATGAAATGAGACTTATTTTTAAGGATAAAATGTATCATGAGAACTCTATGTACTCATGCCAAAGATTTAAAAATTAGGAACATGAGAGTCATTATATATAGAATATGGTTCATAAATAAAGGGAACAGATTCCATTATAACTCATGTCTTTACAATCTTTATAATTTGATCAGCAACAGCTTATGTGGTTGTAGTAGCCTTTCAAGTGGCCTTGATTACACAGCCCTGATCACAGATAGGAATGATTGTTCAATGTATGAAATTATAGTCTATCATAGAGGCCAGGGATGGACGCCCCTTATTATTAGAAATATCATGCAAGGTAAAGGAGATGAATTGGGATCATGGCCTTCTCATATCCGTGTTTTCTGCCACATGACTTTGCAGTTTATCTCACTAAAGAGGCTGAGTCTATTTCTTGAATTCTGAGTTCAGTCATGTAACTCACTTAGGCCAATGGGATGGATATGAGATACACGCAGAGAATTAAAAAAAAAAAAAAGTGCTCATGTGTTTGCATCTTCTCTTTTGTTTCTCTTTAAATGACATAAAGATACACACTTGCCTGCTAGAGCAAGCCATCTAATCCATAAACATGCGAGTGAGCCCTACTCAAACCAGCATGCCAAAGACACATGTGTTAGGCCAGTGGTTGGCAAGCTCATCAGTCAACAGAACCAAATATCAACAGTACCACGATTGAAATTTCTTTGGAGAGCCAAATTTTTTAAACTTAAACTTCTTCTAACGCACTTCTTCAAAATAGACTCGCCCAGGCCGTGGTATTTTGTGGAAGAGCCGCACTCAAGGGGCCAAAGAGCCGCATGTGGCTCGCGAGCCGCGGTTTGCCGACCACGGTGTTAGTCCAATTGAATTAATGAAATACCCCAGATGTGTGCGTTAAATACGTATTTAAAGATACATGTCACTGAGGTTTTTGAGATTGTTTTCTACAAAGCACGATTGTAGTAGTAGGTAACTGATACAGATGTTTACAAGGTTATTTTTGTTTATTGTTTTTTTGAGCAGTATAATTTTCTCAAAGATGTCATTTGAATGAATGTCCTTAGAAAGGCACACGTCTTTCAATTAAGTGAAGAGTCAATCATATATTACTGTGCGCCTGACCCAAATCACACACTGATGTTATTTGCTTGAATTTTGTAAGCTTTTGCTTTTACATCGTTGGTCTTTAAAGGCTTTTATAAAATGTGTTTTTCTTAGGAAATAGTAAAACATTTTTCCCAGACTTCAATTTATAAATCTAGTTGTCTATAATCTGAAGTCTATGGGTTAGCTGCCAAATAAATTGTTCCAAAAATAGTAACAAATACAATTCATGATGTTAGCCTTTATTATCAGACTTGCTAATTGTCAAGAATAATGTCACAGCCCTTAATGGTTTGGCTCACAGGGTAGAGTGTCGGCCTGTGGACTAAAGGGTCCCAGGTTGATTCCAGTCAAGGACACATGCCTGGGTTATGGGCTTGATCCCCAATAGGGGCATGCAGGAGGCAGCTAATTAGTGATTCTCTCTCATCATTGATGTTTCTATCTCTCTTCCTCTTCCTTCATCTCAGAAATCAATAAAAAAAATTTAAAAAGAGAATAATGTCACAGAGAAAACCCAGAGGATGAACAATGTAACACTCTGAACAGTAGAAATTGGTCTGTGCAATATCTATGACAGGGCTCTCAATCACTAGGATATGCTAATTCCATTCATAGTATCTTAGTGATCTCAGTAAATAGTTCTCCTAGCCCTGACCAGTTTTGCTCAGTGGATAGAGCATCAGCCTGCGGAGTGAAGGGTCCCAGGTTCAATTCCGGTCAAGGGCATGTACCTTGGTTGCGGGCATATCCCCAGTAGGAGGTGAGCAGGAGGCAGCTGATCGATGTTTCTAACTCTCTATCCCTCTCCCTTCCTCTCTATAAAAAATCAATAAAATATATTAAAAAAATAGTTCTCCTTAAAATGCATATATATATATATATATATATATATATATATATATATATGAACATATAGTAACTTGTAATCATTTCTTAGAAACAACAATATTCTGGCTCTAGTTTTGCCTCAGAATCATATAAACCAATGTTATATTGTGACAACATGTTTTGCTATCCAAAAGAAATACAATATCCTTTTAACTCTACACTATTTGAATTTTTTTCTGTGTTAGAACTAAAGGGAAGGGCATTATTAGTTTTAGTGACATGGATAGAATCACATATCAATTTTTCATATTTGCAGCATACAGAAAACAAAAGATAATGCATTTTATTTATAATGTAAGCAATCAAAGAGATACAGAATTGATATTTGGCCTTCTGCATATGCATATCAACTATGTCAAATAGAACTGCTATTTAAAACTTTCTGAAGAATTTGTAGACAAAGGAAACAATTCTGGGTAGTCTTAAACAAAAATTGTGAAGAGATAAAGCTTACTTTGTAGGGGCGAGTGAGCCCCTACATACAATATATAGTCATACAGTAAGTATGTCAGTAATTATATATGTAGTCATACAATAAGTATAAATATATAGTCACTAGAGGCCCAGTGCACAAAATTCGTGCACGGAGGGGGGGGGTGTCCCTCAGCCCAGCCTGTACCCTCTCCAATCTGGGACCCCTCAAGGGATGTCCGACTGCCCATTTAGGCCCGATCCACTCTGTTCTAACAGACACCCTCTGGTGGTCAGTGCACATCATAGCAAGCGATCGAACTCCAGTCTCCCGGTCAAACTCCCCAGGTGGAGTAAGTCAACGTTGAGTACCCTTTAGAAGTATGCTCTGGGGTATCACAATAGCTTGCCTTTGTAAAAATAGTTAACAAATTCATGGTGATGTCTTTGCTCTTCTGCTTCATTCTATTTTCCACCTAGTAAGGGGACCAGTTATTAAAAAGAAAAATCCATAAAGAAAGTGAAAAGAATTAAAAAAATATATAGTCATACAATAAGTATGTCAGTAATTATATATGTAGACACCATCACACTCCACTCTGTTCTAACAGACACTCATTTTCCTTCCTGTTGAGTCTGAATGTAACATCAGAATTGTCCCTGTACTATTTTACACAGCCGTCTTAAGTAATCAAGATTAGATCAATTCTCCTTATCACTGTGAGTTTCAAGGTTCCCCTCACCACTTTTGAAGAATAAATGTCTTGTTACCAGTAAGTGACTCCCTTTCTCTGTCAAAACTAAAGCAACATTTGAAATATTTGGGAGATGCTCTTTATATGTTTTTTGCTTTGCTTTTTTATGTAGACATTAGTGGCCCGGTGCATGAAATTCATGCACATTAAAAGGGAATTAATTAGAGGAAATATTTAATATTGCTATTTGCCCTTTCTCTATAATAGAAGTGTCAGAGATGAAAGAAAATTAGTAAAATGTATATGAAAATCTCCCTCCTGTCAGAGTCAGGAAGGCACTGCAAGACCCAGAGTCAAGTCCTTGCCCACCCGCATGTGCCTTGAAATCATGCGATACCCAGACCCAGACCTGGCTGGCCCCACCCCGCAGCCTCAGGTCCCCTGTCAAGCCCTTCTGGGTGGGGGGCACTACCTCAGGTTCCCCTGCCTGGCCTCAGGTCCCCTGGCCCCAGTGCAAGGGCGCGAGGGCGTGATGACCATTTGCATATGAGCTCTTTATTATATAGGACTAGAGGCCCAGGGCACGGGTCCCTAGACCTGGCCAGCGATCAGGGCCAATTGGGGCCTTCCATCTGCCGGCCAGGGCATTCCTTCCCTGGCTGCCGGCTGCTGGCTGGGGCCTTCCTTCATTCCGCAACACCCTCTGGTGGTCAGTGCACATCATAGCAAGCGATCGAACTCCAGTCTCCCGGTCAAACTCCCCAGGGGACACTTTGCATATTAGCCTTTTATATATATAGATAATGATATTCTTCTACTATCCCTGATATTTTATAGAGATATATTTCTAAATCACTTCCAGTATGGCTAGCTGCCAAATGAAGAGGGTTTGACAGCTATTAAAGGAGTTTACGGGATGGCCCAACACAGTCAACAAGATGATATTCTTAGGCAAGGCTACTCTCCTCTCGGTGTCTCTTCATTCAAAGGTAACATTATAAAATTAATTTTATGTAGCTCTAAGAAAGTCCCTGGAGATCACTACTTTTTGAATGCTGGTTTTTGTTTGTTTAATTTCTTTTTCCAGTTACTTCACTAACCCATTTTAAGAATTCCTTAACAAAGGTCCCCTTGTGCAAACTCATGGGGCCACAGATGTATCAGAATAAAGATTGCTTTTGGACTTGAACATATTAATAAGTAGCTTATACACTATAAGCACATTAAGATCCAGGGATGGCTGCACTCTGAAATTAAATTTATTTTATTGCTGGTAACATATAAATAATTATACCATGTGGGCTAAATAATAACTAAAAGGAGCTTCCTGTCCATGCAGGAATTATTTTGCTGCCAAATGAACTTGAATAAAAACGTTCAACAAGCCCTAACTGGTTTGTCTCAGTGGATAGAGCATCAGCCTGCAAACTGAAGGGTCCCAGGTTCGATTCCGGTCAAGGGCATGTACCTTGGTTGCAGGCACATCCCCAGTAGGGGGTGTACAAGAGGCAGCTTATCAATCTTTCTCTCTCATTGATGTTTCTAATTCTCTATCCCTCTCCCTTCCTCTCTGTAAAAAATCAATAAAATATATTTTTTTAAAAATGTTCAACGATAGTAACAGCAACTTCCCAGCCAGTGTGCTCAGTGTTTGAGCATCGAACTATTAACCAGGAGGTCCTGGTTTGATTCCTGGTTAGGGCACATGCCTGGGTTTCAGGCTCGATCCCCATTGGGGGTTGTGCAGGAGGTAGCAGATCAACAATTCTTTCTCATCATTGATGTTTCTATATCTTCCCTCTCCCTTCTCCTCTGAAATCAATAAAAGTATGTTAAAAAAATAGTAACAGCAACAACATCGATAAAAACCTCTTGGTTTTTAAAGCTTTTAGGGTTTTGGAATTGCCATTATGATTTTGAGAAATGTATTATTAAAAAGGAGATATAAGCTTTATTAAATTTCCTCTTTTCTTGTTATTTAAAGTGGTATTTGATTATTCAAATAAGCATTCTTTGTAATCCAAATATATAGGCAATTTAAATTCCTTTATACTTTTGCTTTATACATTAAGAAAATTAGAATCTGGACAAAGGTGTCAGGTTATTTTACTCATCCTCACTGATTATAATAAGTCAAATTCTGCTATTGTTTATTGTTTTCTTTTACAGTATAGTGTATCTGAAATAGATTTTTACTTAAATTTTATGTAAAGTAATGCAGTTCAACAAGACCTTCTGAGTATTTTGTCTTATGCCAAATTGTATCCTGTTTTTTAAACATAGATTGAAAAAAATAAATGTATTGCCAAGAATAAAGGTGATATTGAGATGAAGAACCAATATTTTGGCAAAGCATCATTACCCATAGGAGTCTCATTAATGCTTTGGCACAAAAGTTAGGTAAACAACATGTGGTTTAGCAAATCTATTTAGCCCCCAGGGGAGGACTTGAGCATAGGGAGAACAATATGGAACGTCAGCTTTTACTGTGTTTCCCAAATGGCCATTGCTACTTTATGGAGATGAGGACACAGGTAGTATTACAAAGTTCCCCAAGTAATATAATCTCAAGTGTACAGACATTTGATGCTTTTGGACACTTTAATATCATCACCATAGCATTACCTACTCCACACACATACACACAAATAATTTTTCATATTTTTTAATATTTTATTTTTATAAATTTGCTCTAAAACACGAGTTTCTGATTAACCTCTAATTTTTCTCTGGTGGCAATGCAGTCATGTGGGGGCACTTGCAGTGTATACTTTTTCTTGTTAAAAACTGTTAAAGGCAGCCCTTGGATAACTGAATCAGAAAACTCCATATTGGAGTACAGGGGTATTTCCCTCGGTCTCTTGCCTGCTTAGCTGAAAAATGCTGTGGGGGCTGTGCAAAATCAATCATTCTAAGTATAACCTCTACCTATGATTATACAAGTGACGCTCTCAGTATAATCTTTATGCATGAGCACTGTGTAGGAATAATTAATAGATGAGTCGATTGAACAATATCATTCATGATCAATTTTTCAAACCACTAACTTCAAACTACGTTAAAATGCGTGGCAAATGGCCTCACTACAATGTTTTGTTATGTTTCTCTTAATCTACAAATTTTTTGGGTTTTTTATTCTACTCCAGGACACCTTAATGTTGAAAGCAGTGAAGTCCACCTCAAGGAGAGCAGAGGCTGCTGGCTGAGAGCTTGCCAGAGCCAAGTGTGCGTTTGGCAGAGATTCAAAGGCAGGCAGGGGCATGGGGAAACTTTATAGGGAAAAAGGGGAAGAGTTCTACCATGTACTGAGTGAGAGGTGTCGTCACAAGGACTCACTAGAAGCAGGGCAGCTTTTACCACAGGTTTGAATTTCGCTTACTGATCGTGAGTTGAGAGTGAAGCAAGCGTGAGAAATGGGGGAGAGGAGCTGGCTGTCTGAATGTGTGCGATGATGTTGGAATTCTGGACTGAGTGCTTCAGAGGTGGGGCTTGGCTTCCCGGGCTGTTCAGGGCAGAGGTTGTGGGTCAGAGTTCTATTGTCACATATGGTCTGGCCATGGCCCATTTGTTTATATTGCCTCATATTAGGTATTTACTACACACATGTGGCTGCCTGTAGCAAAATTCTCAAAGGTGTAAAGGGTTTTAGGAGTACACCTTCATCCTAATCTGTTTTGAGAATTGCTGTTTCAATTACTTCTAGTTTTAAATTCTAGGAAATAATAAGTTAGAAAAAAATTATTTGTTTTAAATTTAGCTTCTAGTATTCTAGATTAAGGGTTGTTTCTCCAATAGTCCAAGAATGTTACTAGAAGGTTTATTCTCTAAATATCAATGTTTTCTGAAAAGGGATGACTTGATTATCTAGGCAGAGAGACCACAATGGCTTAACCTGAGGTGCCCTGAAAATTCCACTCATCTGAAAAATGTTCCTCCATTTTAATGATCACTTTATAGACCAAGAATCTGAGAAACAGAGAATGTAAGTAGTTTGCCTAAAGCCACTTAAAAAAACAAAAAAACAAACACAAAACTTCTCATGTACCCACAGAATTCCAAGTTTTCTCACAATTTTTGGAGTCAATTTTTTCCTAAAAATGTGTAGGTATTTTATTTACTACTAGAGGCCCGATGCACGAAAATTCGTGCAAGAATAGGCCGTCCTTCCCCCAGCTGCCTGCACAGGCTTCCCTCCAGCACCCAAGACCCGCCCCGGCTTCCCTTCTCTGGCTGCTGGAAGGCACCCGGGACCCGGGCTGGCTTCCCTCTGGCCCCGGCTTCGTCAGGAAGGACGTCCGGAATAATGTCCAAAGATGTCCGGTTTAATTAGTATATTACCCTTTTATTATTATAGATTTTATTTTTGCCTATTTATTAACAATGAAAACTTGAAGTAACAAAAGTAAATTCAACAATTACAATCATCACTTGCCATTAAAAAACTTGGGTTACAAAGGTTTCAGTCACAGAAATATTTTTTGAGGTGAAGACTATAAGATACCAATAAAAAGTCCCCTAAAGTATTCCACCAAAAATATTTCTTAATTACAGTGGTGATTTTAACATATTTTCACAAATTCTTTGCTACTCTTCCCTCCAGGAAGTAGGCTTAATTGTCCCTCTTTGAGTGAAAATTGGATTTAGTAAATCCCTTCTAATGAACAGAGTAGGGAAACACTTCTAAATGTAATTTTACAGTAGATCAACCTGGCAGACACCACTGGAACCAAGTGACCAAGGTTAACATCACCAGTGGTAAGGGTGGGAATATCATCTGCCTCCTGACAGGATGCAATGAGAAGTGAACTGCCCCTAAATGCCATGGTCTCTGAAATTCATAGCATTAGCCTCATCAGGAGAAAACAGAAGACACACCCACATTGAAAGACCTTCTAGGAAATACCTGATGATACTTTAAAAAATAAGAGTTTTAGAAAAAATAGAGTCGGTATCACTTTACTGAACACTGAAGGATTCCCCATAGATAATTTTGTTTTTTAAATCAACCACCCTTCAACTTGCCTCTTTTCTCCAATGCTGATGCCAAATTTTACTTTTAAATTATCTGGTTTCTGTTTTGGTAAAACACCAATATTAGAAAACATAAGGATCACTTCAACATCTTACAAAAGCAAGTTCTCTGAAATTTGTGATAGGCTGACATTTTTCATCTTGTCTTTCATGGATGAAAGAGCAGTTATCGGGGTATCTGAAGACTGAGAACCTGTACGCAGCTGAACTAACAACAAACATGTGATACCGTCATTGAACCTTTTTAGAATTCAAATTCCTTATCTGAATGTGCAGTTATGCTTATTTAAATGTAATGGGTAGAAATTCTGCCAACAGCATTTTAACAAGATCAACAACAACCATGATAATATATTGCATAGGGATAAGTGAATATGCAATACAATTATAAAAATCAAGGAAAGGGTAAAAAATAAGAGTAGTGACTACATTAGTTGAGAAATAGAATGTTTTATATTCAAATTTATGTTACTAGGTCAGGATATTTATTTTTTACACATAATTCTAACATAACTTACATTTAGATTTTACACTTTCTCGTGTATGGATGAAAAGTTTTATAATAAAAATAAGAAATAGGCATAATGTGAACAATATTAATTTCTTGAGAAATACAGTATACTTTCATTAGGAGAAATATATAAGGAAGGTACTTAGGCCACATTAAGGCATGAAATGACTCTTTAGTGAAAACCTATAAATTTCTCCTGTGTTATAAATGTTTAATATCTTTTTCTTGACTGAGTCTCTCCCTTCTTCTCCTGAGTTATTAAACATATTAAATAGCACAAAATTAAACTTTATGTTACCCCTAAGTAATGGCAAATCAGTTCTAAGATTGATTTTGATAATCCACAAAAGTTGAAATTTGAAATATTTTATTCATGCCTTAAAAATTAGCTGGACTGAGGCTACATACATAAAAGTGTCCAGAAATTCGAAGCTGCAGCCACATCTGGCCTTTGGGAGAATCCGAAGAAAATTGCATTCTTGGAGGTGTCCCCATCTGAACCTCATTGCAGTTCCCCAGGGCATAAACCGCGGCCTCACGACTTATCAATAACTTCCTTCTCAGCAATTCACTCCTTATCCTATAAACTATTTACAGATAATACCCTGGTGGAGTCAATACCTGGTGACCTGCTCCTCAGGGAAGACAAGGGTTAGTCCTCTGTGCTACACTAAAGTCATATTTTGCCCAGCCAATATAATCTTTTAGACTTTTTCTGGGGCTTTGAAACTCACTGGAACATGACTTGCATAATAACTAGCCTGCAAAATGGAGTGACAGGAAGGTACTTCATATTAGAACTCTTGTCAGAACATAAAGCATAAAATATGAATGGAGAGAAGGCTTCCACCTGCCAGCGGAGTTTTCTCCGTCTCTGCCACTCACCCCACGGTCCCGAGTGACACCATCTGTGAGAGGAGGGAAGTCACCCAGTTTGGGGGAAGCAGAGAGGAGCCTGTGAGAGGATTTTATTCTCTGTCTGTGGAGCTGAGGGATCTTCAATGGGTTTTTTGAATGGGTTAGTGGAGATTCCTTTCTGGTATCTGATAAACCATTGAAACTTTTATCACAACAAAAGGGAAATAATTAACTTGGGATAATCTTTTAATAAGGTGAAAAAAAATACTGGATAAGTCATTTTAGGAAAGGCATAATGATCAAAGAATTGCTTCGAATAAGGTGCCTCTAATTAAAGTAAGTAAACCTGCATTATCTATTTCTGTAAAAACAGGCACATCTCTTGGATATAGCCTTTTCTGGCATTTCAAAACATATGATCATTGAAGATATTGGTGAAAATATAATTATTTTAAAAATCATAAAAATCTACACTAATAAAATATAAAGATGCAAATTGACCGTACCTCTGCCATGCCCACCAGCCAATCAAGAGTGAGTATGCATATTAACCCAACAAAGATGGCAGATTAATTTGCATACGCAGACACGGAGCAAAGACTGAAGGCTCTGCATGAGTGAAGACTGAAGACTGAAGACTAAAGACTAGAGGCTTCAGCTGAAGGCTGAAGGCTCGGCTCCGCTGCAGCTTGGGTTCCGGGCGCTGGAGGAAAACTGGTGCCACCAGCCAGGAGAAGGAAGGCCTATTGTACAAATCTTCATGCAACGGGCCTCTAGTATATAAATAAAACAGGAAACATTCTCTTTTTTGATGATTAGGGAAGATGTAACCTTGTTACATTAAAAAAATAATCACTTCCTTACAATTAATAAAAAACTGGTTTTGAGCAAGGCATGTTTTTCTTGGAGTATTGCTTATAACTTTTATTTACTGTTGGTGCAACTTGCATATTTTGAAAGCTCACTGGTTACTGGGCTATTAACCTACATTTCTTTAATGAACATGTACTTTAAAAATTATCAATCAATTTGTGTATAAAAGAAGAATCAATGTCAGAAGAGAAGAAACAACTTGGGATAAGAAATTTAATGCCCCTATTAGATTTTTTAGTTTCTTGTTATTATATTTTTCTTCAATAATAGGAATGAAGTTCTATTTAGTTTTTATATTAAAACATAAAAAGGGAAAATTTAAATTTTAAGGTTATATAATTATACTTTTTCTTGTATATGAATAAGAATTATAAGAAATAATTTCACTAGTTATAAAAATAGTTTATATTTTTGACAAACCAAACCTATTCATTATTTCTAATAAACAATAAATTTAGTTATCCACAGAATATCCTAAATATTAAGAATAACTATGCTAATTCTAGATACATGTTTATATATGTTCAAAAAATTTAATAAGAAGCTGGGAGTATATATCTAACTTCTGTACCAGCAATAGTTTTATTTATGACTTGAAATTTCAGTCAATAAAACTAATCTCAAACGCTTTAATGCCAGGTTGTAGGTCAGTCTGCCATCATTGAGTAAACTAGCACGTTTTCAAGAAAAATTAAAGAGTGCTAACATTGGCTTGGCGTTGTTCTCCATCATCAGCTCTCACACACATCAGCCCTACAAACACATAATTCTAAATTGTACTCTCTACAGCAATTACCGAGCAGGAACCTTGGTACCTTCTGATTATGTGACAAATGCCTATGGGAAGACACTGACTGCTACTAATTATAAATTTAATTATTGATTTGAGCCTCTAGCTGAAATGTTTCTGAAAGACACTGGATTTTTTAATTCCAATTTATAATTATTGCTCATGAATTCTATCGTTAGAGTCCACACTCACTATCAATTGTAGAATTTATTTTTTCTTTAAATCACAAATAACATAATTAACTTGTCTATAATTTTCATAATGCCAAACTACCTATCATTTCAGTCTTTTCATTTTGGTAAATGTGTGGTATTGAACTAAACTATAGGGTGCTCCGTTCAATGGTTCTTTCCTTGTGGACAAGAATAAAATCCTACAAGTCTGGTGCCACCTTGAGACCTGCTGCTATAAACAATACGGAGCTACTGAATAGACTTTCTAATTATGTTTGAAGTTAATAATGTGCAATGTTTGCCAGGATGACTTTTAAATTATCAGACATTCTAGAATAAATATATCATAGTACCTAGTTTTGGAAATGCATGTATTTGTATATTGTTCTCCAACAGAATATATTTTATTCTAAAAACTACCCAAAATGCAAACTAATACTTTGTTAGTTTGGGGAAAGAAAAATTTTATGGAAGCCATTAAAAATTAGTACACATATAAACAATATATATCAGAAAATATACATATGTTCACAACAAATTTTGGACTAGATATTTTCATAACGGGTGTCTGCGAAGAATTTTATGAAAGGATTATGTATGAAGAGAAAAGGTGACTTTTACTCGTATATACTACAGGTAATATAAGAATCTCAAATATTTTGGTCACTATATTATTTTGAAAACTTTGAATAGGTTTATTTATTTATTTATTTATTTATTTATTTATTTATTTATTGTGGATTAATTCCCAGTGAAGAGTAATTGAAGGGCAAGTTGAATGTCTACTTAAAAGAACCCTTATTTTTTGTGCTTTACAATTTTCTTACAGGTATTGCATTTTAAAGTAGTAGGTAAAATTTTAAAAGAAATTTTAGTTAAGATATTGTTTTTGTTTTGTTTTGTTTTGGGAAGGCAGCAAAATTTACTCAGCAACTGAGTTTGTATTCGATGCCGATTTATTTAGCACAGATTCCCTGTGGGAATTATAATTATTTCACAGGCCAATAGCATTTATCGTAATAATATCTTAATAAACTAAGTAAAGAAATCACACTCTAAACAAGTGACAGATTAATCACATTATTGTTCCAGGCAAGGGGAGAAGAAGGAATAAAGCCCCAATGTGAGTAATGATTCCCAGCTGCCAGCAAAAAGTCCCTGGTTGCTAGAACACCGTTGCTAGGGAATGAAGATGCTGGTGTTGTTGGGCAGGGTGATCTCTTCACAGGGCACTCCGCAGCTTTTTGCCAATGCCAACCGGTCACCTTGGCCATGCAGGAGCTAAATACCCCAAAAGTCTCCCAAGAGCTTTTAAGTTAGCGAATAATCTCCTTCCCCAAACTGAATCTCTCAAATAGTTCACAAACTGTCAGCATTTATAGTCTCAATGTCCTCCTTGTCATAGTTGCTTCTCCGCATGTTCTGGATAAGCCCCCAGCAGGGCCCCTCAGCAGCTGGGCTGCTGACTTCTTGTCAAGGACAATAGATGTGGAATGATGACATCCAGGCACACTTGACTTCCTTCTTATATCAAAGCACATTGCTTTTGTCTTTGTTGTAAACAGTGGAATTAAAACAATTTACTTAAGTCATAAGCAAATGGATTTCAATCATATTAAACCAATACGTAACACATGTATTACATATATTAAGTAGATTTCTAAATGACCTTTGGAAGGCAAAGAAATGCAGTCTATCTCAGAGAGAAGACAAACGTAAAATTGCTTATCTAAACTCTAATTTAGGAGAAAATGTTAAATATTTCATTTTTCACAACTGAAAATGCATTTCAGTGTTTTTGCTGTTTTATAAATCCAGTTGAGTCTTTGATAGAAAATCAAATGTCATATCTTTAAAACTACAAAATAGAAACAGAGGCATGGGTACTTGGGACAAACAGTCAGCTGTCAGTGGGGCGGGGCTTGGGGAACATGATGAAAGAAGGTGAAGGGATTAGCCAAAAAAAAATATATGTATACCTATCACACTGACACAAACAGGGTGATACAGCCAGAGAGAAAGGGGAGGGTTGTTGGGATTGGGGGGATGGGGATGGAAAGACTTTGCTTGGGGCAATGAGTACACAATGCCATGGGCAGTTGATGTTGCATTGATTTGTGCACTTGAAACCTGTATGGTTTTGTGAACCAATGCCACCACAATAAACACAAAAATAAGATAAAATAATAAAATAAAATAAAAATCAATAGTATTTACCTGAAATTTTCACCAATTCGTATACTTCTACTGCAAAGGATAACTACACATTTTCTTAAATTTTAGGGTTGTGTATACAATCCTGTTAACTTTTAAAAGTGTAGACTAGCAGAAGATATTTTCATTTCCTTAAAATTAAAAATGACTGCTATAATAGCTTCCAGGTTACTATCTAACTCTTGTGATGGATAGTGTTGAAGCTAAACAGTTTCAATTTTCTCCCAGCTGGACAACAACTTGCCTAAACAGCTGCTCCACCCTCCATCTTTGCCTCGGGGCCAACCAAGACTTGGATTTCAAAAGAGAAAAAGTAGCTAAGGGCAATGAATTGATGATGATGTTATTTTATTTTGGATAGTTATTTACTTAATTTAAACAAACAGATTTTAACTCATGCTTTATCATGAAAAGTTTATTTATTTATATTTTTGCTTTAAAAGCATTAAGCTCATCAAAAAAATAATACTGTGATTTAATATTGGGTAACTAAGAATCTATGTACTGGAAATTTTTACATATGAATTATGAGCTAGCTTGGCTTTTTAGAAGATCAAAAATGTACACATGCACCAGAGACATTTTTAAGATGCTTCACTCTCTTTCTGGAATGTACCTTTCCAAACATCCCAATATTAGCAGGATATGGTATCAAACTTTTAGAGCTTTGACCTGGACAAAGGTGATGACTAGGGCCAATGAGATTTGGAGAATTACAGTGAGATTAGGGCAGCCCAACTGGCAGGATTGATAAAAGGTCTCTGTGAAATCTGAAAACAATGCAAGGATCTTTGTATTTGAGTCTAACACCCTCCCAACTTAGCTATTTCTCAATAATATGATGAAATATATATATATATATATATATCCTTCCTCCCCCTGCCTATTTCCTCCTGATGATGTCATAGGCTTAAGACAGTAACTATTCATTTAGTCTTGCTATACTGTAAAAAAAGATGAGTTTCCACCCAAACATGGAGATGTGGTCAGAAGAGCGAGTTTTACAATGCCTGTATTTGTAAAATGGGAATATTCTAAATGAATCTATGGTTAAAAGTCAGAAAATTGGTTACCCTTATGGGAGGGAAGGTCAGATTCTGTTTCTTAGCCCAGGTCTTATTACAAGTTTGTGACACTTTTGTAATTACAAGTCAATATCAATAAAGGAAAAAAATATATATTGAACGTATATTATCAATCAAGTAATGCTATATAGATAATGGTTCTCTTCATTCAAGGTAGATGAAAGAGGGAAGTCAGAAAATAAGTAAATGAGTGAAAACATTTATTTTTAATTGTACTTAAATTCACTTACGAAAAATTTAGATTTTTGATTGTAATTAAATTAAAAATTTAAACAAACTTGAAAAGTCCATTATAACACTATTAACCAGACACAACCTTATTTTTCAGTATGTGACCCCTTTGTTTTGGTACACGTGCACATGGGCATCTAGATAGAACAGGAAAGGAGATAATAGAAGTGAAATAAGAGTTAGGGACACAGGCTTTGTTTGAGAGGAAAACTTTGGATGGAGCAGGAGCCTTTGCAAATTGTGGGTGTGAGTTACAAGTTGGTGACCTTCAGTGGAGCCTCAGGACACCTGAGAAGCTGGACTGCTCCAGGGGAATTTGTAGTTATGATGGCTTCCTGAGAAAAATTACTCTTCAACATAGAAAAGGCTAACATGAGATTATCGAGCTATGGAGCAAAGAAGTTTGGTCCATGGTAGAGACCATGAAGAAAGTATAGATGAGGGTTTTTAGATGGAAGTCACATAGAATGAACTAGCTTTTGCCTTGGGGCCATACAAAAGTGGCAACTATTATTGCAGCCTCTGTGGCTGTTGCTAAGTGCTGATGTAGGCAGTGCCGAGCTTCTTTTCAAAATGCTGGCATCTGAATCTTTCCTCCTGTTCTCCATGATACCCAGAAACATAGATTAATTGTCATGGAAACCATGATGAAACCACATATTTAGATAGATAAATATTTAATTTGATAGTTAAACAGACTGGTAATGGATATTTGCATTTAGATATTTGGGGATGGATCCAAAAAGTTTGTGAACAAGCTGTCTCTGGTCCTGTATCCCCAGACCCTTTAACTTTAAAGGAGTTTTGGATTTTCCCTAGCTCATTAGTTGTGTTTCTGTTTTGTTTTGTTTTTTTTAATTGGGGGGAAGGAGGAAGAGCAATACATTTGAGAAACTTCTGATAAGTCAAAGAAGAACTTTTTAGTGCATCTGATTTGTACTCAGCACTTCAGAGAAAACTAGATAGAATAGGACAGTAGGAGTTCCCAGCGGCTGGTTGAACCACTTACATGTAAAGCCATACAACTGTGGAGAGAACCAGAGTTCTTTGAGAAGAGCTATGGTTGTAGTTGAGAAGCAGAAGCATGCATGATGTGCTGGGACATGGCTCACAGCACTCACACACAGGAAGTGGGTTTAGAAGGTGGCCTGTGTCAGAAAGATCAGGAGTCATCAAAATGATGTCCAGCAAGGGCAGGCATAAAGATCGTGATTGAGCTGGGGTTTCAATTGCACGTGTCACCGGAATGCCAGGAGTTTCAGCTCAAAGTAGTCATTGCGGGCTCTGTAACAGCATTAAAAAATTGCTTTCAAAGGTAAGATTTATATAAAAGATAAAATTTCAAGGTTTTTCCTGGCCAGTGTGGCTCAGCTGGTTGCGTGTCATCCCATCCAGCAAATGGTTGCTGGTTCCAATCCCAGTCAGGGCATATGCCCAGGTTACAGGCTCCATTCCTGACAGGGAGCATGCAGGAAGTAGCTGATTTTGATGTTTCTCTTTCTCTGTAAAAATCAATTAAAAATATGTATAGTTTTTAAATTGCAAGGTTGGGTCCTGATCTTCTATAAAGGAAGGCTTCCCTCAATGCATAGAGAGTAAATTCCTAAAATGAAGGTAAGTCTTTCAATGACAGTTGGCACCGGGAGGTGAGCTAGGTGTGGTAGTAAAAGGAGTTGGGAGAGGAGAATAGAATGTGTGCATTCCATGGAGTAGTGGGAAAGGAAGGTCGCAAGAGGAATTCAACCTACTGCTTTTGCTGCTATATCCCTTGAATTCATGAGAGTATTCAATAAGACGACCAACTCCTTTAAACTAGTTATTTTGGGAGTGAAGAGAGATGCTAGTAATATTTGGACAGTGGGTGTAAATTGGGATGTGTGGGCACACTATTATTAGGGCAATTTTTGCATACATCAGCTAGAAGGTTCCATGACATGGGAGGGCACAGTTAATCTTTTCACTTGAGACCAGAGTTCTGAGTCATTTGGACCTTGAGCACTGCCAAAGCTGTGGGGGACAGCTGCTTGCCCGGTATTCAATCACTTACTGAATTGTCTTCCTACTTTCATCTCCATAGGTCTCTGCTTTAAGAAAATTATGAATTTCTTGAGAGAAGAGATTGTGCTTAATGCTGTGTATATGACATAGGAATCTATATATTAAAGGTAAAATAAGAAAGAGGGGAAACAAAGATTACTCAATTTTGAAGTTGAAGTTAAATCTTAAATCTTTCTTTTACTCTTTCCATCTTGTGGTAATAAAAAAGGAAGCATGGTGTAAGAATAAAATGTCAAAACTATAGAAAAAAATACCAGCTTCAATCACATGGTTTACTAATTATTTGTAAAAATCTCTGAATTTCCTGTTTACAAAATTTCTTTGTCAATATTTAGGTATTGGTTATAATAATTAAATAACTTAATTTTATCTGTATTTTCATCAATGTAAAAGAAAAATAAGAATTAGTAAATTATAAAAAGAGTTAAAATAAAATGTGCAAATAAAAATTTCTCACAAATATTTCAATCACATTTTGCAAGCATTTATTTTTTCTCTCAAACATAGCAAAGAAATATATGCCAAAATACAGGAGCGAGACTTACCAGATGCCCAACAGCCTCCAGCCACATAGCTATTGGTCAAAACCTGAAAATGCACAGATGTAAGACAGTCTGTTATTCTGCTTCAGGCACTATTTTCAGTCCCCAGTAAAGTCACTGAAGTGTATGACATCAGATAAATCTATTTTAATTTTAATTTTGTAATTTTGATTAAATGAAGACTTTCAACTTATTATATATAAACATCATTTCACTAATTCTATTTATATCTTATTTTTCATGGTCATATGAATGGAATAAAATATTTGATAAGCTAATAAGTCACATAAATATAAATATTCTCAGCTAAATAAAGTTGATTAATTAATTTCTTAGATAAACTTTATTTTAAATAATCTTACCTAATAATAGACAAACATGTAAATTGACCATACCTCTGCTACACCCACAGCCAATCAGAGTGAGCATGCAAATTAACCCAACAAAGATGGCGGTTACTTTGCATACACAGGTGCCGAGTGACTGGGGGCTGGCAGGATGCTTGCATCATCCTATGGAGATGACGCAGGCATTCTGCCCCATCCCCGGTCTCTCAGGGCCTCTGGGCAGCGTGGGAAGGCAGTGATAGCAGTCAGGGAAAGAAGGCCCATTCTAGCAAGAATCTTCATGCATCAGGCTTCTAGTGTTTTATAAAAATACAACAAAAGCCAGGCTAGTATAGCTTGGTGCTTGAGAGTCCACCTATGGACTAGGAGTCATAGTTTGATTCCCAGTCAGGGCACATGCCCAGGTTGCAGGCTCAATCCACAGTAGGGGGCATGTTGGAGGCAGCTGATCAATGATTCTCTCTCATCATTGATGTTTCTTTCTCTCCCTCTCTCTTCCTATCTGAAATCAATAAAAACATATTTAAAATATAATAATAAAATAAAACCCTGTATTCTAAAAGAAAAATAAATACATTGGTTTTGTCCCCAATGCCATTGCTGCCAAGGTAACCAATAATTTCCACATTTCTAAATTAAATGATCAAGGTTTAGTTCTCATCTAACTCATCAACATTTGGCACAGTTAATTACTACATTATCTTTGAAAGAGTTCATTCACTAATGTTAATGTAAAAACATTCAAACCTGTAAAGAATTTTTGTGAGTTTATTTGAGCCAAACTATGGACACTTGCCAGGAAGCAGAATCTCAAAGATTGGGATAATGCTCTGGAGAATGGGGGTTTTTCACCTTGTTTTATACATTACCATCAAAAGAGGAGACGTAAAGGGGTCACATGAAATCCATTGGTGATAGGTTAGGGAGGCGGGAGAAAGCAAAGCTGGGAAACCTCTGGGACTGGATAAAAAGCAAAATGATAGACACATACTTCTTTTACTTAGGTGAGTGCAGGATAGTGAACAATCAACAATTAACAAGATAACAATAACAATGAAGGAATTTGTGGTCTCTGTCCTGGCACATTTGGTTGTGACCCAGGGGTCTAGAAAAAGGGAAATGACAAGTTACCCAGACTTTTCATAGGTATGTTATCTTAGATGCAAAAAAGGCCATAGGCTCAGTTAAGGTATAGATTGACCTTGTCAGGGAAGATACCCACCTAGGACATGACTACCCACCATAACTGCCTTCAGTTAAAGTCTTAATTTCAGACCATCCTTTGTGGTTACTTTAGGTCTTTGAGTTTGCAAGACTGCCATGAAGGCCTTCCCTGAGCTTCTCAGGTTAGTATGTGGCCCCTTTCATCCACACTAAGTATATCCCCTCCTTCACCATCTACTTAGTCTCAAACTCCCTTTCCATTTCCTCTTCATATTCCCAGGCTAACAACCTTGGCATGCCCAAGAAACCTCTTTTCTTCCATACTGCAACTGCTCCCTGGATGATCATAGCTTCAAATCCTACCTGTATCCTTTTGACTCCCAGGTTTGGGTGTTGATCCTCTAAAATCTAGACAAATCTAACCACTTAGAAAACATTTTCAGGTGGGTGTCTCCTAGACATTTTAAACTTACAATTGGCATAACTGAACTTTGGACTTTTCCCTCTAAATCTTCTCATCCTTTAACTCCATCAAACCAGATAATTCTCTCCTTACAATAGATAAGGCCAAAAACAAAAGCAAAAGCTCAGATTGATGTTCGATTTTTCACAGTGTAAACCATTAGAAAATTTCAGACTTGACCTTGAGTACTCATGCAGGGACATATGAATTATGGGGACCTTGAAACAATGAAGCACTGTGTTTTGAAAACTAGGCAATCACATGGTGAAACTTGATACAAGTTTCAGAATAGCTTTTATTTTATTGCTTCCCAGTGAGGGAAAAAAAAAAAAAGATGTGGAGATGAAAATATATCTGTTAACCTCCAATTCCTGTTACTACATAAAATTACCACAACCATAGTGACTAACAGCTGTACAAATTAGATGTCATAGGTTCTGGAGAGTCAGAAACTCAAAATGAATCTCAAGTGGCTAAAGTCAGTGGGTCAACTGGTTATTGGCCCTCCAGGTTTCTTCTGGAAGCTTAAAAGAAGGATCCATCCTCTTGACTTTTTAAGTTTCTAGAAGTTGTTCATAATCTTTAACCAGTGGCTCCATCTTATCTTGGAAGCCAACAACCACTTTATTCTGAGCTCTCCTTTCATTATCCCATATTTCTCTCTGATCACCTGGCTTCCCCCTTTCTTTTATAAGAAACCTTGTGCTTCTATTGGTTCCACCTGGATAATTCAGTATATATCCCATCTCAAGATCCTTAAATTAATCTGCCCAGCCTGCTGTGGGGGTCAGTAGTTGAGCATTGACCTATGGACCAGGAGGTCACGGTTCAATTCCAGGTCAACGAACATTCCTGGATTGCAGGCTTGATCCTCAGTTTGGGACGTGCAAGAAGCAGCCAATCAATAATTATCATTCATAATTGATGTTTCAATCTCTCTCCCTCTCTTTTCCTCTCTGAAATCAATATATTTTATATATATTGATCCTTAAGCTAGTCACATCTGCAAAATCTCTTTTGACCTATGAGGTAGCCTGTTCACAAATTCCTGGATTTAAGACACGGGCATCCTTGGGATTCTAACAAATGTTTATGCCTGCCACAATATAGAGAGCCAACTCATGTGTAGGACATAGACACTAGGTAGATTTTCATACCTCAAATTGCTGGCTACAAGCACCAAGGGAATCCTTGATGATGCATTCATGCATACAAATATTAACTAATTTCAGAGAACATTTTTATATAGTGATGAAATAGTATAAATTTTTCAAACAAAATAAAGTTAGGTATTTCAATTACTTCCTATAAGAAGAATAAAATAAGTAATGACATAAGTAGAACTAAAATTTATATATCCTATCTAATAAAAGAGTAATATGCAAATTAACCATCACTCCGTGACAAAATGACGGCACCCATGGCCACAAGATGGCGGCGCCCAGTCCTCTTAACCCCGGCGGAGTCTGCCCAACAGCGGCAGTCCAGGGTGTTCGGTTGGGAGGCACCAGCACAGCGGCTTGGGCTGGGGTCTCAGACTGGCAGGGCCCCGACCCGAAGCCGTGTGATTGCTGGCAATCGCTGGCAAGTGGCGGTGGCTTGGTCTGGGGTCTCAGACCAGCCGTGAGGACAGCTTGGTCTGGGGTCTCAGACCAGCCGTGAGGACAGCTTGGGCTGGGGTCTCAGACCTGCAGGGCCTGGCACCCAAGCTGCATGATTCCCTGGCCGCGGCGGCTGCCTGGGCTGGGGTGTCATGCCTACAGGGCTGGGCACCCCCACTGCATGATCACCCAGCCAGCAGCAGCAGCCTGGGCTGGGGTCTCAGGCCGGCAGGGCGGTGCACCCCCACAGGGCTATCTTCAGGCCAGGGAAGGCAGCCTGGGCTGGAGCCTCGCACCCTCACCGGGCTATCCCCAGCCAGGCTGAGATGGCAGCCTGGGCAGGGGTCTCAGCCTGGCTGGGCTGAGGCGGCAGCCTGGCCAGGGGTCTCAGCCTGGCCAGGGCCCGATCCCCTTCCAGCGGTGGCAGCCTGGGGTCTCAACCATTGAGTCACACCAGCCAGGCAGATATGGAGGAATCTTAAATGTTTTTTTTAATAATATATATTTTATTGATTTTTTACAGAGAGGAAGGGAGAGGGATAGAGAGCTAGAAACATCTATGAGAGAGAAACATCGATCAGCTGCCTCCTGCACACTCCCCACTGGGTATGTGCCCCCAACCAAGGTACATGCCCTTGACCAGAATTGAACCTGGGACCCTTGATTCTGCAGGCCAATGCTCCATCCACTGAGCCAAACCAGTTAGGACTGTCCAATATGCTAAATAAAAAACCCTATCTAATAAAGAGCTAATATGAAAGGGAGGGCATTTGGAGGTGACCGGGGTATCAGAGGAGGGCAGTTAGGCGTTGATTGGGCTGGCAGGGGAGTAGTTAGGGGGTGATTAGGCTGGCAGGCAGAGCGTTTAGAGGCAATCAGGAAGGCAGGCAGGCGAGTAGTTGGGAGCCAGCAGTCCTAGATTGTGAAAGGGATGTCTGACTGCCTGTTTAGGCCCCATGGGTTGGGCCTAAACAGGCAGTTGGACATCCCCCAAGGGGTCCCAGATTGGAGAGGGTGCAGGTTGGGCTGAGAGACACCCCCCCATGCACAAATTTCATGCACCGGGCCTCTAGTATTTATATAATTTACTAGTGGCCTGGTGCAGGAAATTTGTGCACATTAAAAGGGAATTAATTAGAGGAAATATTTTAATATTGCTATTTGCCCTTTCTCTATAATAAAAGTGTCAAAGATAAAAGAAAATTAGTAAAATGTATATGAAAATCTTCCTCCTGTCAGAGTCTGGGGCGCACCTCAGGCCCCAGAGTCCAGTCCCTACCCACCCATGTGAGCCTCGAAATAGTGTGAGACCCAGTCCCGGCCAGCTGCACCCCTGTCAAGCCCTGATGGGCAGGAGGTACAGCCTCAGGTCCCCCGGCCTGGCACTGGGTGGGGGAGCACAGCCTCAGGTCCCCCATCAAGTCCTGCTGGGAGGGGGGTGCAGCCGCAGGTCCCCTGTCAAGCCCCGCCAGGCGGAGGGCACAGTCTCAGGTCCCCTGGCCCAGGGCAAAGGGCGTGGCCTGAGGTCCCTCAGCCTGGCAGCAGGGTGGGGGCATGCCTTGAGGTCCCCCATCAAGCTCTGCCAGGTGGGGGGCATGGCCGAGATCCCCCATCAAGGCCCACCAGACAGGGGGTGCGGCCTGAGGTAGCCAGTCAAGCCCTGCTGGGCAGGGGACACAGCTCAGGTCCCCTGCCCCTGCCTGGCTCCATGCAGCCTCAAGTCCCTGCTGATTGCTCCTTACGGGAACCCAGCCTCCACTGTGGAGGCAGCCATCTTTGTGATGGCATGACGGTTAATTTGCATATTACCTCTTTATTATATAGGATATTCTCCATTGTAATGGAGGATTCAGAAGAATAAGTTGCCTGTCCAGGGTCACATAAGTGATCGATGACATAGCTGAGTCAAGAACCAGAGCTCATTCTACCTTTAATTTCTGAGACAACGTCCTTAAATCTAACTAAACTCAGTGGCCTCCAAAGAATACATGGAAAATATGTCCACACTCTCTGCTCCTGTTTTCTTTCATTTGTCTTGAGGTTATTGTAAATTTTCCTATAAGAATATCTTATATCTGTATTTTCTTAAATAGGAGATAACTTTCAAGAAACTTGTGTGATCTGTATTACTTAATGTAATGTGATATCAATAATAATTCTATTTAAAACAATCATTTATCCCTCTTTGAAGGATTACATGGTTACTTGATGTCAGATGCTTTCCACTTAAGTAGTATTAACCTAAAGGAAAAAAGACCAAGTAAGAGGTAAGGATTTATAAGAACTTTAATGTTATAACTTGTGGCTCAATGTTTGAATTTGGGCAGCTTGAGTTCTGAGACATTTGCAGAGCATAACTTTGCCTTTTTGGGCTCCGGATCTACTTGTGGAGCAAGCAGCCATCTCTGTGCTGATGGTACTATTTGATAAGTTGTGCTCCTCACATCGGTGTTAAGTAATACTCCCTGTGCTATCATTGTGGGATCAAAGACAGCCTTTGTTCTATAAGCCTGGGCTAAAACTCGTATTTGACAAATGCTTAATCATATATTACCTATTGTGCTCACCTCACAACTCTACCTGCTCTACCACTGAATCCATAACCACTGAATCCATAACCACTGAATCCATAACCACTGAAAGTCCAGTTGCCCCCACTAAAAAAATGAAGTTTATGTTCTTCTTTCCCCTAGCAATCCACCTCTTTAATGATCAGCTCCTTGCAACTTTTGCCTTTATAAACACTGCCCTATCCTCTTCATCTTGCAACTTATTCCCTGCTCATCTTGAGGGCTCAACATCCCAGAATACAAATCATTATCTTAATAAACTCTCTTGTAAATTTCTTTTAAAATGGTATCTCCAGACTTGTTTTCGGAGACGATGTGCATTTATTTGACATGAAAAGAATTGCAATCCACAGGCACAGATTCAGGCAGAAACCCAAATTAAGTCCTGATTATGGGGTAAAGGCAAGGAGTTATTACAGGGAAATGAAGGGAAATAATTACATGAATAGAAGAAAGAAATTCTGATGCTAGCAATCTAGGTCATTCTTTGGCTATACACGGCAGATTACTGATTCCAGGAATGTCCATTATCATAAATCCTTGTCTGCCCTCCTGTTAGTTTTATAAGCAGTTATAAGACAATGTTGATTTGGCCCAGTCCAAAGGTAATTTTGCCCATTTCAAACTTTCCAAAGGTTCAGAAAGTAAGATGTGTAAGGCAGTTGCTCAGAAATTGCTGCTCCAGCTCTATTTTAAAATGGCTCCACGTATGTCAACTTTTCACAGAAACTAATTTCAATTAATTATTTGGAAAGAGACAACTAAAGGGTTTATTCTTGAATTGCTATTGTGAAATGGTTATAATTTAAATGGAATCTGGCCTGCTATTTTTAAATGAGGCAGAGCCCAAAGATAAACCATTTGGAGTATACAAAATTGACTTGTGACATTTTAGATGGCAAGATACTTTTAAGTCCTATTTTCATTCATGTTTATGATCTGTGAATGTGTTTGAAGTTCTGCTTTTACTGACAAAGACAAACTAATTGTATAATTTAGGCAGTTGTGGTTATTGGATTAGTTCCTCCTCTGTGTGAAAGCATGACTGAAAGAACTCTGATGGCAAAAACGTAGCAGAGAAAGTCAACCAGTTATTCTGTCACTTCAATAATGGCAGCTTTTTATCCTCGGACCCAAGGTCAATTGCATTGTCTTTGGTGAAAGAGAACTATCACTAAGAAAGATTTTACTGGGCAGCAATTCTGAATCCATTTCCTCTGATGAAATGTCAATAGCTTTCTAGGACAAAATGTAGTTTTTCTAGAAACAAAGGTGAAATTGGTTTGAAAATGTACTCCACAAATCAATCCCCTTCAATATAAAACATTTGAGAAAGAAAAATTAACAAGTAATCCAATATGCTGTTATGTTTCTATCTTTTTTATTTTAATTCATCAAACATACTACATTTTCTCCAAAAAACCAATTTAGGGAAGCATTGATGTTCTTCTAATGGTTTTAGAGTCATAAAATTTGTAGTAAAAAATCAGCTGCTGTGAACCTAAAAATCCTTGAAAACTAACAAGGGATAAAACTCCCTGAAAGGACAGACTCAGAATAATACATATTATGTGGAACTATAGAAAAGAAACCAGAATATTAATAAAACATATTGTCATATATACTCAAAATAATATATCACTAGATATGATTTTTAGTTTATGCTAAAAACATATTTACCATTTATAGAAATATCAGATTCTATCTTCTAAAATTTTTATCAACATTATTAAATTTACAAAGGCATCTTTCTTTTTTTTTTTTTTAATGGGAAGGGAGTGAGGGGTAGTAGAGGGTAAATGGGGCCAAATATATGGTGATGGAAGATGATTTGACTTTGGATTATATATCATAGTAATGCACACTTGAAACCTATATGACACTGTGAGCCAATGTCACCCCAATAAATTTAATAATAATAAAAATGCAATTCTTTTTTCCCAAACCAATGAAGGTATAACTTAACCCAAACAGAAGATATCAATAATAATTTTTCTTATAAAAATGTTAAACTCCTTATAAATCTTTTCATAATTAACATTAGTAGCTAGCCAATTTCCTTAAAACTTTGCAGTGTTGATAGTCACATACTATAAAGAATTTGGGTATAAAATAGTAATTTCCTAAATGCATAGTTTTACTCACACGCATAAGTGAAAAGGGACTTGAAATAGAAATAGAGTTGGGAACAGAAGGAAGGGAGGCAAGTATAGGAAAAGGCATAAAAAGAAAAGCCACTAATTAGTGTACAGTATCCCTGTGCAGGAAGGCAGGTTTCAGGCACCAGAAATAGCTAAGAGGATCTTGATCCCTTGATCGGCACATGGTAAGGATATTTGGGAGATGGCAACTGAATAGTGAGCTGCACTTCCACAGGACACAGAGGGCCACCAAGATGATCCCCCTGAAGTAGCAAGAGGTTTTTGGAGGATCATTTCAAATTTCAAAAGCTGGTTAGGGCAATTCTGTGCTTCCTAAACTTCTGGACCTCCCCATGACAGGAGCCTTTTGAGGGCTTAGCTGCATAATACACTACCCTGCACAAAGCTGTCCTGTGAAGACATTCAGATGTGATAAAGCAGTGGAACGTAGGACTGATATGAGCTAAAGGACTGCATCCATGGGAGCAATCCTTGGACTGGGGCAGGGAGAAGCTGAGTGTCTGTACAACTTGAGTGCCACTTGGATTTTCAGTAATGTCAATACAGTGACAGAGCACATGGACGATGCTCTGCTCAGTATGTTGACTAGAAGAAAAGGAGTTGAATCCATACACAAAAGACATCTTATCCTTGCTGGAAGGAAGAGCAATCATTGAGGCTAACACCAAAGAGAGTGACAATATCATCAAGTGCTTAACAAAGGTGGGAGGGCCGATGAAGATTGACTATTTCTGTTTCCACATAACTCAGCCACTTCAGGCTTACTGAGCAGACTCCAGTGAATGTGCAGCCCAATGATCCTTCAGCCACACCTGCCTCAGGAAAGTCTAATTTTATTGTTCCACTAGAAGCCTGGTGCACGAAATTCGTGCATGGCGGGGGGTTGTCCCTCAGCCCAGCCTGTACCCTCTCCAATCTGGGACTCCTGGAGGGATGTCCGACTGCCCGTTTAGGCCCGATCCCACTAGGATCGGGCCTAAACGGGCAGTCGGACATCCCTCTCAGAATCCAGGACTGCTGGCTCCCAACTGCTTGCCTGCCTGCCTTCCTGATTGCCCCTAACCGCTTCTGTCTGCCAGCCTGATCACCCCCTAACCACTCCGCTGCCAGCCTGGTTGATGCTTAACTGCTCCTCTGCCAGCCTGTTTGCCCCCAACTTCCCTCCTCTGGCAAAAGCCACAGCAACCATAAATCTCATGTGGCTGATGCCTGTAACTCTAACTGCCTGAAATCTTTCATGTCCATCCTATATTAAACAACTGGTTCCTGCCCTTCTATACCAGGTAGCTGAAGAACTGTGTTCAATCCCACCCATGTCGTGTGTATGTATTGCTCAAGTCTTGGACTGTGGACTGTAGACTGTGGACTGTGGAGTAACCATCAGGCTATATTTCAGCTGCAGAAGCTGAAGTGGTATAGTATGTCCTCAGAAAGATTGCTGGCACCATCAAAGATAACGTCTAAAACTGACAAGTTAGAGGTTAGCTGTCTAATTCTCAAACCTATTGTTGGGTGTGAGTTCCTGCCATAGCCTGTATTGACTGCTTGTTATTATCCTAAGAACATATTTTCAACCGCTATATTTATCCAAACTATACAGGTTGAGGAATAGATGTGGTCCTTAGTGAGTAACAAGAAAGATAAGAAAAGCTCAGCAACTATAATCATTCAAATGGCAAAATGTGTTATTTTTGTCTTTCGGAGAGATTGTCTGTTTTCCCTCTGGCGAGGCCCATATGTCTCAATTCATCTGATCCAAGGGAACAGGAAATAGTGATGTGAAAATGTATGCCCATGCAATATAATGGAAAACTTACTTACAGAAGTAGGAAAACACTATCCAGCTATTTTAGGTACTGAAATGGCTTTTCTCACTATTATTCCTAGTGATTTACTTAATAAAATTTTTGCTTTTTGCCCCCATTGTGTTAGGCTTGACTAGAAGTCTTTGTTCCAGGGAACAGAAAATGATTCCCTTGAGCTAGAAGTTAAAATTGCTCTCTGGCCTCTTCGGGATTCTTATGCCATTGAATTAAAAGGCAAAGAAGGGGTCATGGTACTTGCTGGGGAGAGTGATCCTATTACAGAGAAATTGGTTTGCTATTACACAATGGAAGTAAAAAGTACTATATCTGAAAAGTAGGAGATCCTCAGGGTATGCATATATACTAAAACTATCCTCTAATTTAAAGTTTATTAATAAATTAAATATAAACTATCAGGAACCTTTGAACATGTGATATCATAAGCAATATTTTGCTAGTACTTGGTTAATGTTATATAGCAGATTTTCATCCCCACAGTATAAAAATATACATTTCAAAAATTTCAATATTATATTTATTATTTGGCAAGTGTTATTCTGATTTGTCACCTGAAATTTGTTTCAAGGCATTTGGGATTTTGATAGTTTACACAAGACTTTATGAGGTAAAAACATTCTATAAAATAACTTAAATTTAACATTGATAATGTTTTCATGGTAGGGTAACACCAATATTCTTGATTTTTGGATATTAAAGTGAGGACCATACAATTTATATCATATATCATATAAAGAAAGAAACCTAAAAGGACTGATTAAACACTCTAATGTATATACTTTCTTATATGGGTCATTAAAGGCTACACATTTGTGATTTATGAAATAAAATGGAAAGAATTATCTGAAAATAACCAAAGGGTATTGGTGATGGTTTCATATACATCTAAAAATAAAGTAAAAGAAGCAGAGACTAGCTACCCTTTTTTTACTCAAGGACATAATCACTGAAGTAGCTTTTCCTTTCATCACGGTGAAATGTCTGTACATAGGCTGATGAGTAATGACGACAAGTGTCACATCCTTTCTGAGGACCCTGCTAACTCAGTTTATTAAATGTATTCAACTAATGAAGCAGAAGTCACAAGATCAATTCCCCTGTGGTCTTTATATTTTCCTAACTGCCACCACACAAAATCATTTAGAGAATTTAGGCTGGAAATATATAGGCATTCAGTCTAGTTAGGCATCTTAATTAGGTCAGTCTCCTGCCATCAGAACGAAGCATCTCTCTGAAAGCATTTTGTAGAGAAGCTTTTTAAAAACAGTTTGTTTCAATATACACCATTTAACCAAATATTTTCTCCAAATTTATGTTTTCATATGCTAATCTAAATACCAAATGCTTTTATTAATAGGAACAATAGGGTCACATAAACTTGTAATTGAAGGAACAAATTTATCACTTTTCTTTTGGTCTTTTAATTAGTTTTTCATTTGTCCTTCAGATAATAAAAATGAAGCAATAAAAATGATACTTAGGGCCCTAGCTGGTTTGGCTCAGTGGATTGAGCATTGGCCTGTGGACTGAAGGGTCCTGAGTTTGATTCCAGTCAAGGGCACATGCCCAGGTTTTCTGGCTCCATCCCCAATAGGAGGAGTGCAGGAGGCAGTTGATAAGTGGTTCTCTGTCATTATTGATGTTCCTATCTCTCTCTCTCTCCCTCTACCTCCCTCTCTAAAATCAATTTTAAAAAAGTAAAAAAAAAAAAAAAGCTTTAAAAACGTTACTTTAAAAATTAATTATGAAGATATATTTCTCAATTTTTGATATCTGTACTTGTATTGATACAAGTAGATTAAGAATTTACATATGTTTAAAGACTCGATAGGTGATAGATGTTGGATAGATAGAAAGAAAGGTAGATAAAAATGTAGTGAAAGTGTATTTTAAAAATCATGGATTTATGGTGATGAGTAATCAACTAATGGAATAGATGCATAGTTTATTACTTATACACAAAAAGTCCAATCCAAGCTCATCTGAGATAAAATTTTTCACTTAAAAATTACTTTTGATAATTAAAAACATGAATTAAATTTACTTTACTAAAATAATTCAACATAAGGTTGAAGTGTGTAAGCATTCATTGATCAACAAATGGCACCTTTTTTCTATGAAAAATAATCACAAGTTTAATGTGAAAGATAAAGTGATATTTGCATCATCCTATATAATAATAGACTAATATGCTAAGTGTCCAGTCATCTGGTTGGCTGTCCAACCAATCAAAGTATAATTTGCTAATGATATGCTAAGGCTGCTCAACCACTTGCTATGATGTGCACTGACCACCAGGGGGAAGATGCTCTGATTGGTAGGTTAGCTTGCTGCTGGGGTCTGGCCAATCTAGACTGAGTGAGATGGGCTGGACATGCCTTGGATCCCTCCCGCAGTTCCTCCCTGGCTGGCCAACCTCCCGCATCCCTTCCCGGCCCCGATTGTGCACCAATGGGGTCCCTCGGCCTGGCCTGGGCCCTCTCACAATCCGGGACCCCTCAGGGGGTGTCAGAGAGCTGGTTTTGGCCTAATCCGGCAGGCCAGGCCAAGGGACCCCATTGGTGCACGAATTCATGCACCGGGCCTCTAGTCCTATATAATAAAAGGCTAATATGCATATCGACCTAACAGCCGAATGACTGGTCACTATGATGCGCACTGACCACCAGGGGCAGACACTCAATGCAGGAGCTGCCCCCTGGTGGTCAGTGTGCTCCCACAGGGGGAGCACCACTCAGCCAGAAGCCGAGCTCACGGCTGGCGAGCACAGTGGCGGTGTCGGGAGCCTCTCCTGCCTCTGCGGCAGCACTAAGGAACCCTCAGGGGATGTCCGCCTTTGGGCTTAGGCCCATTCCTCGCGGGAATCCAGGGAAGCCATCCTGCCCAGGGGAACACCAAAATTCCAGTCCAAAAATTCTTGTATCAAATATATTGTCATTTCCTCAATATGGACAAAAAAATATAGAAAATACTTATAAATTTGCCTTTTTATCCACTAGTTTATGATATATTAAAGTGAACTTGTTTATAGTTATTTCATCCTTGATTTACAGATACAACACATAGACACATACTTGTATATTTATGTCCCACTAAATTTTAATAATAAAAATTCAAACTTAAAATATTTAAAATTTTGATAGACATGGTGTGTTAATTTATAATTAAAACATTGCTAGATGATTCAACATTTTTTCTTACTGCATGGCAATTCATATGGAGAGACAGTATAGTATTGGAATTAATATCATGTAGTAATAATATGTGGAATGTCCAAAAAATATATACACACTTAACAGCTGGTAGCTCAAATGATGTTTCTTTCTTTTCAGATTAAACCCATTTGATTTAATAATTATTCAAAGTGTGCATATATTTTTGGGACACCCTTTATAATGAAATGCAGAATAAATAGGGTTTAAGATCATGAGCAATGATGTAAGACTGCCTGGGCCTGAGTCCTGGTTCTGTCACTTAACAGCCATGTTTTATGTTTCAAGTATTTCACTCTATGAGCAGTGTCTGGCACATGGTAGCATTATGTGTGTCTCTATTCACTTGCTATCATCATCATCATCATCATCATCATGTAATCATTATCATCATCATAATGATGACACCCTGCACATAAACTCCCCCACACAAACACATACCTGTATATTTAACATTTTAACCCCATATATATGTATATATATATTCCAATGTAGCTTAATCCTCTGACCTCAATAAACCTTCTATGCTTTTAATGAAACCCTCTGAATCCTCTTCCCACTAGGTGGCCACCTACCTTTTTTGGAGTTTAAGAGATAGAGAGAATAATTTGGTTACAATAAATTGTTTAAACCCTTCAATCTTAATTAATGCTAATTTAATTTATAAGTTCCAGGATTGAAAGGCTTTTCTATTTCTCAGAGGAAAGAGAGTTCACATAGCTTGCTGATAGAAGAGGTGGCAAAGAAACCGAACTATTTTAACACTGATATATTAATATCGACCTGAAAGAGCACAAGGTGTGAAGTGCCATTAAATGTTTTCAAACATGCATTTTTGCAAAACACAATAGTTGCTGTATTTTGTTTCCTCTGCTGAATTACAATAATTCCCTAGAGAGAATTTGTTACCCAGAACAATTCTACAAAACTGTTCATTTCTGTGCTCAAATAAGGCTCTTAAATTCATCTTTCTTCATTACATTTCTATTATAATATAGAGAATCTATAGGCATAACTTAGCAACAGGGAAGTCTTTCCTGGATAAGTTCTAAAACTACCTGATTTTCTTCTCCATGTGATACAACCATCTTAAGTTTCTCTGATGCAAATTTTGCAAAGAATCAGGCAATTACTTTCCATTATCTCGTATGTACGTCAGTTAATGTGAAACTGACTCATCCGTTTGTTTATTGTTTCCCCTGCCCTTATGAAGTTGGTTCCATTTGAATTGTCATTTGTTTAGTATTATATATATAATTATGTAAATATTTTTTAAAATATCATTAGAACTTGAACATATTAGTATATTTTATACTCAATTTTACTCCTAAAATCATCTACAGACACTTTCTGAATAGATTTTAGCTCTACCACATGTGGTTACATTTCTAAGTGCTATTTACTTCATTTGCAAATAGCTTTTCTCTTTATATCATCAATGCATGGGGTGCAAACCCATTATCAAGGCAAATGGAAGTAATATCTGCACAGTGTAGCCTTTTATAGAACTTCAAGTCTACTTGTTCAAATGCAAATTCTTCCCCCTCAGGATTTTTCTGACTTCTGTGCATGTTGCGTAATTTATTAATTTTGTATAAACATTTGAATACATATATATTCTAGTCTTTTACCAATATATTATCAGCAGAAGTCCCCACTGATTGATCCTGCTTATTTACCAAGCTTTGGACTAGGATATGAAAGATAAGTTTAAGTATCATTTTTAATGAGCCTTGGGTCAGCCCCAGTACCAACAAAAATTTAGGGAGAGCCCTAACCCATTTGACTTAGTGGATAGAGCATCGGCCTGTGGACTGAAAGGTCCCAGGTTCGATTCCGGTCAAGGGCATGTACCTTGGTTGCAGGCACATCCCCAGTAGGAGGTGTGCAGGAGGCAGCTGATCGATGTTTCTCTCTCATCGATGTTTCTAACTCTCCTCTTCCTTCCTCTCTGTAAAAAATCAATAAAATATATATATATTTTTTAATTCAGCGAGAGATGTTTAACAAAAGAAAATTGATCCAGTCAGTAGGAAAAAAAAAAAAGACAACATGATAATTTGAAACAAGATAGTAGAAGCAATTCCTAAATTATCAGTAATTGCAACATATGCAAAGGTATACAATAACATACCTTATAGATAGAAAAACTATATTTTGATTTAAAAATAATTCATCGTTATGTTATTTTCATAGATACATTTAAAAATAAAAGACATGAAAAGATTAACAAACCGAAAAATGTTTTCATGTGAACATCGTCCAAGTATAACATCTCTACAGAAAAAGTACAGATCAAAAGGATATAGCTTGATATATCTCCATAAAAAAGAAGAAACAGATCCACAATTTCCCTTGTCAGAACTTCCAAGCACTCTTTTATCCCAAGAATATCCATTTTCAGGTTTATAAAAGTTTTGAACTGTTTACAAATGGAGTTACATACTGTGTACCATATTGTGCCTGATTTTATTACTCCAATTGTTTTTTCAAAATTTACACATTTTTTATGTAATTGTAGTTTGTTCATTCTCGCAGCTCTTACATGAATTTGTTTCTATTGCTTTACTATATATTACCCCTAAACATCAAGGCTTAAAGAAACAAACGTTTATTAGCTTCAAACTTTCTGTGGGCCAAGTATCTGGGCAGAGCGTAGTTGAGTACCTCTGGCTCATAGTCTGCCCTAAGGCTGCAGTCAAGGTATAAGCCAGCGTGACAGTCATCTCAAACCTTTAAAACAGGAAAAACTGCCTGGCCTGTGTGGCTTAGTCAACCCATGAACCAATTTATCACGGTTTGATTTCCAGGCAGGGCACGTGACTGGATTGTGGGATCGATCCCCAGTAGGGGGCATGCAGGAGTCAGTTGATGGATGATTCTCTCTCATCATTGATATTTCTCTTTCCCTCTCCCTTCTTCTCTCTGAAAATCAATAAAAACATATTAAGTACACACACACACTCCCAGCTGGTATGGCTCAATGGTTGAGCATCAACCTATCAACCAGGAGGTCAGGGTTAGATTCTTGGACAGGGCACATGCCTGGGTTGTAGGCTCAGGATAGTGCTGGAGGCAGCCGATCAATGATTCTCTCTCGTCACTGATGTTTCTATCTCTCTCTCCCTCTCCCTTCCTCTCAGGTCCACACTGAATGTTGTTAAGAAGCATTGGTTCTTTGTCTTGTGAGCCTCTTTGTAGGTCAACTCAGGACATGGCAGCTGACCCCTCTCAGTGTGAGTGGGAAAGGGAGAGAGAACATCCAAGAAAAAGGCTCCAGTCCCTTTGTTATTGAATTTCAAAAGTGAAATCCTGTTACTTCTCTTGTATACTAATGATTAGAAGTAAGTCAATAGTGCTAGTCCACACTCAAAGGAAGTGATTACACAGAATGTCAATACCAAGAATCAGGAATCATTGGGAACCCTAATAGAGACTGTCTACTAAATCTGCTGTATGAATATATTTAAGTTTACTTATCCATTCTAAAGTAAAGGCATAATTTTATTTTTTTTTATTTTTAGCTATTACAGAGGAGGATCCTGAGAACAGACCTATACATTGTTTTGGAAAAATATGTAAAATATTTTTTCAAGTTTATACCTAAAAGTGGAATTACAGGTGTACATGATTTGCATACATCCAGCTTCTTAGATACTTATAGTTATGTATTGTTATTGCAAAAATTAAAATTCCAAACAGTAGTGTATTTAAAAAGTTAATAACTTTATTATATTTAAAGATCTCCATTATTTCCTTTATTTAGTGTCTTGTGTATCATCAAAAATTATATAATGAAGATCCTAAAGATATTCTCCTCTGTCATCTTCTGTAATTTTTATTATTTAAATTGCATGCTTTGATCTAGATTACATTTGAAAGTTATGTTTGTATAGATTGTGAGTTAGAAGTCAAGATACAGACACATATTTTCCATTTGCCTTTCCAAGTGGTCTAGTAAACTTAGGAAATAGCCCTCCACATTGTATGATATTGCAGCGCGTACACAGTGGGACTACTCCTGGAATCTATTCTGTTCTATTCTGGATTTTTTCTGTCCTTGTTCCAGTATTACATTGTTTTATTTATTATAGCTTTATAATGACTATAATATCTAGAAATATATGTTCTCTGGATTTTTTTTTGTGTGTGTGTTCAAGATTGCTTTGTTTATTCCTGTTTCTTTGCATTTCCAAAGATATTAAACAGAACTTGTCAATTTACTTCAAATGCCATTCTGTAATTAACTTTCCTGATCATTATCTCAGTGTCTCTGATGTTGCCCTTCTTTTATTGTCATTCTCTGTGCTGTAGGTTTTCATTCCAGTGACTTCTAGTCTTTCTGTTTCTCAATCATGATGAGCACAGGTAATTCTTCACATTTTCTCACTCCGTATGCAACTTTCGCTGTTGATCATGATTACTCTGGTCTTGACCATTTTAGTTATTATACATGGGCTATAAATTTCCATATAATTAACTATTAATCAGAGATATAGAAAAGAGGAACTAGTTTGTAAGTAGTATATTTCCTATTGGTATCAGAAAAGAGAAAAGCTGGCCTGGTAGTTTGAGCTAGGCATTGGCATTGCTACAAGCTGGTCTTTTACTCACAGTGGCTTTGTTGTTCTCCTGTTGAACATAAGCAATTTCACAGAACATCAACATCAGGAAAGGCAGCTCTGTTCATGATGGATGGAGACAAATATGGCACAGCTATCTAATCATGACTGAATACAGACCAAACATGTCCATTGTTCAAGCCGAAAGCACCATGCCCTCCTCTCCCATCTGATATGAGTGATTGTTGCTTCTTTACCATTCATAGTTGTGCCTGGGTCTTGTCTTCCTTCCTTCTAAATAAGACTCAGTAGAATACTCAGAGACTCACTCCCACTTTCTGACAACATTCAGTCCAGTGTTCTCTCTTAATGAAACAAGAAGTGACTCAATTTGCTCAACTGCAGTTGTATTCCTGGATGTCTTTAGCTGGAAGGCATTGACATTAAGCAATACATAAATTATTTATTGAAAATTACTTCATCTTGGATTTTTTCACAGATGTGAGATAAAAAGTTTACAGAGAAAGTAATTTGCTCTATAATTGAGAATTTGTTTGCAGTTTTTTTAGATTAATTGAACAAGGTGGACTGTTTATATTTTACACACTTTTAAAATAATACGGACATCAAAATGTTATTGTTTCTAAATATTTAAATAAATCAATGCTTAATGAGAAGAATTCTGAACACTAGTGTTAATGAAAATATCAACATACTGAATAAAGGAATAAACAATTCATCAGGGTTACTTTGTTTAATAAATCTTCTTGTTAAAATTTTTAATCACATGTAAATATTCCCCTTTGAATATCTGCTAGTTCATGTCTCTGGAAAAATTATTTTATAAAAAACTAGGAAAATTAAAACATTAAATGGAAAATAAAATGCAATACTTTATAAAGCTGCCTTTATAGGCATTATCTAATATATGCAAGTTTTCATATTAATGTATTTTATTTTCTCAACACAAACAGTTTTCATGGGGTTTATGTGCATTATGCTATTTATGAGGTTTAATGTGATTCAGCATAATAAAGGCATTTGCATTTCAACTGGGTACTTCTGTAGGTTTTGTGCAAAGAAGCTTACATTGTTATGCAATTCATTTGCTTCTTAGCAATTTCTGGACAGGACATTTCATGACCTGGTCTTATTACTCAGTGGCACTTAACTCTCTCAGATCCTACACACTTAAAGAATATAAAGCTAACTGTCTTTAAAATAGAAAGTATGTTTACATTACTCACTCTCTTCTGAATTAGCAGTTTTTTTGCAGTGTTTTATTATACAACTAGATTCTGGTGTACAAAATTCGTGCACTTGGGGGGTGGGGGAGGCCCCTCAGCTCGGCCTGCGCCCTCTCACAGTCCCGGAGCCCTCGGGGGATGTCCAACTGACAGTTTCCACTGGGAGCAGGCCTAAGCCATCAGTCGGACATCCTTAGTGCTGCCGTGAAGGTGGGAGAGGCTCCTGCCACCGCTGCTGCGCTTGCCAGCTGTGAGCCTGGCTTCTGGCTGAGCGGCACTCTTCCTGTGGGAGCACACTGACCACCAGGGGGTAGCTCCTGCATTGAGCGTCTGCCCCCTGGTGGTCAGTGCATGTCATAGTGACCGGTCATTCTGCCATTCAGTCAATTTGCATATTAGCCTTTTATTATATAAGATGAACACAAAATTCAGTCCTCCCCTCGTCCTTAATATCCTCTCAAGTTGTGCCAAATGCCCATAATTTTGTTTCATTGACAAAAATCTTAGAAATTGTAGTTTTAAAACATATTTACTTTAGCCCTAGCTGGTTTGGCTCAGTGGATAGAGCGTCGACCTGTGAACTGAAAGGCCCCAGGTTTGATTCCGGTCAAGGGCACATGCCCGGGTTGTGGGCTCGATCCCCAGTGGGGGACTTGCAGGAGGCAGCCGATCGATCCATGATTCTCTCTCATCATGGATGTTTCTATCTCTCTCTCCCTCTTCCTTCCTCTCTGAAATCAATAAAAAATTTTACTTTAATTGCTTATTTACTTTTTCATAAGCTATAAACTATGTGAGTTGAAACTTTATATTTCAAGGCCACTAATGGCATCATTATTCTTTTATCTTATTATGACTCTTTATCCTGGTTTCTGTAACTCAGATTTTGTCTTTCTCTTTCCCATGTTGGTGTTTTCCTTAATTCTCTGTCAGATAATCTCCATTCTCTTCTAGATGGAGAGAGAAAGTTGAAAAATCTATAATGGTCTTCCCTGCCTTCCTTCTTCATTCTAACACACCAAAAATAAACTGTTGAGTTTATCCCAAAATATTCTCTTCCTTAATGTTCTCCATCCATGTAGAAGGCACCATTTCAATGATTCATCTGTCTTTACTCATCACATCTAAAGTAAATCAACATACCTTGCTGATCTTGCATTCAAAATATATTACAAATATATCCTTTCTCTATCTCCTTGACTAAAACCTCAACCACTCTTAATTTCTGATGCAGCCAGACCTGTAACAGCTCCCTAACAACTCATCCTACTTTCCTGTTATTCCCCTCACAAACTGTAATGGATATTGCTGTTTCTAATCTCAGAATCAATTTCTTCCTTACTTCTTTCAAAGAAATTTTAAATTGTATAATTTTAGAGAGATTAATGCTTATCTCATTTAAAGTAGGAGGTCATCTTTGCTTAATAAAAATAACTGCATTGCACTCCTATAAGGCAGGGTTTGTTTAAAGGATCAGTAAGTAAGAACAATTGGGCAAATCAGAAGCAGTGAGATTCCATTCAGAGAATACATTCAAGCTCTAGAGAAAGTAGAATGTGTGAATTCCAACTTTTATAGCACTTATTCTGTCCACCTATAAAGCAAAGTGGGCTTCTACAAAATATAAGAGAGATCACAGCACTTAGATGCTTAGAACTCTTTAGTATCTCCCCAGTAGACTGAGAACAAAATATGAGTCTTTTACTTTGGCTTAAAAGGCCCATGTGGGTTAGATTTAGAACAAGTCAGCACAAAAGTACTAACTGGAGCCAGGGTAATGAATGGGTTTTGCTAAGAGAAGAGTGACTTGTAAGCAATAAAATGTCTTAAAATATTAACATTAAAGATGTTAGAAGAACTAGAAAAGGACCATCAATAAAAAAACCAGTAACATTAGCAAGGAAATATGAAGGCTAGTTTATAGAGAAGGAAGAGGATGAGGAGGAAGAAAGGGAGGAGGAAAACATGGAGGAAGGGAGGAGAAGGAGGAGATGGAGAAAGTGGCAGTGGTAATTGCATTTTAAGAAGGAAATAGTGGTTGAGAGTAGAAAAATGACGTGTGACTTCTAGTTAAGATGACTGAGTAAACTATTTATTTATCTTCTGTGTCAGTTAGCTCAATCAAACTGCCATATCAAAATGCCATAGGTGGCTTAATCAACAAAGATTTATTTTCTCTCTTCTCTGAAGATTGGAACAACCATGATCAGGGTGCTATCATGGTGGGTTCTGATAAGAACTCTCTCCTTGACTTGGCAATGACCCCATCTTTCTGTGTCCTCACATGAACTCTACTGTGTCTCTTTTTATAAGGGTACTAATTTCATCATGATATTCCTACCCTCATGACCTTCTTACCAAATTTATTTTCAAAGGCTCTATTTCTGAAAACCATTATACTAGGGTAGAACAGTAAACATATGAATTTGAGTGCAAACCAACATTCAGTCCATAAAGTCTTTCTTGCCTGACAAGATAGAATAAGTAACAACAACACAAGTAATCTCATAGCAGCATGACCTATATGCAAGGACTAAAAACATTTAGAAGTTATAAAGTGTATGACATTTGAGTGATGGCTGAGGGAATCCGACTCAGTATAGGTAAATGAGTGAAAATCTGAGAAGTGCATTGTTTTTAGAAACAGAAATACTATCCAAAAGATCAGAAATAGAAAGAGCTGTGGTTTGAGGTCAGCTAGTAGGAAAGTGTTGAAATGATTAGCAGGGGGAATACAGAATAATATCCAATCCCTAACTGTCAGTTGAATGGTTGCACCATTTTTTTCCCTAGAATAAAGTCCTATGAGAAGAAAGAAAAACATTATCAATAAAAGCTATGGGGACATTTTACTGTAGGAAAACTCTACTTGGGACATTTTGTTATGAGAGAAAAAAGGAGCGCAATGCCACATATAATTTTATGTGATACTGTGATGAGCAGAGGTCTTCTAAACCTGGAAGGACACCTCTGCAAACACAGAGAATGGACTGCTTGTCTGTGAATCCCCAAAAACTCACTGTGACCAGGTCTCCTGTAATCATCACCTGTGTTCACTCAGGAGGAACAGTGGTTTTTACATGAGTGGAGAAACCAATTCAAGCAATGAATACTGAGCAGACTTGAATATAATTTATAAATATAAACCAGCAGCCTACATTCATCAAACATTTAAGAATTGCCATATTAGATAGGCATTAAACTGGAACAAAATCCTAAAAACATACAAACATGCAAACAAACAATAGGGGTATCAATCTTTAAGAAATAGTGTTTAATGTGAGAGAGAAGATATATACAGAGGAATAAAAATCTAATTTGCTTCCATAAACATATTTTGGAACAATGTTACTCCTATGGGAAATTAATAGTCTACCATCCTATATAATAAAGAGGTTATATGCAAATTGACCATCACCCCAATACATAAGATGGTCACCCCCATGTCGTCAAAGATGGCCGCCCCCATGTGGACACAGATGGCTGCCACAAGATGGCCAGCAGGGGAGGGGAGTTGTGGGCGATCAGGCCAACAGGGGAGGGCAGTTTGGGGGGACCAGGCCTACAGGGGAGGGCAGTTTGGGGGGACCCGGCCTGCAAGGGAGGGCAGTTGTGGGCAATCAGGCCAGCAGGGGAGGGCAATTGGGGGCGATCAGGCCTGCAGGGGAGGGCAGTTAGGGGTGACCGGGCCAGCAGAGGAGGGCAGTTGGGGGCGACCAGGCCTGCATGGGAGGACAGTTGGGGGCAATCAGGCAGGCAGGCAAGCAGGTGAGTGGTTGGGAGCTACTAGTCCTGGATTGTGAGAAGGGTGTCCGACTGCCCATTTAGGTCCGATCCCAGTGGGCAGTAGGACATCCCTCAAGGGGTCCCAGATTGGAGAGGGTGCAGGCTGGGCTGAGACACACACACACACACACACACACACACACACACACACACACACACGTGCATGAATTTCATGCACCAAGCGTCTAGTGTTATATAAGGAGACAAGAAACAAATAAATTTAGTAATTAAAAATAGGATTGTCAAAATATAAATATAAATCAATTGACTGATTAATGATACGACTGAAGATTAGTTTGGTGACATTCAAAACCAAGTTAAATAATTTATCTCTCTTATTTCCTGTGCAAATGCCTGTTACTGCAAAAGGAGCTAATACATTCTTTCTTGAAATCAAGGTATCTCCACACAGCACTTGTAAACTTTTCAGTATAGTATTAATAATGAAGAAGGTGGAAGAATATCTATTGTTTGATAAGCATAGCCAAAAGAGCTTAATAACACAAGTCCCCTGGTAGGGACTAATAAAACAATAAGGGCAAAAAAATAAATAGAATCTTCAAAAATCTTGGCTGTGAAGCACAAGAATGCAGCGTTGTGGTACTGGAATGAGAGATGGCATGAAGGTAGTATGCATATGCAGGTGACTACTCATATGTAACTCACATGCATGTATACACAAGTAGTAGCTGTTATTTTTTGTTAATGGGTTAGCCTTGAGCATGGATGAGTACCTAAACTTTATCTCTTCCCTTAGCCTTCATATCTACAAACACACAATTTCTATTTCTCATTCACAAAATGACAACACACATAATCTCAGTCCATATAAAAAATACATTCCCAAAAAAGTATTAATAACCATTTTAAATTTTACAGATTTTGTAAGATATATACATAGAATATTTACATTATAAATACACAATAAATAATTTAATATGCTCTGCTAGTTTTTTTCTTCTTCTAATGTCCCCTTGTTATGATTAAATTATGTTCTAATTTGCCAGAACCATCTCAACTTGCTACAGTTTTTGGAAATAATTATTAACAGTATCTTTTTTTAAGTCTTCAAGTGCCCTAGTTTAGCCATGAAATTATGTTTACTCTAGTAGACCTGGGTAAAATACCAGTCGGGTGGGAGGAGATCAGGAGGTGATTCTCTCATTGAATTTACCTTAGTAGGATTTCTTCCTCCATCACCAATACTTCAAACTTGCTATCTATCTATCTATATATATATATTTGCAAGTGATCTTTCTTCTTAACTAAGCCTTAAATCTAGGTGACACCCAGTTCCTATGTACTATGTTCTATACAAGAAGACTTAGTAAAATGTATTTCTAACGTAAGTACAGATTTCTTAGTAGGGATTTTCATACCTTTTGCTAAAACATAAAATCCTTTCAAACATTAAAAGGGAGAGAGGGAATGGGAAAAAGAGAGAGAAGAAAAATAGATTTTGAGAAATGGTTATATTATTCATTTTTTACATTTTGCTAGTTTTCCATCAGATTTAGCTCCCTCTTTAAATGTAAATTTTAAAGTTTTATTAGCCTAAAAGCAATGATTTTCTACAAATAAGGCTATGTCACATATTTTGAAGTCACACTGATACCGAATTTTTGGACTGGAACCCAGATTCTTTGGCCGCCGGAATCGAAGAATGAATCCACGGACAGTAAAGTGGTATAGCAAAGATGGAGATTTATTGAAGAACCAGTACAGACTTCCACGTAGGGAGGGGGAAGAGTCCCACTGAGTTCTTTTTCCCCATGGCTTATATAAGCTGCAAATCCTTGATATCCCCTCTGATAGTTCACTATTTCCTTAGATTGGTTACTATGGTAACTCCTGGGCTCAAAGGTTAAACCTCACATGGGACATGTGAGGTTCTCCCCCCTCCTCCCCTCTGGGCTTTTTCTTTTCCATCTGAATGAAGGGCTTCCTTCTCTTTATTTTGTAAATATAGACCTTTCCTGCCTACCTCCAGTTCCCTTGTATTATGGAGAAGTGACTGCACCTGGCTTCCTTGTGTTATGAAAATGTACCTTCTCCCAGTCTGTAGCCCCGCACTTTCCATGGACCCCGATTCTAAAAAATCCCTAAGCCTGCCTATGTGTCCCCCTAAAATTCCTGCTTCAACACTTTATATTTAAAATAGATCTTGGCTCACATATTTATGATTACAATTGGCATACTTATTAGATATCATAATATTCTTACTTTGCCTCAGAGATATTGAATCTTGTTATGGATTGATGTCCTTTCAAAATGTGAGAGGACTTTTTCAGAATTACAAGCTCATAAAAATTAATAACAATAACATAATATTAATATACAAAATTCATCTGAATATTAGACCTCTCTCTAAACCAAAAATAAATTCACATTAAATACTTTTCTAAGGATTTTAGAAAATTATTATGTAAAATATAAAGACATGGCAGTGAAAAATATATCATCAATTATACATTTGTGTCAAAATACATACACATGTATACTTCATGCATATACAATAAAAGGAAAATAAGCTTTTTAATTTTATTTTACGATCTTTATCTACCTTCTTTAACTCAATGAGAAACATGAATAAGACTAATTGATTTGGTTTCTTTATGTTTTTATATAGCACATTTGATTTTTATTCTAATAATTTGAGAATTGCTTGGTTGACAGCTAAAGAAAAGTTTGAGGCAAAAACATATGCATAATTATAAGTGAAAATGGAAGGAATCGGTATTCAAAAACAAGATTTTTCACACAATTCTCTGTAAGGATTCCAATCAAGTGCAGTCCCGTACATATGCCATTTAAACTATACTTTGCTTTTATAAAACACTCATAAAATAAGAAAAAGAATTCCAAGTACAGTTCATGACATTTTTTATTCATGATAATCCTATCATTTCGTCATGCTATTTTAGATGCCATTACCATAATCCCTTAAATATTTTTTTGCTCTTAGCTTTACATAATATCTTGGTATACCAAGCGAGAAACATTTCAAACAAAAGGACATTTTCCACTTTATGATTAGATGAGAAATTGAATTTCAAATAGATCCTTCTGATGCATTCATATATATTTTCTAGTTTTAAATTATATAACTAGAGGCCCAGTGCATGAAGATTCATGCACTCGGGGCGTCCCTCAGCCCAACCACCCTCTCATAATCCGGGACACCTCGGGTAGGGTCCCTAGGCCTGGCCTAAGATCAGGGCCTATCGGGTCTTTCCTTCCCAGGTCTGCAGGAAGCTGGCCCCACCCCTGCTGCTGCCACTGCTTGCCATCTGTGCAGCACTGCCTCCCCTCCCCTGCCACCGGTGGCCTCCCTCTGCAGGCGACAGGCTGGGGTGCAATAGATTGGCTGGCCTGGGCCTCCCTCTTTCTTTGCTGGGGGGTGGGGCCAGCCATGCAAGGGGCTGTCTGCCTACCTGATTGCCCCTAACCACTCGCCTACCTGCCTGATCACCCCTAACCACTGGTCTGCCTACCTGATCACCCCTATCCACTCTGTCTGCCTACCTGATTGCCCCTAAGCGCTAGCCTACCTGCCTGATCACCCCTAACCACTGGTCTGCCTACCTGATCACCCCTATCCACTCTGCCTGCCTCCCTGATTGCCCCTAACAGCTTGCTTGTGGGGGGGGGGGGCAGCCCAGTGAGGGTCTGTTGGCCTACCTGATCTCCCCTAACCACTTGCCTGCCTACCTGATCACCCCTATCCACTCTGCCTGCCTGCCTGATTGCCCCTAACAGCTTGCTTGGGGGCGGAGCCAGCCCAGTGAGGGTCTGTCTGCCTACCTGATCACCCCTACTGCTGGTCTGCCTACCTGATCTCCCCTAACCACTTACCTGCCTATCTGATCACCCCTAACCAATGCTCTGCCTACCTGATCACCCCTAACCCTTCTGCCTGCCTGATTGCCCTAACCGCTTGCTTGGAGGCGGGGCCAGCACTGACTTCCAGTTGGTCAGCCTCTGGTTGTCGCAGGAGCCGACCACCAGTTGCCTGCCACACCCCAGCGTCCCGGTGACGGATCACAGGAACCGACCGCCAGTTGCCTGCCATCCGTCACACCCCAGCGTCTCCAATTGGCCACACCGGCCACCCCAAGACCCGCCCCCTGCGCTTCCGCTGGCCCAATTGTGGGCGTAGCGGAGTGATGGTAATTTACATATTACTCTATTATTAGATAGGATGTATTAAATTTTCTTCTCTTTTACAAATGAATTTTGAATGATACTATTTTTATCATATCTCAACATGAATTTTCTTCTAAACCAGCTGACAATATTATTCCTTTATTTCAAGCTTTGATTCCCCACTCTTTTATTTGCTAAATGGTCTTTATATGCTTTGATCCTGTTTTGCCCATTATATGAATAACTCAGTGTTTTAATTTATCATTTTTCATCTGAATCCACCACTTCATTATTATTCCATCTTCTCTAATCTCTTTATCTCTAAATAAGCTGTTTTTTTCCACTCTTCTGCTTTCAAAATGACATAAAAGCACACATTTTTGTGGTGATGCCTAGAGATTATATTTAGCCAATACAGATTCTTAGGGTGCAATTTCCTAGCTTTATGAAGACACAGGAACATGTGTTCCATAGCAAAAGGAGAAAATTCATAGATGATGCTGCTGTAATTAAAAAAAAAAAAAGAATGCTTTAAAACAAACATTTAATAAAGAGGATACATGCAATGAATGTAGGGATTGAGAATCTCAGCAGACAAATGGGAAAATAATAAAATGGAAATCCTATAACTAGAAGGGAGAGAGATTCTCGCAAGAGGTCCAGTGGGATGCAGATTTTTCAAAGCCCAGAGAGCCACACACACACATGGAGCCACCTCTTGATACAGTTTCTGATTTAAGAGGAAAAAATGTGAAGAAAATTTTAAAAGGAAGATTTTAGGAGAAGTTATAAGAATTACCATGTGCAAAAGAAATGACTTGAGGGTGCATCCTTTGCTCCAATTCCAGCTGATTATAAATATTTTCATACATATTATTTTATTGTTCCCCAGTTTGGTAGATGAGAAGTGATGTGCATTAATTACTTTAATTGTATGTATTTTAATCCTAGAAAGGTTGATCCTCTTATCATTTTTATTGATCTTTTTACCACTAAAATGAACATTTACTGATTGTAGACAGATAATATGCCACATGATTTGTTTCTATTAATATATCAGAAGCATTGTCCATAGGCCATGTTTTCCAATACAGTAGCATTTTCCAGATGTGGTTTCTCAGTCACACTGTCAATAAGTGCTCAAAATATTGCTATTGGTTATGATATTGAACAGATAAAATATAACATTTCCATCATCTTAGAAAGTTCTACTGGACAACATTGTGTTACACACAGTGAGCAATTCTTTTCAGGAGTCAATTATGACTATGTTTAGATAACCTCAGTTTTCCTGGCTTATTTATAAAAAATATTCTAAAATATGTATATAATCTTCTAAATCCTGTGTTAAGCATTATGTTATTTTATTTTGAGACTCAAAATTTTAATCTCCTGGAATTTATGAGGTATGAATTAAAGGTCTGATAACTTTTTAAATTTTTTCCTATAGGAGAAAATAAAATAGAACATTTATTTACAATGAGGCTCTATATACTGACTAGTACATATTTCTGAGTGTTCTATTATTTTCCATTGATCTATTTGTCTGAATTAGTACTGAATTCTTGTTTATTGTCTTACAATATTTTTTTATTATTTGTTTGAAGTAAGACATATTTTATTCAATTTATTTTTTAAAAATTATTCTGTTAATCTATAATAATAAAAGCATAATATGCTAATTAGACCAGATGACCTTCTGGACAAAGCTGGGGCTTTGAGGGAAGCCCGGGTCTTGGGTTCCTGCCAGCGGCCTGAGGGAAACCTGGGTCCCAGGTGCCAGAGGGAAGCCAGTGCTGGCAGCCGGGGAAAGGAAGGCTTGCTCTTGCATGGATTTCATGCCTTGGGCCTCTAGTACTTTTTCATATGGGCATTAAAATCAATCTATTCAATCCCCAAAGCAAATTTCATTGGAATTTCACTAAAAATATATTGCCTTAATATATTTAATATTGGAGGATTTATTTTTATCATATTATATCTTCCCTCTTAGATTTTTGTTCTAATCTTGTTTTATATGCTAATTCTATTCTTCACTCATTTTACCTAATTCTTAATTCTATTTTTAAAATTTATTCTTTCTTTCCTTTTCTTTTCTATCTTTCTTTTCTTCTCACCTGATGCAGTTTCAACTCACTCTGCTACTATTTTATAGAGATACTTTGTTGTTCTTTGTTGAGGATGCTAAATATTTTGAAGATCTTTTGCATCTTACTCAACAATATGTGTCTTTGAGACATGCATCTTTGATCTGAATCTCCTAAATACTTATCACCTTGTCTGGTTCTAAAGTTATGTTAATTTATCTCTGCTCATTCTGGAATTAGGAGAGTGTTATCCATACAGTGCTTGCATGAGTCAAGCTAAATTATTAGAGCATCTTGATTCTACTCTCTTTATTTTTTTCATAATCATATTTTTAACTCTGCAATGGAAGAGCAGGATGATGCTTATTTCTCAAATATTAGATGGACTTGATCATACATTGAATGTATTACACAACACAAATTTATTTTATCACAGTTCTGGAAGCTGTGAATTATGAGTTAAGGTACACAATGGTTTAATTTCTTGTGGGGGCCCTATGGCTTTCAGAAGGGTATCTTCTCACTATATTCTCACATTGTAAAGAGATAGAAGTCTCTCTCTCTCTCTCTCTATCTCTCTCTCTTTCTTTGAAAGGTAACTGTTCTCTGAGAGTAGGGTTCCATCCTAATGAATCATTTAAAATTAATTACTGTCTAAGGATTCTATCTCTAACTATAGTCAGCTTGGGTGTTAGTAATGCAACACATGAAATTTGGAGGCACACAATTCAGTCCATAACAGGGTCTCAGGATATGAAAGTGACAGAGGACACAGCTGTATATCATTTGGGTCAGGAAGCCCTCTACTGTGTACTACCCAGTCATAGAAAGCTAGCACTATCTCAGAGAAAAGCTAGGTGGATGGAGGACAGGTACAAATTGGAGAGACTGACTATTATTTAAAAATGAGTACTTAAATCATCAGATCCAGTTTTAAATTTGATAGGAATAAAATAAGTTTCTTTTTATTACCCACTGGCCAGAGATAAACCCATATAATAATATAATAAAAGGATAATATGCAAATAGACCAAAGGGTAGAACAATCGAACCATCGTTCGCTCTGATGTGTGCTGACCACCAGGGGATGTGCACGGAACATGGAGGATGCTGACAGCAGATGGCAGAGCATGGAACATGGTGGGTGTTGGCCATGGCCAGATGGTGAAGCAGGTAAGTGGGGGTGCCAGACCAAGGCTGGGCACTGGTCACTGTCATTGGGGCGAGACTCTGGTGGTTACTGAAAATTATTTGCTCCCGTGTGCCGCGGTCTCTCCTGGCACTTGCACCTGCTACCCACGCCGGCCCCACTCACACCCGCTGCCAGCGCCAGAGCTGCCTCTCACACCTGCTGCCGGCGATGGCCCCACTCGTACCTGCAGCCAGCACCTGGCACCAGTCCTGATAGCTCAGCGTCATCAGCAAGTGCGAGCAGCCTCAGCTGGCTCTGATCGCCTCTAAGGGCTTCTCCACCTTGCCCTGCTCCTGAGGGGCAATAGGGGCAGCAGCCGCTGCTTGCACCCACTGTGGGGCCAGTGCTGTCAGCGTGTGGGAGCGGTGGGAGTGGGAGCAGGGCTGCCAGCAGAAAGGGGACCAGGGGCCATGGTAGGAGGGGCCAGGCAGGTGTGTGGAGGTTGGGCTGAGACCCACCCTGGTGCCCAATGCAGCCTCTCGGCCCACAGTTCCATTCAAGGTGCATGAATTCATGCAATGGGCCCCTAGTTTATATATATAAAAGGCTAAGTGACCTACCACCTGAGTGTCTGACTGTCTGACCGACCAACCAGCTGGTACATATGACGCACACTGGCAATTTAAAAATAAACGTTGACTCTCACATGTGTGGTACATATAAAGCTCTGAAGTATTAACAGGATCTGTGGAAGGAGAGGTTGTTCTAATTCCAAGAATTGATTTGTCCTCGTCTGACACTGGCCCCCCATTTAAATTAATTCGAAGACAGTGTCCTGTGATGCCAGCATTTGTGATGACTATTAATAAATCACAAGGACAAGCTCTAGACAGAGTAGGAATATTCCTACCTGAACTCATTTTCGGACATGATCAATTATATGTTGCTTTCTCTCAAGTTCGAAGAGCATGTGAAGTTAAAGTTGTAAATACTTCATCACAAGGGAAATTAGTCAAGCACTCTGAAAGTGTTTTTACTCTCAATGTGGCATACAGGGAGATATTAAAATAAGTTTAATCAATTTATCAGTCATTGTTTTTATCAATGTTGTTTTTATATAATTTTTTGTTGTTTTTATATCATGTCTTTGTTCTTGTTATATCATGTTTTATTGCTTATTTATTAATCAATTTATATATTATTTTCATATACATTTTACTAATTTCATCTCTGACACTTCTATTATCAAGAAAGGGTGAATAGTGATATTAAAATATTTCTTCTAATTAATTTCCTTTCAATGTGCATGAATCCATGCACCGGGCCACTAGTAAATAATAAAAAAGAAAGAAATATTTCCTTTTCTTACTCTGAATGTACTATTTGTAACCCTGATGTATAGTCCTTAACACGTCAAAAATAATGTTAAGGAAAAAATGTTGAAATAAAGACATTTAAACAAATTACAAAACAAAATTTAAGGTCAAGACAAAGGATATAAAAAATGAGAAAAGGTAATGTGATTGTAAGTTAGAATGAAAATTTTGGGTGGTCCAGAATATTTCTGATTTATATCTCTTGCCCTGACTTAATTATTAATAATAAAATCTTAATATTAAAGTCTTCCAGATTGGTTGGATTCTTATAAATATCATCATAACAAAAAGCAAGGGAGTTGCCAAAGATCATCAGAGTTATTTATAAAGTTCTTAGGAGTCAGTTTGAAGATGTCCCAAAAAGTCAACAATGAAAATTTGAGTATCAGTAAAAATAATAATGAAATTAATTAAAATGCATAAAAATTTTAGGTCAATAAACATCTTTATGGGATTATTTGATATCAGAAATTAAGAAATTTAGAGTTGGAATATCATAATTTTACAGTCCTTAATAAGAAAAAGGAGCTAAAGCATGATCATCAATAGCTTCTAATCCTATATAATAAAGATGTAATATGCAAATGGTTGTTAGGCAGTGAAGCATAACAACCGACCTCATAACGACCGAATCACACATCAGCAGGAGGGTGGGGCAGTGAGCTACAAGCGAGTGCCTTTGAGCTACAGGAGGGGGCAGGGCAGCAAGCTCTGAGGAGGAGTTCTGGGGGGGGGGCAGAGGGAGCTACAGGAGGGTGGTGCAGTGGGGAGAGCTATAGGAGAGCTACTGGCTACAAGCGGGCGGCAGAGAGCTACAGGAGGGGGCAGGGCAGCAAGCTATGAGGAGGGGATGGGGGGGGCTACAGAGGGTGGGGCAGTGGGCAGAGAGCTACTGGAGGGTGGCAACAAGCTACTGGTTCACAGATTCATGCGCAGGGCTACTGGTATCACAAATAAAAGGCAACTAAACATTATGTGCCTCCTCAGCCAATCAATGATTCTCTCTCATCATTGATGTTTCTCTCTTTCTCTCTCCCTCTCCCTTTCTCTCTGAAATAAAAAAATATATATTTTAAAAAACACATGATGTGCCTCCTGATAAAAAAGAATACTCATGAGGTATTCAGAGAGAGAGGGAGAGAATCTAATCAGGTCACTGAATATAATTGCCAATTTAGAAATAATATGTGGACCAAGGCACTTACTTAACAATTTATAGTGATACAATCTGAAAAATCCAGAATGTGAGTAACTTTATATACAATTTACTCAATAAATAAATTTTGATGAATATGAAGAAAATGGATTTCAGTAATACTAAGAAGTTATACTTTTTGTTTCAGGTCAATGTTGTTTTAAAGATGTATTTTATGAGTCCTTATTTCTTACAGATGTACATTAACATGTTTATAAATGAAATTATATAATTCTGAAATTTGCTTCAAAATAATCCATCAGGGTGAGAGGAGAAATACAGGGTGTGGCAAAAATAAGTTTATAGTTGTGAAGCAGATTTTATCATGTATTCTTATTTATTAATTATTTTCCACACAAACAATTGCAAACCTACTTTTATCCCACCCTGTATATAGAGTAAAAATAAAACAAATTGGTCATGGATTGATTATTGTAAAAATAATAAATTGCTGCATGTGCACTGACTACATTATTTTCTTATTTTTTAATATCTTTAAGATTTGCTATAATAAAAGTTTAAAAAATATATCTTGTCCTCTTTTCCTTCTGAGCAGTTCTAGCATTGGGAATTTGCAGAGGTAATTATTTTGATTAACTAGAGGTAATCGTTAACTAAGTGGAAATTCATTGCTTAAAGGCAGCAATTGATGTCAGAACTAATATCAGTGTTTTGTCATTAATTCTGAGACTCTCATTGACTTTTCTTGATATATGAATTGCAGCAGGATATTTTTATTATGCAGACTGGGTTTTACAGAAGGACAGTAGGCAAATCTTTGGCCAGACTCTTAATATTTATTTGATGATTTGCTTATTTGCTATTTATTTAAACATACACCAATAAATGAAAGACATTAAGATTACATTTGCATTGCAGCAGAGAGAGAAAAATGTAGAGAAAAATGTAGGTGAGAATAAATCACAGTTTAGCTTAAGGTGAGTTATTTGAGTCTTACATTGTTTCATTTTGAATGTTAAGTTATTTTATATTCTTTCCTTTGATGCTGCAAAAATAGAACATCCATAAATATGCATACTCAATGAACTTTGAGTCATAGTATTTTAAATATTATGGTAATTTCTGAAATTTCCTATGACTTCACATGTAGTTCTTTTGACAAATATGTATCAGTAAAAACATATCAATTTATTTGCAGGAGGATGGAATCAATGAGGTAATAATCTACCAATATTAAATTTTGTTCATCCAAGAGGGGCAATTACATGCAAACTGAAATAGAGATGTCATTTGATAAAATTTTTTTCAAAAGAGCTTTACAACAGGAGCACTGGAGATATATATGACTAACACAATATATAAAAAAATGGAGTTTAAGAATATGTAAATAAGCAGATAATGAGAAGAAGCAAGCTCCATTATAAAAAGTAAGACAAAGAATTCACAGAGCTAAGGTGCCTTAATCTGCATTTAGCAAATGTCTCTGTGTGGAAATTTAAATAAGCTGTTTTCTGAATACAGGATAACTTAAAATAAATAATTTGGATGCAACTTATACTTAAATCCTGTTCTGCTCTACAATAAAATGAAAATTCAAGTATTAGTGGCAAGGACCTACATTTTCTTCAAATGAATACAGTATACCATATTTAAGCATAAAATCCTGCTGTAGCAGTGAATGTATTTTTTATAAAACTGTGGTTATTTTCTTAGATTTTTGTCAGAACATATTATGTGATGTCTCTGTTATTTTAGAGTTGCAACATAAGTATATATTGAAAGAATTGTGCTAGCATAAATATTTTAAGACTACATTCTTACATACTACCAGTTTTTTCAACATTAAAATCTTCTTCATATGAATGTGCAGTGTATTTAAAATTTGTTCATTTTTTCACTCTAATTTATTCAGTGATGCAACAAAAATGAAAACTGTTCTCTAGTAATTGTTAAAGAGATGTAATTTTAAAATTTTCTGTGATTGAGAGGTCCTATTATGATGACTATGTTCAAAATGATAAGTTTCTCTTTAATTCACTTTTTCCTAAAATAAACCACTCTTAGAATGTATCAGTGTTGTACATGAATTTATCTTATTTCGAGTGTAAATTCATGCATATATATGTATATATAAATAGGATATCCTCAAAAATGTATACACACACTTTGAATAATTATAAAGTCAGTGTTTATTAAAATTTATTTCATTTTCAAAATTGAGCTATCAGCTATTAAATTTTTGGGGTGCCCTGCATATATAATTTACTTTTTGTTGTTGTTGTTTTTCTTTGTTAATCCTCACCAGAGGGTTGGTGGAGAGGCAGAGAGAGAGAAGCATAAATATGAGAGAGACACAATGAGAGAGACAGGTTGTCTCCTGCATGTGCCCTGACTGGGGCTGGAATTCAACCTGCAACCCACGTACATGCCCTTGAACCCACAACCAATCCATCTACAGGCCACACTCTAACCACTGAGTAACACTGGCCAGGGATACAGTATTTTTAATGTAAAATTTTTGCATTGCTCTTGACTATTTTCTGTTGGTCTGTTTTCTAGCTCTAGAAAGGTCTTATATATTTTGAATATGCTTTGCAACTATTTTTCCAGTATGTAATTTGCCATTTTACTCAGCTTTGGTTATTTTTTTTTTAATATACAGGGTGTTTTTTTTCATTGTATTTGAATAAAGGTGTTAATATTTTCTTTGTAAGCACCTGAGAGTTTGAATAATAGCACACATTCCCCACTCATTTGTGAAGTACTCACCTCTATATTCTTCTATCATTTGTCTGGCTTTATTTTCAAATTAAAATCTTTGATCCTCTTAAATTATATATCCTGATGTATGATATGAGGAATAGATCCAATTTTAACTCTCTCCACATGACTCTAGTTATTTCAGAAATACTTATGCAAAACACCATCCTTTCTTGCTAATATGAGATTGTAGCTGTATCATATTTGAAATTCCCATAAGCAAACTATTTTTAGCACTTTCAAGAAAGATTCCTTAAGTAGTTATCACTGTGTAAATGACTATAAAAATGTCAATAAGATTGTCTATTCTGGTATGATTAGAATTATTTTTTCTAAGGCAATATTTGGCATAGCAACCAAAACAAATGACAAAAAGCTACCGGTATTTTTCCAACATTAAAAATATTGCTTTTTTCAGTGCTTAAAAAAAAATCCTGCTTAGCTGTCCAGTGATGAAAAATATTTGTCTTTAATGTCAAATACTGAATCTTTACTCTGTCATCTACTACTGTCTACAAGTTAATTATTTTGGGTCATGTCTTCAAAATAGCATATTTTTATTCCTAATAAGTGAGTTAAATCACTTTGATTGGAAACACTCCTTTTGGTAAGCCTGAGTGTAACCAGGCTCAGTGGCCACCTTGAATTTGTCACCCAGTCCACAAGCTAATCTCAGTTATTACAATGTGATTGGCTCAATGACAAGGAGAATCATCCTCCAAGTTAGGCACATGAAGAGAAAATGAACATTTCTTCTGTACTACAGTTCTTAGACTACATTGTCCCTCTATGCATTTCTTTTCCCTCTCTAATTGATCTCTGATTTGTCCTCTGAGGTTAGAGGGAAATAAATCACTTCACAGTAAGGTGAGAGCCTGGCCTATTCTTTCCTTACAAGCTACACAATAAAATGTCATCGCAGCAAATGCAAAAGAGAACTCATCAATCTCCGTTTTCACAATGTTTAACATATTCTTTTTCACCCATCTAACTGGAACTCCTCTTTTTAAAAATAAGGGCATACATAAGGCGCATTGATAAGATTAGAAATAAAATGAGCAAGAGTGATTTGTGTGAATTCACCAACTTGTTTCCTCCGGTCTCCTCCTGATATTTCCATTTCAAAATGTTTCCCCCTTCTTTTGGCATTCAGTTCGTGTCTCTATAATGTTTACTGACCTAGTGCACCATTGGCAAAAGGCTTAGCTCGAGGATGGCAGGGAGCACAGGCTGATGTTAATCAGGGTGTAAGGAGTCATTTCAGGAGAGTCCTACTAACACGAAATAAGGATAAGCCTTTATGTGCGTGTGGCTTGTGCATGCAAAGGTAATCGGGAGCAGCCTGTGGACATACTCAGCTATCAGCATGATTGATGTCTCAGAGTTCTAGCAGGGATCTGTGAATGCGGTGAGGAGGGTGTCTAGCTACAGGTGTATCTGACATTGGGTAACAGAATAACGTGGGGAAGGATATTATCATTTTACTATAGGCCCAGTGCATGAAATTTGTGCACTGGTAGGGTCCCTTGTGGCTGCCGGCTGCTGGCTGGTACTCCCTCCCTTCCCTTGGCCACCTACTCCCTCCCTTCCTCCGGCCTCCTGCTGCCACCGCTGGCTGGGACCTCCCTCCATTCCCCCAGCCAGCCCTGCCCCCTGGTCAAACTCCTGGACAAACCCCCGGTTGAGGGGACAATTTGCATACTACACTTTTATTTTAAAGGATAGGTGTGTGAATATGTCTGTACGAGTTGGTGTGTCATGTGTGTTTGTGAGAGAGATCTATTTAACTACTAGGGTGAAAAATGTCTAATTCTGCAATTATCAGTTGGCCCTCTGGAGTTTTATTCCAAAAGTTATGGGATCATTGGCAGGTAAACAAGGGGCACGTGCCCAAAGTAGGAAGTGAGAAAGCTGATTAATATGGAGTCAGTCACTTGAATCTCAGGAAAAAAAAGTGAGCATCTAAAACATGTGGTTTCAGTACTTGTACATTTTTCTTGTCTGTAGAAAGGGTTCTTGCCAGTACCTGGGGTAGAATAATTGAGGTATTTCACCGAGAAGGCAGCATACCAAACAACATCCTATGGGTAGGTCACATGTGAAAATCAGAATTGTCAAGCGTTATTCTGACCCTAAAATAATTGTATGCTATGATGTTCAGGGTTAGACACCTAAGTTAGATTTATGGATATGTTCATGAAAATGCATTTTTCATTAAAATAGGAAAGTACTGATAATATTCTAACATGTGTTTTAATGGATTAATGTCTGTCAACATATTTTCCCATACTTAATATTTTTTTCATGAATCTCACTTTTCCTCTGGGTTCAATTTATATCTACTTACTTACCTTATGTTTTATGAAGATATTATATGTGTTTTCAAAAGTATGTTAAGAATGTTATTTTATTTAACTCAGAATTTCTGTTGGCAAATACATCAGACTTGATTAGGTAGAAAGATAAAGGGGGAAGAGAGAGGAGAGATACAGAAAATTGTTTAAAATTTATGGCTGTGGAATCATCATCACCAGATTACAAGTCACTTCTTACTCAGTTTTGCCAGAATTGCTTCTCAACCATTTTGTATGAAGTCATGATTATCTTGAACAGAATTGCTATAGAGAAGAGAGCAACCTGTACTGACAGAACAGGACATATACAAAGTTTCATGTGTAGAAATAGACATAACTTGTTCTCCTATGAAACTCTACAAAGGATTATATAGCAATAGTGCAGAAGAAAGGATATGGTGACACAATGAAATAACAGCACAAGGTGAGAATAATTTTTTCATTGCATCATAAGAAAACTGCTCCAATTACCTTGAAAAATAAACATTCGCTGCTCAGTCAATAAGGTTGTAAACAATAACCTTGCTAAAAACAATGCTATATTTAAATTAAAGGCCAAGCATGAATAAAAGTTATTTTAAAAATCCTAGTAGTACGGCTAATAGTCTGAGCCGTTTCAAGAGTCTAAAAATCCTTATTCAAGTAAAATGACTAGCCTATGTGTACATTGAAGTATTATTAAAATAATTAATTGCTCTTTTTTATTCAGTCCAAAGCTACTAAACTATTACATCTTCCAAGTCAATATAACATGTGAAATTAAAGTATTAAAAATTAATTTTCCATAATTACTCTTTATTGAAATAAATTATTTAGAATTAATTCTAATACTAATTTTCTTTTTAGATCATTGGTAAGTTATTTAATCCCTTTAAATAGTCTGAGGATTCTACATGAGAAATAATTTGTCTTGGGAAGGGAATGAGCTACTTCAATCTAGGGAACACTGAGTAGAGGAAGGTTTATAATTTAGTAAAGGCGATACAGATGGACTATCATTATTTATATATCTGTTTAACATGTTCTTTACTACTCAAATGATTCCATTAGTCTCTCTATGCCTTAGTCTTTTTTTCACCTAAAAAATGTAAGATGTACTAGTATTACCTAAAATGAAAATCGATGTTGTTTCCCCTTACTTTTTATTAGCCGAAGACTGTGCGCAGTCTTTTTTTGCTTGAAACAGGTTAGCCAGAGTTTCAAAAGAAATACAATAGAAATCTTTATCTTTCTATCCCAAAGATAGATCTAAAATAGACCACACTTTAAAAAAATATATTTCAGAATAATTTTCCCTTCCTGGGTGCAACCAGCACACGCAATTCATTCTATCATTGATTTACCTCATCAACTGGTCATAGTTCTCTTCACAGAATCACAAAATTTAAGATTATTGTTGACAAGAATAGAAAGATTCCTAGATGTGGAGACAAGTACTAAACGGTTTCAGACCTAAAGCTGAATAAAACATTTGGATTTTCTTTAAAAAAAAATGCTTGCACAGAAAGAAGGCCTGGTAAATATCAAACATTAATTTGAAATTTTCTGCTGCTCAATTCTGTATTTGTTGGGTGTGAAGACATTGATAGTTATCAATGGGTAGCTTATAGCAATTTAGTGTTTTATATACATCTGAACTCTTACCAAAGGGAGTGATTTCAGGAGAATGCCATCTGTGACTACTCTAAATAAATTTTATACTTTCTCCTCCATCTTTATTAGGTGAAGATGATAAAAATAAAATTATACATATTTAAGGTGTATAAATATACAACCTGATGTTTTGATATACATATATGTTGTGAAATAAATGCCCTCTTCACCTAATTAACATATCTATCACCAAAGCCAAGGGTAACCCCTAGAGTCTGCATTTCATTTAATTTTGCTTATCTAACTACAGGTCTAACCACCATATTAGTGACTTACCGAAATCAAGTGGTCTTTATATGCAAGATATAAATGAAAGTATCTACTTGCCTTAGACAAAACAGAATTTTATAATATATTGTTAATCTAAGAAAATGTGTCTGTATGCTTGAGTAGTTAAAAAAAAAAATCAAGTACATATGTTTGCACTTAAACATGATTGCCTTTAAGTCCCAGACACAATAAAGTTCTCAAGTATAAATATAAGTTTAGGAATTGTCATGTTTGATTCAATAAGCAGAGTTTACTTTAAAAATGGGTGTGAGAGGATGCTTCTAAAATGATACTTCTTCAGCTATCATTTGTAATTTATTTATTTATTTTAGTGAATTGTGGTGTTTTTAAAAAATAGTATTATACATCTAACTATAACTGAGGCAAATGATAAATAATCCTGAAAACTCGAATAGACATTTTACCTCACACAGAGAACAGTGATGGGATTTCTAATGTAATAGAAAAAGAAAGCAAAAAAATTATGTATTGTCTTCCTGTCTCAAATAAGGTGTCTTTGAAACCTTTGTCAACTTAAAATTTAGGAGGCAATAATCAAACAAAAATCATTTATTTGGAGTAAAAGTAATTGCAATTTCAGGAGTACAGATGCAGGTAAAAGCCCCAAAACTATCACCCTCCTCCCCACTCCCACAGGAGAAGGGCTCAGTCTTTTTATGGGAAAAAGAAAAGAAGATGGGTAATTGTATTAAAGAAGAATAGACAAATTCATTGGTGCTCGATGAAGTAAAGTTAGATATGTATTTTATAGATTGGCTTGAGATTTGCTTATTAGTGAAAAGGCTAGATTCATTGATTGGTTAGCAGTTTGGCCATTGGCAAAGGGCTCCAATTTCTTCAGTCCTTTTATTTTATCCATTCAAAGTGGGTTACAAACAATTATTTATGGATGTGTGTATGGAGAAACATATTTACCATCCATTTCTTGGTTTGCTCTTACTATAAACTCCCCAGCAGTTAAATTGTCACTCATAACTTAAAGTGCTAGTGACTAAACAATACGTTGCTGCCTCAAAAGTTTTTTTTTTTTTTTTTTGAATAAGGCAAGTATAATAGGGGAAATAAACAAGTTGGAACAATTTAAAGTTTCTGCCACGTGTGATTTTGACCTATCCACACGACCTGCATAAGCAATTCCTGGGTCATTTCAGCCAACTGTTACACAGAGAAACTCCCCAAGAAGAGCCTGTCTAGTGGGGTTTTCACTTCTGTCAGTAAAAGATATTCACTTCTGAATTGTTTAAAAACTTCCAGCTGTGGGGTGTAAAATATAATAAATGTGTATTGTGAGTCCTACAGTGAAATCTACACATTTTTTCCTTACTCTCCTACCTTTGGAGATGAGCTGAGCCTACATGGTAGTTACCAATTAGCGAGACAGCTGTGTGATGCTAGGATAAACATCGGTGTTGTCCAAGGATCGTAGAGTGTTTATTGTATTTAAGATTTAGTAGTGAGGCTTTCTAAGAATCACATTTGCTCTGTGCCTGCCTCTACCAATATGGTACACTGCCCCTTTGCTGACTGTCTGACAAAATGCAGACCATCAGTCACCTCTTCAGCCCCCTGGGTAGGAGGTTCTTTGGGTCCAATCTAGTTCCCCAGAAAAAAAAAATGCAAGAAATCAAGTTGTCGAGGACATAACAGAGATGACCTATAATTGCCTTGAGTACATTCACCTATTTGACTTAATCTATAACTATACTCCATGAATTCCTGACCATCTCTTTACATCTGTGATATTGTCTATACAAAAGGAGGCCTCTATTTTTTAAATACATTTTCATTGATTTCAGAGAGGAAGGGAGAGGGAGAGAAAGAGATAGAAGAGATCCATGATGAGAGAGAATCATTGATCAGCTGCCTCCTGCCTGCCCCCCATTGGGGATGGAGCCCACAACCTGGATATGTGCCCTGACTGGGAATAGACTTCTTGGTTTATAGATTGATTCTCAACCATTGAGCAACCCTGGCTGGGCAGAGACTTCTAAATTTTGACAGTATGTTTCTTTGGGGGAAGATAATGGGAAGGTTTTTTTTATCATGCAGATTGCCTCTCTCTCTCTCTCTCTCTCTCTCTCTCTCAAGTCTCACTCCCAGGTTTGATTCTGGTCAAGGGCACATGCCTGGATTTTGGGCTCCATCCCCAGTGGGGGGCTTGCAGGAGTCAGCCGATCAATGATTCCCTCTCATCATTGATGTTTCTCTCTCTCTCTCTCCCTCTCCCTTCCTCTCTGAAATCAATAAAAATATATATATTTTAAAAGACTATGTTTCTGTAAGAGGTTGAAACTAAAATTAGATCAGGTAATATATCTACATTTGGTATCATGAGCTTTTAGCATGAGTGATCCATTTTGAGCCTGTGATTTTTTTTTCTTTAACAGTACAATTTTACACAGGGAGGTTTTATTTGACCATGTGACTTAGTTTCTTCTCTCGTGGAGTTTAAACTCAAGATATGGAAATTCCTTATTTCTCCTTACTCCACATCAGAGTTTAGAGTAAAGAAAGGCTTATTGATTGAGAATTTGCCAGTTGAGAAGATGAGAGCCCTATCAGTACCTCAATACATCCTAAGAAAGCATAGAATTCAGTCTTATTTTACATCAAGGAACGGGAAGATCGGAGAGGCTGTTTCAGTAAGAACTCACCTCAAGAAGAATTCCTCTAATGACTTCATGTTTAAAGCAGGAACTATTAGTGGGAAAGTCGTGGGGACAATGGAGACTTAAACAAAGTGGAGTCAGAGAGATCTAGCATTGACTCTGTTAAATCCACACTTCAAATATTTTGCTCTACGCTTTGTATTTGCATGGTCTCTATTAAGAAGTCCGCTGTAAATCTTATCCTTGGTTCTCTATAGGCTTTTAAACCTCCAACCACAAATCTCTCATTTTACTTTTCTATCAGTGTTTGAATTGATTGATTGATTTGATTGATGCTACACTAAAGTTTTAAGTCCTGGGTATTTGACTCTATTTACTCTTATGAGTTTATCTTAAATATTGGATTTCACACACATACCCAAATTCATAAATAAAACACTTGAAATCTTTGAGATGTCTTAAACCTTAAACAAATGCAGTTAGCAAACTCAGTTTTATTATCTGTATGTAAATTAGGTGGTTTGTATTATATCTATAATGATGATCTGATAAAACAACTTTTAGCAAAAGAACTATTTGAAGGCATCTTACACATTTGCAAATATAGAAAACAGATTTGACATATTGTCAGTTACATTATTTTGTTTTTAGTGTGCATATTCAATTTGCTTGCGGATTTACATATGTTATGCTAAAAAACAGTGAATATGTGGGTTAATGGAGTTGTCATTAGGTAATCAACTATGGCCCTTACAGTCTAAAAGTCTTTTGATTGAAAAGATAAATATTATAGAGCATCAGGGTCTCTACATAATAAATTTATAGAAAAGTGCAGTATACATAAGTCAGGAGATGATTATGTAAGTATAATCAGAGCTTTAAATACATGCCTTTAAAATAAATTTATTGTACTAATAACACCCAGTAGGTTGGCCTAGAAATGAAGTAATTGTTTTAATGTCCAATACTCATGACATTTTTCAACATATTTAAAAACATCCTATCAAGTAATTATTTGCTCAGTGTACATACTGCAGCAAAAAACATTTTGTCTGCATATGTCAAGCACATTCCCAATGTGTTTCATCATGTATTCATAAATTTTCAAACTAATTAAATAGAAATTGTTAAGATCAACTCCATGTGTATATTTGTAATTTTGTTCCAACCCCATAGAAATTGTGAGAGACAATATTTATACAAACTGCTGAACCTAATTTCAGATACTTTTAGAACTTAAATATATTAATACTAGTTATTTATTATGAAATTATTTTCAAGAGAAAAAAATTTCCATAGTATTTGAACTCATGTAAAAATTAGTAGAACGAATAATTTTAATAATTATTCAACTGATATATTTTGCCTAAAGAAACTGTGAGTTTATTTACTTATCTACTGTTATTTAATTAACAAAGGATATATTGAGCATAACAGTAGGACAGACTCTGCATGCATTATAGGCAGAAGTTAAAACTAAATTTAAAAAGAAAAATTAAAAACCTGTACTTTAGCTGCTTACTGATCATTAGGCAAAGGCAGACATTTAAATAAAGGGGGTAATGGACCATCATTGGTGCCTTGAGAAAAATACATATAAAGTATGGAAAATGTACACAGTCTGAGTGGTTACTTATTGAAATTTCACTGCCTGTTTATTTTTTACCACATAAGCAACTGAAGCTCATTTCTGATGACTGGGGTCCATTAATTTTATTCTCAGATGCCCAAGAGAAGTGGCACCCCTGCCATGATTAGTGCCACTGAGTTGTGAATAACCTGTGGGAAGGAAACATAAAAGCACAGACAACTCCAAGCATAGTCTCTTGAACTGAAAAGCAAATATTTGACTGTCCAAATATTCTCAAAATACAGATTTTACTACAATAAGCTAATTAACTCAATTATAACTCCTCTGCATTCCCACATTCTGTGTCCTGATTGTACCTTATCCAATAAAAAAATTAAATTCTTATGTACAATTTTAGGTGTATGACATTCCAAATTTAACAAGAACGTTTTGCATTTAGCTTTACAATTAAATACACAATGAACTTTTTGTTACAGTTTATCTCTACATCCTAATCTGTTTAGAATATCTAAGTGGTGAATTAAAATTAATTACAATTCTTTAAGTTCCAAGTGATGCACTTATGTAGTTTTTTTTTTTAATCCAGATTTTTTTCCTTTTTATTTAATTTGTTGAAGTGACACTGGTTATTAAAATCATACAGGTTTTAGGTACACAATTCCACAACACATCACCTGTACACTGTATTATATGTTCACCACTCCAAGTCAAGTGTCTGTCCATCACCATTTTTCACCCCTTTATCCTCTTCCACCCCCCTCCAAACCCTCCTCACCCAGACAATCACCAACCACACTGCTGTCCCTGTCTGTGAGTTTTTGTTCTCTTTTTTTTTTTCTGTTTTGCTCAATCCTTCCATCCACCCCATTCACCCCTGCCCCCCCACCAGCACCCTCTCACAGAAATATGGGTACTGCATATTTTTAATTTTATATAGAAAAGTCAGACATATTGCTTAACTTTGTTTCTAAATCAGCTTCAATATACACCATAAACAAACTAAATGTAATATATTGAGTAGGCATCAAAGGGAAAACTAGGCATATTTATATTCCTTTCTGCCTACATGTTGTCATTTAAGAATGTATTTAGAAAAAACTATTAACATCTATCTGGGTCTAAATATGTATTTTCATCCTCAATATTTAAATTTAACTTCAGAAATATTATACATTTAGAAACAGCAACAATAAATACTAAATAAAATGTATTTTTTAAACAAACATGACATATATTTATTCTTTTGTTTTTTTGTTACCTGAGGATATTTTTTCCATTGATTTTTAGAGAGAGTGAAAAGGAGGGGGAGAGATAGAGAGAGAGAAACATCAATGTGTGAGAGAGAGAGAGACATCAATTGGTTGCTTTTCACACGTACCCCAACCAGGGCCGGGATAGAGCCTGCAACCCAGGTACATGCCCTTGACTGGAATTGAACCCAGGACCCTTCAGTCCATGGGTCTATGCTCTATCCACTGAGCCAAACCAGCCAGGGCAAAAAAGTAAATACTTTTAGTGATAAATTATAAATTGCCATTAGAAACATTTAAATAGCAAACTTTTTCTCGTAATTTAATGTATTGCTTAATAATTTGTTCTAAAAATTAATAAGAAGAAACAATGTAATAAGAATTGTAATTGTGATTTGACTAAACCTGTTCTGAAACAAATTTTCAATATAAAATAAAGGTTATATTGTAGGAACATTTTCCATTATAGGGGCACTTATCCCAAGGACGTTAAAACTGACTATTGTCTCATCACTACTGGCATTAACCAGCTGAAACTCAAAAGGAGCCATCAACTCTAAGCAACCCTAAGATGCCAGGTCTTTACTAGAAGTAATTTAACTTACTTTATTGACCAATGGAAAACAAAACTTTGTTTTCATAAATTGCCTATATGCTCATCAAGTTTTTGTCTTTTCTTTAATAAACATCTAGGAATATTTGCTGGGCCATAAGGTATGTGTAGGTTTAACTTATAAGGAAGTGATAAATTACATTCCAAAGTGCCTATAATATTTTACATACCCACGAATTCTTTGTGGCTAGTATTTTGCCAACATTTCGTATTGTCAGTAGTTTTTTCATTTTAGCCATTCTAGTGAATGTGTACTGATATCTCAGTGTGGTTTCAGAGTCCATTTTTCTAGTTCACTAATGATATTGAATATATTTTTCTGTAACTACTGAGTTCTATCTATTTTGTGAATTATTTTTACTGAAATATTTTGTCATTTTTTAAAGTTTAGATGGGTTGTCTTCTCATTTATATATTTTTAAGATAAAGTTTTTATAAAATATGTATACTGCAATTATTTTCTCCCAGTACTTAGTTGCCTTTCATTTTATCAATAGTGGTTTGTAAAGAGGAAGATGTTTTATGAACTACATTAGAGTCAATCAAAATTTTTTAATAGTTTGGCTTAGAATTGTCCTAAGCATTCTTTGGCTACCCCAAAGTATTGAAGATTTTTCTCTGTTTTATTTTTGAAATGCTATAGTTTTGGCATTTACATTTAGAACATGATCTGTCTTAGAATCTGATGCCAAAACTTTAAATCCACAGAAAAGGCAGTGAGAAAGGAAAGATCATGTAAAATGCTGGAGAGCAAGAAAAAGCTGGAACTTATAAGCCCGAGATAAAGTCTGTAATATTGACTAAAATCCACATCATTTCTCAGTGCCTCTGACCTTTGTGTCATGCTCATCCTGCAGAATCCGGAGAACTTCCTTATGCACACACACACACACACACACACACACACACACACACACACCTGATCCAAGGTTGGGAGAGACTGAAGGAGGATCCTAGGGAGAGTGGATAGTTGCAGGCCTGGCCCCTGCTTTAAGCCAATGAGGTGAGCCAGCAGATAAATGGCAATATGTGTTTTTGCTACAAAAATCACTGCTGTTTCACTTCCATGTTGCAAATCTCTCTCTCTCTCTCTCTCTCTCTCTCTCTCTCTCTCTCTCTCTCTCACACACACACACACACACACACACAATTACGGTATCCCACTATAACCAGAAATGTGGAAGATAATTCTGGAAAAACTAATGCTGCCTAGCCACTGACATATTGCTGACACTGTATTCCATTCCTTGCCAACTTGGCACTGGCGTCTATATGCATCTTCTCAAACTATACTTAATATCCAAATGAAGACAGCAACAATGTCTTATTTTCACCTAACACAATATACAAATCCCATATATGCCATCCTTTTTTCCTAAAAGTGAATTCCTTTTAGTCTTTGGGTGATAGTCTTTGTTAGTAGCTGTTTAATTTTGATTTCTTGTAACATAAAGATCATGATAGAAAGTTAACTATAAAACATATTAAGATCTGAGTAGATATTGAAGAGGGGAAGAACACACACATTCAAATTTTTAAAAAAGGATAAATTACTTATAACTGTTGCAGACCTAGTTTCTGAAACTGGTTACATAGTTTACGTGTATAAGTAATGTCCACGCTATTCATTTTATAGTTCTCATATACCCAGCAAGTGCCTCAGTTGGTGGCGATTCAGAGCCTGCTAGGACTACGGAGACATTCATTCCTAAAGGTTCTGGGCCATTATTATCAGTCCTGCCTTGGTTGTTGGGTTGTCATTCTTTTTCTTCGACTTTAATCTCGGGCCATGAGAGTAGTAAGAGGTGCTTTAGGGGATGGCCTTAAAATTAAGAGGCTGAATCCATTGTTTTGTGTTTCACCTCATCTGGGCAACCAAGGAAAGAAGCCCTACACATGTCCTTTTGCTTTTGCAATTTTGTAGAAATTTCAACCTCCTCGCAGTCTCCAGACCATTTGTGGGAATTCCCCCATGCTAGTTGCCCCTTGCTGTCCCTTGTATCTGACCCCTACATGAGGCTTTCATCTCCTGGGAATCTCCAGTTTGTTGTGCGCACTGAATACACTTTATTCATATTCATGGGTGAGTGGGTTGTGTGTCTTTTGACATCCAAATAAACTCCTAGAGGGGTGACTATGCTCTTGCCTGTGGGCATTTAAATGGAACACTCCTTCTTCTCATGCACATTGTGGAGAAGCAAACCAATTCCCCTTGATACTCAGGATCAATTACCCAGACTCAGAATCTGAGGGAGAGTTTCTATTCCCAGACCCATAATTTCTGGCTATGAGAAAAATAACATTGTGCATTTGGATGCTAATTTAGAGCATATATTGCACTTGGCAGATATTGCCCTCGCCCAGCAAGGTTTCGCCACCTGGCTGGCACTGTAACTGAATCTTCACAAGGCTATTCCACCATTCCATTAAGCTAACTGCTTCAAGATGATAGGGTGTATGGCAATCCCTGTGAATTCCAGGAGAGCGAGCCTATTGCCACCCTTCATTTGCTGTCAAATGAGTTCTCTGTTTGGGAGTGTTGCTCTATACAACACTATGAGAGTGAATAAGGTATCTGTAGCTTCGTCAGAAACATTTCAGCATGAACGACAAAAAAAATAAAATAAAATAAAAATATGCAGAGTGTCTGTTCCAGTAAGAAAAAGTGCTGCTCCTTCCACAATATTAGGGAGTCTAATACAACTGACTTGCCTGCAGGAGCCTGGTCTATGCCGCTGGGAAATAATGCCATATTCAGGGCTAAGGATTGGTCTCTGCTGTGTCAGATTAGATTCTTAGGAGTGGCTACCAAGAGATCAACAACATACCCGGGTATATTCACCATTACTTTTGCTATTGCTTTGCTATTACTTTACTAAGAATTCATTCACTCACTCATTCATTCATTCATTCATGATATATTGTGCTATGGGTTGTAGATATTTCCTCATTTGTTAAATAGTGGTGTTAGATTTTTGTTTCTTATTTTGGTAATTTGTGGAGAAGAGAGTGTTTCAGTCTTTAAAATTTTTAAACTAAAGGTTTATCTGGAAGTGACCTTTGAAATTGAAGCATAACCAGAATAAGTTCTGATATTGCTCAATCCATTCATTAAAATGTTCAATTCAACGTTTTACCACATGAACATACTTTGATTCCATTAATTTCTATCAAGGGTTATAAAATATTGTCTTTATAATTAATTTTCTTGAGTTTATTAGTTATACTTTTTAAAAATATAAAGCACCCTAGCCGGTTTGGCTCAGTGGATAGAAGGTCAGCCTCCAGATCAAAGGGTCCAGGATTAGATTCTTGTCAAGGGCAGGTACCTTGGTTGCAGGCACTTCCCCCGGCCTGGGACCTGGTTAGAGCTCCTGCATGAGGCAAACAATCCATGTGCTTCTCTCACATCAGTGTTTCTCTCTGTCTTCCCCTCTTCCTAATAATCAATGAAAAAATATCCTCGGGTGAGGATTAACAACAACAAAATAAGTAAATAAAGCAACTATTCCTCATCAAATATCTTTCTACCCTTAGGTACAGTCAGTAGAGAAAATACATGACATATATTCTTTCTCTACACCACTGCTTATCCATTTGCAGAAAATGGGCCCCTAGTAATCTTACATTATTTTCAATGTCATTATGAAGTTATAAATTTGTATTTTTAATGCTTTCAACACATTGAAATTATATTATTATTATTATTATTATTATTATTACTAGAGGCCCGGTGCACAAAATTCGTGTACAAGGGGGGGTGTCTCTCAGCCCAGCCTGCACCCTCTCTAATCTGGGACCCCTCAAGGGATGTCCGACTGCCCGTTTAGGCCCGATCCTACTAGGGATGTCCGACTGCCCGTTTAGGCCCGATCCTACTAGGATCGGGCCTAAACGGGCAGTCGGACATCCCTCTCACAATCCAGGACTGCTGGCTCCCAACTGCTCGCCTGCCTGCCTTCCTGATTGCCCCTAACCGTTTCTGCCTGCCAACCTGATCACCCCCTAAACACTCCCCTGCCAGCCTGATTGATGACTAACTGCTCCCCTGCCAGCCTGTTTGCCCCCAACTTCCCTCCTCTGCCAGCCTGGTCACCCCTAACTGCCCTCCCCTGCAGGCTTGATCACCCCCAACTGCCCTCCCTTGCAGACCTGGTCCCTTCCAACTGCCCTCCCCTGCTGGCAATCTTGTGGCGGCCATCTTGTGTCCACATGGGGGCAGCCATCTTTGACCACATGGGGGCAGCTATATTGTGTGTTGCAGTAATGATCAATCTGCATATTACTCTTTTATTAGATAGGCTAGAGCCCTGGTGCACGGGTGGGGCCAGCTGGATTGCCCTGAAGGGTGTCCCGGATCAGGGTGGGGGTTCCCTTGGGGCGTGGGGCAGCCTGGGCAAGGGGCCTGTGGTGTTTTGCAGGCTGGCCACGCCCCCCGGCCACCTGAGTGGAGGCCCTGATATCTGGGATTTATTTATCTTCTATAATTGAAACTTTGTAGCCTTGAGCAGAGGAGGCCAAGACTGGCCAGGGCTTCAGATGCTTGGCTTCCTCCATCGCCCGGGGCAACCCAAGCCTCCTGCTCTCTCCAGCTCCATGGCTGCCACCATTTTTGTTGGGATTTATTTATCTTCTATAATTGAAACTTTGTAGCCTTGAGTGGAGACCTGGGCTGGCCAGGGTATGCAGAAAGCTTGGCTTCCTCCATTGCCGGGGAAACCCAAGCCTCCCTCCTGCTCTCTCTGTGGGCACAGCCATCTTGGTTGGGTTAATTTGCATACTTGCTCCTGATTGGCTGGCGGGCATGGCTTGTAGGTGTAGCAGAGGTACAGTCAATTTGCATATTACTCTTTTATTAGATAGGATTGTTATTATTTTGCTGCTAATGTCCCTTTTTAAACTAGAGGAGGTCCTGTTCCAAAATAAAAATTAATGAAAGTAGGATTCTCAAAAAAATTCAAAGGTTTTTTGTTATCATATCAAGAAATTATACCTATATTCCTATCAAGTCAGAATAAGGTATAATTTTTTTTCTGAGATTATTTTTAAATAAAATTTTTGAAATGTATCCAGTACAATTAGTAAGCTATTTTAGACAAATTTGCTGATTTTAGTGTTTAATTAGACTATATACTGTAATTATTTGCCCTATAATTTAAATTTTTTTGTATTCAAATTTCCCATCACATGTGAAATGTGCCAACAATGAATTCTATCATTTTTGAAGCTTGAATATTAGATATTTTTCCTAATGATCTAAAAGTAGGGTAACTTTCCTTTTGCTTAGGTTTCTGGTCCAGAAGGTATTTTTGATAAGCAACAGACAAAGAATGAAAAGAAAAATGGTATGATTGTTGTCCAAATCTTCATCTAGCATGTATATATTTTTACATTTCACATACTTTCATACAGGCTATCTAGACCAAGAATATGTTTCAGGCTGCTCAATAGTGCTTTGGAAGTAAATATTTGTAAGTGAATAATTCAGTACACTTCAGAGTCAGGTAAAAAAAATTTAAATATAATTACTTATTGGCAATGATAATAAACCTAGTATTTATGTATCCTTATTGATGCACAAGAGAATCTACTTAAACTCAGCTTACTTGTATAAGCAACTCAAGGGAAAATAAGCTTTCTCAGAGAAAAAAATATTAAGAGAAAAATTTTAAGGTTTGAGAAAATTCTATTTGCCCTTCTTAAGCATAAGTCATTATGAACAAGTTGTTTTACTGTAACTTATAAAAATTTAATGCTTTGTTCTTTTTAAAAAAATAGATAATTTATACCCTCTGGTGGGTCACCAATTAAACACTTGACCTTAGAAAAAGAAAAAAAATCAGAATGTCTTTCCAATTTTTGTGATACATTTTAGAAAGTCTTCAGAGAAAGCATTCTTGAGTCAGATAAAGTTGTTCCAAATCCAGAGCTGCTATTTATTATTTTTGTATTTTTGGTCAAATCGCAGGACTAAACCATTTTCTCCTCTCAAGATAAAAATAAAATAGAACCTCATTAAATGCTTACTATGAGAATTAAACATTTTTGGTGTATGTGCATACACATATGTGTATATATGTATCATACCTGCTACATAATTATTAATAAACATTCTAATAATTGATACTATAACTATTACAATTACTAGTAATAACAGACTTTCAATTTCCTGTGTTTATTCTTAAGGATAATGTTTTTAAAAATCCTAAAATATAGATTCCATTAATTCAAAATCTCTTTTATCAGGTTCAGTCTATTGCATTTTTTTCTGTTTATGAATCACTCTCCATTAGAAAAATTAGAGTTTTAAGGGGTAGTTTGATTCTCTCATGGCATAAAGAAAACATTTCTTCACTTACACAGTTATTTTTAGTGGTGTCCTGTTAACTGAAATATTTTAAAGCAACTTGTAACTATATATATTTTTTCAAGGAGTACCTTATATACTGGAAGGATATGAGTGATATTACATTTCTTTCATTCAATATTAGTATTTTCAGAAACCAAAGTAAACCTTTAATAGAGCCAACTAATTATGATTCCAAGAGAATATACTATGCTTAGAGATCTCTAAAGTACTTAAACATAATGAGAAAATTTGGTGATGGTGGGAAAATTCACTCATTTATCAATTTATTCCAGTAGCCACTCTAATCATTTGGATGTATTCATTTAAAGTATAATGAGTATAATTTATAGCAGCAAATCCAGTGGCAATGTGATTTCACTCTACACCAGGAAGTCTGTCGTAATAAATCCACTATTCTGTTCCTGTACAAAGTACAAAGTAGTATTTAAAAGTGTTCTTGATTGTGTATCTTAACTGTTATTTTGAGTTATTAACCTAGTAATATATGCTGCAATAGGATTATTAACCACATCAACATGGATGTTTAATAAATTTTGAAATATAGTTTATTGTGATTAAATATAATTGGTCTAACACTTAGAATACTCATATTTTAAGACTGCAAATTACAGAAAGTATAAAATGTGTAAAGAAGTCCCAGTGTGATCATATGAAGTATGATATTGTCTTGTGTCTCATAAAAATGATTCCTCTGAAACCCACTTCCCTTCAACCTGCCCTAAACCAATAGTCTAAGAGGTCTCCTTGCTTCTACCCTTGCTATCGTATACCTATGTCCCAGCACCTAGTTCCCTCTCAGGACATAAGAGAGATCAAGTCGTTAAGTTCTCAAAACCATCCAGTAGCTTTTGATCACATTTCAAAGTCAAATGCAAGACCTGCAAATAATTTTCATGTCCTAGCATGATCAAGATAGCCTCTTGCAACTTCTCTGAGTTCATTCCCTGCTACTGTTCTTTGAATATTCCCTTTAGTCACACTGACCTCCTTGTTGTTCTCGAACCCAGATTTGTGTTGTTTCAATCCCTCACTTCCTTGAGATTCCTACTTTATGTCACTACTTCTGAGAAGTCTTCTCTGATCCTTTTACATAAAATAACAACACACTTTGCACAGTTTATCTTTCTTATACCCTGTATTTTTCACTACAACACATCATCTGATGTTTACCATAGTACTCATATCATTCATTTTACTTGTCTCTATGCATGGAGTGTGGTGTACAGGGTTATCGATAACAGAATTTTGTATAGACAGTGGATTTGATGAATGGGTGAATGAAGCTTTGACTTTACTTTTAAATTTACTTTTAAAGAGTAAGTTATGATACTTTAATTTTCTACTTACAGATATATGTTTAAATGTTATACAAATTACCTATTGATTTTAATTTCTTGCTTAAAAATGTCCAAGGTGTAAAACATAATGCAGAAAGAAGTATTAAAATCTCCATAATGCCTAAAGTCACTGTGGATATTGAAATGTCCTGTATATTCAAAGAAATTTTTAAATTAATCTCTCATGGTGTGATTTATTTTAAAGTAAAAAAATCAACAAATATTTCTTAATAGTTTTTAATAAAAGCATGAATACATTTTATATTACTTAACTATAAATTATATCTATAAAGCATACAAGAAGAGACAGACTTACATTTTATATTAAACACTGATGAAATATTAATGTTACTAAATTCCCTAAGTATAAAAACATTTCAGCTGTTGAACTTCAGTGATAAAATAAGCTTATGGTATTGCATGGAGAATACTGCACTTTTGCTATATTGTATTACTGTCTAAGTAGACCAGGGCAAATATGGTGTAAGAGGTTACATCAGTGAGGGTATTTCCCATAATATGACTTTGCATAGTTTTTGATCATTATATTTATTTGACAAATATTTATTTTGAACAAATACTTGTTTAATATTGGAGATTTAACTAGAATAAAGCATGTTGATGTTCTGATTATATTTTAGATCTTGGAGATATAGTGCTAGCAATTCTATATGTAAAATGTCAGGAAAATATTTATTTAAAAAAATATGAGGTAAGAGATTACTATGTGGGGAAGAAAACATTTTAACATGATATGTTTCAGATTTAGCTAATTTGGAAAGAAAAGCGGCAGAAATTCAGTTCAGAGGTCTATTTTGAGTAAAACAGGACACTCGGAGAGATTCTTGAGCCAAAAGGTAAAAATCTATGGAAATAATTGTAACAGTTGCTGAGCATAATATAATCTATGAGAGCTGGTAGACCATTTATAAAGGCATAGAAATAATTTAAGAGAGCAATTATGGTGTCCTGGATTTGAGAGGTATTAATGGAGGTGCTGAGTAGTTGAACATATCTGAATTATGTTCTACTAATGAAAGATTTGTGATGTGAGAAAAAGACAAGTGTCAAGCATGCTACATTTTTTTTTTATAGCCTAAGGAATAGAAAAATAGAATTCTAAAACCTGAGATTGGGTAGACTTAATAATGAACCTATTGAGGGGTAATGTTATGCTTTCTTTGATGTGTTAATTGAGCTAGGTTATAGGCACAAATTATTCAATTAAACACTACTTTAAGTGTTGCTGTGAAGGTATTTTGAAGATGTGGTTAAAGTTCATAATCATTTGACTTTAAGGAAGTGACAATATCCTATATAATCTGGGTGAACCTGACTCAATTAGTTGTAAATTCTTAATAGCAGAGCTAAGTCTTCCTGATGAAGAAATTCTATCTCTGGACAGCAGCTGCAGCTCGCGCTCTGAAATTCCAGTCTGCCCCTTGAGCTTGCCTCATAATTTGGAAATTGCCTTTGTCACACCCCATGATTGTATAATACAATTCCTTGCAATATGTCTCTTATTATATGCCTTCTGGTTTGCTTCTCTGGTTGAACTCTGACAGATAAAGCTAGGTAATAAGTTTTGTTTTGTTTTCCTCCAGATACCTCACAGATAGAGATATCAGCCAAGTACTGTATCTGAAAGCTATCTCTAAATCTCATTGAAGATGCTGGGCTGCGAAATTACATGTTGGAGTAAACCAACATACCTCTATTTGTCTATAGACCATTAAGATAGGCCAAACAATGATGCTCAAAAATGTATGCACTGGAATCTCTGAAACATCTAGGATCTGTGAAAAATAGCTTATTTTTTAGAAGGGTCTTTACAGATGGACTTAGCTAAGGATCTGAAGATAAAGAGGTCATCCTGGATTATCAAAGTGGATCAGAAATCTAATGACAAGTACACTTAGAAGAGACACATATAGAGCAAACATATATAAAAAAAAGAGGAGGGGTAACAATAGAGGCAGAGGTTGTCTCATGCAGCCACAAGTCATGGAATGGTGACAATTGCCAGGAGCTAGAAAAAGTGGAATGCAGCCATGCCAATACCTTGATTTCAGACCTTGGCCTTTAGAACTATGAGAGAATAGGTTTATATTGTTTTATGCCAGCCATTTTTGGTAATTTGCTGAAAACTACTGTAATCATATTTAAAGCTATTATACTAAAAAAGATAAATTAGAAGATAAATATAGATGGAAACAACACTTATAAGAACTGACTGCTGGGATACTCTAAAATTAAGAAGTTGGAAAAATTAAGAAGACCTAAAAAAGGTATTTGAGAGGGTGCACCCAGAAAAGTATTAGGAGAATCTAAAGTAAGTATTATTTCAGCATCCGGGAAAAAATAATGGTGTAAAAAATATGGGCAACTCCATCAAATTTAGATAGGTTGATAGAGATGAATATTGAGAATTGTCAATTATCTTTGGTGAATTGAAGTCATTGGTAAACTTTATAATAAAAGTATCAGTCTTGTGTGGCACTTGAGGGCTGATTCAGTGCTCAACAGAGAATGGCCAGAGGGAAGGTAAATACATTGAGTAATGGTATCTCTCTTGTGGCAGTTTTGTTTTAAGGAAAGCAGAAGGAAGTGGTAGCAAGCCATAATAATGTGTAGGTATATGTATATGTGTGTATGTGTGTGCTTCATGGAAGACAATACATCATATTGGCTCATTGGTAAGCCACCACCCTAATAGAAAAAGTTATAAAGTAATAAGCAACAAAAGCAAAATCAATGAAAACCTACCCTGAGTATTTATCAGGATTTACTTATTTATATCCTTGTGAAGGAAGAAGCCCCGATTTGAATGAGATGACTGTTAGAGATTACAAACAGGGACTTCTGCAATTTCTCTCATTCATTAAGTTATAAAATGGTTTTCTTTTCTGAGAATAGTAAGTGAACTTGCTACTTTAATTTTGTAATCAGACAAGCTCAGAGTAATTTGCCTCCATTTTCTACTTCAAATGTCCAATTTGTCCAGTTCCAGACAACAGGTGGATTATAGACAAATGAATGGGATTGTAACAATGGAGACTAGTACTGTCTGCTTTGTTTCTGCAATGGAGAGTTTTAGTCTTGGTCATTGATCTGGTTGGGCATACATTTCTCTATCTCATATTATTTGCCAGTTGAATTAAGGATATTTCAAAAGAAATTTGACTCTACTTTTTGGTTTAGGTATAATGTTTATGATAAAAAGAACTAGAGGCCCGGTGCACAAAATTCATGCACAGAGGGGGGGCATGTCCCTCAGCCCAGCCTGCACCCTCTCCAATCTGGGACCCCTCAAGGGCAGTCGGACATCCCTCTCACAATCCAGGACTGCTGGCTCCCAACTGATCACCTGCCTGCCTAGCTGATCACCTGATTGCCCCTAACCGCTTCTGCCTGCCAGCCTGATCACCCCCTAACCACTCCACTGCCAGCCTGATTGATGCCTAACTGCTCCCCAGCCAGCCTGTTTGCCCCCAACTTCCCTTTTCTGCCAGCCTGGTCACCCCTAACTGCCCTCCCCTGCAGGGTTGATCGCCTCCAACTGCCCTCCCTTGCAGGCCTGGTGCCTCCCAACTGCCCTCCCCTGCTGGCCATCTTGTGGTGGCCATCTTGTGTCCACATGGGGGCAGGATCTTTGACCACATGGGGGCAGCTATATTGTGTGTTGCAGTGATGGTCAATCTGCATATTACTCTTTTATTAGGTAGGATAGAGGCCTGGTGCATGGGTGGGGGCTGACTGGTTTGCCCTGAAGGGTGGGGGTTCCCTTGGGGCGTGGGGCGGCCTGAGCAAGGGGGCTGTGGTGTTTTGCAGGCCAGCCACACCCCCTGGCGACCCAAGAGGAGGCCATGGTATCTGGAATTTATTTACCTTCTACAATTGAAACTTTGTAGCCTGGAGCAAAGCCAAGCCTGCTGCTCGCTCCCCGGCCAGCAGCGATTTCTGTTGAAGTTAATTCACCTTCTATAATTGAAACTTTGTAGCCTTGAGTGGAGGCTTAGGCCAGCAACAGGATGGCTTCTTTTGTTACCACAGAAACCCAAGCCTCCCTCCTGCTCTCAGTGGCTGTAGCCATCTTGGTTGGTTTTATTTGCATATTTGCTCCTGATTGGCTGGTGGGTGTGGCTTGGCTGGTGGGCGTGGCTTAGGCATAGTGAAGGTGCTGTCAATTTTCATATTACTCTATTATTAGGTAGGATAATGAGGCAAATTTAAAGACACCAAAACAGAGAGACTGGTACCAAACCTTTTAATGTCTCTTTATTCTCTAGTTAAAATTAGATTTTAAGATATTTTTCCTCCCTCCCTCCTTTCTTCCTCCCTTCCTTCCTTTCCCTTTCTTTTCTTTTCTTTTCTTTCTTTCTTCTTTCTTTCTTTCTTTCTTTCTTTCTTTCTTTCTTTCTTTCTTTCTTTATCTCTCTCTCCTTCTCTCTCTCTCTCTCTCTCTCTCTCTCTCTCTCTCTCTCTTTCTCTTCTTACCTCTCTTATTTTATTCCTTCCTCTCAGCAGTTGTGGAACAGGTAGGGAATACACAGGATCCTTTTTCCTTGCCACCAGATTCCTTCAGAGAAATAGAAGTTTCAAATAAGATATATTGACCCCTGATTTTGTGCCCTTTCTAGAAATGGTAATGATTGGCAATGTTAATATCCTATTACACTTTTTCTTATCCTATTAAACACTGAGAGAAAAATTTTGCTTCATTGTCAAAATAATACAAGGCAAAAAACATGTCTGTTTTGGGGAAAGAAATTTTATGAAACCTCCACAAAACTGCCTGCACCTCTGTCCTTTCTTTTTCCCACATGCATCTATTTGCCTGGTAACCGTGGTCAGTCTCTTCGTTCTAAGCTACAGAACTAGTAGTGACAGTTTATCAATCCTGGCTCTATGTAGACAAAGAAAGCCTTGACATATGGCCTGTATTCAGGGAGATCTTTGGCCTGAAATCTAGATCACTCAAGTATTTCCCAGAATGGATTTAATGTATTGAAATGGTCTTGCCCAGGGCCAAAAGCAAGATATCAATCTTGTGGGCAGCTTTTTAATTGATAGATGATTCAACTCTGCTCTCTGTGAGAAAAGTTAAGATTCTGAGGTAGGAAGTAAGAATACAGATTATGAGTCATAGATGGGGTTAAAGGGGAATGATTTCTATCAGAATGCTAAAAAATCAGGCACATCCCTCATGGCCAGTGAGGTAAGAAATAATGAGCTTTTCTAGTGCTTGGATGCACACTATTCTGTGTTGTTGGGTTTTTCTTTTTTTTTTTTTTTGCCATATGGCACAAGAAAAGCAGGTAGGACACATAAAAACTCCCATGTCCTAACTTTTATCCTTTTATACATTAGAAAAATGGATTTTTCTTACATTTATTTTATTTGTAAAATTCCCAGTGGTGTGAACATGGTGATTGCACACCTTGACAAGTTCATAGAACAGAGGAGTCTCAGGCATAAAAGAGAGACTATGATCTCTTCTCTGGAAATTTGTATTTGGATAATATCTAAACTTTATTAAGGACTTTCAAGAGCTAATCATTATCCAAACTCTTTATAGTTTTAACCCATTGAATAGCCATAACACATTTAGAAGGGAGGTCATTTTTAAAGTGCTAAAACAGTCTGAATAGTTTGTATAAGGTTACACAGCTAGGCAGTTGCATACCTGGGATTGCTTTGTAACCAAGACTGGGATTCCAGTGTTCTTATTCTATATCTGCAGGATCAGTATTGATCACATAAATGCATGTCTTAATTACATCCCAATTTTAGTTTTTATTTCAGCAATATTTTGACCCTTAGAAAGATTTTCACTTTCTCTTACACCCCTCTTAGGCACTGATTGGTATATATCAAAAGTTTCGTCAAGATGTCTGCAAAAAGCCACACAATCATTTTCTTTCAAGTCAAAGGCTTTGTTTTCTCATAATAAAGGGAAACATTTTAGGGGCAATGTCAGCACTGACCCTACCATCATTGTATCATATGTTCCAAAAGCACCTCATTGAACTATATGTAAGTCCTCATTAGGTTTCCTAATTGTTTCTCCTGAAATTCACAACACATACTAGACAGTTTAAAATAACAGTCCTTGGTTTTCTCACATTTGCGTGATTTTCTAAATTGGTCTGTTGATTATTTTGGGACAACATCCAGCCTCAGAAATGATGTAATTATGTGTAGTTATTCACATCATGAATAAAGGTCCCACTTCTGGGTTGAAGAATGATGTTTGCTGAGATTTAGATTCTTCTTCTTTTAAAATAAGGCGTTGAAATACACAAACTTTAAAAGTATTTTTAGTTTAAACCCTGCACATTTTATATTATTTAGAACTGCTTTATAGATATAGAAATAATCACCATAGTAATATGTATGGCTTTGGGGAAAACAAAACAAAACAAAACAAGTAGACAAGCAAAACATCCTGCATTTTCAGGTTAGCTAGATTAGATTAATGTTAGATTAGATTAATTAATATTAATATATGTATAATGTTTTCTGTTGTTTTTTCAGAGCTTTAAAAAAATAAAACTTTCTTATAAGGAAATATTTGATTCCAGAATACATCTTAAAAAACACTTTGTTGAAAAAGTTATCTATAAAATTTGAATATTGAGATTGTGGGAAAGATTAAATTATCTGTATTTATATATCTGCAGATAAAAACAGTCTTGTATATGTCTAAACCATACTTTGAGTCTGGATACATACACTTCTGTTCTACTATTTTCCATATTTATTTGTATGCTTGAAATGATTTACAAAGAAAGATCAACTTATAACTTTGAAATTATTGATTATAAAAATATACATTAAGGGAGAATTTTATTTTGAGAATAACTGGGTAAAGACCTATAAATATTCCAAAAGTATTTTTAAAGATTAGCAAGAAAGAGCAAGTAAGTAGCACATTTTTTTAATGAATGGTCAAAAATGAATATGGGCTATACATAGCCTAAATAACTTCAGAATATTGCAAAATATAATAGAAAGAAACAAATATACTAAGAAACAAAGGCATTCAACTTACATTAAATTACAAAATATAAAAATGAGACATAAAATAAAATAGACACACACACACACACACACACACATACACTGCTCCCAGAGAGAAAATGTAAAAGTTAAAATAGGCTATAACCAGAAAACTGTTGGGTACAAGAGTAATTGAATATGTGCATTTATCTCCCTCTATGTTGACCACATACATTTAAATTTCTAAATAGATCTTTCCCTATGATCCATTCAGAAATATATGTCTTGCTGTTTTTACTATTTTATACTGAAAGTGGTCCTTAGGAGACTATGAATAATTGAAAAGAAAAAATAAGGCTTACAATAAAGAAGAGAAGCAGGCCAGTGTTCAGAAATAATTTTTTTTACAATGCAGAATAAGAAGCACTTGAATGCACTTGTGATGTTGCATTTGTAATAATATCTTAGAGCAAGAGTTTTCCATTTTTTTACAGTCTTGAAACCATCTCTTCAAAGTCTGACCCCAAATCAAAAACAAATAAAAATATAAAATCAGTACAACATTTGTTCAAAAGACTTTTTGTGGGACATTAGTATAGGCGGTCCTGCCTATTTACAGACACATACACGAACACACACACAAACACCATGGATAGCATTGTGTGTGTGTTTATCATTGCCATTACATTTTTAAAACATTTAATTTTAAATTCTTTTGTATCTGAATGCTTAAAAACTGATGGACAAATGCATATTTAATAGTCATATCACAGTAAAAGTAAGTCAAATGTAAAATAGGAAGTGAAATTTTTGCAGATAGGAAGTAGTTATTAAGTTATACCTTATATGCAAGAAATTAAAATATCTGTATACCAGAGATGAAACATCAATTATATGATTCTCAACTCCTTCCAAAAGGTCACAGTTAAAAAAAATGTATGACTTCTAATAAGTATATGATGTAGGTAATTAAATCACACCTTTTTGCCAAAACAAGTTTATAAAGTTATAAATAAAATTTAAGAATACAGCCAAAATCTAATTTTATCTCTTCTATAGATTGTATCAAGTGACTACAAAGAAATACATAGATGCAGCATTTATGTGAAAACTATCTAAAGTAAGGATAGGGTTATTATAGTAAGGAATTATATCATGAAATAGTGATGTAAGGACTGATTTAATTAATATTTTAATAAAATTTTTTTCTGGAAATTAATACAATTATTTCTGGAAACATTTCTATATTGACAGCAATTGCTAGAATATCTTTGTGTTTGTTTGAAAACATGTGAGCACTTGGTTACATAAAAAAAACATAGACAATAAAAGAAAGTATATTTTGAAGAAGAAAATAGTTGACAGGATTAAAAATGTTTTTTTTCCCCCTCAGATTATTTCCTTTCTTCAAATACTTTTTAATCATTGGAAAAGAATATTATTATGCTCAAAAGAACTTTTTAAAAAATATTTCTATATTCCAAAGTAATATATACATATCTCCAAGAATTTCTAATTTATAAATTTTAGAAAAGGCATAGCATCTGAAAATTCACTCAACAAAGACCTTACCAAAGAGCAGGAAGAAGCCCAATGATATTCCCAGAAGCACTTACTATGTACCTACATTACTGTCATCAGGAACACCAGCTGCGGCTATATTGCTTAGATGTTCACTCTAAGCAACTTAAGTCTTAGAACTACTTTTTGGGAAAAGTATCTAGGAAAATTAAATGAGATAACTAATGATTGCATTAAGCTTTCTGTGATTCAGGAAAGAAAAATAATAACGAAGTCATTTGGTAAGGGGACATGTCCCACTAAAAGCCTATATTATCTAAGTTTTTAAGGGACCATATCCATAAATATTCTAGGTAATTGGTTGTTTTATTCAATAATGTTGCTTGTTTACATAATTTGTTGCCCCATGTTTATTGAGACTGGCATCTCTCTCAATCTGTCACTGTAGGACTCCTCTTCAATTCAGACTTTGCAGGAGTCCACAAACTTTGCTATGGATCAAAGTTACTTGAAAAGGTTGTCAATGATTCTGACTCCCACCCTAGCCGGTTGCTCAGTGGGTAGAGCTTTGGCCTGAGGACCAAAGGATCCCAGGTTCAATTCTGGTAAAGGGCATTTACCTTGGTTTCAAGCTTCTTCCTGGCCTTGCCTGGACCCTTGTTGGGGCTTATTCAGAAGGCAACCAATCCATATGTTTCTCTCACATCGATGTTTCTCTCTGTCTTTCCCTCTCTCTTCCACTCCTCCTAAAAAATCAATGGAAAAAATAGCCTCTGGTGAGGATTAACAGCAACAAAAAGATCCAGACTCCCAAGGCCCAAACCTGGGTCTGATTCTGCAGCTCTTAGATGTAGGAAAGCTCTTTGAAAAATAACATACAACAACTACAAAACAAAACAAAACAAAACAAAAACAAACTCGCCTAATGATTGTGATAAAGATATTCCTCTGACCAATTGTTGAAGTCTGTTGTGATTTTCTCAGGAGCACCTTTTACCTCTTATAAAATAAATCTGTAATGTGTTAAAAACAAAAACCCTCCAAAATCCAAGAGTAGTAAATAAGGGAGAATGTAAATAATTAATCATTCTCCACACCACATTTCTGCACCTGAATTTCCTCTCCCCAGAAAGAACCATTACTAACACTTCAGCTCTTTCCCCCCACCCTTAATTTGATTTTCTGATGGGTCTAACAACAAAATAATGTGTCTATATTGATTTTTCTTTTCATCTACTTTCAATATCATCTATGTAAATATCTTATAATTGATAAAGATGTAGCTCACTCAAACTATGCAAATTCCCCCACTCTCAATAAAAATATATTACCAGCTTAGCTCGCTAGATCATAACATTTATTCTGTATTAAAATGCTTAGTTAAAATTTGGTCTGTGCTAGAAACATTGATGTATTTTTAGATCTTCTTTATCTAGCCTGTTGATGTCAACTTGCTGCTAAAGGTATTGGAAAAGCTGTGTTTAAGTTTCCATTATTTGTTTTGCTCTTAAGACCATGACTTCCTTTGAGAACATGACTTTCACAAGCATTGCAAGTGACAGTCTTGCTAAATGCCCATGGTGGAACTTCCTAGCTCCTCCCCAAAGTGCTATATAAGCAATTATAAGATTGTGTGCATATTCTATTATTAAACTTCAGATGAAGTGGAGTAGGGCCAATATTTTACTAAGTACCATGTATCTCATTTATCTATGTTAACTGGCTAAAGCTTTTGTGCCTAGATAATACGTAATTAACATGTCCCCAAAAGTTGCTATAAAACTGTTCACTATTCAGAAGAATAAATTCACATTCCATTAAATAAGGGTCATCACTACTTTTATGGTCCGCATGTTGCATTTTAATAGCCATATAAGTAACCGGAAAATTAAATAGGCCTTTTATCTAATATGTATTTTCACATTTGAGTATGCTCCTGGCAGAAGATAACGAGGCTAGCTGCAACTGATCAGCTTCCATTAATGTGAGATTGCTTGCGAAGTAGTACATTTTCTAATATCTCCTGTGGAAATGTTATGCAAATTATTTGTAAATGTGAAATCCTCAAGAGCAAAGCTACATTAACTATTCTTATTGCAAAGGTATGCTCAATAATTTACAACCCATCAAAGGTTGAATTGGAAATAAATTGTTTCTCTGCAGTTTCAACATGCAGTAGAAATGTAAACAGCACCATCTTCTGGATTATATGAATTCTCATAATTGTTTTATAAGATGCTATCTGTGTGTTGTCTTAAACAGAGGTCTAACTGATATTAAACAGTATATGTATAAGCTATACATTTTGAAGCTTTTGCTGTTAATTTTAAACATGGCAATTAGATATTGTTTGGATATAATATATGCATTTTTGTAGACATCCTTTTGAATATTGAACTATAATCCCAAGTAAAAGTACTTTAGAATATAACACATAAGATAATGTATTTTTGATCTGATTAACCTTTTTCTTTTATAGCCATTAGCAGTTTATGAAATATCTGATGCAGAAAAAAAAAGTAAACTAGAACACTTCCTCAGAAAAGTAACACAGAAAATAGACATAACATCAATATTTAGAGTCAATGTTCTCATTCTAAAATGCAATCTTCAATAAATGATTACTCCAAACTCCAATAACTAGAAGAAAGTTATTTTACCATTTTCTTATCTCACAGACAATTAGGCTTAACAGGAAGAAAGTATTCAAAGATATTGTGTTTCTTGTAATATCATTATGCTTTCAACTGAAATATAATTCTAGTGATTTAATTTTACATTTGCCAATATTGAGAGTAAATTTATGATGCTCTTGTGTGTGTGTGTGTGTGTGTGTGTGTGTGTGTGTGTGTGTTTTGTTTTGTTTTTAGCTCAGAGAGAATGTGAAAAAAGCTAGGAAAATTAAGAGAAAGAACCAAGATACAAAGATTAACAAGATAGGTAACCACAGAAATATAATTATTAAAATATTTTATTTTTATTAACTGTCATTTCCCCAGCAAATACTCTTTGACCTTCTTCTGTGATTGGATGGTGGGGCCCTCATGTTCACCTTTCTTCAAGTCTTTAGCCCTCTGCTGCCTTCAGTTTATTTCCTCCTCAGGCTAGAGAGTAGAATCTTCTATAAGCACTACCTCCTAATGTGCTCAATGATATGAGCGTCCTTGCATCTATCTTGATTAAAATAGTAAACCTTAGCTCAACCCAACCTTCCAACTGCCCTTCAGCTCTGACTGGGTTGAACAGTGCAAACAGTGAAAGACAAATATTGTATAATTTCACGTATATGTGGAATCTAAAGAACCCAAACTCATAGAAACAAAGAATATATTGGTGGTTATTCGGGGCTGGAAAGTGGGGGAAATGAGGAGATGTCTCTAAAAGTACAAACTTTCAGTTAGAAGATACAGGTTCTGAGGATCTATTGCACATATTGTGATTATAGATAATAATACTGTGTTATATGCTTGAAAGTTCTCAGAGAATTGTTCTTAAAGACTCTCACCACGTAAATGAGATGGCAATAATGTGATGAGATGGAGGTGATACTAACCTGGTAATCACAGTGTAATGTATAAATGTATGCAATCAACAGGTTATACACCTTAAAAATTATACAATGTGATATTTTAATCATATTTCAATAAAGTTGGGGGAAAAGAAAAGCTGATGAAGTTGTTAAAAATATAAAGCTTGACCTTAATTCTTATGATGAGGGTGATAAGCATCTGATTTGGTGACATAACCACTCATTTTCCTGACTCAGGTATAAATGTCTGTGTGCAAAGTTTCTCTGGACTGCTGATTCTGTTTCAAGCTAGTATTTCTTGATAAAAGAGCAAATATGAAAAAAAATTACAGAGGAAGTTTTGGAACAGAGGCTAGCCTCTTATAGGCTCAAAGGAAAGATAAATTAGAGTAAATTTGAATACAAATATATATATATATTTGGATTTTAATTTTAATTTATGTATCTACAAACACAGTTACATATTTATGGATGTGAAATATCCATACAGAAATTTGAATGAAGGGAAGCAGTATGGGAGAATGAATCAATGAAGGAATTTGTTTAAGGAGTTATTAAGATCTATTGGCAATTTATGACTTGATGACTACAGTAGGTACAGGAGAAAGAGAATGACATTCAGATTTTGGTCCTCAGTATGTAGATGAATGTGCCTTAACATGAGTTAGGGAACATAGAAAAGAACAATATTTAGGGAGAAATATAATAGTCCAATTTGAAAATATGGGGTTTGAAGCACCTGCTATAGATATAAGGATCCATTTGATCCATTTGAGGAAGCATCAAATGTCAGCAGCAAAGTTGGTTGTGAGCTTTTTAAAACCATCTTTACCTCATCTATAAATTTGAGAATTATCTGTGCTAACATAGCTCAAGAGAGCAAACGAGATCGTCCACAAAGCATACTGGGTACATATAAATGAAGTGAGCATCTTAGGAAATAGTATACCTAAAGAGAGTTGTCTCTCCAAGAGATTAAGTGCAAGGTGAGAGAGGGATCAGAAAAATGATTGGGCAAGATATCTGGAAATAAATTATGAGAGGGAATATTTTATAGTGGTTAAGGTTGCAGAAAGTCTAGTAACATTGGGCTGATATGTGTTTACTGGAATTTTTGAACTAAGCGAGAGTATTTCTCATGGATTTTTTTTTTTTGGGGGGGGGTGTTACAGGAGAACTCTAAGTTTATGTGAAGATGACTTTTGCTTCCTAACGATATTTCTTCCACTCATTCTTTTCACTTTGCTATGAGGCTTGGCCGTGACCTATTTGAATCACATTTTGAATGCATAATTGAGCATACTTAGCTCCGCTATACCCTTCTTCACCTTGAGAATGAGTCTATATATCATATGACTTTCCAGTACTTTTTTATATGTCCCCCTTATTCCAGAGGGACTTTTACACCTATCAAATAATACAATGACTAGATGAGTGTATTCGTTTCTTGGGTCTGCTGTAACAAAGAACCACAAACTGGGTGGCAACAGAAATTTATTACCTCATAGTTCTGGAGGCTAGAAGTTGAAATCAAGATGTAAGTAGAGTTGGTTCCTTCTGAGATCTGCGAGATAGAATTTATTCCATGATTTTTTCCTTGCTTCTGTAGTCTCAGGCATTCCTTGGCTTGTAGATGGTGCTCTCCTAATGTTTCCATATAGTCTTCCCTTTGCACATGTCTATCTTTGTGTCCAAATTTCCTCTTTTATAAGGATACCAGTCATACCACTCCAATGTGCTCATTTTAATTAACTTTACCATCTACAAAGACCCTATGTCCAAAAAAGGCCATACTCTAGAGTTATCACTAAAATAGTGATAACTATTTCATTTTCATAAAATGAAATCATATGAACAAATAATACATGTATGTTAGCATTTAGATTTTAAAATTCAGAAGGGCATCTTCAGACTTTCTCTCAAGGTACTGTTGAGACACTGATACCTAATATTTTATAAAACCCTTTTTATAAAATATTTTTGACATTTTTCATTCAATTGCTAGCTTATATAAAGGCAAATTCATTTTAAGTAGAATATTATAGTTCCTGTTCCTAAAATAGGTATTGAATTTGAATAAATATTTTAGGTCATTATCTCATCTATTAGATATAAAATAAATTAAAATTAAAAAAACACCATGGTTTATTAATATTCTAACACTCTCTTCCATCACAGGAAATTTTTGACAAGAGATACAACTACTTCTTACATACAGATTTTATTTATTGAACACATTTTCCTGACCATAATATTAAGTTTGTCTAAAAGACTGAAATCATTATAATAGTTCATATCCCTTTTTTACCTGCAGGTAGCAGCAAAATACTATTAACTGAGAAAAATTGTCTTTTCCGCTATCAGGGTTTTTATTATAAAAAACATGTTTAGATGCATGATTCTATTCCTTAGAACACAGTTATATTTTTATAAGTGAACGCAAATTAATCAATCCCTCTAATTTAGTGAATCTTAGTATGTGCTCCCCAGTGGAGCAACTTCAATTTTACCTTTGAACTTAATAGAAATGCAAATTCTAACACCTCACCTAAGTCCTATTGTGACAGGGGCCTAGCATACAGTTTAACAAATCTTTCAAGTGATTCTGAGCATGAGAACCATGGATCTAGGTTAGGGCTGCGCAATAGAACTCTCCTTGAGGATGGAAATGTCTTTTATCTGTATTTCCCAATGCAATAGTCAGTTGCCACATATGGCTTCTAAGTAATCAAAATGTGGCTAATACAAAAAGGGGACTGATTTTTAATACTACTTAATTTTAATTTATTTATAGCTAAAGAGCCACATGTGGACAATGATTATTGTTTTAGAACTAAAAAACTGAGTTAACTTACCATTTCCATCACAAAAATTTAGATTCTAAAGAAAATATACATCTTTCAATCACTGTTGGAATCCTAGGTGCTATAATCTACTAAAAACAAAATAAAACATAAAAATTTTGATTTTCACAAAATGACTATAATAGGGGAGTCAATTACCCGGCAAAATATATAAAGTGAAATTGATTCAACAATTTTTATATTTTTTTAAACAAAAAGAAAATGTTGTATCTGAGTGTGGCAGGTAGAAAGCTCAGATGGTATTCATGCCCTGTAATTTTCCCTCATTGAGTGAGGATGGAACCAGTAAATATGATGAAACCATGTGTATGCTGATGTATGCTGAGGTTACTTTATATGTAAAAGATAAATGGATTTTGCTGATGTAAGTTAATAAAAAAGGAGATTATCCTGAATGGGCCTATCACAGGAGGTTTTAAAGAGGGTTATAAACAATGACCAAGTGGGACTTACCACTGGGATAGAAGAATAGTTCAGCATATAGGAATCAATAATATGATATACCACATTAAGAGAACAAAGAATAGAAACTACATGATAATCTCAATAGATGCATTTAAAAACACTCTTTCATGATAGAAATATTTCATGATTAAAAACACAATAGGGCCCTACCAGTTTGTGCCTCAGTGGTTGAGCATCAACCTATGAACCAGGAGGTCCCAGTTTGATTCCTGGTCAGGGTACATGCCTGGGCTGCCGGCTTGATCCCTGGAGGGGGTATGCAGGAGGCAACCTACCAATGATTCTCTCTCATCATTGAAGTTTCTATCTCTCCCTATCCTTTCCTCTCTAAAATCAATAAAAATATATTTTTAAAAAACACAAAAAGCAACATACTAGGTAGAGAAGGAAACATAACTATATATATATGTTTTCATATATTAAAACTATATATGAAAAGCACACAGTTTATATCATACTTACTAGTAACAAAATGAAAACTTTTTATCTAAGACTAGAAGCCTGATGCATGAAATTCAAGCATTGTGTGGGGGTCCCCTCAGCCCAACCTGCACCCTCTCCAATCCAGGACCCCTCGGGGGATGTCCGACTGCCGGTTTAGGTACACAGGGATAGGGCCTAAACCGGCAGTCGGACATCCCTCTCACAATCTGGGACCACTGGCTCCTAACTGCTCACCTACCTGCCCACCTGATCACCCCTAACTTCCCCCCAGCCCCCCGATGGCCTGGTCGCCCCACGCAGCCTGCTGCTCAGTCGTTTGGTCATCCCTCACTAACCCCCCTGCTGGCCTGGTCGCCCCATGCAGCCTGTTTGGTTGTCCATTCAGTTGTTTCGGTTGCGACAGTCACTTAGGCTTTTATATATATAGACTATGAACAAGGAGAGATATATAGATTTTCCTAAAAGTAAATGTCACAATTCCTTCATTTGATATGTTATCCAGAGGTCTGCAAGCAAATTTCCCTAGTAGCATCCAATTAAGTCCTAACTGGGTTAGGAGTTAGTTAAGGGCATTGGTTCTGTACTCCCAACTTTGCTGCTGTCTAGGTTTGCTACAATAAGAAAAGGAGATAGTTGTAAGCTCTTATAACTGTCCATTACATACTAAACACTCATACATGGAGTTGCCATTGCTAATACTAATGTTGAAAACAAGAATGAGGGCATCAGATTAAAAACTTTGAGATTCACTTCAGTCAGACTTTGCTATAGTTTGGGAAAGCCAAAACAACAACAACAACAACAACAAAAGGGAGAGAAAAACACACACACCAAAAACAAGGCCATTTGTGTTAATCCACATCTATCTTCTATGTCTGAATAAAGTTTTTTCAGTGAAATTGTTTTGATTAAGCCATAAACCAGTGATGGCGAACCTATGACACGCGTAGCCATTTCTGATGACACGTGGCCGCATGCCGAGGATGAAACATTTGCTGCTCCTGAGGATGAAACATTTGCGACTAGAGTCTTGGAGTTAGTTTTTCCCTCAAAGTGACACACTACCCAAGTTATGCTCAGTTTTTTGGCGAAGTTTGACACACCAAGCTCAAAAGGTTGCCCATCACTGCCATAAACATACTTTATCCAAATCAGTTTATTCACAGTTCTTCAGAAAAAGCAATCCAGTGTTCTTACTGAAGTTTCTCATGCAGAAATCCTTCATGATTTTATTCTTATTACTAGAGGCCCGATGCATGAAGATTCTTGCAAGAATGGACCTTCCTTCCTCTGGCTGCCGGCACCGCCTTTCTGCTACAGCCCAGGAGCCGCCTTTCCGCTCCAGCCTGGAGCCACCTTTCCGCCTGCCCATGCTGTGTAGAGGCCCAGAGCAGCTGGGGCTGTGTGGAACGCCTGCATCCTGCCCTGCCCCAGTCTGCTCCGCACCTGTGTATGCAAATTATCCTGCCATCTTTGTTGCGTTAATTTGCATATTCACTCCTGGTGGGCGTCGTGAAGGTACGGTCAATTTGCACCTTTCTCTTTTATTAGTGTAGTTTTTAGATACAATTAAAATAATTACAAATAATTACAAATTATGAAAATGTATTTTGAACTTTGGTGATTCAAATTTGAGACTAATCCATGTTTTACTTAGTCTTTTACATTACATGATTAAAGACAAATAATTAACTTATTTTGAATGAAACAAACAAACAAACAAAATGGAGTGAGGAAAACAAAAATTTTATTTTACTTTCTGTAGTTCAATGCTTGCCTATTCAAAAAAAAAAATAAAAGCCAAATGTCTTTACCTTTTTCAGTAAGGCATTAATACCTGTTGTGACAATCTTTATTAGTGCTAATTAGGGAACAGCAGGCCCCAGGGTTCTATGTGACTATGTACAATAAAAAGTAGTTCTATACTTTCTGGGCCTCCAAGCATGGAGCTAACCCTCCTGATTACAATAGGTACAGAGTGCCATTAAAAGGCATGGAGATTTCCTGAAGACAATTATCAAGGCATATAACATCTGTTCTCAATCATGGGCAACAGGAGAGAAAATGTGCACCACATGATATGTTTACATGCAACAAAGAAGTCGAGCTGTGAGAAGAAAAGCACATGAAAAGGCCATGGCCACGGAGGAATAGTGCAAAGTAAGCATTGTTACAAGACAGTGACCCATGGCGATCTCTCTGAGTGGCTCTGCAGGGCCAAGATCTGTTTGTTCTCCCACAAGAAAGGCCACCTGCGGCATCCTCCATTACTGATACTATTAATAAAAGTGTGCTGTTTACACGACAATTTGGATTTTAACATTTCAAATGACAGACTACCCAAAAAGCTACGTGGGGCCAGCACTTTCTCAGCCCTTTGCTCTAAAAGTCCAGGATCAAAAATGTTTTTATTTTCTTATAGCACTTTACGTTATTTTTACATAATTCAAAATAGAACTAAAATAATCTCATACTAAATGTTGATATGAAAAATTATTGCTGAAAATAATGATTAAGGCAAATCATGTACACATCTGGACTAGCACTTCTCTGTTAATTTCTCTAATTCTTACAGGGCTTCGGCCACACTTCCTCCTTGCTGTTTCTAGCAACTTAACATGGACCTCTAGCTGGGCCTTTGTATATATTGTTTTGTCCACTTGGAATACTCTTCACCCAGTTACCTGCAAATCACACTTCCTCATCACCTGCACACACTCAGTAAAACATTACCATCAAAGTAAATCCATTACTGAAACCCTAACTAAAACTAAACACTTTACACAGCCTTATTGTTATTTCTGATATATTTTTTATTTACATAGCACAAATCATGTTTGAACATATTTTCTTAGGTTTTTGTTTTGTTTTGTTTTGTGTGTTTTTTTCTTTGTGTGTGTATTTATTATCTTTCCCTGGAAAATATAAGCTCTGTAAAGTTATAGGATTGGGGTTCTTTCGTTCAATGCTGTATGATCAACACACACAACAAAAGGTCAAAATTATTTCTCAAACAATAGAATCACCTTATATAAAAGCTCCAAATAGGGTAAATATATTGACTTCTTGGTCATGGATTCAATAATATATGATGGAAATACCACAAACTACTCTCCAATACTGATATTTATATGTTCCAAACATTCTTCTTCATTGATCTCCTTTCTTATTAGCTGATAAACTCACTCCCCAATTCACAGATTAAATAAAAGCTTAGTTTTACTCAGTTAGACAACAACTCTCAATTTCCATCCTCAGATTTACAATTTTTTGTATGTCTGTACCCATCTTTTCGTTCCCCTGTTGTTATTTTTAAATATATATTTTTTTACTGATTTTAAAGAGGAAGGGAGAGAAAGCAAGAGTTAGAAATGTCAGTGGTGAGAGAGAATCATTGATAGCTGCTTCCTGCACACCCCCAACTGGGGAATGAGTTTACAACCTGGGCATGTGCCCTGACCTGGAATGGAACCGTGATTTCATGGTTTATCGATGGATGCTCAACCACTGAGCCATGTTGGCAGGGCCTTCCCTTGGTTTTTAACAGAAATGGTGTGCCTTATTCAATTTAATGAAAATTTCTCTATTTTATATGAAACACTACTCTATTGACTGCCCTTTGGATATTTAGTACTTTCAATAGTTTCTTCTCTGAATTATTTCCACTAAACAAATAAACACATGTAAGTATGCTTACCTAAAACAATAAATCCAATAGGTGAATGGACATACAATGGAAGGTTATTCAACAATTTAAAAATATGAGCTGTCAAACCATGAAAAGTCATGGAGGAACACATTACTAAGTGAAAGAAGTCAAGATGAAAAGGCTACATACTATTTGATTCCAACTATAGAACATTGTGGAAAAGGCAAATCTATTATTGGGAGTGATTGACAGGGAGAGGGAGTGAGCGGAGATAGAAAAAAAGTGGAGCACAGAGTATTTTTAGGACAGTGGAACCATTCTGCATGATGGTATAATGGTGTATTCATGACATTCTGCACTTAACAAAAACCATAGGCCTGTGTAACACGAAGAATAAACCATGCCCTTTTGTTAATAATAAAAAAAGCATTAATATCTGCTTTGCAGGCTCATTATCTCCTTTTTCTCTACAAATTACTATATTTCTACATTGTTCAGTCAAAACTCTTCTTTGTATTCATCTGTAATTTCTTCTTAAAAAACAACAACACAACACTTGCTATTTATGGGCTCTCTGTTTTCTAGTCTTCTCATTTGAGTGTCTGATCAATGACATGATTGACAGACCTACTTGTATATTTCAAAGGTACCTTAAATCAGCAAGTATACACTAAATTTACGTTCTCCTTCAAAAATCAATCCTCTCTTAGAAAACATTATCTTTTTTAGTCACTTGAAAAAAATAAAACAACAACAAAGGTCTTTCTGATAACATCTTTTCATCTTAATCCATATCCAAGGGCTTTTTAAGAAATGGAAAACTCTAGCTCTTTTAAATGAGAGTCAGTATATTGACAGCTTCACATTAATAGTTTTAAGAGTTGAGAGGTTGAGTGAACTCCTGACATAGTTCTTTTATGGCACTGGCTGTGTTTCTTGGTGAATTTCTCTTCTCTACCCTATCTAAACCTGAGCTTCAATCTAAGGTTGTAGAAACACTACCAACCACACTCAGCATTTTCATTACTCAGGGCCAGGGCAGAGGGAGATTAACTCTTCTGACAATTTTTACATAAAAGCTGTGGTTTCTTCTTGTGTGAAGATGTTTGATCACTTGGATAATATTGAACCATAACCATTGCATATAGAATGGCTTTTCTGAAACTAACCAAGAACTATTCTTACAGTCGTGACTGGGCTGATCATACCCAAGAAAGTAGGGAACATTTCTGATGGACTGACTTTCTCTAAAGATTTAGCTGGAGATATGAGTGGCTACGTATTTTGAGCTTAAGAATTTTATCTTTCTTAAGAAGACACATTTGATAAATGGAAATGAGTTTTAAGCAGGTCAAGTACTATTACACTAAGGCAGCAGTCATGGACTCTCTATTCAAATTGTGCTTTCCTTCCAGCTCATGTGCATCATCCAGGAAATAAGAAAACAAAAACATTTTGCAATTAAGAGATATTTTGTAAATAGCTGTAAATGGGGAGAGGGTAGGGTATCAGTTAATAATATAAAGATGAAACTGAAGAATAATAAATTCCCATTTATTTGTGCCATGTATGAGGTGACATTTGGGGCTACCTGAAAAATGTGATAATTGATGTCTAGAACTCAGGAAATTACTCACCATCTTTCTTCTGCACTGAATAAATTATATAAATATCTATAGAAAGAATATATAAATGTTGAATGTAAATCCCAGATCACTAATATTCTATTAAGAAGGTTAAATTTAATTGCATGTATTACGGATCTTATCTTTCTATTTCCCCAACTGACAAGGAAAATGTAATTATTTTAAAAACATGATAATAAGCTATAAATGTGTGACCTTTCCACTGTTAAAGCACTAATACTCACTCCAAGATGTCTGTTGGAGTGGAATATTAATATGCCTAAGCTACACTAATTTTTTATTAAATATGCTAACATATTACCAATAGCATATCCTCTGAAGTGTTTTAAAGTACCATCAAGTATCACATGCAGAACTGTTTAATATTTAGAAAAACTTATTTTTCCACAATCGTTTTCTAATTTACATGATATTTATGAACACATTCTTTTATTTACTTATTTTTAAAATTCTTACCCAAGGATGTATTTTTACTGACTTTTTAGACCAGGGGTTGAACTCATAACCTAAATAGGTGCCCTGACCAGGAATTGAACCCACAAACTTTCAGTGTATAAGATGATGCTCCAACCAACTGAGTGACCAAGCCAGGGAACACGTATTCTTATTTTAAATACTCAGTTTAATATAAAATTTCCCCTGCAAATATCTCTTATTTTAATATATTTTAAAAATCAGATATTCCTGGTCCAATGGATAATTACTGCTCCAGTGTGATATATTTATTATGTGTTTTTACACATTGTTGTAGCTTATACATCATCATGTGGGGGTTTTTATACGCATGCTTGCCAATTAGCAGATGCTCAGAAATATTTAAAATGAACATGTAAAGGTCCACCACTGAAAATCATAAGGTCTGGGAATGATCCTGTTCTTGTCTCTCTCTATTTTTTTTAAAGTTCTGTAATGTATTTTAATGTCATGAGTGAAAAAACAGTGCTTCTTTTAACAGTCCGGGATAGATAGAATAATGTCCTCCCAAAATATCATTGTCATAATTCCCAGAACTTGTGAATATGTTACCTTACAGATCAAAAGGGACTTGGTGAATATAATAGAGATTGAAATTAAAATTGAGGTGGAGATGGGGAGATTATCCTGGTTTACCGAAGTGGCACAACTTAGCCAAATGAAATTTTGAAAGCAGAAGACCATTTAAACCTTGGACAGAGGGAGATGTGCTATGGAATTAAATGGTAGGCTTATTAACTTATGAATCACTGCCTTTACAAATGATGGAAGGGTCAGAAGCCAAGGAGTGTGGTGACTTCAAGAAGCTAGAAAAGGCAAAAAAATATATTCTCCCATAGACCCCCAAAAGGGAATGCAGTCCTGCCTGCTCATTGATTTTAGCCAAGTGAGACTGTGTTTGACTTCTGGCCTACAGAACTGTGAGCTGTTACATTTGTATGGCTTAAAACCACTAGACTTGTAACAGCAGCGACAGAAAACGAATATGCTGTCCCTATAATTCATATTTTATTTCACTCTAACACCTGGTCTTATCCCGTTTTTAAGTTGGGTTTCTTAGTTTGTATTTAATAAACTAAAGCAAACATAACTCTAATATTACAACATCTGTTTTATTTTCACAATAAACATGGCATGAAATTTCAGTTTTTTTTACATAATCATGAGTGATAAGCAAATTTTCTTATTGTCCCCGAAACCGGTTTGGCTCAGTGGATAGAGCGTCGGCCTGCGGACTCAAGGGTCCCGGGTTCGATTCAGGTCAGGGGCATGTACCTTGGTTGCGGACACATCCCCAGTGGGGGGTGTGCAAGAGGCAGCTGATTGATGTTTCTCTTTCATCGATGTTTCTAACTCTCTATCCCTCTCTCTTCCTCTCTGTAAAAAATCAATAAAATATATTTAAAAAAATTTTTCTTATTGTCCCCAAATTGCCAAGTACACTACTAAACTGAAAACAGGAGGTGTACTTCCCACTGTAAAATAGGCCTCAAACTTGGTTCTAGACACTTCCTATCAATCAGATTTATAAATTGATAACTTACACTGAAACTCATTAAGTCTTAACTCTTTCCTCTCCTATCTGTATAAGCAGAAAGCTCACAAGGGGGAAGAGAGAGAGACAGAATCATTAGACTCATGGTTGTTATTTTGGTGAGATGTTGTGCGTAGCATCTAGCTCTGCTCAAAAAACTGACCAGCACAGATTTATAGTGTCTGAAGGAGGGGGCCCCTCTCTATAATACTACTTGTTGTGTGGAGAGCTCCAGAAACTAGCCATTCCATCTTGGGATAGCACTTTGAGAGGGACTTCAGAACTTGACATAGATCCCTGAAGTGGGAGTGCTTTTGTGAATATTATCTGATGTCTGCTTCTCCCCTGGACATTCTGATGGCAAACGAATTGTTAACTTGGCCTGCATCAGTCGGATAATGTGCCTGGATAAAAATGGGCTCAGAAATAAAGGAATCTCAGGGCTTTCCATGAAACAATATTAATGAACTCTGTGGTTAAAACAGAAGCAGAAAACATAAGATTATAATAGCACAGACAACGTTCTTCATTGTATATATGCTTAGCATAGGGCTTGATTTACAGAAAATATGCAATAAATATGCTACAAATCCATGCTTTAATTTTATGATAAAGTAAGAAATAATAGCAATATTCATTAATTAAATGAAAACAAAAAAATCCATGTTTTATATCTTAAGCATAGACTACAGCATTTTCACTAATAGAATGCACATAAAACTGGAAAGAAATAAGGTCCATATCTCATGCATGAGTACACAAAAAAAGGTTAATTGCCTGGAAATGAAAGAAGGTCATATCAGAACTAGTCATTACACAGACATGACTGAATTAACTGATAATGAGAATGAGGATATACATAGACTTTTATTACTATGTGATAAGTGGCTTAAAATTGGCTTTGTTTTACCACAGTCACACTTTTTACAATGTCATATTTATACTCAAATGACCTTTCTTAGGAAACAAAAATATCTATGGCTTTATAAATATTTTGCTAAATGGTTTCACACATGGGTAAATTTTCTTCTCCATTTAAAATCCATAGCTTTATACACTTAAATGGCAAAATATATATTATCCAAAAACTAGTAGTCATTTAAAATATTTATTTTCTAAAGTCAATACATGATACAAGGTAATAATATAGAACAGAATAGTTCAGAATTGAACTTCTTATATATTGTTAGAATAACATATATAAGTTACTAGCTCATAGCTTTTCAAATAGTGTAGCATGATTTGATATAAGAATGAGGGGATCTATACATAAATGTAATGATGATTAATTAAAAAATAGTGTCAAGCCCTGGCCAGCTTGGCTCAGTGGATAAAACATTGGCCTGTGCACCAGAGGATCACGGGTTTGATTCCAGTCAAGGGCATGTACCTGGGTGGCAGGTTCAATTCCTAGTCTGGGTTGGGGTACATGCAGGAGGCAACCAATCAATGTGTCTCTCTCACATCAATGTATCTCTCTCTCTCTCTCTCTCTCTCTCTCTCTCTCTCTCTCCATCCCCCCTCCCTTTCACTTTCTCTAAGAATCAATGAAATAAATATCCACAGGTGAGGATTAACAAAACAAAACTAAACTAAAATAGTGTCAAAACCTCAGTTGCTTAAGAAAATAAGCATAGCCTGGCTGTGGTGGCTCAGTGGTTGAAGGTTGACCTATGAACCAGGAGGTCACTATATGATTCCTGGTCAGGGCACTTGCCTGGGTTGTGGGCTTGATCCCCATTGTGAGGTGTCCAGGAGGCAACCAGTCAGGGATTCTCTCTCATCATTGATGTTTCTATCTCTCTTTCCCTCTCTCTTCCTCTCTGAAATCAATAAAACATCCTACATAATAAAATGGTAATATGTAAATTACCATCACTCCGCTATGCCCACGATTGGGCCAGCAGGAGGTGCAGGGGGCGGGACTCAGGGTGGCCGGGGTAGCTGATTGGGCCAGCAGGACGCTGAGCTCGCGGCGCCACTGGCGCCGCGAGCTCAGCGTCTGTGTCATGGCCGCGCCGGAGGCTTTCGGAAGGCCTGGTGCACCGGCGGACAGCCAGCCCTCTGGTGCACCAGGTGCATGATTAAATCATGCACTGGGCCTCTAGTATATAAAGTATATATATATATATAAAGAAAAGAAGCATATATTATGAACATGTCTAGGGAGGCCAGCTAGGTGGCTCTGCTGAGGAGTGAATTTGATCAAATCTAGGAATTAGCGGGCTGACAACAAATCTAGGATGATGGTGGCTCAGACAACTGTGATAACTCAGTTATGTTCTATGTGTCTCTCTTCCCTCTTCATGGGACTACTGGGATACCTTGGGAATGCTGATCTCTAAATAATAGCAGAGAATAACAGCACTAGCCAAAATGTGCAAGTCCTTTATATATTTGTGCTTCCATCACATGTGGCCAACAGTCTTTCCCAAAACAGGTCACAGGACCAGGCCAGGGTCCAAGTGACAAGGCATAGCACATTTATAAGGCAAATGGTGTGATGATGGAGGGGTGATTTGGTGATTTTAATATACCAGAGTCACATCTCACCTGAAATTATTCATGCTTCTCCCACATTGCAAAGTACTCTTACCCCTATTCCAGAAACCCCAATTATCCCATCTCCCACCCATTAGCATTACAGCCCAGGAATGTGTGACCTATATCAGGTCCATGCACAGCTTCTCTTGATGTGGAGATCAAGGAACTAAAAGGACAAGGCATTATCCTAAACACCCAACAAACAGTGGTAATCACTACAATACAAAATCTTGTTGGAAATATAGAAGAATGGTAGATACATAACAGTAATGTTTCATAGACTTAGAGGAGCAATTAACCCACATTGACCAGATGTCTTCAAATTTCACTCCAAGATGATTTACAGTATATCTCTCACAAGTGGGCATAGTAAGCTAAAACTGAAGATAACTTTCTTTTGAACTGGTTTGTTGAGGTATAGTTGACACATAAAAAGCTGTAGATATTTAATATATACAACTTTTTTATTCTGAAGATAAGTATACACCCTTGAAACCATCATCACTATCAATACTGTAAACTCACATATCACCTCCAAAAGTTTCTTCCTGTTCTTTTTGTTTATTTTTCATTTTGTGGTAACAACAGTTAACATAAGGTATACATACATATTTAAGTTTACAACACAGTATATGTCTGCAAACATAGATATTTAACAATTAATAGTAAAATGTCAAATTATGAATTACATAAAAATTTATAAGTAATAATTGCTATGTAAAAAAATTGTCAGATTCAATGCCCAGTGTTGGGTTAAAAAGGAAATAATATATGCATCAAATGCTTCTTTTTCTTAATGTGAAGATCAGAATTTAGTAATTTTTATTTCAAGATGGCACTGGAGCTATCAAAATGTGTATGTTAATTATAAATTGATTATATGAATAAATCTCAAGAATAAAGTCTAGTCAAGACACATTGATTAGCAATCATACTATATAGATGACTTTTGAATATATGACAGTGAATGAGATTTGCTGCTGAAAAGCATAGTAGGAAATGGAAGAAATAATAAAATCTGAAGGAATAGCAATACTCTGAGATAGGTGCAAATGAGAGCATTTTAAGACTAAAACATGGCCAGTATGTGCTTTAATCTATTCAATCCCCACTTAATTTTTGTACCTACATATTTGCAAAATAATCAAGATTTGTGAAAAACGTTTATGCAAATTGTTGGCAATAACATTTATTTATAGAATTAATTATTTAAGAGTCATTTATGCCATAAAAAAGTGATCATTTGACTGAGACTAAGTTTATAAAACAAAATGTCTGTTGAGGTGAGTCAATTTATGTTATATTTTTAATTAAAAACAATATGTAGACAATATTTGAAAATACTTTTTAATATTTTGTAACCTTTACTTTTATTCTCCCAAATGCTTTTTGTCATAGTTTTATATTCAATTTGTATTTTAAAGGGAAATTAATCCATATGGCTCTGAATTCTTTACACTTATCTCATCACAATGTTTTGCATGAAATATTTTCTATCTATAAATGTTCTAAACCTCTTAAAAGCCCTTTATTCTATGTTGCACAAAGCTGTTTTATCTACAATTCAAGTCAAGGCTGAAAGAACTCAAATTTATTTGCAAATGGAAAACATATAGAGTTAGAATGAGTTGGAAACACTTCCCATTGAAGTTTATTGAATATGTATGAACGTTGTTATACTTTGTGAATTGTGACTTATTCTGACCTTTTCCCAAAAATATTTAAAATGATATGATTGTTAGCTAGAAATATGTATATTTCTTTGAAAGTACAGATAATCTCTTCCCTCAGTCAAATGTGGATGTGTCTGATTTATGATAATTGGGAACTTTTTTTGCAATGCATTTAACTTATCTACAGCAATATTGGTTTCAGAAACATAGCTGCATTTTGGGGTAACTGTGGTAACTGAAAATGCCACCAGATAATGATACAGATGGATAGAGGAAAGTGGCCAATACCATAAAATATCCCAAGGCACTTTTTTTTTTCAGAGAAAAAGGAAATATCTTCTATTTCAAAACAACTTGAAAAAGGCTGGAACTTTTGGAAGAGAATAGAACTTCCAATATCTTTCAAGGCTCTACTTTTATCTACAAGCTGTAAGGATTGGGAATAGAAAATCATGCCAGTTTTGTGCAGGAGACATTAAATTAAAAAGCCACAATTTTCTGGGCACTCTCCTGGGTGAGAGAGGGAGATAAAGTAGACTTACTCTGTGATCCTTCAATGGGGTGGACATATTCTTAAAGAGGTTCTATTTAAATATAATGTTGCAGGTATTATAATAGATTTCGAATGTTTTTAGTCTTTGTGAAGCTGATACCTACCTGAGCTTTTAAGTATGACTAGAAATTAGGAAGGCCAAGAAGGCTATCTAATCAAAAGTGAAAATGATGAGAGCTAACCTTTATTTAGTAATTTTTTTCTTGCTGACACTCTTCTAAGTACTTTAAATGGATATTTCATTAAATCCTGAAAACAACTGTATGATGTAAGTATATTATTGTACCAATTTTACCGATTGGGAAACCATGGCTTAGAAGAGTCACGTAACTCGCAATATCGCAGAGTTAATGCAGAGGAGATGAATTGAAAATGAAGGCAGCCTAGCCCAAGAGCCAATACGTAGCATTTTACTAAAGTCATGAAGAACTGTGTAAATTCACCTTACACTTTTCTTAATTATTTTATTCAGGCATTATTTTTAAAAAAAGTAGGAACAACACAGTAAGATAGATACTCAAGATCTTATAGCTTATGCTGAGGAATTTTGAGATGACTTAGTGACTAAAGTCTGTGTCACTAGTTAGAGATCATTGCATGTGAAATATGTTAGGGTCTGAATGATGACAGTGATAGCAGTGAGTAGAAAATGAGATGTATTTGAATTATTATATGGACAAACATTTCCAGGAATCAATGTTTTATCAGGTGCTGAGGGTAAGTAAGGGACGCAGAATGATTGTGTAAAGAGTGTTAAATGTAAAAGAGGAAATGCGAGCATCACAAGCCTGCCTGGAGTGCCATGAGAGACAGGAGAGAAGTAGATGCTTTGAGTAAGTCGAGGTTAAAATGTCTGTTGAATACTTACATGAATGTGCACAAATACAGGTCAAATGTATAAGTCTGAAGCAGAGAGAAAACAGTTTGTGAGTTAGATTTCAATTCCCGTTAGTTCAATTAATGCATATTATTTAGCAAATGGTACGCATATTCCAGTCAAAGTAAGATAGATGGAAAGACTAATAGGAAATAACCCCTGCTCTCAAGGATCTCAACATCTACAAAGATTCAGCAGTATATAGGTGGAACATAAAGTGCATTACCCTAGGCTTCCAATAGATGGAAAGGAGAATGGGCCAAGTGCAGAGAGAAGTGGAAATAATAAAGAGATTGATGAGAGTGGTAAAATGATTGCAAGGAACACTTAGAAAATATAATGTTGGGATGTAATAGTAGTGGAATTTCAATAAGGAAGAACTCAACAGTGACCTACACTGCACAATGTCAATATGCAGCATTTTTTAATATCTTTCTCTCGTTGTTCCTATTTGGTAATATTTATTTGCAATTTTAGAATTGCTCTATTCATTCATCCAACAACACTTGAAATATGTACAAAAATAGCATTATTCCTTCTGCTGCTTCAGCCAGTTGTGTTGGCATTCTGTTGCTTACAATGGAAAGAAAACAGACAAATGCAGCCAATATGTCCAAATCCTGGCTTATGGAAAGAAAATGACTCCACAATACAGTCTTTGTCTATCTCCATAAAAAAAAAAGTATGGCATATATTTACTTCTACATAATCCCTTCAAATGCTTCAAGGCTTAGGAATTTAAAAAAAAGAAGAATTCTTATAGTCTCTTATGTTAGAAAAGACTTAAGACTGAAATAACCTAAAGGGCAATCTTAAACACTGTGACATCATGTCACGTAGTAACTCTTCCAAAGCTTTTCATATTCCTATATACTTTATAGTAGTTGTATCAGAATAAGTTACACATAAAAAATATATTTTAAGTGTGAGGATGTTTTATCTGGGTATAATAAATTATCAATTATTTCTTCATCAGACCCCTTATAAAAATGAAATTGTATAGGATTTCTAGTTTTATTAAAAATGCCCCCTTTCATCAATTGTTTTAAAATTTTAACTAACTGAAAAACAGAAGCCCAGAGAGAATAAAATAATTGCAAGCTAAGTTTATTATAATGTCTGTTTCAACAGTTTGTATCAAAATTAATTCATTCTCCCTAATTAAATTCAGCAAATACTGGTTACTCCTAATATGTACACAGCATTACTCTAGGACTCTAGTGAAATAGAGTCTATAAAATGTTACATGACATAAAATAATTTATCATATCCAATGGAGAACAGAGATGTTTACAAATGCAAACAAAAGATGGACAACTGTGATAAATGTCCCTGAGTAAGTTAAAGCTTCTTGTGATATTATATTTCAATTGTTTCAATCTGCTCTGGCTGCTATAGCAGAATGCATAAACTGGGTGGCTTGAACAACAGACATTTATCTCTCACTAGAGGCCTGGTGCACGACATTCATGCACTCGGGAGGGGGGGGGGTCCCTCAGCCCAGCCTGTGCCCTTTAGCAGTCCGGGAGCCCTCAGGGGATGTCTGACTGGTGGCTTAGGCCCGCCTAAGGCACTTAGGACTGGACATCCTTAGTGCTGCTGCGGAGGCAGGAGAGACTCCCGCCACTGCTGATGCCCTTGCCAGCCATTGGCCCTGCTTGTGGCTGAGTGATGCTCTTCTGTGGGAGCGCACTGACCACCAGGGGGCAGCTCCTGCATTGAGCATCTGCCCCCTGGTAGTCAGTGCACGTCATAGCAACCGGTCATTCCACCATTCGGTCAATTTGCATATTACCTTTTTATTATATAGGATAGTTGTAAAGGCTGGGGAGTCTCTGACCAAGGTGCTGGCCTATTCAGTACCTGGCTGGAGCTCCCTTCCTGGTTTGGAGAGGGCTACCTTCCTGCTGTACCTTCATGTGATGGAGGAGAAAGATCATCTCTCTCATATCTCTTCTTATAAGGCCACTAATCCCATCATTAGGACTTCACTCTCATTACCTAATTAACTCCCAAAGGCCCCATCTTCAATATTGCCAGATTGGGGATCAAGGCTTCTGCATATTAATTTTATGGGACATAATCTTTCAGTCCATGACATTGTCTTTCAAACCAATATAGGATTTGACTGCTGGAGATGAAAGAGAACATAAATGAAAGTAGGGCCCAGACTGTTAATTACTAGCAATAATATTCTGTGTGCTGGCCTTAAATGATTCACAAAATTATAAAATATGGATTACTTGGCTATAAATGTTACTAAAGTCAGTATTAATTATTGAAAAGGAGTATAAATAGTCTGATAACTTGAATAGGATGAAAATCTTAAATTTATTTTGGAGGATAATTTTATCTGAAATGTTTTTCATATGATATATAGTGCTTCAAATATATTTTTTCTAGGATCGTGTCTATATTTTAAAAATAAAATCTTTATGCAAGTGAATAACATTTAAAAACACACTAATACTTTTCAGAATAAAAGGGGTCATACATATCTAACGAAAAATGTCCTCCTTTGCTCTGTAGCAGAGCATTGGCTTTTAGAAACTTTAATGTCACTAATGATTAAATCAATAAGAACATTTCTGAGAGTTAATAGAACTTTCAGTGACTGGCGATTTCAAATATCACTATTACCTCAGTTCAGTTCAAACAAAGGATCTTTGCTAGAGGCTGGACCTCATATTTATCACCTGTAATTCTGGGGAATGGGAGGTGATAGAAAGTCAGTTTCAGAAAAGGCTGTGGAGTAACAGCTAATTAGATTGTGTTAAAGAAGGTATAACATATCATCATGGCCAAAAACTCATTTCTGAATATTGATTTTCACTTGCCAGACCTTATGTAAAAGTATTTTACACATATTAACTGCCAATGTGAGAGCTAATTCTTAAGCTGGAATCTTGGCAAAATATAATTTAGCATATAAAGGGTAATATTTTCTATCAATAGTCAACTTAACTCAAAGAAACACAAAATAAAAATATTACTAAGGCAATCATGTATAAAACAAGGTAAAGTAAAAAGCATCAAAAATGAAAGAGATAAATATGGATTGACAATGCAGATATGATTCAGTATTTATATATATACAGTATTATATATAGTTTATAGCAAAGATATGAAAATAATTAGTTTTTAATTAAAGTAGAAGCAAGAAATTTTCAGGAGATTTAATAAGAAATCCAATTCTCCTAGAAAGATACTATAATCAGGGAGTGAGCTCTGTGCTCCTATCTGTCCCTGCCTGGAGTGGAGCTTCAGTCACACTGAACTTGGGGGTAGGTTGTGGAGGGAGTGAGTCATGATTGAAATGACACCAACTCTTGTTGTTTCAGCTAAGTAGATTTTCTAAGCTATGTGTTTCTTCATTTGCTGTATGACTTTAGGACAATTTCAAGAGATTTTAAATGGTTGTTTATTGAAATCTGACCATTTATACTCTGTCACTCCATGAGCATCTCCAGAAGTGGGAATCTAGGTAAAATGTTAGAACAGTTAAAGTACATCTATCATCTATCTATCTATCTATCTATCTATCTATCTATCTATCTATCATCTACCTATCTATCTATCATCTATCTATCATCATCTGTGGAAAGCAGCTACAGTGTTTGGACAAGATCAAGCCTTGGGCTGACGAGAGGGCATGTTCCTCTTGTGGCAAAGCCACATACAAGTCTCAGGTTGAAGGGCAAAGCCCTCCCAGCACAATTATAGCCAAAGGCTATGGTTGTATGTAAGCTTGACCTTATAGTCCGACCTTGTAGTCCTAGGTAGCTGAGGGATGTGGGCTGCGGGAGGTACAGCAAGTGCTGCCAAAACAAAGCTTGATAGAGTTCAGAGAATTGTAATAACAGGAAAGAAGCAGATTTGAAACTCGCAAGAACGTTGTAAATATCTTGACACTCCCTTGTTTTGCTTTTTGTGATCTGTCTATAAAATAAAGATTTGGCTTGCAGGTAGGGTCACTGTGTCCTCATCCAGGCGCAGTGATCCACCTGGCCCCAACTATATTCTCTTGTCTCTTTTCTTTAATCCTTCACCGCCTTTCCTCAGGTTCACCATTGGCCATGCTGGATCATCTATCATCTATCTATCTATCTATCTATCTATCTATCTATCTATCTATCTATCATCATCCATCTTTCTATTATCTATCTATCTCTATTATTTATCCATCCATCTATCTATAAAACACACACACACACACACACACACACACACACACACACACACACACAATATTCTCTCAGGCCCAACTGCTGAGAATAAAAATTTCTGGTCTCCTACAACTCACATCCTCCTAGCCCAGGGGTCCTCAAACTTTTTAAACAGGGGGCCAGTTCACTGTCCCTCAGACTGTTGGAGGGCCGGACTATAGTTTTTTCTTTAAAAAAAACTATGAACAAATTCCTACGCACACTGCACATATCTTATTTTGAAGTAAAACAACAAAACGGCAAAAACACCGGGCGGGCCGGATAAATGTCCTCAGTGGGCCGCATGTGGCCTGCGGGCCGTAGTTTGAGGACGCCTGTCCTAGCCTGTTTGTATGGTGGAGTTTCGATGCTGAGAATCACAAGCTGCAAAAGCTCTCACTAAGTTCCCTACTGCGAAAGCAAAGGTGTCACTGAGAGAAGCATGCCACTGTAATGCCTCCATGTATCACTATATTTGCAGATCTCATGATTTTTATGTAGCATACTCAATAATATTTAGTTCTAAGGCCTAAATATTTCCTTTGTGGTCTATTTATTAACCTACAGTTTATTTAGTAATGCTTTTATTAAATTTCAAAATTTATTTGTGATATACAACAGCATTCTTAAATTTTTAAATATAATTGACTTTAATAGCTAATCTATAATAATAAAAGGGTAATATGCTAATTAGACCAGATGTCTTCTGACATCATTCCAGATGTCCTTACTGAGGAAACCAGGCTGGAGGGAAGCCAGCCTGGGTCCTGGATACCTGCGGGTAGCAGGAGAAGGGAAGCAGCCTGGCAGCAGGCACCCAGAGGAGGGAAGCCCGGGTCCCAGGTGCCGGAGGGAAGCCAGTGCCATCAGCCCGGGTCCTGGGTGCCAGAGGGAAGCCAGTGCTGGTAGGTGGAGAAGGAAGGCCTACTCTTGCACAAATTTTCATGCATCGGGCATCTAGTATAAAATATATTGTTAATGTTTAAAGTTTTTGAGTTGCTTTTCATTCATTAAGTAATAATTTGTGTAGAGGTGCCATTATATCTTTAAATTCTGTATCTTATATTTTTTTGAGAGCTGCGTGTAATATAAATTTAGCATCTTAAGGTACTGGTTGTTGCACAAACTTCATACTTGCATTGAACAAGTCTTCTAAGCACTCAACATTTTTATCTCTTTAATACATTTGTTTTTTATAGATATGTGCTAAAATGTATTCATAACTATATCCATTGTTTGGTAGAGAACATATAGATCCCTGTTATTTTATGTAATCTATTTTTTCTCTTAATAGTTGAATTCATACATTTAAAGTTCTTATTGCTTTTAACATTGATACCTAATTTACTTTGTCTTTCATCTTCCTATCTTTTCAGTATTCCCCTATCATTATCTTCTCATTATTCTAGAATATGTGATTTTAGTACTCACCATGGTTTACTCATTGACAGATCAAAGCAAAACAAAATGCACTTTTACTCATAAATCCATTTATCTCTTTTCAATCAATATATCTTTCCTTTAAAAGATCAGAATGAATGTCAAAAGTGATGATGATTTTCTGTTCAGTTTTGTATGTCCTGAGATTGACTAGCAGAAGTATCAGTACTATGCTGCAATTTAGCTATTTTTCTCTTGTCTTTACATTGTTTTCTTTCCTTTCCCTCTTTCCTGAACCATAGCAAAAGAATGGTATTAGAACATGGCTCAAGTGATTAGTTTTTTTCCCATTTTCATTATGAATATTCAGTTGAGGTAATCCCTAATAACAGAATCAGACTGAAACAATTGCTCAGGAAATATAAAAAAGAGAATTGCCCTCACTCAGAACATAATTGATGGCACTAAAGCCCAGAGCATGTACACAGACTCCAAAAGAACGATTACAAATTATATCAACAGTAAGGGAAATATATTGACCTCTGTGTTACCAACATTTTCATCTAGCCTGATTTTGCACACAGACATGTTTAACTAAAATTACCAATTTTGTAGTTCTTAATATTTTCATCAACAGTTTCTCATTTTTGCCAGTTTTTATCAGAGTCTGGCTACACCCCAAACCATTTCTTCTCTGCTTCTTTCTATTTTTTTTTTTTTTACAGAATATTACACAATATTACTTTCAGCAATACCTTCTAAAATATCTGGCCTTCATTTGTAAATTGTTGTACATTCCAGCTTCTGAGGTAATGATAATTTATTGTTCAGTGATTCTTGGACCCTTCTGGTCACAGAAAAGTAATATAAGTGACCTAGGGACACATTGCATTTTCAGGGGTGTTTTAAAAAGCGATAAGCTGATATAAATCTAGGTCATAATGAACTACTGAACTATATGAGTATTTGATTCTCTAACAGTATATTTAAGTAACTATTTCTAACATAGATTGAAAACACTCTTGATATTGAATGTTAATGTGTAGGTGATCTTACTGATGAACTAATAAAGAACGGGCCTTTAACATTAATGTTAACAGTATAAAAAATATCTTGTTGGATGGGAAGAGATAATACAAGTGAAGAGTTATTATAATGATTTAACCATCAAAATCTGACTAAAAACTTTACCAGTGAAACTGCTTTGGGAGTTTCAGTTTCAACTTATCAAAATAAAATTTCCACTTCCCCTCTTATCTTTCCAAAATGTTGAGCTTTAATCTATGTCCAATATTATTAAAAACTAGTGACCCAGTGCACGGATTCGTGCACATTGAAAGGAAATTAATTAGAAGGTGGCTGGTAGGGCAGGACTGGGCAAGATGGGCCAGACATGCCCTGGAGCCAACCTTCTGTGGTCTCTCCCAGCCAGCTGCACCCGGGGCAGCACCACAGCTCAAAGGGGTCTGAGGTCACTCCAGCTTGGCAGTAAACCAAATTCAGAGCCGACAGTGCCCCAGCAACAACATAACCCGCCGCCCAAGACAGAATCACATGGCCCCCCGAGGAATTGAGCTCCCTCCTTTCTGGTTCCGGGGTGTGTCACCTGAGAGCAGCTGCTGCCAAGTCACCACAGCTTGGCAGCTCCTGCATTGAGCATCTGCCCCTTGGTGGTCAGAGTGTGTCATACCTACCAGCCGGTCAGATGGTCAGACAGTTGGAAGGTTGCTTAGCCTTTTATATATAGAGATGATCTGATATATTTTATTTAAAAACATTTATTACCCATGAAAAGGAATAAGTAGGTGCAAATATCACAGGTATTGATTCTCTAATACATCCTCAGAATAAATAACTATATTCTTTTCAAGACCCAATTAATATGTATATTGAAAATTACATAGCTTTAGCAAAATTATGTAGCCTTATTTTATCATGAAAATAACCATACAGTTATAATTTTATACCTTACCCTATTTATGCTAAAAAAATGAATTTAGAAAAAGAATTAAAGATATAGAAAAAGTATGGCAAATTATTTATAAGCTGCCTTAGTGCAGTTACAGAAGTATAATTGGTAGACATTATAAAATGTCAGCTTTTATCTATAGTAAATATAATTTACACAGCAGAAAAGAGTGATTAGAATAAGATCACCGAGAGGCTAATGAAAAGAGCCATCGGCACAGATGGGGATTGTTCATTCTGCAAGAGATCAGAGAAATGACAAGTGCTGAAGGTGTTTTTACATACCCTGAAACTTATCACAGATATGCTCAATTGTGCCCTAGGATACAGAGCAATCTAATCATTTTTTATGAAATAATTCAAAATCTATGGCCTGTGTTTGACTCACATTTTGAAAGGTATTGAATTGAGCCATTCATTGCTCGGAAGTTACAGTATGTTTCAAACATTGGGCTTGTAAGAAACATTAACAAAAGAGAGCCTTAACAAAACAGAACGAAATAGAGGGATGGGGTTTTGCAGCGACAATAAACCAGAAACCAAATTGCAAAACTAAATTGAACAACAAAATAGATAGATCTGATATGCTGCTGAAACTAACAGTCCACATATTTGGTTTAAAAATGATGTCCTCTAATAACTATTAAAGGAGTTATTTGAAAAGTTTCATTTTTTTTTATACTCCAGTTAATGAGACTGTAGAACTTAAAACATTGCCTAAGGAAGAGAATGAAAACGAAAATCATGCTTCTTTTGCATCTTTTGGTAAATGAGTGCTATTGCTTAATCAAATAAAATTGATTCACAGTGGAAATCTGAGGGAAGCAGAACTATTTGGGAAAACTCTCGGCAGAACATTTAAAAGAAACTATGAACACATGAGAGAGATAAGGTCAACAATTACAGGTCTTGTTAAATGCTTATTTATCCACTTACTATCATATTTTTCTGATAATAAGAAAATCAGTGGGCTAATAAAATCTTGTGGTGTATTGATGTTATTAAAATTTCAATAAAGCATTTAATTAAAATTTTGGAAAAGTTTAGGCAAGAAGAATAAGGAAATCACTTTGAATTATGAGCTTTTTATCATTAATGTCATTTGGGTTTACTTTGCACTTCTCTGATGACTAATGATGCTGAATATGTTTTCATGTGCTTATTGTACAGGGTGTCCCCAAAATGTCTACATACTTTAACAGCTTATAGCTCAATATTGAAAATGAAATGTAATTAAATAAACACTGCCTTTATAATTACTCAAAGTGTGTGTACATGCTCTTTGGGACTTTGGTGAATTGTGTATTCAAAATTTTGGCTATATATTATAATTTTTAATTGAATGTATATCCACAAGTCCACAGGTTAGGATAAAATAGTTGAAAATCATACCTAATAAAATATATTGAAAATATTAACATAAGTTTATAGAGAATAAATTTGTAATGTAATAATGAAGGCATTAAGAGAATTAAAGAGGATATTTCTTTTTAGTAATTATTTTTGCTTGTGCTTATAATTTTATCTAATGTTGCAAATGTGTGGGTATACAGCTATTGGTAGTATTACATTTTCTTCCTTTTGCTGTGTACATGGTTTGTAGTAATATCTCATTTTTCATTTATAATGCTGGTAATGTGTCACTTCTCTTTTTTTTTGGTCAATCTGATTGAATAAGAGGCTGATTGAATTTTTAAAAGCTTTTCCTAAAAATAGCTTTAGCTTCCAGTGAATCATGCTGTTTTCCATTCAGTGGAAATATATTCTTATGATTTTGAATTCCTTCTTTCTGCTTTCTTTGCATTTATGTGCTTTTTGTTCTAATTTCTTAGATAAAAACATATTACTTATTTGAGGCTATATTCCTTTTCTAATAAAAGGATTTAATGATATAAGCTTTCTCTAATTACTATTTTTGATACATTCAGCTAATTTTGATATTTTTTGTTTTTATTTCATTAAGATAAAAGTATTTTTTATTTCATGTTAAGTCTTTCTTTTTGACATGTAGTTATTTAAAATTATGTTTATTAATCACCAAATTTTGGGATTTTTCAAATATTTCTCTGTTATCAATTTCTACTTTAAATTCATGTAGGCTGAAAAAATAATTGAACCAAAAGAGGCACAATAGTAGTTGTTTGTTATGGCAAATGTTTGGTAAAAGAAAGTTAATTTGAAACAGTGTTTCTGTGGGTTTGGTCTTGGGAAACATAAGAACAGTACTTGAATTATTTTGGGATAATGCTTGGTTGTTTTGAAATAACATTGGTTAACCTCTACTTCTTATACTAAAGCATTGTTATAATACTGAATCATGAAGTTTTCTGCATCAATAATACTAAACATTCTTTTCATTGAGCACCTACTTTATGCAAGGTATGTTTATTCAACATTGTATTAAGGATGTTTTGGGCCAGATAATTCTTTGTTGTCAATGTGTGCTATGCAGTATAGGATATTTAGCAGCATCCCTGACTTATTTTCATTAAATTCCAGTAGCACTCATCCCCACTTGGGACAACCAAAAATATCTCTGGACTTGGTCAAATGCCCCCAGGGGTCAGAACCATGCCTGTTGAGAACCACTGCTATAAAGCAATTTAGTCTACACTGTGTATAAGGTTAAAATAAAATGTTGACATTATAGGACAACATTTTACACAATAAATGCAATATTTCTCAATTTTAATGTCTTCTCTGCATTGATTACAAAGGGTCAGAACATTGAAAGACTCAGAAGAGAATTCAGGGCATCCTCACAAAAGCCTCTAATCGAGAGTTGGAATATTCATGATTCAATAGGAGAAAGAAACTCAAGCAAGCCTGGGGGACCGGAGGGACTTCCAGGGGCCACTCCTAGGGTTTCCCTTGCAGTTGCAGGGAATGTGCTTTGTCTTTGTTTTATAAATTCCGAGAATATGACAGAGAAATATTGCTTTCAGGAGACCTCAGGCAAACGTTTTCAGGAGGTCTTTTATACCCCACTGGTCACGTAGATAAGGCAGGCTGGGTAAGTAGGGTTAAAGCATTGATCTGTACATTTCTAACTAATGTAAGCCAGCTGCGCCAGAAGTATTTTAAAATTTAAAGAGCATCTTGTTCTAGCATTGCCTATGGTTCAGTGCCAGCTTTGAGGTATCCTTGGAGATAAGCCTAGACCTATCTCAGTGCAGCTGTAAGAAAGCTGTATTTTACATTTCCCCTCAAGTATTCTCAACTTTCTGTTTTCCTGAATGACTTCAAACTATCTCTTTCTTTACAATGGTAATATTTAGTATAAATCTCATTACTGTTCCTTTTCTTTTTTTTAAATATATTTTTATTTATTGGTTTCAGAGAGGGAGCGAGAGATAAAAACATCAAGGATGAGAGAGAATCATTGATTGGCTGCCTCCTACATGCCCACACTGGGGATCCAGCCTCAACCCCCGCATATGCCCTGACCAGGTATTGAACAGTGACCTCCTGGTTCATAGATTGAACCTCAACTACTAAGCCACACTGGCCGGGCCTCATTACTTTCCTTACTTACCATGCCACATGTTTCTTTTTATTTTCTTTACTTCTTTTAATATTTTAAAATGCACCCATTTAAGGGTAGAAATTGATTGGATTTAGCAAACATACAGTAGTCCAACTATCAGCAAAGTCCAGTTTTAAAACATTTCCGTTCCCCCCAAAAGTTCCTCATGCCATTTGCTCTCTCTCTTGATCACAATTACGAATCTGCTTTCTCTATGTAGTTTTGCTTTTTCAAGAAATTCCATATCTATGGAATTATAGAATGTTTTCTTTTGTATCTTATTTTCACTTAACATGATGGTGTTTTTGAGATTCACCCAGTCACCACTGCATGTAACAATAATTCATTCCTTTCTATTTCTGAGTACTATTCCATTGTACAGATATACCACACTTTGTCTGTCCTTTACCCAGTTGATAAATATTTGGCTTGCTTCCAGTTTTTGTCTATTATGAGTACTATATCTGTGGACATTGGTGTGTAAGTGCTCTTTTGGACATTTTTAAAAAATACCTATCTAGGAGTAGGATTGTGGTGCTTTAATGTAAAAGTATGTTAAAGCTACTAACTATTCAAGAGTTTCACAATATGATTATAGCATTCTATTTCCCCACTAGCAATGTATGAGAACTTTGGTTTTTCCACATCTTTCTGAGGGTATTGCTCATCATTAAAAATTGTAGAATTATAGTGAGTAAATGGTGGTTTTGTTTGCATTTCTTTAATGGCTGTGGATGTTAAGCATCTTTCTTTTTCTCCAGTTTTATTGAGATATATTTGACATATAATGTTGTATAAGTTTAAGACATACAATGCAGTTATTGATGATACACATATATTTTGAAATGATTAATACCATAGTGTTAGCTAACCTTTCCATCACTGTATATAATATAGCACTTTTACTTATATTTACTATGCAGCACATTAGATTATATGTGCTCATTTGGCATTCTTTGAAAAAGCATCTTTTCAAATGCTTCTCACAATTTTATTTTTATTGAGTTACTTATCTTTCTTATTCACGTTTCAGGCATTTTTATACTTTTGGGAAACAACATCTTTATCAGATACATGTTTTAAAAGTGTTTTCTCCTTAGCTGTGGCTAGCTTTTTTATTTTTTAATTGTGTCTTTTGAAGAGCAAGAGTTTTTGATTTGGATAAAGACCAATTACTCATTTTTCTTTTATGGTCACACCTAAAAACCCCTGACCTAACCAAAGGTTACAAAGATTTTTCACCAAGGTTTTCTTCCAGAAGTTTTATAATTTTAGCATTTACAGATAATTCTGTGTTCCAGATTGAGCTAATTTTATGGTATTAACTGGGTAATGAGATTCTGATTTCTTTTGTTTGTGTTCTTTTGTTTTAATTTGCACGTGGGTATCTAGTGGCTCCAGCCAGTAATTGTTGAAAAGATAATCATTTCACTACTGAATTACTTTGGTATTATTATTTAAGATCTATTGGCCATGTGTGTATGTCTATTTCTTGAAATCACAAAATTATACAAATAAAGAACATAGTAGTTGTCAGGGATTAAAGAGGAATATATTAGTGGTTGCAGAGGGGAAAGGGAAGTGGCTGTGGCTATATAGAAAGGTTGTATGGTGCACACTTGAGATGGCCCTATTATGTGTTTGGTGGTCACATGAGTATACACCTGTAATAAAATTGCATAGAAATAAATATCCACACATATGTGCACACACAGAGACGTATAAGTGTATGTACACTGGTGCAATCTCAATAAGGTCAGTGGATTGCTTAGTCATGTTATTGTAATATTTTTATGCAACATGCTACCATCTAGGGAAATTGGATTAAGGTTATACTGGATCTTTATTATTTATTACAGCTGCATATCTATCTACAATGGTCTTAAAATAAAAAGTTTTTAAAAATACCTTTTAAAAGCTTGTTGAATATTTATAACCCCTGCAATTGTGTAGTCTGTAATGCTATAATTAAACAATATGTAGCTTATTTTGTTAAAATAAATCATTTCACCCTTAGCATACATGTAACACAGTAAGAACGTGTAGTTTCAAATATGTATTGTTTATATTTTATAATGTGATCCTGGAAAATTGTATTATATCTATGTGTTCAATAACAAAATCCAATAAAAATCATGTTATTTTGGGGTATATAACTGTGAAAAGTAAATCTTATCCATCTATTTAGGAGGAGCAATATAAAATTAATAGTTAAAACATACTGAGTACTTACTGAGACGCAGCACACTCCTAAATCTGTACATACATAAAATCCTGACACTCAGAACTTTATAGCAAGTCTATGAAGTAGGTACCAATATTATCTCTATTTTAAAAATGGTGAACTAAGGCATGGTGAACAGAAAATCAATTTCAGAGAGCTAGTAAATGAAAGAGCCAATCTTTACATCTAGGCATTTATGTTAGCATTCTTAACTGCCTTTATAATAGCGAGCCTCTTGATGGCACTTAATGAAAGTCTCCCAGAATTTAAAGATGAGTAGAACCAACACAGGCTAGAGAAGATCTACAAATTGTTATGAGCTGCCCAAGCATATTTATATTAAAACAAAAAGAAAAGGCTTTTGGTTTCTCTGTAGCAAGAACTACAAAGCTGTAAGGTGAGATAAAAAGAAGGTGAAGGGCTTAAGTAAAATAGAGAGATAGAAACATCAATATCTATACTAATAAAAGGGTAATATGCTAATTAGACTGGACATCTTTTGGACATCCTTTCGGACAAAGCCACGTGGCGGGACCGAGGCAGAGATGGTTAGGGGTGATCAGGCTGACAGAGGAGAGCAGTTAGGGGGATCAGGTCAGCAGGGGAGAACAGTTAGGGGCATCAGGCAGGCAGGCAGAGGCGGTCAGGGGTGATCAGGCTGGCAGGCACAGAGTGGTTAGGGGCAATCAGGCAGGCAGGCAAGTGAATGGTTAGGAGCCAGAAGTCCTGGATTGCAAGAGGGATGTCCAACTGCCAGTAGTCAGACATCCCCCAAGGGGTCCTGGATTGGAGAGGATGCAGGCTTGGCTGAGAGGACCCCCTCTCCCCGTGCATGAATTTTGTGCACCAGGCCTCTAGTATCTATAATAATAAAGGGTAGGTAATATTCTAATTAGACCAGATGGCCAAATGACCTTCTGGACAACCTTCCAGACAAAGCCAGGGCTTCAAGAGCCAAGGCAAGCCACCACAGCTGTGAGAGCTGAGCCCTTTGCACAAATTTAGTGCATCGGGCCTCTAGTTGTTCTATAAAGATACATAAAATTTCCAGGATGAGTGATATCCTTGAGTTATCTTGGCTTCAAAGGTCTGTAGATGGCAGTGAAGCCTTTAAGATTGCACCACAAACCTCAGTTCCCATCCAATGCCACTCCTTTCCTGTTCTTCTACAAATCCCACTCACACCCCTTTGAAATTCCAGCATTCTCATCTCTGTCACAGGGTCTACTTCCCTGCAACGCTTGGCAGTTTTGAAAACTGTAATGGACAAGGCATTTGGGGAGAATAAAATGTACTATGATACTAAGATGGTAGGATTTTGAAGTGTCTCATGAACAATATCGTTCTGGCTCTGAATTTCTTGGAAACACCATCACCAGAGTAAGCAGGTGAGAAATTTTGGAGTCATCCTTGACTCCCTTCTGTGTTTTGTCATGGACAAAGTCCTATACACACTGCTTTGTAAAATTTCAATTATGAGATTCTCTCTCCATCTCTTGACCGTTGCCTATGTTCTTTCCTTGAGCCTCCCTTTCCTAATCTGACTGCTTTATATTAGTTACTAATTAATTATCCAAACTTTAGCTAACGGAGTGGTCATTCTAACATGCAAAACTCATCCTGACACTTCCAAATATATTATTTTGTAGCTTACCATTTTCTACTGAAGAAAATGGGGCTTTGTATTAGGTACTTATGGATCATTCTCTTGCTTACATTGCTGGCCTTGTCTCTTGCAATAGTCTATTATTTTATAGCATTTCTAACATTTTCTATTTACCAGGCTAAGAATTGTTCAAAATGCTGGATATTGATCACTTCATGCAGTCCTCAACAGCCTTGCCAGCTCAATTAAGTACTTGCAATACCCTGAACGTATCGAGCTACTGTATGCCTTGGTTTTATATTGTTTACTCCATGTGCAATGACTTTTCTCTTGTTTGCCATGTGAACATCTAATCCTTCCAGACCACATTCATTTATTACCTTCTTTGTTAACACTTTCTCTTGTCATTTCAAGTATTAGAGTTGACTGGCTCCCCACGATTAATTTTAGACATTTCTGTCATAAACACCTCAATGCTTTACTAAAATCTTACTTTGAATCATTCACCCCCATACTGAACCTTTAGCAATATGAAGAAGTAGTCATATAAAATATTTTCTCTTCCGCAGTTCCAAATCTTCAATGAATAAAAACAAGCGTAAGTAATACCACTGTTTTATTCTGATAGGAATTATGACTAAAGTGATTTTTTGCAAATTTATGGAGTTAACAATAAGACTTGGCTTAGAGTAAAATTGTGTTACAGCATCAAAAGTGAGGAATTTTTTTCCAGCTGCCATGCTCAGTGGTTGAACATCAACCTATGAACCAGGAGGTCACAGTTCAATTCCTGGTCAGGGTACATGCCCAAGTTTTGGGCTTGATACCCAGTGTGGGATGTTCAGGAGACAGCCAATCAATTATTCTCTCTCATCATTGATGTTTCTATCTCTCTCTCTCCCTCTCCCTTCCTCTCGGAAATCAATACAAATATATATTTTTTAAGTGAGGACTTTTAAACTAGGCAGACCTAGTTTGAATCCTGGTTTTTGTCTCATTAATACATGAATTCATTGCGGTTCTTTCTTATAATATCACTTTCCTCTGTAACATGATAGTAATGGAACTTTATTTTTTTCATCAAATCTGAAACGTAGGATCATCCCTTCATATTAATCACTAGAGGCCCAGTGCACGAAGTTGTGCAAGGGTGGGGTCCAGCCAGCCCGCCCAAATCAGGCTGGGCTGGCTGGGTGGAGGGGCTGTGGGTGGTTGGCTGGCTGGCCTCACCCCCAATCTGGGTGGGGGGGGGGCAATTGGGGGCTGGACCAGCTGGGGGGAGGGGCCTCGGGCGTTTGGCCATTGGCCCTGCCCCCTGGTTGAACTCCCGGTTGAAATCCTGGTTGAACTCCCAGTCGAGGGGACAATGTGCATATTAGCCTTTTATTATATAGGATAATACACAGGAAAATCACAAATAACAACCAGGTATGCTTAACTTCCCAAATGAGTTTTAACTCTGTCTCCCACTATCTCAGGTTGAGTTAAGTGGAATTTGTAGCTGTACCTGAATGCCAGTCTTAGGATGCCTGGAGTTAAGCAGGCTCCAACTGGCTTAGCTGTGGGCCAAACTCACTTTAGGTGCTGGTGATTAGGTTTGCTCCTTTGGGTCATAGCCCAAAGTTGGAGCTAAAGTAAGAAGCCACGTGCAGGCCACTAGTTGACAAGCAGATCTCCCTTAATGGTATATCCAAGTGTGTCATCTAAAGATCCAGAACAGTAAGCCACCGTGGCTGCTGGAAGTGAGTCTCCCTGCTATTTCCTGCCTCATTTACTTGTCTTACACAATTTCTTCTATTCAGCCCAGTCCCCCTCCACCTGCAACTTTATCCCTGATATTTATTACCAAATTCCTCTCAAGTACCTGCTACCATTTGTAAAACACTGTTCTACATGATAGGAAATTAATGAAGTAATAATTCATTGCACTTGTAACATGAAACTGGCTTCACAGAGAAGAAAATGAAGTGTCTGAAAAGTCTCTTACTTATAATAAAAGTCAGCTACAAAAGCTACAACTAATAAAACCAATTTAATAAAGTTATTTTTCATTTTTATTTGGATCATCTCAGTACTCAATGTAAGTGAAATTCAAAAAGAATTTCCAATAAAAAATGAGTAAAGAGTGAAAAGTTTGTATTTAAAAAATTTTTAAATGAAATATCATTTTAGTAATAAGGATTTAATAAATAGCAACAGATAAAAATTACTATAATTTCAAATAATCTTTCAACTAGATTTGCATTTAGTGTCCCCATTTTCAGTAGATATTAATTATGAACAACAACCAAAAATATATTTTCTATGCATCTCTGAGTTGTTTAACCTAAAATTAAAACATAAATTGATATAACATTGAACTTATCGGGTGGTAATTACCTTTTAAGATTTATTTCCTTAATACAATTGCTTACAAAGAATGACTTGATGAATTTGTTTTGCACTGATTAAATTAAATTTAATTTTTACTGTATGAGAAATAAAGCCTAAAATAGCAAAAGTTTACTTGGGTTCCATTCTTCATGTTATTCATTTATATACGGGCAGTTTCCGATTGCTCACTGTGATATATTTATGTAAAGCATGTTTTAAGAAAACTGGTGTGGAATGTATTAGCCCCCTCTCTAATGAGTCAGGAGTTCTCCATAGGACAGAATGGATGCAGTTACAATTTTGACACTAGATGGCATTCCTGTGTAATCAGAAGAGCAAAAGTCTAATGCTGTTGCTGGTTTGTTTTCTCAGAACTGTCATAAGTTCAGAAATGAATAGATTGCAGCTAGAGAAAATTAAATGTAGACTTTTATTCAAAAGATTATATGAATAAGCCAATTTTTGTATCATGTCATTTACAGTTTATTGACTATTATAAACTAAAAAATTGTTGTTCTGTCTTTATTAAATTAATACTATGATGCCAGTTACTAAACTCTATTTTTGATCTTTATCCATTATATCTATGTATATGCAACTATTTTTGTTTATGTCAATAATGTATAAAACATATTTAATTTAACTTTTTGTAAAAATGTTTCAAATTTTTTTAATCAATATTAAAATTAAGGTTAAATTCATTATTATTGTAAAAAGTGTAAAGAATGTATAAAAACACCTTAAAATTATTATGAAAACTACACTTTTAAAAAAACATCTCATTGCTTGGTCAGATAAATATAGTACCTATCTATTATCTTTCTATCTATCCATCCATTTGGAGAGAGAACAAGAGCTCACACGTGCGAAAGAAGACTTCTATGCTAAAATGCACCATTGGACAAGAATTACAAATAAATCTAAAATTTCACTCAATAATTTTGATGTTGTAGAAGTAATTTTTCTGGTATATGTTTAGATAAAACTTATGGTTAAAGTTTTAGAGACCAAGATTTTAAGTGAAATAGAAATAAAAAATGAAAATATTTTAGTTAAATAAAATGCCTGCAAAACTAAATATACATTAAAAATTTCAAATATTAATTCATAATTTTCATTAATACTCTTTTAATATGCTATCTAAAAGTATTTAAAAACATTGACATCCCAGGAACAATGATCACTCTAATCACAAGCTATTTGGTTTCCCACTAAAATACATAGATAACAGCTCATGCTAGACCTAGCTCAAGTAATGTACATAATACCTTACAATGCAAAAGAAGTAAAGACTTATAAAGCAAATGGATTTACTCATACAGATACAGAGATCAGCTTATAATTTGAGTATATTTGTTCAAGATTTTAGGATAAAGTGGTATGACATGATATAGCTTTAAGTATTTTAGCTCTTCGATTGTTGTTTTTGTATGTGTGCAAATAAAGCAATATAGCAAAATCTCACAATTATTGAATGTAGCCATTGGTATGCCTGTGTGTTCACTGTTTTTCTTCATTTAAAAATTATTTTTATATTAAAAATTTCCAAATTTATCAGATTCATTTATAATGTAGAACATGTACAGTATAAACATCCATATTTAGCACATAGGATAAACACCTGTTTTCATAGTAGTGAGCTTTTAAGTCCAGTGTTCTTACATACATTTGCATGTTCTTTCCTAGTGTCACATGTTCAGTGTTCATTTAGAGAGAGAGAAAATGTGTTATTTCTAACTCATGTAGTCAGCTAGAGGAGGTTCAGTTAAGAACTACTCTATTTTAAAATACCAGACTATCAATCATTTAAAGACTTTGAAAAAAAGAAGTCATTTAGTGTGAGTTTAGTTGACAGAAAACTAATTTAATGACTCAAAGCTATGTTCTCTGTCATGTCAGGAATGTACTTCAAAGAACACATTACCAGCCTTGCATGACCTGTTATAAAATCCAATACAGTGCATGCCCCATGGTATTTAGTTGCAAGGGACAAGGGGTTAAATGACAATGAGGAAGGGATGGCAGGTGACCTCTAAATCTTTCCCATTACTTATTATATGATCATAAATGCACACTAGATGAGCCATGCTAAGGCAAATAATTAATAATAATAATAAAATCATTAATAAAAAAATAATAAAATCATCATTGGAGTCTAATGATGTTTTGCCATACAAGAAATAAAAAGTTTAATGCAGCTTGATGGAAAATAATTAAACCATAGGAAAAATGATCCTATCTAATAAAAGAGTAATATGCAAATTGACTGTTCCTCTACTACACCCACAAGCCATGCCTACCAGCCAATCAGGAGCAAGAATGCAAATTAACCCAACCAAGATGGCTGCGGCCATGGAGTGAGCAGGAGGCTTGGGTTTCCCCGGCAATGGAGGAAGCCAAGCTTCCTGCACACCCTGGTGGGCCCAGGCCTCCACTCAAGGCTACAAAGTTTCAATTATACAAGATAAATAAATCCCAACAAAAATGGCTGCAGCCATGGAGCGAAAAGGAGGCTTGGGTTTCCCTGGCAATGGAGGAAGCCAAGCTTCCTGCACACTCTGCCTGGCCCAGGCCTCCACTCAAGGCTACAAAGTTTCAATTATAGAAGATAAATAAATCCCAGATACTAGGGCCTCCACTTGGGTTGCCAGGGAGTGTGGCCTGCCTGCAAACCACCACAGGCCCCTCGCCCAGGCCGCCCCATGCTCCAAGGGAACCTCCATCGTGATCCAGAAAACCCTTCAAGGCCAACCAGCTGGCCCTACCCATGCACCAGGCCTCTATCGTATCTAATAAAAGAATAATATGCAAATTGACCATCACTCCAACACACAAGATGGCTGCCCCCATGTGGAAAAAAGATGACCACTACAAGATGGCCAGCAGGGGAGGGCAGTTGTGAGGGATCAGGCCAGCAGGGGAGGGCAGTTAGGAGGGACCAGGCCTGCAAGGGAGGGCAGTTGGGGGTGACCAGGCTGCCAGTGGAGGGAAGTTGGGGGTGACCGAGCCTGCAGGGAAGGGCAGTTAGGGGTGACAAGGCCTGCAAGGGAGGGCAGTTAGGGGTGACCAGGCCTGCAGGGGAGGGAAGTTAGGGGTGACCAGGCCTACAGGAGAGGGCAGTTAGGGCAAACAGGCTGGCAGGGGAGCAGTTAGGCATCAATCAGGCTGGCAGGGGAGTGGTAAGGGGGTGATCAGACTGGCAGGCAGAAGCGGTTAAGGGCAATCAGGAAGGCAGGCAGGTGAGCAGTTGGGAACGAGGGATTGGGCCTAAATGGGCAGTTGGATATCCCTCGAAGGGTCCCAGATTAGAGAGGGTGCAGGCTGGGCTGAGGGACACACACCCCCCATGCACAAATTTCGTTCACCAGGCCTTTAGTAGTATATGTTATTCAACACAGAAATAGGTTTGGTAGTTATATGTTGCCATTGGACTTTTGTAGCCTGAACTTTATTTAATAGTATTCTATGAGAAGCAATTAATGACTTCGAAATTCTTATTTATTTTCCATCATTGTAAATTAATTCCTCCCTAAAGAAAGAAATATTTGTTTTATATTCCTAAAACTTTCACTATCTGATTTTTAATGAACTATACTTTTTTACCTCATGTATTTCACTCTGAGTAATTTTTTTAGGTACTAAAATTTAACTGACTTTCAATAAGGATCCATCACAACAGCCATTAACATCTCCTTAGGACTTGAGACCCAAATAATACACTTTCTGTCACATTAAACCTGACTGCATTTAGAAATTCTTTCTCATCAAATTATTTCTGAATTTTTTAACTTCCTTGTGAGAAGCACCAACTTATAAGTACTGAAAAGAAATGCACAATATTCTTAGTGGTAGTACACATGGAATTCCTGTACTTCTTACAGTTGTATTCATTCATGCAAGTTATTGCAAGATAATGATGACTTGTATTTTGTTATAGACACAGAATTTCACATTGAAAAGAAAAATACCATAGTGAAGGGTAATGCCAAATATATGGAGACAGAAGACGATTTGACTTTGGGTGGTGAGCACGCAATACAATATACCGATCATGTATCATAGAAATGTACACTTGAAACTTATATATAATCTTATTAACCAAGGTACCCTCAAATTTAATTAGAAAGTAAAAACATAAAAAATGCCTTAGACATCCGCAGCATGTACTTGTCACACTAAAATGTCTTACTTTGACAATGATGTTAATTAATTTCCAAGTTAATAGGGTGATAATATTAGACTCACAAACTGACTGTCTGAATGCCGGTTTGTATGTAAAATATATCCCTCTTCTTTTAAACTCATTCTTGCCTAAAGTATATAATGTTCTACAAGGCTAAGTATAAACAAATTCTATTAATTTTCAGGAAGTTACTGTTCAGTGAAATAAAATTGGCATTTGATTGTAACAAGAAAAAAATTCCAAACTGAACATATAAATCAGTATTATTGACAGTTGAAAAAGACACATTGCCTGGGTTACTGTTACTTGACGAGAGAAACTAATGACCATTTTAGAGGGTTTAGAAGCACTTAGAAGAGTAAATGAAGATAGCTTTTGAAAATTGTGATAGGAATTTGTCATAATGGAGGACTGAGTTATACAAACAACATTGATTCCCCTGATTTGATCATTCTAAAACAGGAATAAAGTTTGGATGGAAAGAAATTTCTTTATATGAGAAAAATGCTGAAACAGCATAAGAGAAGACTCCAAAAGATATTTTGGTTGATATTAATAGGTAGCAGAAAATATTAATTACATTATGTTAAATTTGAAAGTCTAAAATTTGTCAAGATGCCCAACAGAAAGCGCCCAGGTGAATTTTAAAAAATAATATAATGTATGGCATTCAGAAAAGTGATATGTTAAAGAGCATCAACATGCCTTTGACACTAAATAAAGCATCTTTCAAATATAGCTCTGCAGATCATCAGCTGTCTCAGTTTAGTAAGACAAAGAGTGATTAGTTTTACTGTACAAATGGAATATAATTGTGTTTGAAGATATCTGAGACAGAAAGTGTAATCAATACATGTGCTTCAGGAGTATTTTTCATAAAATAAAATCCATTATTTTCTTTTTACATCTCTCAGACATATTTTTAAAAATTCCCTATTTTTTCAAATACTTATAATGTTAGTAAACATGACAGCAACATTCACATATACACCTATGATTCCAGAAGCTTTAAGTTCAATATGGGTTCAACTCTCCACTCTGTCACTTACTTGGGCTCTCCGTACACCAGTTCTCTTATGTGGGAAATAGGGTGATAATAAAAATATACCCATTTAGGGAATGTTAAGAGGAGCAAATGTATGATTAAGTAAAATATTTATGAGTGTCTGGCACAAAGAGAGTGGAGATTTTTGTCATCTTGTCATTCTATAAAGAATTGTTAAAACACAATTTCTTCAGTTTTTTTAAAAGGAAAATTGGTAACGTTTAATCTGTTTGTTTCCTATCAAGTGATATTTTTACAATGTTTTGTTCATTTTGGATATGAGTACAGTAGTACAGTAGTCATATAATATCATCATAAAGCATCTGACCAAATACATAAGGAATTGTTACAATGTTCTAGAACTCCAGAACTCTCAGCCACACCCCAAAAATAACCCTAACAACATGAATTTGAATCTTTGCCCAGGGAGTCTGGATGTGTTTAATTTATTAAAAGCTCAGTAGGTGAGCCCAGTTTATGTGGCTCATTGGTTGAGCATTGACCTATGAACCAGGAGGTCACGGTTCCATTCCTGGTCATGTTGTGGGCTCAATCTCCAGTGGGGTGTGTGTAGGAGGCAGCCGATCAATAATTCTCTCATAATAACATATATATATATATATATATATATATATATATATATATATATATATATATATATTTTTAGAGGCCCAGTGCATGAAATTTGTGCACTGGGGTGTGTGTGTGGGGGTCCCTCAGCCCAGCCTGTACCTTCTCACAGTACTAGAACCCCACAATCAATCGCCCCGCTCACCCGCCTCAGCATCGCCTCCATGATTGATTGCCCAAATAGGTAGGCCCCACCTACCCGCCACAGCCTGCCAGTCAGTGGCCTGGGCCTCCCTCTGCAGGGTGATTGTGGGGCGATGGCAGGGCCCCCCTAACCAATCGCATCGCACCCGCCTTGGCTGTCCTGGTACCAGTGGGTGTCATAGCATGATCGTCAATGGTTGTTCCACTGTTCGGCTGTTTGGTCAATTTGCATATTACACTTTTATTATTTGCATATTACACTTTTATTATTATAGATAGCTCAGCAGTTAAGTCAAATATGCACAACTGGTTACAAAATACAATTAAGAGTATGCTGTATAAGGTTTCTGTCACAATTTAGTGTTTAGGGTCACTTCCTTGATTGCCATGGTTTCAGTACATCAGTCGGAACCTTTGAACCAAAAAGTGACAGAATTTGTTTAATTCTATTTCAGTAGAACTTCTCAACTAACTTCATAAATAGTAAAAATGAATAAATCTCCTTGGACCATTTTTTTCTTTAAATAGTACATTGGTTTCTGATCTTCATAGCTATAGCCTCTTGGATTTCAGTACTTCTCACAGTTTTTTGTTTTGTTTTGTTCCAGCACCAAAATTTTGAAACTCTGGATTAAAAAAAAAAAATTGTTGGTTCATCTAAAATATTTAAGTGTTTCTCAAACACACCTATTATATCCCATGATAGAAAGTCATTTACAATACATTATGGGTATGCTAATTCAGTTCCTACCTTCTCCCAAAGCATGATGAGGTTATCCGGTACTGTTTAAAGCATGAATAAATCAGTCTTTATAAATACTTCATTACCTGGAGCTACTGAGGAAGATACTTTGATCGTCTCTCTTTTTTTCATTTAAACTGATTTCTCTGGAATAAATCTGCCTTTATTAAACTGGCAGACCCCTACTAAGTTTAACCCAAGTTGGGAACAGATTTTCTCTTATTTTATATTATCAATTATAATATAAATTTAGATTAGAATATTGATGATCAGGGACTATGGTATGAGGCGGTTAGGGAGATACTAGCCAAGGAGCACAAACCTTGACTTATAGGATGAAAGAAGCTCTGGGGATCTAATGTACAGCATGGAGACTACAGTTAATGACACTGCTCTGTGTACCTGAAAGTTTCTAAGAGAACAGGCCTTCAAGCATAAAAAGGTCATTGTGTGAGGTGATACAGGTGTTCACTGGATTGTTGTAATCATTTCAAAAAAGTATATGTATGCCAAATGAACATATTGTGCACTTTAAATATATACAATTTTATTTGTCAATTATGTCTCAATAATCTGAAGGAAAAAAAAAGGAAAGAATTATAGATGCCCACCAGGGATATTCCTATAGTTGAAGAAGAAAAGGAGGGAGCACAAAGCATGTGGAATCACGGGTGTTGCAGAAAGAGGGTGTTAGGAGTGGCTTCTGTTAGGGCTTGGATTTTAAAGAGGGCTCAAAAAAGCCATAGTTTGTCCTGGGTAGGATGCTGTCAGAAGCAGGGGCAATTTTGAGATACTACAGAATAAAAGGGTAATATGTAAATTACCATCACTCCGCTATACCCATGATTGGACCAGTGGGAGGCACAGGGGGCGGGACTCGGGGTGGCCGGGGTGGCTGATTGGGCCGGCGGGATGCTGAGCTTGGGTCGCCAGCGACAGCGCAAGCTCAGCATCTGCACCAAGGATGTGCTGCGGCACAGAAGGTGCCTCTGGGGCAGTGAGCCGGGCGTCTGGCGGCCCCGGCTGATGAGGCAGCGTGGGCGGGTGGGCGGCGCGGCTCCCGGGGGAGGAGTCTGGTGGCGGTTGGGCTGCAGGAGCGCAGGGCGGCATCCTCAGACAACGCAGGTTTCCATGCAGCCCGGGCTGGCCAAGGGAGGGCTTGTGAGGGAGCCAGAAGGCAGAGGAGTCGGTGGCGGCTCTAGCCTTCCTGGGCGGGAGGCGAAGGCAAGACCCCGGCCCGGGCTCCAGCCACCGGAGGACCACACCCCCGCCCCGCTGCACCCTAGGGGCCCAGGGACTTCAGAGCCACCCGCCACACCGGGTCCCGACCAGCGGACAGACAGCCAGCTCCCCAGTGATCGAAAGCGGGGAGCTGTGTGTCTGCTCCGGCACCAGCAGACCCCCTGCCATCAAAAGCGCTGAGCGTGCTAGGCTTTGTGGGGCAGTGGATATGGCCTGGATGGCAGGTTAGGCCTAGGGGACCCTACACGTGCATGATTTAATCATGCACTGGGCCTCTAGTTAATAATATCTTTTAATCTAGATGGTGAGAGAAAAAAGTGAAACTAGTTTGCAACTGGAAAAAAAAAGCATTCATCAACATGATAACCAGGAAAAAGGAGAGTTGAGATATTTTTGTGTTTGTCTCTTCTCTTCAATTACTTTTAGTGTTTACAGAAGGTGTACTGTCAATAAGTATGGTTAAAGGTATAAATGAAGAATTGAATGATTTCTGTTCAGATTAACCCTTGTGTATATTCTTACCTGCCATGACACATGGTTTCAAACTTAAAAATTTAATTTGGCTATTATTTTTCTGATGTGATTTAATTAAATAATTTAACCAATTCTTACTGTATTCTGTATAATTCCACTTGCATTAGTGGATAACTAGGTTTAAATACCTTGATATAATGTGATTCTAGGGTCTTCTCCTAAGCTTCCTGTAATACGAACAATATATCAACCTCTAAAAGTGAATTGTTTTGCAACTATTTCTGTGAGTTTAGTATGTTAGCTGAGTTTACTTTTTCATGAGAATAATATAACATGGCACCTGGAGGCTGATGGTGTGGCTTACTATTTAATTCCTATAGCCTATTGTTTTGTGTGATCTTGAACAAATTAACTTCTCTTTATAAATATTGTTCATGCCCTAGCTGGTTTGGCTCAGTGGAAAGAGTATTGGCCTGCAGACTGAAGGGTCCCGGGTTTGATTTCTGTACATAAAACTTTGAGAAAGATAAGTAACACTTTATTTCTTAAATAATAAGTTGCTTATTAACAATTACTCTTTTGAATATATACATTATAGATTTAAATGTGAAGATAAACTCGACCAACAGAGCATTGAGCTATTTTTTTTTTAGCAAACCAACAATGCTTTTCAAACTTTAATCTTCTCAATTTACTGAAATATTATAAAGCTGACTTAACCTTACTTCTATTTTATATTATTTAAAAATGACTTAATGGTACAGAGAATCTTCACAACTCTCTCCATTCTACTTTCTTTAGTTTATATATTCTCATCTCTAAGTAGTGAAAGTAATCAGCAGATTTCAAGATATATACCACACACAACACTGCAATGTTTGCATTTGCTGAATAATTCTTGTTATAGTCAGAATAATCAAAACTTTATGCAAATGCATAGTAGTGACCCAGGTTAGATAAAGTGAGAAGAGAAAATGAATTGACAAAATATAAAAACTGCTGACAAGCTCCTCTCTCAGTAAGGGCAATAGGAGAAAATATGAAGAGGAATTTCAGCACGAAGGATTTCAAATTACTTCCTGTCAGCCAGGACCCTCAAATATATGTTTTTTTGATTGAACAATAAACTGAGGTAATAAAGCAGTAAAAAAAATCCAATAACATCTGATTACACAAATATTTTATCTACCATAAGTAAGTCAGTACACAATTTAAAGCAAAAACAAAACCACCAAATTTTGTTGAATCTTTGTCTAAATATTTTGAACATTAAACAGTGCCATGAATGCCACATTAATAATTGCTAATCACTATGTAATATGGTCATGGACAAACATTTTTAACTATTTTATTTGCAATTTGGCTCCACAGTGCTTAACAGAAATTAATTCATCTTCTCAGTTTTCCATAAACCTTTCATTGAAGAGGATATCAAATCTATATCAGATATAAAATGTTACAATATATTTTTATATACTCTATGATAATTCATTTTCCCAACTATAGAATTAAAAATATATTTTCTGTAATTATCTGATTGTATGGCAGGCTATTACTACACTGTGTCTCACTAAAAGAAAATAACTTTATTTTTTAATGGCTTCTGAGGAGTATCCTAACATAATGAAACTGAAGCAGGAGAAAATAAGTTGGAGTAAAAATTTTGTCCTAAATGTCTTATAAAAAAAAAAAAGACATTATTAATCTACTAAGACATCTTAAATGGTGCCATCTCAGGGAGAGACATTAAGATGAAATTAAAGGGTTTAATATTCTCTTATGGTAATATCCTTGAGGGAGGTTATTGATTAAACTACTAAATGTGGACATACAAAAAAACATAAAAATAGAAATAATCAAGGGCTTATTGCACTGTTAATGTGAACTTGTGAACTTATATTTAGATTAAATAATTGGCTACAATCTTATATGGTTCTTAAATGTGTTTTTTGTTTGTTTATGTTGTGTTTTTTTTTGGTGGGGGGGCTAAAGATTACATAGTTGTTGCTCGGCTGGCATGGCTCAGTGGTTGAGCATTGACCTATGAACCAGGAGGTCAGGATTCATTAGCCAGTCAGGGGGTGTGCAGGAGGCAGCCCATCAATTATCTTCTGTCATCATTGATGTTTCTATCTCTCCCTCTCTCTTCCTCACTGAAATAAACAAAAATAAAAAATACGTAGTTCTTAATTATTTTTTCAAAAGAGACATTAAAATCTCTCATTTTCTAGACAGATATTTTTATGAACTTTTAGATGTCATTTCTTATTAAACAAACCTGAGGGTGTCGTATCTATAGAACCTGGGCAACTGAGGACACATGGCACCGAGGTGAGCAAGAGTTACGTGGTCAGGCTCCATCAAGGCCCAGCAGCCAGCAGAAAGCTGCGTCTCTAAGGAGAGTCTTATCTGTGAGGATAGCAGGACTAGTGATTCACCTGGAAAAGCCTGCCGCAGGCCTGGAACAGCATCTCTCTCTGCCATTGAGACTTAAGCATAGCCAGGTCTTCTGCTGAGTTACGTGGCTCACGTGAAAGAAGAACTTGCAGTCATTTTCTACTAATGATCTGTTCATTGAACATGCATTTTTGTCACTGCTAGATGATGGAAGATAGTGCTTGAAATAGAACTTAAATATTTTTAAAGCACACTCAGGCTATTTCATTACACGTATTATAATAATACTTGATTAAAAAAGAACAAATTCTGGAAAATGCTAAAACAGACTAAAACCTAGGAAAACAGGCATAAATCAGGACTATCCTAGGTAATCCAGAATATGGTCACCCTGAAGGATGTACATATTGCTAAAGGAGTACACAGAGAAAAAGTTACTGAAATTGAATGGAGGCCATGAAAGGATTTTCTGGCAAGCTAAACATGTTTAATTTTATCCTCAAGCTATGAACAATTCAAGCATGAATGTCCAAAATATGATTAGCATTTCAAAATCATAACTATATAAATATAGGAAATAGATTGGAGTGAATACATACAACAAAGTTAAATAACAATGAGGAAATTATAATCATTTTCAGGACAATATTAAGTTAGAGGAGGGTATGAGATAAAGTGTTAGCAATACAAATGAATTAATAGGATTTTACTTAATCCAAATCTAGAATGAAAGTTAGACAAACATACCAGTAATTATTAAACTTTTAGCATGTGGTAAAGAAATTTATTTGAATGAAAGAGGGGTTATTTATCAGTGCTAATAAAATTATAAACCATTTACATAGATATGAATCTAGATTTTTAAAATATTTTAATCATAACCATTATAATCAATTTAGAATACAGTAATAGTATTTGAATATAAACACTGATATATATGTGTGGTGGTCTTATGAGACTTAAGGACAATGTACTATCTTAGTTAAATTGGAGGATGCAAAAACAAAAAAATCTACTGAATTATAGTTTACCTTTTTTAAAAGCATTTGGTGCATGCATGGTATAAATTTCTTCTACTAATCATAGAATGGGAAAAACATTCATATTATTGATTCTAGATAGAAACACTTCTTGTGTCAGTCTTGGAGAGAACACCATAGATAAATAGTAGATGATAGAAGATCTAGAGACCTAACATTAATGCTAGTTCTTACAAAGCTTTCTCTTAGCCACCTTATATACCAGTATATCTTGGTTGAAAGGTGGAAAACTACTAATTCTATGAAGGAAAATGTGTGTGTGTGTATGTGTAAGTGTGTATTGAGTGTGTGTGTATTGAGTGAGGAGTATTAAATAGAAAGGTTAAGGAGTGAGAATAAACAGTACTCTAGGAATTTACTGTTTTTATTCTTTGCCTTATTGTCAGTGGTTAAGCAAACATGAGAAATAGAGGTAAAGATTAGTTTGCAAAAGTCAATGGAATTTTCTATCAGGAAGGAGTGACTGGAATCTCTTATGACTGTATTCGTCCACGGGCTCCTGTCCATCAAGAATGGAGCCAGAGCAGAGCCGCCAATCACCTTGGAAGCCCTGCTGGTGAAGTCTGGGGCCCGTGGTAGGGGCTCCGGTCCTGAGATTGTTCAGATTACAACCGCCTTTAAATCAAAACTAGTAATACTCCCTGAACTAGGTCCATGCTTCCATTTTTTATCAAGAAATATAACAGCATTTCATTGTGCTTAATTTATTGAGAACTTAAATCTAAGAATTTTCCCTGGGTTGTAGTTCTGACTTCCTGGAAGAAATTGGAAAAGTCATTTACTTTTCTGTGCACTTCAGCCACCCTATTTGTCAGGAAGAGGAATCATCTTTCTCCTCCAAGTACTTGGCCTAAGTTATATTAGTACAGAACTTTTCATTTTATATCATATTTCATATAAAAATACCAAGCTTTTATTTCATCTTCATGTACTTCCTGTCAATTTGCTTCCCCTGTTTTATTTCATAGTAACACTTTTAGGATCAGTGCCATTCTGATCTCTAGAGAAATAGCTTTCAAGACTGTATATCAATAGAGTACCTTCCTTTGTTTTGCTTTTGCAGTCAGCAAATGTGAATTGAATGTATAAATTTTAGGCATTACATGTAGCATTTCAGAATCCTGTAAACCTAATAAAGGAAAAGAAGGGAAAGGATTATATGTACATCTAAAATTTTTTTTCAAATAACTATACTCAAATACTATAGTGCAATATTCCTGTAGATCTTAGAATTTTCTTTGACAAGCTTATAAGAGCAGCACTTAAAATATATTGATACTAGGAATTAATCAATCTTTAAAGCCCCCAAGTGGAATAAATGGAACATACATTTGTTATATCATTTTAATCTTGAAAATGCTACAAATTATTACAATTTTTGAATATTGATAGTATCCCGTAACTTTTAAAATTAACTATAAGCTGCCCTGGCTGGTGTGGCTCAGTTGGTTGGAGCATCATCCCATACACCAAAAGGTTGTCAGTTTGATTCCCAGTCAGGGCACCAAAAACAAAAATTTTACTATAAGAAATATGTGCTTTCATACATACAATCCAAGACATTCTAGACTCTGAGACTCATAACATGATTGTAAACCACATGTTAGACCCTGATCCCACCACACAGATAGTGGTTTCAAATATGACTCCTCTTGATCAGGTAAGACATTATTTTATCTCATGTTATAAAAGTATAATTATATAAATTCCCTACTACAACAAAGATATTTCTGTATATTATTTATGCCTCAGGGCAACACAGTAACAATTTCTGATTATGAACAGATAATAAGATACTATTAACTGTTAACTCAAAAGGTAGGCTGTATAGTACTTACACCTACCTCTTAATTTCATTAAGGTAAGACTTTCTGTGAAATATTTACAATTCCATAGTGATGGAGTAATGTATACATCAGGATCTTAGTATAGCATGCATTATTTTAATGATAAAAGATCATAGTTTTCTGTTCACAATTACATTTCAAAGCTATGGTTATTAAAAACAAAGATAATAGCAGTATAATGAAACACAATATTTTCAAAATAGATGGTCCACTTCTTACGACTAAAACGAATTTCAAGCCATAATTAACAATTATATTTAAAAAAACCCAAACATCTTAGTTTTGAGTAACTGGCATATACTGATATATTCAGTATTTTATATAAGAAGGACTAAACAGATTTAATATCTAAAAAAATTACAAAAGGAATAATGGGTACTTATTCTTGACTGGGGCAATTGGAGACACCCTTTGTAGGGCTGTAATGGTTCAATCTACATACAGTATTTGCGAGTAGAGAAAACAGAACTCAGAAAAATTTGGGGAAGTTCATAAAGAGGATATATAAAGGTGACAAGGTTGATTAATATTTGGTAGGATATAATACATGAATACATAAATGTAATTTAGTTGTCAACCTTCATCATGTTTATAAATATTACTAAGATGCCCATGTTTTAGATTCCTGAATCCTAATATGAAGATTTAACCATTTATACCCTGCAAGTCTAGTATTAAATTATTATATATTAATAAATATGTATTAAATGAGTTTTGGGCACTGTATCATTTTAATTATTATTACATAAAATTTTGCTTTTCTCTAAAGCCGTTGATATTATGCATGATTGTCAACTATGCATGATGAAATGGATTGTCAACTATGCATGATGAAATCACAGTCTCTTTTCTTACAGTGACCATGTTATTAAGATTCTTTACATAAGAGCAGAAAAATGTCTTTCAACATCATTGAAAGTTAATGAATAGACTCTAATATAAAATTTTACAGCTTGAAGCCCTTAACTCAATTGTTTGGTAATAAAGATACAATATGGAAATTTTGGAAGGAGCTGCTTCTATTTCCAGCTCTGTAATGTATGAACTTGAAAATAAATGAGAAAATTTAACCAGTGATTCTACCATTGATTACTATCAAGAGAACATTTTGCAATTCATAAATCCTACTGAAACTTATTTTGCAACTTGTCATCTTTTGTAAATCACCATTTCCTTTGTAAAAAAACAGAAATATGTTGGGAATAAGAAATAGCAAAGCATATTTTTAACCTGTCTAAATGTGGGATAAGTTAGATTTTTCTATTCAAAGTAGATAAAATAAACATTTATCAGAAATATAACAGTTGTAGCCAGGGGACATTCAAGCCTACTTTTTAAATAAGACTACCATTGATTTGGACAGAACAAATGAAAATAAATCATGATGAAATATAATAATCTAGTCTTTCTCATGATTTATTTAACTTACATACCTAGATACTTTACTTTGTAAACAGATGCTGGTGGTATCAATCTAACTGGAATAATTTACTTTGCCAAGAGAAAATGAAGGAAAACTAATTTGATTCATTACTGCAGAGGGAACCCTCCTATGGAAAGAGGTCATAAAAATGTGATGTATATCATTTATTATGGTAGTTGGCTCCAAATTAAAGGGGAAAAAAACACAATTACTCCTTTACACAATAATATACTACTTGGATTACTAAGGAAAATAGAGTTATCTATCTTTTTTCTTGAGATCTACTTGAACTTTTTTCTTGTTACCTGTAAAATAAATCTAACTGTATCCAGAATTGACCATGGTTTCTGAGGTGGAATTTGGTAACAACACTAATGCTAGTCCTGGCTGACAGAGTTGTTATAGAGCATGACACAGTCAGGATGACAACCCTGGAACAGAAAATAGAAAGAGATCCAGAAACCAGATGTTGTCCAGGGACCAAGGGGAGGATTCGTTTAGGGAAAATTGAAGATGATTCCTTATGGAGAGAAGGGGAAGAAACGACTTAAAAATTAAAAATAAAATGAAGAGTATCCATCTACAAAAGGACCTTATGATAACTTCCATAGGTCCTTCCTTGAAAACCCTGGGGACCCCTTATTTTTGTAAGAGCCTTCACAATCTCCATTACACATTATATTGCCTTATTCAGAAGTAAGAAGGAGAACGTGGGGGTGGGAAGCCAGGGAGCCTCACCCTGTCTTCAAAATGTTCTACAGTTCAAGGAGGAGACAAACAAGAGAGTGAGTGACAACCCAGAGTGGAGCTGGGACCAGGTATGAAAGACAGCAGAGTAAGTGAAGAAATATGCAAAGCAGTTTGGGTTTCCTATGTATTTTATTCTAGTTAGTCCATTGGACAAAAGCTATACCAAATAGTCTATAGATGCCTCTCCCCAGCAGTGCACTAAAAATAAATAAATAATCAGGTTACTACGAAATAATGCTGCATAGTTCTTAGAGCCCCCTCTTTTTTAATGTGGTCATCTTTATGTGAGTCAGAGATTTTTACCTGGAGACCCTATACTGGGTAGAACCTTGGATTTTGTCTAGGACCACATGCTCTAATTGAATTTGAAAATCCTTTATGAATTGAAGACTCTGGATATAAGAAGTGGTTTTATTTTTTCCCTAAATATATGATTGTTACATAACTTTATCATATATAGTTATAAAGAAATATTTCATTCCCAAATAATGTAACTAAAAACCATGTCTCAGTTTGGGAGATTATATTATATTTACTTTCGTTCTTTTAAGTTATTGCAGATTTAATATCAACAAACATTTATTATCACAAGATAATAAAGATCAACATTTTTTTTCAGTCTTCTTAAAGAGTTTCTTTACCATTTTCTTTAGCATCTATTGATTATGTGGCTCTAATGACAATAACACATGGTATAGACTTTTTGTTATAATTGTATCCCAACTTCCAGTATCAGATTTTAGATGTTAGCAATAACCTCTAAACTCAGTGGCTGAAAATAATGTTTATTTTTGTGTATGCATCCACAGGTCAGCACAAAGTCCACTGGTGGAGACTGGGGTCAGGTAGACAACTTCAGAATCACAAATGGGTTCACACACATAGCTGTGGGCCAGCTTGGAGACAGCTGTTCTTAGTCATGGCTAAGACGCTTATCTGGTTAAGAGTAATTTTGCATTCTGTATCCAATCACCTGTTACTCAGACTTGACTCAATCCATCCATCAATCAATTATAAGCACTTGTTGAATTATTGTTACATATCGGATACTGCGCTCCTATGAAGTTTATATATAAGGCAGAGTTTCTGTTGTCATATACTTGGCTCTCTGTGTCCTGAGATCAGCAGCATCACTCAAACAGGCAGGCCTAATGGCATGGCACAAGTACAAGTCAAGTGAAAACAAGTAAAGTGTAGGAAGTCAAATTCAAGAACATACTAATCATTTTCAGTGAAAAAGAACTTCAAAGTCAAACATATGGCAGGGTGTGTGCATACAAGGAGTGCTGAACAATGGGACAATCTACTGAATACAGATTAACATAACTCTCTTGAGGGTTTTTTTTCCTCTAAAATATTGCTTACACACAGATTTCTACTTGGAGTTTTGACTTCTCTATATTCTACTGTAATTTAGTATTAAAATTAAAACTTTCTAGGAGTAGTAAAACTCTTTTTCAAATAAAGTTTTCCTGACTTCTCCATCTAAAAATTATATTTTGTCTTACTGATCCACATGACATTTTATTTCTGGTAACTAATATGAATGTATTCTTTAGACCTTTGCACTATATCTATTTACATTCTTTTTTTTCAAATTTAGTTCTTATTTAAGTTGTTGAAAAAAATATATCCATCATTGCATCACCTCAATGGTATTGTACATAATCATACCTATTAAGGTTATTCAATACACTTAATTTAGTTTTTTAAATGATAGCAGTTAATAAGTTAACAATAAGTCTGTTCTTGAATAATCAATTTGTTTCAAGTCTTCAAATTTAGGTTCCTTGCAGATATTAAAATTGTCCTTAAATAAAGTCATATACGTTTTTTGGTATAAATTTACCTAATCATGAAAAAAATGAGCAAACGTTAAAAACTTATTTGAATCCTCCACTAATATTAGTCTGATAAAAAGTTCACATGACTTTGAAACTTCACCTTTGAAGTGCTTTTCATAAGTTGGAAAAAAAGATTTCTAAAAACCATTACACAATTCATTGCCTTATAGCTAACATGACATTTATAAACCAATTCAAATGAAGTATTACTATTATAAGAATTTCATTTTTGTATCTAACTGTGTGAAAATCATTTTAATCATAGAGTCTACTTTTCACATATCTAGCAAAAGCACTATATTTAATATATTAACAATTTTAAATGTCTGATGTTTGACTCATGTGCTGAAACACACAAATACCTGTTAGCAAATGTATGCTGAATGATTAAAAATATATGGTTTTAGATAATAAGAGGTGCAAGTCAGTGCATTAACGTAAGTATTTGTTGGTAACCACTAACAAATGCATATCACTGCTCAATATTGAAATGTCCGTAATTTGTCTGGCAGTTGTACGCTTTTTTTTTAGATTGCATGCTATGAAATGTGATGTTTTTCAGCTGAAAAGATTTGCTTTTTTATTACCAGGCTTATATTATGTGCCATTATTTTATATTCTGATGACATGATTCTCTCATCTTAGATTAAGTTTCAACAGCAATTTAAAATAACTAATCAACTCTGGATGGAGCAAATTGCTATTACAGAAAAAAGGGAAAAGACAGTGTTATTTGATGCTGAATTTAAATAATCCATTTAATCAGCAAAAAATATTTTCCAAGTAGTGCATTTCTTTATGTCAAAAGTAATCTTTATCATATTGAATTAGTAGCCTTTAATCTACACCTAAGATATTTATTTTCCCATCATAGTTTTCATGCAATTTATATTATAAAACCATGTTAAATTGTTTGGTTAAGAGTAATTTTGCATTCTGTATCCAATCACCTGTTACTCAGACTTGACTCAATCCATCCATCAATCAATTATAAGCATTTGTTGAATTATTGTTACATATTGGATACTGTGCTCCTATGAAGTTTATATATAATGCATAGTTTCTGTCAAATTATTTATATTATAAACATGTAAACCTGATTGTATTAGGCATTGAGGGATTGTTATGAATAGTATCTTAGAAAAAAGTAGACAGCAGGGAGACAATTTTCTTTTAGAATGCATTCAGCTTTTCTTCTCTTACTAGGGCTAGACAAATAGTAGACAGGTTAAATTTTCATATAAAATTATCTTTATTTAAATGTGAAACTGTAAATGACTGCTTGCAATAATAACTTCCTTCATAGTTTTGAGATAATATTGGTCAGAGGATGCTTTCCGAGGAGAAATGTATGGATATATTAACATAGATGAAGAAGTGAAAAAACAGAATATCAGGATGAGTAAACATGGTAAGTTAAGTCTTATAGTCAAGTTTGGGCACGGTTTATATGAAGGGGCTTGGCAGACCAACCCTAGTGTGATTCCTATGAGACCCAAATCCTGGTGATCCTGTGTGGTGCCGTCTTCTCCCCCTGAGTGTGGGTGGGACTCGAGCACATACCAAATGTGAGAGGATGTATGTATTAATTAAGTGTACATGACTATTTTGAATATGAATGTTAATCATATTGCTGAAAGATCCTATTTTTCTTGCTGGCTCTTAAGTCTCAAGCCGCTAGGTTGTGTACTGCCACAAGAGGCCACAAGGCAAGACGCCGAGGGTGGCTTCCAGTCAATGGCTAGCAAGAAACTGAGGTCCACGGCCCAGTCTCCTACAGGAAACCGATCGCTGACAGCAACCGTGTGGGCTTGGAAGCAGATCCTTCCCCAGGTGAGGCTCAGGAGAGACTAACCCTGGTCAACACCGAGTTCATCCTTTTAAGACCTTGAAGCAGAGAACTGAACTAAGCTGTTCCCTGTCTCACAGAAACTGTGAGATAAGCACACATAAATATAGTTTAATGATATTAAAATGTTAATGTTTCAGGCTAAATTGTGTTCTCTCTCCCCCCTTCCCCCATTTTAATATGTTGAAATCCTAATTCCCAGTGCCTTAGAATGTGACTGTATTTTAAAATAGGGCCTTTAAAGAGGTAATGAAGTTTAAATAAGTTTAATAAGGAAATACCTGAATTTAATATGAGTAGTGTCCTTGTTAAAAAAAAAAAAAGAAGATTCTTATTACAACACAGATGCGCATAGAGGAAAGACCACGTGGCTACACTGGAAGAAGACTGCCATCTATAAACCAGGTAACGAGGTACTCAAAAGAAACTAATTCTGTGTACAACTTGATCTTGGACTTCTAAGCTCCATAAATGTAAGGAAATTATATATATATATATATAATTTATCCTATATATATATAATTTATATAACTCAAGTTGCATATTCCATTCAATTTAGCAAATTTAGATGCATACAGCATATATTGTCACATAAGTCTGATTTTGATTTCTATAATTAAATATCTTGCTGTTAGCTTTTTTGAAAACTGGCTTGTGGGTGTGTCGGAGGTATGGTCAATTTACATATTTGTCTATTATTAGAAAGGATATATATCTATTTGTCTAGATATATATCCTTTCTAATAATAGACAAATATGTATTTGTCTAGATATATATCCTATCTAATAATAGACAAATATGTAAATTGACCATACCTCCGACACACCCACAAGCCACGCCCGCAAGCCACGCCCATCATCCAATCAGAGCGAGTATGCAAATTAACCCAAACCAAGATGGCTACAGCCACAGAGAGCAAGGTTTCCTAGGTAACAGAGGAAGCCAAGCTTTCCGCCTGCCCTTGCCAGGCCTAAGCCTCCACTCAAGCTACAAAGTTTCAATTATAGAAGGTAAACAAATTCAAACAGAAATGGCGGCAGAATGGAGCTTGAGAGCAGGCCAGGGTTGCCGCCGGCAACAAAGGAAGCAAAGCTTTCCGAACACCCTGGCCGGGCCCGCCCGCTTAAGGCAACAAAGTTTCAATTATAACCCCAACACAAATGGCTGCCAGCCTCGGAGGGAGCCCCAGGCTTGGCTCCGCTCCAGGCTACAAAGTTTCAATTGTAGAAGGAAAATAAATTCCAGATACCAGGGCCTCCGCTTGCATTGCCAGGGGGTGTGGCCGGCCTGCAAACCACCACAGGCCCCTCGCTCAGGCTGCCCCACACCCCAAGGGAACCCCCACCTGATCTGGGATGCCATTCAGGGCAAACCAGCTGGCCCCCACCCGTGCACCAGGCCTCTATCCTATCTAATAAAAGTGTGCAGATTGATCATCACTGCAACACACAATATAGCTGCCTCCATGTGGTCAAAGATCCTGCCCCCATGTGGACACAAGATGGCCACCACAAGATGGCCAGTAGGAGAGGGCAATTGGGAGGCACCTGGCCTGCAAGGGAGGGCAGTTGAGAGGGACCAGGCCTGCAAGGGAGGGCAGTTGGAGGTGATCAACCCTGCAGGAGAGGGCAGTTAGGGGTGACCAGGCTGGCAGAGGAGGGAAGTTGGGGGCAAACAGGCTGGCAGCAGAGTGGTTAGGGGGTGATCAGGCTGGTAGGCAGAAGCGATCAGGGGCAATCAGGAATGCAGTCAGGCAAGCAGTTGGGAGCCAGCAGTCCTATATTTATGTGTGCTTATCTCACAGTTTCTGTGAGACAGGGAACAGCTTAGTTCAGTTCTCTGCTACCAGTGGGATCGGGCCTAAACAGGCAGTCGGACATCCCTCAAGGGGTCCCATATTGGAGAGGGTACAGGCTGGGCTGAAGGACCAGCCCCCTCCGTGCACGAATTTCATGCACCGGGCCTCTAGTATATACATAAGAGATTCATGCAATAGGCCTTCCTTCCCTTGGCTTCCAGCACCGGTTTTCCTCCAGCACCCGAGACCCAGGCCTTTCCTCTGGCCGGAGTCTGCCATCTTCGTCTTCACTGCAGACTCTGGAGTCTACAGTCTTGTCTTCGTTGCGGCACTCCGCTCCTGTAGATCCCTTCGCCCCCCACCCTCCCTCTCATGGCAGACATTCTGCCCAGCCTGGCCACTCCTCGCCTGGAGCATCTGGGCAGCCGCCATCTTTGGCCTTCTAATTTGCATACTCACTCTGATTGGCTGTGGGCATAGCGAAGGTACGGTCAATTTACATGTTTGTCTATTATTAGGTAAGATATATATATATATATATATATACATATAATAGGTTTTATTGATTTCAGAGAGGAAGGGAGAAGAAGAGAGAGATAAAAACATCAAGATGGAGAGAACCATTGATTGGCTGCCTCCTGCATGCTCCCTACTGTGGATGGAGCCTGCAACCCAGGCATGTGCCTTGACTGTGAATCAAATAGTTGTGACCTCCTGGTCCACAGGTCAATGCTCAACCACTGAGCACACAGACCAGGCTATATATGTATTTTTTAACATTTCAAAGCTCTTAGAATTTTCTCATTTCACCTGAAAAACACTTAAGCCATTATGTCCCCATTACCAGCATTATATAACTCAAGTTGCATATTCCATTCAATTTAGCAAATTTAGATGCATACAGCATATATTGTCACATAAGTCTTATTTTGATTTCTATAATTAAATATCTTGCTGTTAGCTTTTTTGAAAACTAATGCTTAAAAGTTGGTTTTATCAATACACACTAAAATTTAAATTTCCAAAAATAATCATCTTGAAAGTACTTATACAACTAATGGTTTAGTCTCTTTATGTATATGTGATACAGAGAGAAATTAAAAGCATGAATATATGACAGATACTGATGAGATGAATGATGGGAATGTCTTTAAAAATAACTCTTTGAATTCTAATTATGTCAAATTATCTATTGCCTAAATTTAAATCTATGAATGTAAAATTCATCATTCCAACATCGTATCCTTATGTGAAACACATCCTTCTAAATTAAGAGTAAATGCTTTCAAATATCTTCAGAAAGATCTTCAGAAAAAGTTATCTTGAGGAGTCATACATTTAAATTTTCATCCACTTTTTAGAATAATTAATATAGTTTTTAAGTATATATCTTAAAAGTTTTATCAGGAATTCTTAATGAGAACACATAAAGTGGCTTTTATTATATTAAAATAAGATGAGACTTATAATTTTGTGTTATATTAAAGTTGTAACAGTGAGATACTATGGCTCTTGCATAAAAATTGAATTCTGACTCTATTTCCTACTAATTAAAGGCAGTTGGGTAAACTTTTGTTTCCTCAGTTTTCTTATCTTTAAAATGGAAGTAATAAAAATAATAGCCTCATATTAATTCCATGACAAATAAAAGCATGCAAACTAGGCATTGTAAAATCATGAAACAAAGTAAATATACAATTTTATAATAAAATTATTGCTCTTATATTAGAAGATGTTATGTAATAATATTGTGAGATTCAAAGGAGAACGTTTTCAAGTTCTATCTCTAGCTTCTTGTCTAGCTATGGAGGAGTTACTTAAATTCCCTAATTCTTAGTTTCCCATGTGTAAAATGTAAAATGAAAACTAAACCAGTATCTATCTCAACTGATGCAATGATAGACTGTTCAACAAATGTACAATATTTAGGATAATGCTTGGACTACATTAATTCAAAAAATAGTTTTAGTTTATATAAGGTAACATTCAAATTTATCCTCCAATTAACAGTAAATAGTTCCATCAAAGAATTAGTGTGAGGTATTCAGAAAGGAAAGTATGTATACCAAATTGAGAAGAAATACAGGGGAATATGAACTACATGATAACAAAAAAAGTATTGGAATCTGGAAGAACAATGTTTATGCATATACATTAATGTAAAATAAGTATCACTATCATTTTTGTATTTTCACATTCCTAAATATACACTGAAAAAATCAATTACAGAGAATCCAGGCAGGAAAAAACATAATGCATTTAGCATTTGATTTTGCCTAAAATGTATATAGTTGTAATTAAATAGAATGAAAACATCTAAAATTATAATTTATTTAGACTTGGATTGAGTTATTTATATTTCTGCATTATTTAAAGTCTGCTTATCAAAACAACAAAGGTTCTATCTGAAAAATACCAAAAATATGTGAGTACCATCTAGTGGTAGAACAGGAGGTAAGCAACAAGCTGTGAGAAGAAGGGCTAAAACAGGTCAGGGGAACAGGAGGCCAGAATAAGATTATAAATAAAAATGAGGTAATGGCCAAAGTCAGTAAATATTTTTTAAATAGCCCATCTTTATTATAATATGTATGGGTGATTAGAGTGTAAAATAAACCGGAGAACAATGCAACTCTACCAAAACTATGATCCTGATTACATTTGTGTATTCTGAAGACACAACTACATTCTAGAACCTTAAATGATGGCATTATTGAAATTTAAACTCTTCATATTGATAGAAAAAAAGTAATTCTGCATAACTGTGAAACAAGCCTGAGATGGGGGAGAGGTGGGCGAGGGACATGCCGGTTGCTTTATAATATACACAAGGAAGCATTTATAAACAGTATTGCAATAGTATAATGGAATTTTCCTTAAGTATAACAGCAATCATTATAGAAACAACATTTTATTTCAATATGTTTTAGAAGATTTTAGTGCACTTATCTTTAAAATTCAGTCAAACAGAATTGAAGCTTGGCCAAAACTCAAACTTTATAAGACTTGAAGCAAGAATTCAAATTTAAAACTGGTTACAAATGAACAAAAAATCACAGGCTATGAAGACTATCTGGTATATATGAGTATTAGCAGCAACCAAACAAAAAAAGGAAGGAAGGAAGGAAGGAAGGAAGGAAGGAAGGAAGGAAGGAAGGAAGGAAGGAAGGAAAGAAGGAAGGAAGGAAAGAAGGGAGGGAAGGATGAAGGGAGGAAGAAGAGAGGGAGGGAGGGAGGAAGGACTAAAAAAAAGAAAAAGTAAGAACGAAAAGGAGAGAAAGATCCATGGTCAGGTGGTTCAGTTGGTTGGAGCATTGCTTTGTACACTAAAAAGTTGCCAGTTTGATTTCTGGTCAGGGCATATATCTGAGCTGCAAGTTAAATTCTGGTCAAGGAGCATATGGGAGGCAATACAGATCTCCCATCTCTCACATCGATGTTTCTTTCTCTCTCTCTCTCTCTCTCTCTCTCTCTCTCTCTCTCTCTCTCTCTCTCTCTCTTACTTCCCCTCTCTCTAAAAGTCAGAAAACATATCCTCAGGTGAGTATTTAAAAAAAGGAAACAATTTCACACATATTAAAATGATAAAAGTATTTATTTGACATAAGACTAAAGCTTTTACTGTCCACGTGAAAGTAAATTGATAATAATAAGAAAATTGAAAAATTCAACATATATATAAATATGTATTACGTACATATTTCTTGTGAGCATCTTTTCAAAGTGTAGTTGCCATAATTCACAGAAAAATGTGTTTATCATTTTTTTAAAATATTTTTTATTGAAATCAAAGAGAAAAGGAGAGGGAGAGAGAAATAGAAACATCAATGATGAGAGAGAATCATTGATGGACTGCCTCCTACTCACCCCCTACTGGGGATCAAGCCAGCAACCCTGCATGTGCCCTGACTGGGAATTGAACCAGGAATCATAGTTCATAGGTAGATGTTCAACCACTGAGCCATGCTGGCCGGGCTGTGTTTGTAATTGTAACAAACTTGAGGCTATTTTCTAGTCATAGATATGTTTTGTTATAGGGAAAGGCTACAGATTAAAATCAGTCAAAGGAAGCGACCTACAGGTTAGAGTTTGAGAGAATTCCAAATACAGGAATTCCCTTGTCCTCTCTGCAGATTTGGGGATCCTGGAGTGGGTTGTTCTGAAAGCATTAGTATATCCTACTTTAATGCACCCCTTAACTTGCCATAATGGTTTCTATAGGGCAGTGTCCTATATGAACACCCCTCTCATAAGCTAGTTTTATATTGCCTTATCATATGGCCAATCCTTTGGCCACTAATCTTAAGTTAGTAAAACCCAGACATACGAGCAAATAGAAGAAAATTTAATCAACTGAGATGATTTGTTTTTATTTTGTTCAAAGTGCCCAGAGTAAACTAAACTGTGAAGTTTGAATGCCCCCAGTGCTCCACTTATGAAGTGCTGACTTCATTTCTAACAACAACTGCAAGTTTGAGAAACTTCAAAAATCACCACTAGGTTAGATCATTTTCTAGACCAGTGGTCAGCAAACTGCTGCTCGTGAGCCACATGCGGCTCGCGAGCCGCGGTTTGTCGCTATGTTGACTAATGAGTTTGCCGACCACTGATCTAGACTCTCGATTCCAATAATTACAGGCTGTTGTTGTTCCTTGTGATTAAGCCCCTATCCCAGTGGTCGGCAAACTCATTAGTCAACAGAGCGGCAAACCGCGGCTCGTGAGCCGCAGTTTGCCGACCACTGTTCTAGACAAAATTGCTTGTTGGCAACTGTCACCAGTTTGGTTTTAAAGACTCTTATCATTATTTTACAGGTTTGGACATTTTTTTACATTGACAATGTGATGATAGAAGCAGAGGTTGGGATGATGCCATTGCAACACTTTTCAGTTACATGATGGAAGACAGCCCTGAGATGCAAGCCTGCTCTAGTCTGAAAAAGGGGAGGGAATAGATTGTCCAATAAAGGCCCAGAAAATTTGATGTAAATAGGCAGGTGATACAATTCCCTGGGTAGCTAATAAGAGCATTTGATCTAAATATGCTGGTGATACCCTGGGGAGAGGGATCGGGTAATGAGAGCATTTAAAATTTCTCATGTGGTGACCTTGTGAATCTACACTAATAAAAGAGAAATATGCAAATTGTCCATCACTTCACAACACCCACCAGCCAATCAGGAGTGAGTATGAAAATTAACCTGACAAAGATGGTGGTGGCCCCACCCCCCAGCTGCTCCAGGCCTCTGGGCAGCACGCATGCAGGCACAGAGCAGCTGGGCGGGGTGGGATGCCTATGAGGGGGAGGGCAGGGGGCAGAGGGATCTACAGGAGCGGCACTCCAGCTGGTGCAAAGACTGAAGGTGACAGTTGGAGTGAAGACAGAAGGCAGTGGCCAGAGCGAAGGCCTGCGTCCCGGGGGTCGGAGGAAAACCGGTGCCGGCAGCCAGGGGAAGGAAGGCCTATTGCATGAATCTTTGTGCAGTGGGCCTCTAGTATGCCATAAAAAGGTAGTGAATTTGCCCAGCCAGTGTGGCTCAATGATTGAGCACTGACCTATGGAAGGGGCACATGCCTGGGTTGCGGGCTCGATCCCCAGTAGGGGGCATGCAGTAGGCAGCCTATTGATGATTCTCTCTCATCATTTATCTTTTATCTCTCTCTCCCTCTCCCTCTCTGAAGTCAATAAAAATATATTTTAAAAAGATAGTGAATTATTACAGAAGATAAATATGAAATTATAAGAAACCTGAAGCAAACCCAGTTACTAAGTAATCAACCAAACAACCAATAAAAGAGTTTAACCACAGAGTCTGGGTAAGAGGTAAAAGTGGAAACAATAGACGGAATGGCTCTAAGCCATCTCCATTCTCCTCAAGGTGAGAACTAGGTTTACCCCTGGGTTATCGCAGGCCCATGGATCAGGATCAAACTAAGGCCTGAAGAAGTTGGCCTCAGACATGCAACTCACAGAGCTTAGGAGACAAAGTAACTTGAGAACCATGTCAGGCAAATGCAGAGTGTTGACACTCTGCTGTGTCACACTCTTTTGTGTCAACCTGTGATAAAGCAGCGGTAATTACCACAAATTACAGGTGAACGATTTAAAAAATCTCCAAGACGATTAGCAATATTTTTAGGTTTCTCAAGTCTTAGGAGCTTGAAAACTTCCATGTTCTTATGAATAAAATATCTCCTAGGATACTAATATTGTAAATGATGTATGTATGTGTGTGCATTATATACATGCATGTGTGTGTGACTGTGTGTGTGCTATAAGGAGCGTGAGATATTTATAAATTTGTAAGTTTGCATTAGTGTGCTAGGGCTGCCATAACGAAGTGCCACAGACTGGGTTGCTGAAATGCAGAAATGTATTTTCTCACAACTGTGGAGGCTTGGACCTGGGACAAGGTGCCAGGATGCATGCTCTGCTGAGGCGCTCCCTAGCTTCCAAACAACCTTCCCCTGTGTCTTCGGGTGGCAAAGACAGCTGGGGTCTCCTCCTCCTCTTATGAGAGAACCCATTCTTTCAGATCAGGCTCCACCCTTATGACCTCATTGATCATCTCCTTAAAAGGCCTTGTCTCCACTACAGTCACAAGGGGTGTTAGGGTTTCAAAATATAAATTTAGGGGAGGGGCAGAGTTCAGTCACAACAAAGGTAGTATGCAAAAAGTACACATTAAAATTTAGGTTTATTGCCTGGCTGGTGTGGCTCAATGGTTGAGCTTCGACCTATGAACCAGGAGCACGTCCGGGTTGTGGGCACAGTACACAGTAGGAGGTGTGCAGGAGGCAGCCAATTAATTATTCTCTCTCATCACTGATGTTTCTATCTCTCTCTCCCTCTTGCTTCCTCTCTGAAATCAGTAAAAATCGATTTTTTAAAAAATTAGGTTTATTTATTATTAAATAGATCTCATTTATTTTGGTGGAGACAGAAAATAATGAATAAGTAATAAGAACAAAATTACCTGCATTCCTACTCTTGGGGGAAAATGTTCAATATTATGGCTTTTGATGATAGTCATAGTTCTATAAGTAAATGTTGATTCTCCAAGGTAAAACTTTAAAATTTAACATTACAGCATATCTTTTTCTATCATAATAAATTTTACTAAAACATTATTTTAAAGACTTTATAATATTTCAATGAATACATGATCGAAAAAATTTTTAGTAATAGACATAAATAGCAGTACATTTTTCATCTTCTATCAGTCTGTCTGCTGCCCTCTATCTTGTTTTTTTTCACAAGTGGGGGACACACTAATCTATATATATAAAAGCCTAAGCGACCAAATGACCAAACAACCAAACAACTGAACAACCAGTCGCTATGGCACATACTGACCACCAGGGGGCAGACACTCAAAAGCAGGAGCTGCCCCCTGGTGGTCAGTGCACTCCCACAGCCAACCTCGCACAGCAGGCCAACCTCCCGCAGTCCCTCCCCCTGGTCAGCTGGTCCCGATCGGCCCAGATCAGGACTGGGCGAGAAGGCCCCAATAGATCCCAATTGGCGTTTAGGCCGAGGGATCCCACCCATGCACGGATTCGTGCACCGGGCCTCTAGTACTATATATTAGGTTTCCCCAAGTAACTATTCCCATATTCTCTCTCTGTCAGAGCCTCTGAGGGTACCCAGTCTCAATAGTTACCACAAATGAAACATATTAGCCAAGGTGTGGGTGTATGGGAGCCCTTGCAGGTAATAGCTCTATTTCCTATGGGATGTTGTACAGAATAATTTTCGGCGTGCCTCAACCTGAAAACATTTAGAAAGCATGGCTTAAGTCTCATGTTCTAAAGATACTGTAGTGAACACATTTGTGACCAAAAGCATATCCAGTCTTTCATATTCTTTACTAATTAGAATCCCCAATGTAAATGACTGGATAAAGAGATGAAAGTTTTCAAGTAAGTGGTACAGATTGCAAGACTGTTTTTCATAAAACTTGTGTTTGTTAATTCACTCTCTCACTGTTATAGACTAAATTGTGTACCCACAACACTTATATATTGCAGCCTTGACCCCCAATGTGACTATATTCGGAGACAGGGCCTTTAAGCGGCAATTAAGGTTGTATGAGGGCATAATGGTGGAGCCATAATCCCGAAGGAGGGAAAGAGACATGAGGAGTGTGCATGCAGGGGAAAGGGGACACAGTGACAAGGTGGTTGTCTGCAAGCCAGCAAGAGGTCTCACAGAAAACCCACCTTGCTGGCATCTTGATGTTAGACTTCTAGTCTCCAGATTTGTAAAATAAATAAATAAATATTGTTGTTTAAGTCACCCATACTATGGCATTTTGTTATGGTGACTTGATTATTAACTTCATTTTTCCACATAGGTACCTAATCTTGATACACATATTCAGAGAGAGGGATAGTGAGAGAGAATGAGAAAGAATAAAAATAAAATTTAAATAAACAACATCATATAATGTAAATATGTGTGTATTCCTGGATTTTTCATAGAGAATTGACTACAAATCAATTAATTAGAATTACATCTAGTTAGCATTGATTTTACCTAAATTATTTCTAAACTCAGAGTGATTGGAACACTATTAGTTTTTCAATGCATATTGCAATTGCCACAGCTAACAGTATTTAAAGACAGAGACAACCAAATTGTATTAGAGATTTATTCCTGAGTTAAGATTAAGCAAATAAAGGGCAAATTTGGAAATAATTTCATCAATAAAAAAAACATTTGACATTTCTTAACGTTCGTTTCTTTTGTTCATTAGATCCCACAGCTGAGTGAAATCATATGGTGCTTGTCTTTCTCTGGATGGCATATTTCACAGACTGACAGCTGTCAAAAGGCAGGTGGGTTGCCGGGTTAGGTGAAAAAGCTGAAGGGATTAAGAAAAAAAAAATAACTCAGACACAGACAACAGTATGGTGATTACCAGAGGAAAAGGGAGTGGGAGGTGGGGAGAGGTAGAAGGTAAAAAGGGGATATTTATAAATTTGTAAGTTTGGTGATGGAAGGAGACTTGACTTGGGGTGGTGAGCACACAATACAAGATACAGATGAGGTACTGTAGATGTGGAATTGTATACCTGAAATCTATGTCATTTAATTAACCGTTGTCACCCCAATAAAGTCAGGGGGAAAAAAGTTTAATATATTTGAGAAAAACTGATTTTTCAGATGATCGGCATTCTCAAAAGCTACCAGTAGATGGTGGAACAGGAGTAATCAAAATGTAGGAAACATCCATGTGTATTGTCTCAGTAACTACTCTTTAATTTCTTTGTTCAGAGAGTTATTTTTTTAATAATATTAATTACTTTAATGTGAGTAAAAACATGTATACAGTGTATTTTCATTATTTCTACAGTGTTTTTAAAATTGCCACAACTGATTCAAACAAATAGCAAAAAATATATACTTCATTTTTTCTCTTTTTTATTAAGATCCTTACTCAAACATTTCAGATAAAATTGACTTGATAGGTATAATTTTCTTTAATTTACAAAAACAATAATAATAGTAATTACCTTCTCTTTTTGCTCCAAAGTGACTTAAAAAAAAAAATCAGCTGCCTATACTTGCATATAGATTTCTGGTACTAAGAATTAATCAATTAGACACAACCTTATTATGTGACGTGACCAACAAGATGCAACACTATTGTATAGCCTATGTATTTATGGTTCAAGACAGGGATCGCACACCAGAGGGCAACTGTAGTGTTAACTGTTGTCATCTTTATTTGACAATCTAAGGGAAAAGAGGTTAGTGCCCTGACTAAATAAAAATTGCATGTTGTAAAAATTCTGGTGGCACACCAGTGTGCTGTGGCACCCCGCTTGAAAATCACTGGACTAGGTCATCTCCAAACTCCAATAAAGCTGCCAAGCTCTGTGGCCTAAAGGCAAAGTAAGAGCAGTGAAAGACTAGTTGACTGGTGGTCCCACCAACCACTGACTTTACTTACTGAATATTCGTATCTATACTAATAAAAGAGTAATATGCTAATTAGACTGAGAGACTTTCTGGGAGACCTCCGGAAAAAGCTATGGTGGCAGGGCCAAGGCAGAGGTGGTTAGGGGCGATCAGTCCAGGAGGGGAGGGCAGTTGGGGGTGATCAGGCCTGCAAGGGGGGGGCAGTTGGGGGCAATCAGGCTGGGAGGGGGGGCAGTTGGGGGCTAGCAGGCCGGCGGGGGGAGGCAGTTGGGGGCTAGCAGGCTGGCGGGGGGTGCAGTTGGGGACGAGCAGGCTGGAAGGCAGAGTGGTTAGGGGCAACCAGGCAAGCAGGCAGGCAGGTGAGCAGTTAGGAGCCAGCAGTCCCAGATTGCAAGAGGGACCCAAATTGGAGAAGGTGCAGGCAGGGCTGAGGAACACCCCCGTCCTCGCATGCACGAATTTCATGCACTGGGCCACTAGTATCTCTATAATTGCCTAAGCATTTGAGTATATGATGTACTGGACAAAACAAATACTAAAGTAACTTGAAATCTCAAATATTAAATTATGTTCAGTATAATTTGTGTTACTTATATTTTGCTGTATTCTCATTATTTAAAACTTATTATTCATGTGTGGTATGGGGTCGTTATGACATAATGTTAGATTAAACAAGATACTGTTTCCCCATCATCCTAGTTAATAATGTATTATGGAAAGTTAAAAAATAAAATGCCGCCTGCCCTGGCCAGAGTTATTCAGTTAGCCAAAAGTTTGCCGGTGCTATTCCAGTCGCAGCTCATGCCTGGGTTGTGGGCTTGATCCCAGGAAGGGGCTATGCAAGAAGAGGCAGCAGATGGATGTTTCCCTCTTACATTGGTGTTTCTCTCTCTCCCCCTCCCTTCCTATTCTCTAAAAATCAATAGAAATATTTTTTAGAGTGCCTAATATTTTAAAGATATGGCAATAAAAGCAATTTTAAAAAGCACAGAACCACTAGGAGACTTTGGTAGCAGGGAGGAACTACTTTTTTTTCTACAGAGACCTGAGAGTTGCATGCGCTAGCCAGCCTCTCTTTCAAAATGTAAGGATATGATCTATGTGCAGATCATCGGGCACTCTCTTGTGAGACTTTCATTTTAATCCCAAAGTTGTGGGATTAAACCCTTTTCCAGAAGTAAGAGATTGGCCTGCTCAGGTGTACAGATCCATAGTTTATTTTTTACATTGACATTTCCAGGGAAAAGGGCAGAGTATTGGTGTAGTTTCGCCTGTATCAAAGTCCTAAACACATCTCTAATTCCTTCGCCTTAAGTTTCTGAACTGTCTTTTGTTTTCTGCCTAAATTCAATTCTCCATCTGTCCCATAGATCCGTGGTAGGCAAACTGTGGCTCGCGAGCCATATGCGGCTCTTTGGCCCCTTGAGTGTGGCTCTTCCACAAAATACCATGGCCTGGGCGAGTCTATTTTGAAGAAGTGGCGTTAGAAGAAGTTTAAGTTTAAAAAAATTTGGCTCTCAAAAGAAATTTCAATTGTTGTACTGTTGATATTTGGCTCTGTTGACTAATGAGTTTGCCGACCACTGCCATAGATTATAGAAGCTATAGTTAGCCTGTCTTAAAATTCCCCTTTTTTCTAAATGAATTGAATTGGCTTCTAATGTTTGAATATAAAAATTCTGACTTAGCACATTCTCCATATGTCCTCCTCCTAAAAACCCTACTGATGAGTTCCTGAAAATATTTAACAAAAAACAACCACAGCGAGAAACTCATTTATCCCTTTGATATCACTTCAACATTTTTTTTATATGGAGACTAAAATAAAACAATCATCCCACTATCTTCAAAATGTGTTATTTCAAGCTTTGAAAACTGAAAACAATATATTGCAACATGTATAAACAATCATTAGGGGTCCTTTTTAATGAGTGAGCCACAAGCTAGGCAGATAAGAGATTTCTTAATGAAAATAGCAAACCCTGTTGTGTCTTCGGTTTTCAAGTTGTTGATTCTTGCTGTTACTGAGAAGGTCCCTGGGGATAGTCCTCTAAAACAAATATGTACTAAGTTTGAGGACATGACTAGTCAATGTGACAGAATTCTCTGTGATTAGATATTCCCTATTTGTGTTTTATTCCTGTGGTGATGTTAGAAGGACTAAGTTTCTGCTTTAGTGAATTCACTGAAGTTTACAAAATAAATGAAACTGAAAGCTAGTCCTTTAATTAGTGCATGAAGTGTTCATGTCCTACATTTTTGAAAGCATATATCAGATAATGATATGAATTTTATGAAATATTTAAATTAAATAAAAACAGAAAAAGCCCTGTTTATTATTAGTTAATCAGTATCTTTTATGAATGCTCTCATTTCAGTCTTTCTCAGTATCAAATACATTTTCATTTTATAATTTTATATTTTGATATTTAGAATGCTTTCATGGTATCTTATATAAAGAAAATAAAAATGAGATTTTAAAAATGTGTTTTCTTTAAATTTTAGTGAATATTTTGATGATGATACCTTACTGATGAAATCTCTTGTGAATTTTAGAATCTTGGTTCATTTAAACAAACCAACTAATTTGAACATATATTCAGCCATACATAGGAATCATTAAAACTTTAAAGCTAAAATTATTTAGATCAGTAAAAACAAAGTATTTTTACAAATTCATGAAGTGTGTGATGCATCTACCTATGAAATAAATAAAAATAAAAGTTTAGAGATGTAAATTTTGGAGCCAAATTAATTTCTCTCTGAATGAGACCTCAACCTAAAGCAGAAGCATGGTTTATCCTTAGATATTATGTATTCACATTGTGAATATGCTAATGGTTGTTAATTTCATAATTATAAACACAATATAGCTTTACTAGATTGTCAGAATGAATGAGATAAATTGAACAAACTATACTTCATTATAATATTTTTTCCAAATTGACACTTAATGAATGAAGTACATTGACTATTAATTATATCTTGAATTTAGTGTAAAAAAAACCATGATATTTTAATAAATGAAATTCCAAGTAAGTGTTTTTATAGGATTCTTCTTACTGGTATTCAAATATTCAAACACTGGTATGTTCAAGGAATAGTATAAATTTTCAGCCTTTCAATACAGTCATGTGTTACTTAATGACCATGCAGAATATGTTCTGAGAAATGCGTCCTTAAGTGATTTCCTCATTGGTGAACATCATAGAATGTGCTTACTGCAAACCTGGATGTTATAGCCTACAACACACCTAGCTAAAGCCTTTTGCTTCTAGGCTACAAACTTGGGTAGTATGTTACTGTACTGAGCACTATGGACAAGTGTAACACAATAGTAAGTATTTATGCACCTAAATATATCTAAACAGGAGAGGTACAGTAAAAATCCTATCTAATAAAGAGGGAATATGCTAATTGACCCTCATGATGTCACAAATATGGCAGCACCCACAGCCAATAAGGAGGGACTATGCTAATTGACTGCCCCACCCTCAAATATGGTGGCACCCACAGCCAATAAGGAGGGAATATGCTAATTAACTGCCATGCCCTCAAAGATGGCAGCGCCCACAGCCACAAGATACTGTGGCTGTCACAGACTGACAGCTCAGTCCCCTCAGCCCCTCGAGGGCGACAGGTGCGCGGCAAGGCCGGGCCTGCTCCTAGGCAGGTCCAGCCTTGCCGCACGCCTGCCTCTGGAGTCCCCCAGTCCCCTCAGCCCCCCAGCCGCCCAGGGCCGGCCCGAGGGGCAGGCAAGCCTCGGATGGCGGCTGTCCAGGGCCACCTGAGTCTCAGGTAACCAGGGCCAGCCGAGACTTGTGCTGCCAGCAGTGGCAGCAGCAGAGGTGTGATGGGGGCATCGCCTTCCCCTGATTGCCGGATTACCTACTGCCACTGAGGGTTCCCAGACTGTGAGAGGGGGCAGGCCAGGTTGAGGGACCCCCCCTCCAGTGCACCGAGCCTCTAGTACAATATAAAAGATTTAAAAATGTTCCATGTGTACAGGGCACTTACCATGAATGGAGCTTGCAATATTGGAAGCATCTCTGGGTGAGTCAGTGAGTAAGGGGTGAGTGAATATGAAAGTCTAGTACATTACTGTACATTACTGGAGACTCTATAAACACTGTACCCTTAGGCTACACTAAATTCATAAAAAATATTTGTCTTTCTTCAATAATAACCTTAGCTTCCTGTAACTTTTTGACTTTATAAACTTTTAATATTTTTAAACTTTTTTATTTTTATGAAAACACAATTTAAATATTGAACAGATGTACAAAAATACTTCCTTCTTTATACCTTTCTTCAACAATATCTTTTCTATTATTAATTTTTACATTTTTAGTTTTTAAACTTTTTTGCTAAAAACGAGGACACAAATACATGCATTAGCGTAGGCCTACACAGGGTCAAGATCATGAATATTGTTGTCTTCCACCTCCGCCTACTGTCTCACTGGAATGTCTGCAGGGGCAATAACATGCAGGGAGCAGTCATCTCCTATGACAACAGTGCTTTCTTCTGGGACACCTTCTGAAGGACCAGCCTGAGGCTCTTCTTGAGCTTTCATCATTTTCAGAAATAGGTCCATGCTGGTTAGCTTGGTTTGTTTCTTTTCTTTTCTTTTATTCATGGAATTGCTGGTAAGCCGATAATGCACCATGGACATTCTTCTCTATAAATGAAAACCTTTTATTGTTGGAATTAATGTTTTCAAACTTTTTAAGGTCTTGTTGAGGTCTAAAAAAGCTTTTGTTAAACCTTCTTCACAGTGAATTTTCTTCGAATTTCTTCTTTTCTTTTTTTTTCAATCCTCACTCGAGGATATTTTTTTCCATTGACTTTTAGACTGTGGAAGGGAGAGGGAGAGACAGAGAAAAAGACCAATGTGAAAGAGACACATCAATTGGGTGGGCCAGGGAAGAGCCTGCAACCGAGGTCCATGCTCTTGACTGGAATTGAACCCAGGACTCTTCAATCTTCAGGCTGAGGCTCTATCCACTGAGCCAAATGGACGAGGGCAAGATTTCTTCTTCTTTATCTTTTCTTGCATTTTCCCTTTCTTTTGCATTTTTTCTACTATGCATTCCTACTCCAATTCCAACAATTCTTCAGTAGTCAGTGCCTCAGGAACCACTTCTAAAATTTCTCAGCATCATTCACACTCAGGTTAAAGTTGTTTGCAATCTCAGCCACAACCTTATTGATTTTTGCAATCTCCTCATCACTTGGCAAATTCTTCGAAGTAATAGAAAAATGTCTTGAGTGTCTTCCTTCAGATGTCACTCATACACTCCTTTATTGCATTACTCCAAGCCCAAGAAAGATTCTTGAAAGAGTCAATAATGTAATCTTTCCATAATTGCATTAATTTCTTCTCTCTGTCTTTCCTGTTGCAGGAATAGCCGGGACAAAGGTCTTTTTCACTTTGTAGGCCTTAAAAGCTGCTATAACTTCTTGTTCATTTTTCATCAAAGAAGTGGTATTTAGAGGAAGACACACCAGTTTGATATTGAGATGAAGGTCACCAAGAAAAGGAGAATGTTTGGAACCATTATCAACAGTAATAAAAATCTTGAATGGTACGTTATTCTCCAAACAGTATTTCTCCATTTTCCTGGTATCTTGGAAGACGAGCTGGTTTGTTTCTTTTTATTGCAGGAGTAATAAGAAGTTATCCATGACTTCTTATTGCTCCTGAAGTATACTGACAGCATGGGTTCATTGATAAGCAAGAAGGCCATGAGTTTTTGCTGTGCCAGTTTACAAAGGGATTCAATTTGTAGCCTGCAACATTGTCCCAAGCAAGACTATTATCCTGTTCTTAAAAGCCTTGAAAACTGGCATTGACTTGGCCTCTTCATGGATAAAGGTCTTTTCAGGCATCTTGCCATAATAAGAAGGTTTCATTCATATTGAATATTTGTTCTGGCAAGGACTTTTCATCCATAATCAGCTTATCTAGAGTTTTCAAAAATTCTTCAGGCTTCTTCACATCAGAACTTCACAGACTCACCACTCGCTTTCACATTATTTAATTAATAAAAATTCTTAAATAACTTAAACCACCTAGAACCAGCAGTCAATTCAACATTGTAGGCTGGTCCAGGCTTTTTAACATTGCAAAATACAACAAAAGATTAAATCAAGCACAAGAGAAAATGGGGCAATCAAGAAAGGTGATAAACAAGAGACATATGAGGCTGCTGTAATGATAACAGCGGCATATTGTTTTACAGCAAACTTATTTTATAAATACAAAGAATGTACTCAAAATAACAACAAAAGGTATAGCGAGTAAGTAAACCAGTAACATAGCCCTTTATTATTATTATCTAGTGTTATATGCTGTTCATAATTGCATGTGCTGTACTTTGGAACAACTGGCAGTGCAGTAGGTTTTTTACACAAGCATCACCACACACATATGACTGGTGCATTGCCCTTTGACATGAGGACACTGCAGCATCATTGGGTGATAGGAATTTTTCACTTCATTATAATCTAATGGAACCAATGTCATATAGGCGGTCTGTTATTGACTGAAACATTGCTATGTGGTGCATGACTGTATACTTCCTTTTTAACAAGGAAAAAAATCCACATGATTACAACGTGCCACTAGATTTCTTGATCAGTATGTCCCACAAAATGTCATACACAATATAAAATATATTTATAGAATCATATATTCTCTATAGATTTAATTTTCCTATAATAATTTAAAAATCAAATTTCTCATAATAAACTATGTGCATAAGCATGCATCATAACACACACATTAACCTAAAGTATCCACCTGTGAGTATTCTGGCTTTGTAATATTTAGGATATGAAGATAAAATTATTTCATTTAGTTTAATTAAGAAAAATTATCTAAATGACCTGTTCTTTTATAAAAGTGTATATATATATATACACATATATATGTATATATATATTATATATTTAAATATCAGGTAATAAAAATGAACAGATAAATCTGCAAAATGTTTTTAATATTTTTGTTTAAATTATTTGAGAAACAACACTATGTGTTTCCTTATGAGTATATTCACAGGTTATTACTGAGTTAAATTTGGCTTTGGTGTTACTTATTTTTAATTTTATTTCTTCCCTCCATTTTCTCAAAATTTCTCCAGACAGATACAAGTGTTCTCATCTAATGTCATGATTGATTGATTTTCATTAACAGTGTCTTTTTTTTTCCTTTTGAAGTCTGAAATAGGTTTTTTGAAAATGTAAAAATGTAGTCAGATATGAACTGGGGCAAATGTATTATAGAATATGACTAAAAGTTAATTTTTCCAAAATATTCTTCAATATTCTTTTTTGTTGTTGTTGTTAATCCTCACTGGAGGATATCTTCCCATTGTGTTTTGTTTTGTTTTATTTTGTTTTGTTTTAGGGAGAATGGAAGAGAAAGGGAAAGACAGAGAGAAACATCGATGTGAGAAAAACGCATTGATTGGTTGCCTCCTGCATGAGCCGGGACCAGGGTCCGGGTCAGGGAGGAGCCTGCAACGAAGGTAAGTGCCCTTTACCCTGGAACTTTGGTCCGCAGGCCCACACTCTATCCACTAAGCCAAACCGGCAAGGCCTAGGGCATCAATATTCTTTTTAATAGAGTTTAGATCCTAACGTAAGAGCATATATTTTAATGTTATGGCTTTAATTAAAGCCCAAATAGAGTAATAAACCTGAGAGTAGTTTCAGATTATTAATTACACACAGGTTGCAGATGACCAATTATAAACATCAATTCTACTGGGACATTCACAAACATTCTTTTACTTATATGTCAGTAGCATTATATTAATATTTAACTGAATAAAACTTTTTAGTAATGTAATTTTTCAGTGCATACATACAGATTTTGGAGTTGGTTAGAAGATTTATTTTATCACCTTCACCAGGTTGCTGAATTTCTTTATGTCAATGTTTTCTTAATGGTAAAGTGGAGAAATTAATGTAAATTGTTTACTTATGTGTGTTGTTATGAGGTTATTCAATATCTTCTATTATTTTAGAACATTGTACCCAATAGTTTATTTCAAATCTACATTGTTTAGTAGTGAGAAGTATTTAGTCATATGTAACCCTAATTTAAAACTGTATTATTTCTGAGTATAACTGTATGGGTAGGATGTAGAGGGGAGATGTATTTATTATCTAACAGTAAAATTTAGTTTAGAATAACAGTCTTCTATAGACATGACCTTAATTTACCTGACGTTTTATTAAGATCAAATTAGCATCCATCATTTAAATGTCTGTAATAATCTATTATCTGTCTTTGAAATTTAACATTTGTAAAACTGCTCCTATGAAAAGGCACTTTGAAAGTAGGTGAGCAATAAACACAACCCTGAAATATCCATATATGCCTAGTGGCAGGGTTTATTAATCACTGCAATAAAATTAACAGTGCATAGTTAACAGGAAATCATTTCGTTCATCGGGTAGAAGAATATCACAGAGACCTTTCAATGTATTAATGTGGTCTAATATAAATCCAGTTTTAAACTTTAAAAATAATTATGAGTTCAATAAATGTCACCCTAAGTAAAAAAATATGCTTGCAATATAGGTGAGGGGTTTCAGGTTTGATTATATTTTTCTGTTTTGTTTTAGTTTTTTTCCTAACAAATCTAAAAAATGCCTTTGGAGAACTTCAGAATGAATAACTCAAAATCAACTATGCTTATCAGGGACAAACAAGTGGAACTATGATACACACTGTAGAATGTACATGAAGATATTGGATTGTGTTTCAGAATGGTCATAGATATTGTTTTTTCCTTTCATGTTTTTAAAACAAATTATCCAAAATAAGGTTTGTTGCAGAAAAAAATCAAAAGTCTAAATTTTATTTAAACAGGATATCACAACAGCTTTAATTTTCAGGGGCTAAGAGCAGAGAAATGATTGTTGCTATTTCTTTTATGTCACTACTCCATAATCACTGATTAGGAAAGCAATTTTCAAAGTAACTTTATATCTTCTAGCATATATCAAAGTGCATTTCAAACCTTTAAAACTTCCCATGTTTATATCGGAAAGTTTATTGAACCCCCAAAAAGGTCTTTAATGCACCACCATTTAGTTTTACAATTTATGCTAGTTATCTCAAAAATAGAGTCCTATGCTTTGTGTTTTGGTTTATTCCATACAAATTGTGAAGAATTTGGGTTTGAATAAACTCTTTTTATGATGTTTATTTCTCCCCAAGACATTACAATAAAATCCTCCTAGTAGAAGATTTGTTTCTTAAAGTAGTTTTATACATTCCCTTTCAACCTTCCCTCCAGCAATATTTCTCTAAATTTCCCAAGGGTTGGCATAAACTTATCATATAAAAATAGACAATAAACAAAGTAAATTTGCTTTCAGGAGGTGTCAATAGCAGTGGACGGTTTTAACTTCACAAGCATCATTTACTCATGTATTTCTAATGTATTTATTGCTACAATGGAAAGTCTACATTTATATTTTCTATAAAAATACCTCAGATCATTTCCATACTTTGTTTTTTTTATTTGAAAATGATCTTAGGTTAATAGAGACATTATAAAGACAGTACAGAGTGGACTCATAAACCCTTAACTTAGTTTCTCCTAATGTTAGCCTTTTACATAATCAGGTTACATTTGTAGAAACTAAATATTGAATGTTGCTATAATATTATTAACTAAACTACCAACTTATTCATATGTCACATTTTTTTCACTCATGATATTTTTAATTTAATTTAATTTTTGTTGTTGTTCAATCATCCAATCCAAGATATCAAGTTGCATTTAGTCATTATCTCCTTCAGTCTCCTGCAATGTCTGTTTGTTAGTCTTTCCTTACATTTAAAACCTCTATAAAATAGAAGACTGTTGTTCACGTATTTTGTAGAATACCTCCCAGGTCAGCTTTGCATTATGTTTTTCTTGGTTAGGCTAAGGTTATGGATTTGGAGAAGAATAGCACAGAGATGAAGTGTCTTCTCTTCACACCAGGAAAGATTTACCTGACAGCAATATGACTGGTGATTTTGATCAGCTGGTTAAGGATATCATTGTCAGGTTTCTACACAGTAAAGTTATCCCTTTCTGTTTTCATACTCTATTCATTAGAATTGACTTACTAAGACCAAGACCCACCCAAGGGTAGAGAAATTAAGCTCCACCTCCTAGAGGACAAAGTAACAGTAGTTTAGTGGACACTTATTAAAGCCAACACAGTGTATAGAAAGCATTATGCTGAGGGAAATAAGCCAGTCAGAAAAAGACAAGTATCACATGATCTCGCTCATATATGGAATCTAATGAACAAAATAAACTGATGAACAAAATAGATCCAGAGACAGAGAAACATTGAACAGACTGTTGAATCTCAGAGGGAAGGCAGGGATGGGTGGGTGGAAGGGAAGAGATCAACCAAACACTTGCATTCATATTTGCATAACCCATGGAGATAGACAATAGTGTGGTGAAGGCCTGGAGTGGGGGGAGGGGAGGCGGGCAAGGGCAGGCAAGAAGGGGTCAATGGAGAAAAAAGGGGACATATGTAATACTTTCAACAATAATTTTTTTTAAAAAAATAAATAAAACCAATGCAGTAACTAATAATATTTGGTAGATGTAATCTGAGGCTCTGCAGCTATCTTCCTTCTATTCAAATGTTATCATTGCTTCTAGTATTCAGCAGTGGCTATTGTCTACAGAAATTATTACTATGGAGTCATAAAAGTTATTTATAGTATCCCTTATTCTTGATACTTCCATTTTGGAAGTTCTTTTATAGGAAAGATTTATTTCTTTTTCATAATTTTAAAAGAAATTGTTCATTTTTATATCAGTATTGATTTGTGAATATGTATTATATTATTTCAGTTAGAATCTAATGGTATAATTATGTATTCTGTTTAAGTCTTTTCAGCTTTGGCCATTGGGAATCAGGATGGCTCCTATCTTTGTGGACATATTGCAATCACTTTCTTTCACTACCAGATGCTCTTGATTTATTTTGAATTTTTTTTTTTAGCTCCACACTAGATTTAACCATTTCTCAAAGACTCCTGATTCTTTTGTTGGAGAGTAATAATAATTGGAGGAAAGAAGATCTGGGAGTTGAGTGTGCTCTTTGCAACTGCGTCAGTGCTGGTTCTAGCACCTCTCAACAGAATGAGGTTAAAAATGCATGTATGAATACTGGCATATGAACGCACACAATGTTAAAATAAACAAGAATTCCTAATAACATCTCCCACTAGAATCCATTGTAGTCTTTCCTTCTTGCTTATTTGTAACCTCTTTTTCTGAAATTAAGAAGCATCATTGCCATTATCTTCAATTAATTTATTTAACACTAGTGTACTAGGACCTGTAGGTTCAAAACTGCTAATCCAGACCCCTATGAAAAGTACTAATTATTAACTAAGTCACAGTGTTTGTTTCTTTCCTTGCTTCGTTGCTTCCTTTTTTTTCTATTTTCTTTATTTTTTTAAAAATATATTTTATTGATTTCAGAGAGGAAGGGAAAGGGAGAGAGAGATGAAACATCAATGATGAGAGAGAATCATTGATCACTGCCTCCTGCACGCCCCACACTGGGGATGGAGCCCACAACCTGGGCATCTGCCCTGACCAAGAATCGAACTGTGACCTCCTGGTTCATAGGTCAATGCTTAATCACTAAGCCACACCTGCAGGGCTCTCTTTTCTTTCTCTTTCCTTACAGTTGGGACAGAGGGAGTGTTCTCTGATGTCCATAGCCTGAGACTCAGGGATAGCCTTCACTAGTACCTGTCCTCATCCTGATGTAATGCTGGGTCTAGTACATGTTCTTTCCCTGTCACAGAAGTAGAATTTTTCCCCCTGATCTCAACCTTCAGCTACAATAACTTCAGGTGGTATTTGGATCACCTTTCACCTGAAGATCAAGCTTCTAGGGAGACGTGCCTGGGTGAGCTTGGATGGTGACATCTATCATTCTCCCCTAGTTGCAGTAATTTTCACCAGTGTCCAAGAGCTCCAGGTGTTAATGATGTACCCCTGAAAATCCAGCTGAGTGAAGCTTGGGCAAAGTTTTAGTGGTGGTAGATGCTCCCCATTCTCAACCAGTATCTTGAGGGAGGATTTGTACGGGTTAGTCCTTATCCTCCCTGTGAGTTGTTAAGGAAAACATTACATTGAAAACTTGTTAGAAATAGCGAAGTAGATTTTATTCAAAACTATTGCGATAGGACAGAGATTAAATTTAACCTTACTGAAATGAAAGGCTGATTTTTAAACATTGGCATAAGCTAGTGGAAAAATACTGGAGGACATTAGGGGGAAGGCCAGTTAGATAATTAGTCCATCTGTGTTATCCAATCATTGCTTATCAAAGTTGGTTACCTACCCTGTACGGAGAAAAAGAGACAGGGTCCTCTTTTATTGATGATTACATTTCAAAGGGTTGTTTCATAGATCCTAGAGAAAGACCTGGATTGTAGAAGATTTATATCTCAAAGGAGCAGAAAAAGAATTTACAATTGCAAGTTTTCTAAAGTAAATATTTAAGGAAAAAGAAGTAGGGTCCTGTAGTCAGGAAAAAAAAAACACCTGTTGAAAGTCCTGGTTACAGAGCAGGACAAAGCTTGTAAGAGGGAGCATGCACATGTCTATGTTTGCCATATACTAGGTGTACTGGTTAATAATGTGGATTTTTTTGAATAGATGGAGTTACACCTATGTTGATATATATGCGATTTGAAGTGTATGCTATTTTGTTGTATTGACAACAAGCTTCAAAACTTCATATGTCAAATTTTCTGAAGATGTTAACATCATAGGTATTTTTGTGCTTAAAAATGTAGAATTTCATGCCAAAAAAAGAGTATTTGCGGGAAGTTTTAATTTATTACTTTATTTTGAGGAAAAGTGCTGCTGAAAGTTTGTGAAAAGCCACGGCCAGCGTGGCTTTCAGGTTCAGAGGCTTGGAGAAAGAGCTGACGTGCAAATTGACACACAAGACAAGAAAAATTAATTTTGAAATTTTGGGGGGAGGCCAGGGAAAAGCTTAACTGTAGTAGTCAAGTTCCACTGAGTCTCCTTTCCCAGCTGCCTTTATTTACTAGAACACACAATTGCCTTTTAGGAATGCAAACAGACATATCAATAGTAATGTCTAGTAAACAGATTATCAGGTTTGGGGGAGTTTGCTTTAGGCCATTGAGTCAGCAATAGGTACTAAAATGCAAATTCACCCTGGAATATCAAAGGAGTCCAAACTCAGCCTTCTGGTGGACTTCTCGCATTTATATTAATTACTGTTGATCTTGGTTTCCAACAAAAGTTATTGTATACTTCTGGAAGCTTATGGGAACACTGGTTTAAACGCTTTAAAAGTAATGATTTCAATGTGAAAGACAAAGAACATCCAGGTCAATTTGAACCACGCTTTGATCGTGAAATGACCAGAATGTTCCAGAAGACACAGCAAAGTAACTTTGCTTCATGATGACTCACCATCATACACTTCAAAACCAGTTAAAGACACGTTAAAAGATCTTGCCTGGGAAGTATTAACCCACCCGCTGCAGTCACCAGACCTTGCTTCTTTAGATTACCACTTGTTCCGATCAATGGCACATGCACTTTCTGAACAGCACTTCAAAACATACCAAGAAGTGGAAAATTGGGTCTCTGAATGGTTAGCCTCAAAACAAGAAAAGTTCTATTGGGACGGTATCCACAAATTACCTGAAAGATGGGAGAAATGTGTAGCTAGCGATGGACATTACTTTGAATAAAGCACTTTTGATGTTTCTCTTGAAATTATCGTGTTTTCTTTTATTACAAAATCCGCCATTATTAACCGATACACCTGTTACAGAGATTCGGAACAATCAAACGATGCAGGAGAGATTGGAGAGATTTACTTTAATCACCGCGGTGGGCTTAGAGAAAATGAATTCAAATTCTAAGCAAAGTTACAAGTAGAACTTCCCTTTTTATTAAGGAGCCAGCCCTATGTGCACTTAGTGGTTATCTCGCAGCTGGCCTTGAAAACAACACAGTTCTATCCAATTAAAAAATGCACCTGGCATGGCATAGAGATTATGGCCATATCTAGTGTCTGGCCTACAAGGTCAGGCAACTAAGTTTATCTTCAAAGAATTCCAAACAGTAGTTTTACAAAATAGGAGTTTCCTTCTCACACCTAGTAAATTTAGAGGTGCATCTCATGCTAGATTTGGGTTGGTTGTTCTCAGATTGGTTCAAGAAGTCTTAAATCTGCAGCTGTCCAGCTTATTTTCCCAGTTGTAAGTGCAGGAGAGATGCTCTTTCCCACTCTTTACAGCTCTGAGCTGAAACCAGAAGTATAATAGCTTATTCTTTTAATTACAACATTTGAATATACAAAGTTAAAACTATTACCTCTTTTTTTATACAGGAAGTTTATATAGCATGAATGCTTAGATGTATTTGTTAGATTTATTTACACACCAGAACATCAGTTGTAATGAACTTTATATAAGGAGAGAAAAAAAAATGCACACCCCTCATCATATAAATAGAAATGTACATACTATGGCAAAGACAGCTTAAGTGCTTTCTTAAGCATCGTATGTCTAATTTATGATGATAGCTTCTTACTCCAAGTATCAGATTTTTTCCCCTCTACATCCACTTATAGTAATAATTCCATTTATTTCAAACTATGTCTCTATATTCTATTATATTGAAGCTTGCATTTATTCAATAAAGAGATGGAATAGAACACTGAGTTAAAAGTAAACATAGGTAACTATGTAGGTGCAATAAAAATGCCATTTACTATGAAAAACATTTTTTAGTCTTTTTAACCTCAAGACAGTTTTACTTTTTTGCATCTGGTTCAAAGTCAAATTGTTCCTGACTTTCTTTTAAGTTTTCTTTTCAAATTATGCCCGTTAATTAATTACATTCTTTAATTATTCTTTAATTATTTAAATGCTAAAGGCATTTTCTTTCTTTTTTCTTTTTTGAGAAGTGCTTCTATATCTTTTTAAAATTAAATTTACTGGGGTTACATTAGTTAATAAGGTCATATGGGTTTCAGGGTGTACATTATCATGATACATGATCTATATAAAGGCATTTTTTCAAAAATTTGCCTTTGACATTTTTCCATTACATATACATATTTGCACATTTATTTATAAGTGCTTTGTAAAAACAGTAAATTTTCTATCTAGCTTTATTAGCTACCAAGAAGATGCAAAATATAAAATAAAATTCATGAAGAAAGATGTAAGAAAGCCATGTTTTAGTTGGCTTATAAATCCTGAAGGAAGACCTATTTGCATATGACTCAAGCTAAAGAAGCATTGTGATTCACTGATGAATTGATAACTGGTTTTCAGTATAGCACAAGCTGAATATTTTCTTAAAACCTCCAGCTATCGATCTACTGGTGTTGCTCAGTGGATAGGGAGAGCATAGACCCACCAAAAGGTCTCAGATTCTATTCATGGTCAAGGGCGCATACCTGTGTTGCCGGTTCGCTCCCCATTCCCAGTAGGGGTAGGTGCGGGAGGCAACCGATTGATGTGTCTCTCTCACATCCATGTTTCTATCTCTCTCTCTTTTCTCTTCCTCTCTCTGTCTTTTCCACTCTCTCTAAAAAAAAATAAAAATAAATTGATGGAAAAAAATTTTTTATGTGAGGATTAACAAAACAAATAAAACCTCTAGCTATCTACAATATATGTTAATATGTTTAAAATGGCTTTCTGCAATGAATATAAAGTTTGACCTTGTGCACTTTTAGATAGTGTAAAAGAAAAGAAACAACTAGTGCCATTGTTAAAAGAAGTGCATGGATGAAAAATGTTTTATTATTTTGCTTTCCTCCCACTCAATAAGTTTCCAAAATTTATGCAAAGTTGTAAGAATTGTTTTCTAAACATTATAGAATTAATGAACCCAGCATTTACCAACTATTCTTGTCATTGACAAAATTTAAAGGACCAGTAAAGAGTTATTTTAAAAATAATGATATTTTAAAAATGTCATACAATTGTTAAAATAAAAGAATACATAAAATGCTACAGATAATAAATGATAGTGTATGTACTTTGGAATAAAATAGAAATATTCTAGTCTCATTACCTAAAATAATTGTGAAACTGTCTGAGATACATTATTTTTAATCTGCAAAAAATTAGTATATGTTTGACATATCGGTTTATTGTGAGACTTAAATGACATGAGGTTTTGGTAATATATGAAGTGTCAATCAAATTATTAAGGGGCTTTTAACATTTTGTTATTTAATATCATAACCACCACCTGATAAAAATATTATGCCTATTGCATTAGGTACTTTTTATATCATTGAGAGTATTCCTAATGTTGAACAAAAGGAGTATGATCATATTATTATGGCTCTTGTCCCATTATAGGAAAAAGTCATTTAAAATTTTATAATCTTAATTATTTCATTATGATTATGTCTATTATCTGATAAGAAAGTAAAAGTATCTGACAGGAAACTTAATCTAGTCTAGTATGTCTAGAAGACTTTTTCATTTCCAACTTGATGAGTAATATATAAATTGGAGTTAGGCAATAGCAAGAAAATTTATAGTAGTGATAAAGTATGTGAATTTTCAGAGGGAGCTATGGGCTGATTTTTGTTTCTGAGAACAGAAATTTGATTGGTCGGCCTGAATTTTGGTAAGCAATGGGAAGAAAAGCTCAAAATGAGTTTGGAGAGTTCATGTTAAGCTACTATAGGGTTAAAGAACTCTATTATAAAGGCAACAAGAAACCATAGAAGAATCTTCAGTAGGAAAATGGCATGATCAGAATTGACTGTAATGCTAATTTGTACTAAATTCTGGAACAAGAGTGTGTATGGAGTGAGGAGCAGCAGTAATGTTTCTGAACACTCAGCCACCATTGCCCAAAGATATCAAAGTGGACAACTGCATCTAGTGACATGTTTCTATGCAGTGGTCACCTCTGACAAGAAAAAAAGGCGACTTTATGCTTTATTTATACCCACTGAAACCACATCAGTGGGAAAATGTCCAGGTACGTTCAGTGCCTGAAGTAATTTCAATTATGTGGACTGTGTTGCTGATATATCATCTATAAAACAAACCTCCCCCCTCCATGATCTTGTGACCTATTTTATGCAATAAGACCCCTCAAAGGGCATAGATAGGTGTTCTTTCCTCCTTTTCTTTTTGAAAATAGTATTTTTCTCCATAAAAATCCTGAATCATTTCTTACACTTAAAGTTTTTACTCACTATAATATTCAATACATTTTATTTTCCCAACACATAGGCCACATGGAATACATCTTATTTTTTAACAGCATATATGCCATACAAAACTATTTTTAAGTATGGCTGACAATAGGGAGACACTCTTACTGGGTTTATTTTCCATATTTATTACAATCTAAACTTTTCCTTTTTAACACAATGCATTCCTCTCCTGACTATAATTATGCATTATTTTGTCCATAGAGAGGCTATAAATGACTCAGAAAATGAGGGGAGAAAAGCTTCTAGAATACTGAGCTAATAATGGTCTATTGATTTCTTTGAAAATTTCTTTATGAGACATCTTCGGATGTTGAGAAATATATGATAATTGGGCTAGCATCTGAAAAAGTACACATTTTCCTGACATATTAAAGAATACTTATTTTCCAGGCATAAAAAAGAGAATGTGTGAAGACAATGCTTTAAAAGGAAATAAAGTTAATGAATGTTAATTATCCAAGCCTGTGAAGAAGCAATAATAGCAAGACTTAATAGTAAGCATAGGAAGACTGATTAATATGACAGAATTACAATTAATTGTACTAAAGGACAGAAAACTCTCAGACTGTTTCTTTTTTTTTCTTTACCAACCCACCACAAATACGTATGAATTAGCGCTTTCTATTTATTGGCCTTCCTTTGTCCTGCACATTAATTACTTCGGAAAACTTTCCAGGCATTTGGATTTTTATCAATCTTGTAAGAACAATACAAATAATTTTTGATCCTTGAAATATTAATGGCATTCAATACACAGATCCTATTTAAGACTATTTAAACCTGCTCAGTTTTATGAGTGCTGGGTGAAGTTGTTTCTCCATTGTATTCTTTCAAAAAACAAAAATCTACTCAAAGAAAAAAGAACAATGTGATTGCAAAGCAACCTAACTATCCTGACAATGAAATGTGTAATCCCCAACAGCATTCAATAAGGAGGGAATTCCAAATTCAGTGAAGAGGGGACAAGTAAGGTGAGACAACCAGAGTCTGTAACAAATTTCAGATTAATTTGGTATAATGCATTTCTGAAATATGAGCTCAATCAAGGAAAAGAAACAATTATTTCTTAGGAAAACACAAGTAGACTGTGCTGACAGAAGGAGCTACATGGAGTCTTGACTGTCACTACAGAATAGCAAAAGAATAACAGCTGAGAGAGAAAGCATGTAAATACACTAGGGTTTCAAGGTACATTAAGTAATTTAACTGGTTTATTTGTTTACATAATTGTGATTATTAGCATACAAAGATTTATTTCTATCTTATTACTTTGTGTAAATTGTAGCATATTTTTTCACTTTTTTCTACTTTTCTGCCTTCTATTTATCTAGTTTTCTATGTTTTTGTGTCTAAGTTTTATTCTTTAAATGCTATCCTAATAAATTGGGCACACTTTCAGTCTATTATTTATCTGTTCAACAAGCAATATTAAGAAATAAAATATTTAACTTCAATTTTATTCATCTTTATTTTCCATGTTATTATCACCTAAACTTGTTTATTTCTTATTTTATTATTACTTCCAATATGTATTTGTGTTATTCAGTTATTTGTTTACAGATTATCCATTTGTTTAACATATTTCTCAATATTTTTTAAATTTTTATTTCTTCTTTGAATTTCTTTCTCTCTTAAATCTATCCTTGCTAATCTGGTAAGTAACTGTCAGTAGCAAATTTTCTGTTTTTTTTTTTTTCCTTTCTTCATCTTTTTTTTAATATATTTTGTTGATTTTTACAGAGAGGAAGGGAGAGGGATAGAGGGTTAGAAAATTCGATGAGAGAGAAACATCGATCAGCTGCCTCTTGCACACCTCCTACTGGGAATGTGCAGGTAACCAAGGTACATGCCCTTGACTGGAATCAAGCCCGGGACCTTTCAGCCCGCAGGCCGACGCTCTATCCACTGAGCCAAATTGGTTAGGGCTTTTTCTTCTTACTATTGAAGAGAGTTGAGCAAGATACAAAACTGCAATATACTAGTAACTCTTATTCCATCTCATTTTTTTTTAAAGATACCATTCTAAACAAACAAACAAACAAACAAACAAACAAAAAACAGCACAGCAAAATAAATAAATAAACAAACCATTCTATTGGTTTTGTCTTTTTGTTGTTATTAAAGAAAAACCTTTTATATATTATTTTTACTATTTTCAGAGAGGAAGGGAGAGGGAGAGAGAGATAGAAACATCAATGATAAGAGAGAATTATCAATTTACTTCCTCCTACATGTCCCCTATTGGGCATCAAGCAGTACCCGGGCATAGGCCCTGACCAAGAATCTAACAGTAACCTCTTGGTTAGACCAGGAATCTAACAGTAACCTCTTGGTTCTTGGGTCCACACTGGACCACTGAGCATACCCAATTTTTCATTTTAATAATGTCTTCTTTGTAGGTAACCTTTTTTCTCTCTTTTTGGTTACTTTTAAAATCTTAAAACCTCTTTGCCTTTAACATTTTATTTTATTACATGTCTTCTTTTAAAAATTAAGTAAATACGTGACATTTTCAAATGATATCCATAGAAAAGTGACAGGTACTTGAAATTTTTCAGTTCTGCAATACTATTTTTTTCCAATTACAGAAAACTCAGGGGAGAAAGTGTTTGTTATAGAATAGTGACTATCTCGGCAAATTTGCTTTTCTTAGATCAAATTTAACAAAAAAAAAATTCATTGATATATTTCTATAAATCTACAAAACACATATGAAAATATGGGAAAACATGTAAGCTGTGTCTACCTTAACATCAGGGATTTCAGAGAATGTAATCTTGTTCTTGAAATTTTCTTGGCATAATAGATACTAAAGTCATTTGGTTCTTTTCAACAATATTACTACATTTCTACTCATAGCTCAGCACATTAGCTTGTCAGGAAAAATCATCACCTAGCAGATCCAAATATGTTTATAACATTTTTATGGGCTCCCTCTAATGGATGCATGCCATCAAGAAAAACCATTCTGATATCATTTTTATGCAGCACAATAATGTTTCATAGTCTATATGAGATTTCCCATTTACAAGGGTTAGAGAAATTTACATATAAAGTGGGGTAGCCCAAAAGTGCCACATCATTAAGTTAAAGCATAGCACAATATACCCATTAGTTTAAGATTCTGTTGCATTTCTTTAGTTAAGCAATTTCTGCATGCCATCATATTTCCACAGATAAGCACACAAAAAACAAGAAGCCATTTAACTGCTTATTTGAGATACACTGGTTTGTTTTTAAGATATTGCTTTGTTTTTACTAATGTTCCCAGAGCTTTCATTGGCTATCCCTAAAAGCTTCTCTGCTCTCAATGCTTTCATACCATGTTCATAATAGGAATAGCACCTTCTTAGAACATACGGCAGTCTGTGAAAGATATCCTTGAATGTTCCCTAGAGACTGCTGTGATCTTTTATTTTATCCAGAATGTAATGATATTCACATCAGAATTGACCCAGGGATGACATTGGGCTCAGTCTTCTTACTGATTCAGCACAATAATAAACCTAGATAACAGGGAATCCACTTGTTCCTCCCTCATTATTCACAAAATATTCCCATCTCAAAATAACCAGTTAGAATAATTGACTCCAGCATGTTTTTCATGCCACAGCTCCTTTAAGAGCTCACGGGGAACCTAACAGAGATGCCCATGGTGTCTATATTAAAGAATATGGAACCCGAGATTGTCAGTCTGGTCTCTGGAGTGTCACATTCCCTGCTCCTGAGATCAATCTGGCCGCTTTTAGTCCTAGGATCTCTCTAAATAGACAAGGCACTGAAGAAAATGTCATTCAGTGTGAATGTGTCCCTCAGTTTTCTTGGTTCACTTAAACTATTACTTTCCTAAGTATAATCAGATGTGTTTTTAACTGTTGTATTCCTTTGTCTAGTGGTTTTGTACAATGTTTCCAGACCTAGAAGGGGTCATGTCTTATTTCTTTCCCCTTGATGTCACTCCCTATTTACCTTCCCCCTTCTCTCCCTGCTGCCTTTTTTATTCTTTCTCTTCTTTCAATCCCACTCCCATGGAGATTGTTTCTTAGAAAATATAGTGTAAAGCATCATGGTTGCTCCATATTTTATTTACATTAATGTTTATATCAATTAGATCCTTAATATGAGTCTTCTATTTAAGGTTAGATAGTGAGGGTTGGCTGAGAACCACATACATACTCACGATTCCTGAGTGATTTATTTGCTTACTCTACTTACTAATTGTATTAATTTATAATAAAATTGTTCACGTGGAACAGAAAGGCTGATTGAGAGTGGCTTATTGAGGCTGATTGAGAGTGGCTTAAACATTTTTTTCAATACAAAGGTCAATGATGAATAATTTCTGCTCTGACACCGTTCAGCATGTGGCTTTTCACCACATGATTGTATTTGGACACTGCAGGTCTGGACACTGAATCCATTTTTGAGGCAGGGAGAATAACTGAGGGGGTAAAGTGCAAAGTGACACCTGTAGCAGGAAAGCTTACATAGTTTTGAGAAATCTCTAACAGAATTTGGCTTATTGCTTTGTTGTGAAGGACTCTGTCAAAAGGTCATGTGGCTGCACAAGATGAGATGAGACATTGAAACATAGCTCTCTGGAATACAGTCAGTGACTATTGTTGAAAATGAATGGATAGGCAACTTGCACTAATGCCACTGAACCGGCTTCTTTGTACAGCATATGTATCATAGTGGAACATAATTTAATACATGAAATTAGAAGTTCAATATGTCATTTAAAAAGTAAGCTAGTCACAACATAAGGCAAGATTATTATATTTGGTACATTGAAATAATGGGGGGGGGGAGAATGTATAGTGCAGAAAGAAGGGGTAGAAAACCTGTGAGAAGCAGAAAGGATTCATAAAATAAAGAGGGACATCTGTAGACAGCGCCTGGGAAGGCACATAGGCATTCCTTAATTATTGTCAGCTGAACCCAGTGGCGTAGGCAAAGCCACGCCCTGGGAACACGCCTTGCCAAAAGGGCAAGGGTGTGGTCAGCTTGACCTTCATTTCAGCCCGTGGTGTGGGGAAGTGGGTTTTGATATCTAAATCCAACCTAGCACCAGGAATGCTCAGGGCCTACTCAAGAATGCAAATAATCTCCTTTTGTCTTGACCTTTTGGTGAAACTTCCTGGTATTTGGGATATAAAATAAACTCGCTGGATTGGCTCTGGGTCACTGTCCCTGTCTCTCCATCAGAAGAGGACAGTGGTCCCACCTGGTCCCAGCTCTTTTCCTTCTATCTCCGTGTCTTGTCTCTTTCTTTTATTTCTCAATCCCCAGCCGCCCCTACTCAGGAACTGGTCCCGCTCTCTAGCCATGTTGGAAGCAGAAAGAGAGAAATACTTACAGACATCTGTAATTCTTTCAACAATAAGATAAATTTTAAAAAGAAAAAAGAAAATAAATATATATAAATGAAAATATTTTTAAAAAACAATAGATAAAAGTTTTTTTAAAAAAATCATGATACACTTTTACCCCCAAATTCCTGAGGTGAAATAAAACCCAATAAGAAACTTATAAAATGAAAAATCACAGTTAATAACATCATAATAAAGCTGCTGAAATCCAAAGAAATTAAGGAAAATACAATGTATAGAAACACTTATTTTTTTAAATATATTTTTATTGATTTAAGAGAGATGAAGGGAGAGGCAGAGAGAGATAGAAACATCAATGATGAGAGAGAATCATTGTTTGGTTGCCTCCTGCATGTCCCCCACCGGGGATCGAGACTGCAACCTGAGCAAGTGCCCTTGACTGGAATCAAATCTGGGAACCTTCAGTCCGCAGGCTGATGCTCTATCCACTGAGCCAAACCAGCTAAGGCAATGCTTATTTTTTATTAAGACACAGAAAATGTAAGATTTGAAAGATATAATAGATATTATGCAAATACTAGTCAAAATAAATACTTGAATATGTACAAATATTTGACAGAGTAGGCTCTAGGTTAAGAAAATACTAGTGTTGGAGAAGGCTGAAGTGTTCTTATATTTTATAATGTAAAATATCTACAACAATGTCAAATATATGGTAGGTTTTTAATACCTAGTGGGGCAAAAGTAGGCTTACCTCTGTTTGTATAGAAGATAATATAATAACTAATAAATAAAACAACAATAAGTTCTGTTTTGCATACTCACAACTGTAAAACTATTTTGCCCCATCCTGTATTTTCTATATCTATGTCAAAATATATTATAAACTGAAGTAAAGATTATCCATCTTTGTGGGTCTATTCAATTTATTTCATTCAAAAAGTAACTAATAACATATTTATGATGAAAATTCTCACTTCGACTTTTAAATGTAGCCTAAAATAATCCACTGTACCAAGAACAGAAATATTCTTACATAGATAGTGAAATAGTATTTATAATTGACCTTAAATCAAAGTCATATAAACAATATTAATAACTGGTAATATTGGTTGAAGTAAACAAATTCTGTAGTTTTAAGATAGCCATACATTGGCGAACTATAAAGCAATAAAGGAAAATGTGCCATGTAGAGCTACATATGCCTATGTTAAAAAGTGACAATGTATGTTAGATAAAAAAGCAAATTTGCAGAGAAATATTCAGAGTATGATCGTGCTTATCTAAAACACATTTGCAACTTGTATGTATGGTCTGTACCTATGTATAGTTTGTACATGCATATGGAAGGATACATAAAATATGTTGCAATTAGCTCTGAGTAGTTGGAATGGGAAACTGCTTGGGATTGGTGAAGAGCAAATCATTATTTTTCTTCTTATTCCCTATGAACCTTTGCGTAATTTTGGCTTGTTTTGTATTTTTGTGTGTATGTGTGTGTGTTTCAAAGAACAGTCTATTATACTTTCATAGAAAATTAGAAACTTGTTCAATTTTAAAATATCACCAACACACACACACACACGCACGCACACGCACACACACACACACACACACACACACACGTGTGTGCAGTAAAAAGGTGTTCCCCAACATTTGGATTACCAGGATTAGTATAATTTCTGTAATGAATTGGCTTACCCATTTGGAAAGAATGGCATGCAAAGCATATGCCACTATTTCCTACTGCATTATGAAATTAAAACTGTACTTTGCCAAAAAATGCCAGATGGCCACGACGTACCAATTGCCCATATTGACTATGGTGCCACATTTCAAGGTTGGAATAAGGCAGAAATATGGCGCAAGGTATCATAAATGCCAGGAAAGATTGTTAGAAGACATTGGTCAATATGAATTTCCAGGCATTTCCACCATCTATACTATATTACACTGGATATTAAAAAAATAAAATTAAATAATAAAGCAGGCCTATGTTTTAGAAGAAATAAGCATCATTTAGCATCTATTCTATAGCTTTCATGAATTGTTCCTTAGATGAAATTCACATTTTTATAACCCTTTTCTGGATGCTGAGATCTGCACCAGTCTTCTTTAGGAAACTATTTATTTGTTCTACTTGATTTTCGGGTTTCCACCGTAGACAAACCATCCAACTTAAATTTTTTTTTAAGTTGATTAGATAGAGAACATGAAATGTCATTGAGTAGCCTCTATTTATACCATTTGTACACATATGTTTAGCCTATATGCTGATAGGATCCAGTCAAAATGACAAGTGACATTTTATGCCACTTGTAAGCAGATATCTCTTAAATTTTAAACAGGATAACTTCAGAGCTTTTCCTTTATGAAAATTAAATCAATGTTGCAGTAGGTGCTATGGTGCTCTTCCAAGACGGAGGGCCCCACTCCACCAGCTTGTGGGACTGTTGATGGATGCCAATTTTAATCTAAATCCCTCTCTATGAACTATCTTCAGGCCCCTCACTAGGGCAGCCTGCAGCCCATAACTGTGTGAGCACATTTGCTTTATCACAAAATATAAAGCAAGATTTATCTTCTCCTATCCACATTGAATAAATTTTAAAACTGATAACAGTGAAGAACAAAATAACTCTTCCAACAGTATAGACACATTTATTGTCTCTTAACCTTAGAATCTGCATGTCTCCTGCTGCCTGCTTTATTCGTTTGTTAAAAAATCCTCACCAAGGATATATTTTTTGTGTTGTTCTTCTTGTTCTTCAAAAGAGAGGAAGGTAGAGAGAGAGAAACATCCATATGAGAGAGAAGTATCGATCAATTGCCTCTGTGACATGCCCCGACCTGAGATGGAACCCGAAACCTACATATGTGCCCTGGCGGGGAATCAAACCTGCAACCTTTTGGTATACAGGATGACGCTCCAACCAACTGAGCCAACAGGCCAGGGCCATGCTGCCTGTTTTAACAGATCATGAACTCAAGTGTAGAACCTGTTGGCAGAGCATATCAATGTTTTCACTCCCACACCAAACAAGTATGAGAATTTGTAAAGCTTAATTACAAGACATTTTCTATTCAAAGTCTGAAGTAATGCACAATTAAACATAAATTTATCATATTTACTAAAGCTTGCTTTGTTTATAACAAAAAAAGATAAAGAAGAAAATCTTAGTAACATATGAGAAATCACATCATTTACTGCCTCATGCTCACAAGTAATTGCCAGTAGCATTATTTTCCCAAGGAGGATTGAAAAGTGCATGTATATTTCAAAAATCAAATGGAATTTTATCTATAATTTTGTACAGGGAAACAAAGCGCCCCACATCACTTTAAGTCATTTTAACCTACTTACATTTTATTATTTATGGCATAAAGCCACTTTTTGTTGTGTTCCCTAAGTTGCTAATGTGTTTAGCAATATTTAACAGCTTTATGTCCCCAATTTTCCCAATACAGATTCACCTATCATCTTTTGGAAAATTAATATGAAACTAAGTTTAAGCTAAGTTTTTTAATGAGGTAAATGATCAGCCTCAGGTGTTGATTAACAATGATGCTTCAGTCATCATGCTCCGGACACGCCTGTACTTTTAATGAGGTATAATAAAACCGCATCAGTTAATTCTTGTTGCATAAAAACACTCAACACCCTGTGGCTTGTAATAACACTCATTTATTGTTGCTAATGCATTTGCTTGTCACTGGAGGCTTGTTGTTCTAGGCAGAACCTGGCTGGGGCAGCTCAGCTGTGGTGGCTCTGCTGCCCATCACTCTCCTCTTTCTCCTGGGTCCATGATGGTCTCATAGGGATGTCAAATGTGCAAGCACATTAGTGGAAAGATATGAAACGTTTTCAGCCCTTGGTTGAATTGGTGCACTGGAAACTCAATTGCTCTCATATACCAATGTCCTTAGCAAGTCATGGGGCCAAGCCCCATGTTCAGGAACTCTGCTCACAATGAGGCATGACAAGATTGTAGATGCAAGGAGGGGTCAAAATCAGAGTCAAGAATTCACCCAACCACACATACACACAAATAGCAACAACAGAACAAATTATCCTTACTGCTCTATTATGATTTTTGTTTCTTTTATAATGCTATAGAGAAGGCATTTACTGAACTGTTGTTAGTTACACATGGCACAATCTTAGGAGTGAAAAGCTTTTTATGAACTAGTTCCTTCTCTTTGTTAAAAATATGAACCACTTGAAAGCCAGATAATAGATATTTATCTTATTTTTCATGGCTGAAGTAGAGATTATGAAATGTACAAAAGCAAACTGGAATTTATTATTCATTCAATAAATACTGTTAAAATCTCCTATGTAATTAGCATTCACAAGAATATGAGAATGAAAAGGACTATAGAGTATTCTTTTACATTTATTTATTTATTTATTTATTTATTTATTTATTTATTTATTTATTTACTAAGAGGCCCAGTCCACAAATTCATGCACCAGTGGGGTCCCTCGGCCTGGCCTGTGAGACCAGGCTGAAACCCGCTCTCTGACATCCCCTGAGGGGTCCCAGATTGCAAGAGGGTGCAGGCCAGGCTAAGGGACCCCACCAGTGCATGATCAGGGTTGGGGAGGGATGTGAGAGGGCTCCAGAGCATGTCTGGCCCATCTCACTCAGTCCTGATTGGCCAAACCCCAGCAGCAAGCTAACCTACCAGTAGGAGTGTCTGCTCCCTGGTGGTCAGTGCACATCATAGCAAGCGGTTGAGCAGCCTTAGCATATCATTAGCATATTACACTTTGATTGGTTGAATAGACGACTGGACGACTGGATACTTAGCATATTAGGCTTTTATTATATAGGATTTGTTAATCTTCACAGGAGGATATTTTTTCCATTGATTTTAAGAGAGAGTGGAAGGGAGGGCAGAGACAGAGAGAGAGAAACATAGATGTGTGAGAGAGACATCAATTGGTTGCCTCCTGCACTTGCCCCCACCCAGGAGCAAGGGACTGAGTCTGCAACCAAGGTACATGCCCTTGACCGGAATCGAACCTGGGATCCTTTAGTCAGAGGGCCAATGATATAACCATTGAGCAAATCCTACTCAGGCAGAGTAGATATTATTGCTGTCACACATAGAACAGTCTAGGGAGGTTCATTTGGCATGAGATATGTGGAGTATAGCTACAGAGAGAGATGGCAACTATGTCGCATTTTAAAACATGATGTAGTTAGAAAAGTAAGTGAAACATTTATCATATTTGGGACTTAGAAATTGTTGTAATATTATAATATTTCTAATATTTCAATACCAATCTAAAGGAAGGTAGGTAATATAGGTGAGTACAATAAGCAAGGTGAGTGTTCAAAATATTTTACAGCAGTTGCATTGGGAGAAGAGAGAAATGGACTATTTGAGGGGCATATAAGAAGCTAAATCAACATGAATTTTTGATAAATTAGGAAAGAGATGTGGAGAAGTTTTTGGTTTAAATTTGAATTTCCCTGATGATTGGTGATGTTGGCCTCATTTTCATATATATATATATTTGCCATTTCTATGTCTTCATTTTTAAAATGTCCATTTAGATTTTTAGCTAATGTTTAAATCTAATTATTTGGGGGGTTTGCTATTGTTTTATACAAATTCTGTACATACTTTGGATATTAACCCTTCATCAGATATATGGTTTTCAAAATTTTTCTCCCATCCCACAGTTGCTTTCTTATTCTTCTGATTGTTTTCTTTGCTGTGCAGAAGCTTTTCAGTTTGATCTCGTCACTTGTTTAGTTTTGCTTTTATGCCTGTGCTTTTAGTCATCTCCAAAATAATCATTTAAGGGCAATGTCAGGGAACTTTTTCCTCTGCTTTCTTCTAGGATTTTTATAATTTCAGATTTATGTTTAAGTCTTTAATGCATTTTGAGTTAATGTTTGTTAAGTGGTAAAAGATGGGGGTCCAATTTCATTATTTTGCACGTGGATACCCAGTTTCCCCAGCACCATTTATTGTAAAAATTGTCCTTCTTCCATTGTGTGGCTATGGCACAGTTGTAAAAGATTAGTAGAGCATATATGTGTGGATTTATTTATAAACTTTCTATTGTCTTCATGAATTGAAATAATTAATGTTATTGAAATGTCCATATAACTCAGAGTGATTTACATATTTAATGCAATCTCTATTAAAATTGCAATGTCATTTTTTTACAAAAATAAAAAAAAATCTAAAATTTGTATGAAATCACAAAAAACCCTGGAAGCCAAAACAATCTTTAGAAAGAAGAACAGAGATGGAGGCATCACAGTTTCTGCGATGCTTAGGGTAAATTCTAAGCTTTTTAAGGCAATGGATTGCCACAGACTGTTTGTGGGACTAGAACATAAAAAGTAATTATTGTTAGAGGTCACATATCTTGTAATTCCTTCTGTTTCTGTTTCTATTAGCTGTCTGGCTTCGGTGACTCTAGCTGATTTCCATATTATATTATCCTGTGATAAATGATAAGCTTTGGGGCATTCACAGCTATGTAATTCTGCACATACCCTGTGGTGATATCATTTCATTCAAGTCTCCAACCAGCTACATGCCAAGCCCAGATACTGAGAACGGAACTACATCTATTAACAAGTCCTTCATTACAGGGGAAATGCTTAGCTAAAACCTGTTCAAAATATGTTAGCCATTCAGCAACAAATGAGCATCAGTTTTGTAAAACAAAATATAGTAATGGCATTATTTTTAAATAATGTGAATTTTCTTTAGGATCCAATCTAATGGGTTTCCTAATTGATTTTGATTGTTGATGGCCACACCTGATTATTCTTCCCTTTACTGTCACAGTTCATCCCTGTGGGTTTTTTTTAATTGAAAAATGTCTTCATTATTTTTTTTAAATTTCTTTATTGATTAAGGTATTACATATGTGTCCTTGTTCCCCCATTACCCCCCAACTCCCATTCATGCCCCCACCCCCCTGTTGTCTGTGTCCATTGATTAGGCTTATATGCATGCATATAAGTCCTTTGGTTGATCTCTCCCCCTTACCCCCACTGTCCCCTACCTTCCCTGAGGTTTGATGTTCTGATTGATGTTTCTCTGTCTCTGGATCTATTTTTGTTCATAAGTTTATGTTCATTATATTCCACAAATGAGTGAGATCATATAATATTTATCTTTCTCTGCCTGGCTTAATCCCTGTTTTTTTGTTGTGGTTTTTTTATCACCTACTGGAGCATTATTGTCACGTCTAGATAAATTGTTAATATCAGTATTGTCTAGTTTCAAATTCAAGCTTTCATCCATGTATCTCGTGGCACCAGTCCCACTGAGCTCTGTCCAGGTCCTGATGTTAGCCTGTTGTCATGCCCACGTTTCCACACTGCAAACACCGCAACTTAACAGAATAGGAACCTACTTACTGAGGCACCACCAGTAAGGACATTGTTTAACTTCATTTTCCCTTACCTTGGTTTTTCTAACTATATGGTGAACTCTGACTTTTTAATATGATATTGTATGAATTTTATCTTCTTTATCTAGTGCCTGATGCATCAACTACTGTATGAGAGAGATTTTTTTTTTCAAAGCTTCTTCCAACCAGCTTCCCAAGGGAGGTCATTGTACCTTGCTTCCTATTCACAGACGTAAAAGAAAGAAATATTTTCTGCTCTGTTGGAGATTTCAACCATTACCTGAACTTCCTAATGATAAGTGATACTTAGTGAGTGCTTTCTATTTTCCAGGTACTGTTCTTATTATTTTACATGATCTACCCAATTAAATTCCCACAATAGCTCTATATATTTGGCACTGTCTTTCCCCCAATTTTATAGAAGTACCTGAGGCACATAAAAGTTAAATCACTTGCTAAATGTAATGAAGTTAATAGTCAGTGGAACCAGAATTTGAAACGGATTTCACCTTCTTAAATAATGTGTAATGGTGCCTTTTCCTATATTTAAACAAAAATATTTTTGGCATCAATTACTTCAAGATCTTATAAAAATTACACTTCTTGTATGGACCTGTGCCTCCTCTTTATTACTTTAAATTGGGTCAATACTCAGTTTTAATGCATGTGCTCTATGTGTGTGTGTATATATATATATTTTTTTTTTTCAATTTATCAAGCTATTTTTTTCTTAGTAAAGGTTTCAAATGGAGGTCAGTCAAGCCTTTTGATCAATTCAGTACCATGCCATGGGCACATACTACATTCAATTATACTAGTTAGTAAAATGCTATATAAATATCACTCATTTGTATTCCTAATTTAACATTAATGCGAAAACCGTTATTTTATCTTCAGTGTTGTTAACGTGTTTTAAAAATCATATTGAAAAGAGCCATGAAGAACTATTTACTGAATCGCTTAAGGATGGAGATGAAGAGCACTTCAAGTCAGGGACGGGGAAGTACAATTAGTGAAAGAAGAAGTCAAAATGTGACAGAGACCTCAGCAGATCCCACAGGACCTTTGGGCCTGCGATGGCTCTTGTGCTTTATACGTCCACCACAAGCAGATGTAGATGAGGGCTTCCTGGCAGAAGGGAAGATACCCAGGGCAAGACAGCTTCCTGAAGTGAGGACAATGCCCAGAGGGAAAGCAGCTCTGACCCACCAGTACCCAGTGCTCCAGGCAGCAAGGGGAGTGAGTGCCACAGTGCTGAGGAGGGATCTTCAAGGGCAGCACAGCAGTCAGGACCACACCATTGCTGAGCCAATGACATCCCTCTGAGCCCTCATGTGAGATATTATCAATGTAGCAATAAAAATCCCATTGTTAATAACCTCAGAATCTGAAGAATTTTTGCAGTTGTTGAGTTTAACAGTCAAGTTGGAATTATGTTAATTTTTTTTTTTTTTCACTTACAGGTGCACTGACCTGGGATAGTCTAAGATTGTGTGAGGTAAGGTATGGTGGAAATACACTGATTAAAATATTAGGAATGAGCAAAGAAAAATATATCAATAAGTTAAAACTGCAAGTTCATGCAACAAATTATATTTTAAGTACACTATAAATATTTAATTATGGTTCACAAAACTATTTGCTTATTCTACTATCTGTGCTTTTACTACATATATATATAGAGGTCCCTGAGAATTATTAATTAATTAGAGTGGTTTTTTTTTTAATCTGGTTGAATTGCCCGTGTCTATTTATTTCCAACGTAATGAGAGGCAGGGGAAGGATGCAGGATTTGTAATTTTATTCCAGTTCTGTCTTTATCTAACTTTGGAGCTGGGATTTTTGATATTTCTGAAGTTGGAGTTCAGATCTATAAATAGTAAAATATGTTCATTCAACACCTAGTATGACTCCTGGAACCCATATGACCTCAATTAGTATTTATTGAATGAACACACAAATCATTATTTGTTCATTCATTGCATTATAAAAATGAGAAAATAACTATGAACTTTGTAGTTTATTTTTTTGGCTGTTCTGACTTTTGGTATTACTGTTTACTTTTCCATTCTTAATTGTTTTTCAAATCAGAGAATTAGAAAAGGAAAAAAAATATATACAAGTGGATATAACAGAAATAGCAGTGCTAATTAGTGATTACTGAAAAAGCTTTCATTGGAAGAAGCAGCAATGCATTGAGGTTTGAGGATTAACTGGTTATCTGTTATTTATTTTGGGCACACAATTAGCATAAATAATAAAGACTTGCTTGAGAGATATGTTTAAATATGAATGAATGTTTGAGATCTGTTAGTACAAATCTCTACTTTGACAATTGAGGAAAATGTAATTTAGAGAAGTTTTAAGTGGGTTACTCAGAACCACGTGATTGTTAGTTCTTAATTAAGAATTCTAATTTCCCTCTATTTAGTACTGCACAGTTGAGAATATTATGAAAATACAGGTAATTTTTTTATTTTGTATCCATTATAATGCTTTTTACCTTACAATATGTTTGCTGAATACAGGTAATAACTTTTTTTAGGTAAAAGTTGTTATAGAATTTCTGTAATGATTTATTTTTCACTTTTCAATCCCGTTATGTTTTTAGCTTATAAAAAGCAAGTAGTGAGATTGCATAAACATTTATTCAAATCTGAAAAATATTTCCTAAAGTATACTTAATTTGTTCATTATTTTTTTTTGAACATTTGGATTTACTAGTATTTTTATTAGATAATTTAGTTATTTGTTCTTTGGCTGTGCTAGTCTTGAATTATATATTCTATTCCTCCAAAATACACTTTCACTCTTATTTCCACATCTCTCCAACTTTCAAGTTATATTGACGTGAATTATAGTTTTATATATTTTTATTCTTCATATTAGCAAATTCATTTTTTAATTACCCACACATATGCAAATTTACTCCTTCACCCTTGCTTCTTTTATTTTACTCTTTTAAAGTGTATTTTAGCTTCATTTTTATTAAGAATACCTTAAAAGTATTTTTAAGACAAATTTTTGAACAGTAAATTCTCTATTGTCTCCTGTGTACTTGTTGTTATAGCTGTATTTTGTTAATATGTTTTTATTGACTTTAGAGAGCAAGAGGAAGGTAGAAGGGATAGAAAGGTAGAAACATTGATGAGAGAGGAACATCATTGATAGACTTCCTCCTGCACGCCCCCTATTGGGGATGGAGCCAACCTGGGCATGTGGCCTAACTGGGAATCGAACTAGTGACCTCTTGGTTCCTGGGTTGACACTCAACCACTGAGTCACACCAGCCGGACTCTGCTGCTGCTGTTTTAAAAATAGTAAGTCTGTATTTTCTTCATCAGCTCTTATAAGACATACTAGTACAGCTAGAATTTCACATCCTAATCTCCTGATCTCTTACACAATCTTCCAGAGTTTCTGGCACTTCCCCACTCACCTGCAGTCAGTGAAATTCTGTCATGGCTGATTGTGTTTTCATAGGGTTTCAATGACACGTTGAATTTTTCTTCATATTGGTTGGCTTACTTTTCTGTGAAAACCTCTTCTAATATGAGCCTCTGGTGAATCATTTGTCGGGAATAAATTTTATATTTAAAAAATGGGTTTTGGAGGGAGGAGTAAATGTTCTCACCTAATGTGGACCATGTAAATTCAAACTGAAAACACCATGAACTTCAGTGAATTTAAATGATATTGAGACCCAGAGCCAAAAAGATAATTGTTTATATCTTATCCCTGTTTAGTAGAGAGAGTATGTTTTTCTAGCCTAGCATGTCATTAGAGATATGAGTTAAGGGTAAATATCTAATTGCAATTTGCTGCTTTACAATGAATCAAGAATTTCTTAATTTTGATCTTTTAAAATTGTATTATTATTTTTAAAGATGTCACTATTCATGTGCTCTGCCATACTTACAGAACTGAAGATTAACCTGGTCAATTTCTCATATAGTTATAGCTAACTAAATATGAATGTGTCCTTAATAATCTTTGCTAAAGTTAATAAAAAATATTAGAACTTTCTCTTATCCTGCATACAATCGTACTGCTATGACTATATTTTGAAATAAAGTCTTATTTGGATTTGGAAATTGAAAATATTATGAATTTAATCTGTATAATTAATTCACAAAAACGTTCCCTTGTTATCTGAAAGATTAAGCAATGGTCTCTTTTTATTATAAGAATTTGCTGACTGTTTACACTTTGTAGAACTATATCCTCATTGAGCTTGTAGTAATAACTTTTTAAAAATGCTATGGATTTTATTTTGTGGAGAAATAAAATTTCTGGAATCAACTTCAGGTTATAATGATTTCTGTGAGCATTACTGCTTTGTGCGAGCATGACAGAGAATTAATAAATGGAGTGGTTGTGGTTCCAGTCCAAATACCAATTGCTCATACAACTGATATATTGATTACTTACTATGTGTCAGGACCTATGCATTGCATGAGTATACAGACATAAGAAACCCAAAGCTAACGCCTGAACTCCTAGAACATTACATTTTAGATTTTTTTAATGTAATATAAAAACCATTCACTTTCCCCAAATCAAGATGAGAATACAAATTTTTTTCCTTAAGTAATATTTGTAACTCCTGCAGAGAGAATGCATTCTGTCTAAAGTTCTGATCCATGCGTTACACAGAAACTGTGTCCAAGATTGTTAAATTCCCTCTGTCTAATGCTATCTGAAAATGTCCTCTGTCACTCCTGGAATGCAAAGAAAACTAGAATTTTACAAGTTTGCCTCTCTGACCCCTCTTTACAGGACTGAAGACAGGTATTGACATTGAATTTATATGCTTTCTATATTTATTTTTAGTGCTGTGAAAGAGGAAGGATAAAAAGAAGAAAAGGAGAGAGGGAGGGAGGAATGAAGGGGTTCATTATTTCATGGATTCTGCACTCACTTTACTCAAAATAAAGTAATTCAGCCAGTTAGCTAAAACCACTAAATGAAGAAAGACCATAGTTGTTTTGAGAAAAAAATAAATATTTACTAAAGAAATAAACTAGTAAAGAATCTGAGAATAGGGGATTAGATCTTGATTCTTTCTCCGTATATATGTTTTGTAACTAGCAGTTCCAGAGAGAAAGTCTAATTATTTACCACAGCATATTAACTTTCAAAACCATCATTCACATTATAGTCATACAGCCCAGGTTACCCAAATGATGTAAGGTTTTTTTGTTTATTTTGCTTTTGTCTTTTTAAACTTAAATTTATTGGTCACATTTGTTAATAATATTAAATAGGTTTCAAGTGTACAATTCTACGATACATAATCTGTATTTGCATGTTGTTCTGAGCCATGTAGGGAGTTGTTATAAATACATTATTCATTGCACTGTTTCCAGTACATTAGAAGCAACCACATTCTACTGTTATACTTCTAACACACAGCAGAGGGCTCTAGTAGTATTGACTATAGCATTGAACATTGTATTAGCAATTTGAGCAAATATAAAAACAGACATTTATTGAACACAATATTGTAAAATCAAAATAAAATGAGAAATAAAAGTGGTAGTTATCATTTGACTTGCAAAGTTTTTTTTTCAAATTTAGTTCACTGTTCTGTTTATTTTTTTTTTCTTCTTTTTAAAAATAATTACATTAAGCCTCACCTGATCAGGTTTGTTTCTTTGCCAATATTATATTAACATTATATAGATCTGGATATTCATGATGAGAGAGGCTATCGATTCTTCCCTAAATCATTTTAGCAATAAGACCTCCAAGAGCATCATGGCTACAGTAAAAATAAGAAATAATGTTGCTCTTAAAGCAGATGAGATTATAGTTTGTAAATGAAACATAATTATTGAAAAGTTGGTAAGTATAAGGCATGGGGCCAACCACTGAAATATAACAATTGTGCATAAAATGCAGTGTCTTCTCTCATTAGCATAACTAATATAAAAAGAAACATAATTATGTAGGATAAGATAAAGTTAGTATAAATAAAAGAGGTAAAACTTAAGCAAGGTGTTAGAACAGCTCAAATGCGAAGAGTCTTATAAATTGGTGGATGAATGATGTTAATAAGAGCCAGGAGCATTTTAGGCAGAGCACAAAGCTCCACCAAGCACAGGATTAGTGCAAACACAGAGAATATCCAGGGAGTTGTAGATGCTCAACTGGACAGAGAAGTGGGTTTCAGAAAGGTGGTAACAATGAAATAAGTTTTGAGGTGTATTAATTTCATCAAGAAACTATAAAAGGTGTGATAGATAGTTTTATTTAAAATCAGGTAAGCTTCGCCCAGCCAGAGTAGTTCAGTGGTTGAACTTCAACCTATGAACCAGGAGGTCACAGTTTGATCTCAGTCAGGACATATGCCTGTGTTGCAGGTTTGATCCCCATTGTGGGGCGTGGAGGAGGCAGACAATAAATGATTCTCTCTCATCATTGATGTCTCTATCTCTCTCCCTCTCCCTTTCTCCTCTGAAATCAACAAAAAAATATTTTAAAAAAGTAAAATAAATAAAATCAGGTAAGCTTCAATATGGCCACTACTAAAACCAGAAGACTCACATGCCAACTACCTTAAAGTCATCAGGTGGCAAAGGATTCAAATTTCCACATAGCTAAGTTCACTATATAGTGATAGCATTATATGTGTAAGAATTGCTGCTGGAATATACAAATATCTCCATTGGATCTTATAAAGTTTGACAATTGTTTAAATATTTTTACTTTGCTATAGTGTCATGATGTCATACAATAAACCTCATGTACATTAAAGAAGTTTGCACAGACAGGTGCAGGGTAGAGGGGATTAAAGGGGGTAAAAGAGGACATCCGTAATACTTTCAAAAATAAAGATAATTTTTAAAAAAATTACATTATGTTTTTCCCAAAGTACATGCTGGATTCCTAGTAGAGAAAGTAAAAAAAAAAAAAAAAAAGAAAAAAAGCTCTCTGTATGAAGTAATGACTATTTTGACAAGAAAATTCCATGGAATTTTCAGTCCATTTAAATTTATTATAATTACTAATATAATTTATAAAACTAATTGACTGTGCTTTCAGCCAATCAAGTTTGTTATTTATCACTTGAGATAGATTTTTCAAATTAGTCATCCCCAATATCCATGAGACACAATATTTTATATATTTTAATTAAAGTGACATCACACACCAAGTTTTTGGTTTTGTTTGTTTTTTCTCCATAGCTTAGGCCTTATAAATGAACTGCCTCTCCCTAGTGTAAATACTTTGGTTAATATTCTTGAAATGTTTACTTATATCTCTGTGTATAGACAAAGAAAATAATTGCAGTGTAACATGGTATTTAAGAACCTAGGGTTTTTGAAGCTATCCTTTAAAGAAAAATAATATAAAAATAACCCAACCCACTTCTAACCTCAATTTGCATACTAAATATGAAGTTTCCTGATTACTACTTAAGTTTCAAGTTTACAATCAAAGTAATAAACACAGTAACATTTTAGTGATTTGATTGAATTAAATTTTTCATTTCTGAAATATTTGAGATACGCAGAGAAAAGGAGATGAACAAACTGCTAGGTTTGGAATTTACCATGCTTATTTCTTTGTTCCACTTTTGAAATGATTTAGAAACAACTGTGCAAGGATTCCTGGTCTATAAATATGCTTTATGACAGATGAATAAGCATAGATTTTGTAGTTGGCATGACTGCTACTTTAATAAGCTTTCCCAGTGGTAGGCTTTTATAACCTTGAGTAAAGTAAAACATTGTGAAAATCTATAATAAGGTTATATCTGGGGAAGGTGATACTGACAAAAGCAACATAGTAGATCAATTTGCAATGACCATGAAAATTTGGCCCTTAAGTCCTCACAAAATTGATTGATGGTACTAGCAAATGGCTCCAGGGGTCCACCCCCCATATCCAGGGTGACTCCCCAAAATGTATACACACTTTAACAGCTAATAGCTCAATTTTGAAAATAAAATGTATTTTAATAAACACTGCCTTTATAATTATTCAAAGTGTGTGTATATATTTTTGGGGATACCCTATATATCCTTATTGTAACTCTTGGAAACAAAAACACAAACAATAGAACAGGTTTACATGATAGCAATACAATTAGGAAAGTATCACCTTAGCAGGATGGCTCAGTGGATAGAGTGCCAGCCTGAAGACTGAAGGGTCCTGAGTCAGTTGCAGGCTCCTTCCAGGCCCAGGCCCTGGTTGGGGCTCCTGCAAGAGGCAACATGGATGTGCTTCTCTCACATAGATATTTCTCTCTGTTTTTCCCTCTCTCTTCCAGTCTTTCTCAAAATCAATGGAAAAATATCCTTGGGTGAGGATTAATAAAAAAAAAAAAAAAAACAATTAGAAAAGTATCAAGAAGAGGAGGTTCTCAAAAATCACCTTATTCCCTTTAAGTATATACCTTTCTCGTTTTGTTTTGTTTTTCATGATGGGAAATCAGACACTTGTTTATATAAATTTCAGTGAATTCTTTATTGAGGGTAAAACAATGAAACACCTCCTTTTCCCTATGAGTTCTAATTAAAAAAAAAAAAGTTCCTTGTTTTAAAATGTTTAAAGATTACTAATAAGTAGAGATAGAGCGGTTACACACTAACTCTTTTCTCTACCCAATAGAAAATAGACAATACACAGAAACTTGCTTCGGAAATCAAATAGTTGACATTTGATGTTAAGATAATGTCAACATTGGACAAGTTTTCTAGATCCATCACATCGTATTATATAGTTGTGTCTCATACGCATAGATGGCTAGATAATCACCAGCGGCCACCATCCACTTTGCTTCCAGCACACAGAGATAGCCTGAGAGCTTCAGATCCCTCCCAGTGGTCTTCTCCTGATTAGGGCCACATATTATTCTTAGGTCCTTGTCCCCCACAAAGTCCAGAGAATCAATTTAGTGTTCTGTGTGTGTTTTCCCAGAAGTTTCCCTGAGTTCTGAGAAAATAATGCATCCATTGTGAAATGAAAATAGGCTTGAAATTAAGTAAAAAAATAGAAAAACATCAAAACCTTCTCTTTTTTCATATATTTCATATGTACATTGAAATTCTCCCATCTTTGGTCTCCTTTTTGTCCTGGAGTCATATTAAAATATATGCCTGGTCTAAAGTGACAAGGAAAGAGGCCTTGAACTTCCAAAATATTAGAGTATAAAAAGAAGGAAACATAATATACAATAACTACAGATAAATTTAGTCTCATTCTTTGGGGTGACTAATACTAGTATTATTCTCTCATTTGAATATCACAAAGTTAATTTATTAACACTATTTTTGATATTGTCTTTAGTTATAAAAGAGCTCATAGGTAAATATTTGTACACTAGAGGCCCAGTGCATGAAATTCGTGCACAGGGGGAGGTGGTGTCCCTCAGCCCAGCCTGTACTGTCTCCAATCTGGGACACCTCAAGGGATGCCCTCTCACAATCCAGTACTGCTTGATCCCAACTGCTCGCCTGCCTGCCTTCCTATTTGCCCCTAACCGCTTCTGCCTGCCAGCCTGATCACCCCCTAACCACTCCCCTGCCAGCCTGATTGATGCCTAACTGCTCCCCTGCCAGCCTGTTTGCCCCTAACTGCCTTCCCCTGCAAGCCTGGTCCCCCCCAACTGCTCTCCCCTGCAGGCCTGGGTCCCTCCCAACTGCCCTTCCCTGCAGGCCCAGTCACCCCCAACTTCCCTCCTCTGCTGGCATGGTCACCCCTAACTGCCCTCCCCTGCAGGCTTAATTGCCCCCAACTGCCCTCCTCTGCAGGCTTGATCACCCCCAACTGCCCTCCCTTGCAGGCCTGGTCCCTCCCAACTGCCCTCCCCTGCTGGCCATCTTGTAGTGGCCATCTTGTGTCCACATGGGGGCAGCCATCTTTGACCACATGGGGGCAGCCATCTTGTGTGTTGGAGTGATGGTCAATCTGCATATTACTCTTTTATTAGATAGGATAGAGGTCTGGTGCATGGGTGGGGGCCAGCTGGTGTGCCCTGAAGGGTGTCCCGGATCAGGGTGGGGGTTCTCTTGGGGCGTGGGATAGCCTGGGCGAGAGGCCTGTGGTGGTTTGCAGGCCGGCCACGCCCCCTGGCGACCCAAGCGGAGGCTCTGGTATCTGGGAATTATTTATCTTCTACAATTGAAACTTTGTAGCCTGGAGCAGAGCCAAGCCTTCTGCTCGCTCCGTGTGGGCAGCCATTTCTGTTGGGATTTATTTATCTTCTATAATTGAAACTTTGTGGCTTTTAGGGGAGGCCAAGGCAGGCCAGGGCTGCAGAAGCTTGGCTTCCTCCATCTCTGGGGGCAACCCTAGCCTCCAGCTCTCTCCAGCTCTGTGGCTGCCACCATTTTTGTTGGGATTTATTTATCTTCTATAATTGAAACTTTGTAGCCTGGAGTGGAGGCCTGGGCCAGCCAGGGTGTGCGAAAAGCTTGGCTTCCCCCATAGCCAGGGAAACCCAAGCCTTCCTCCTGCTCTCCCTGTGGCCACAGCCATCTTGTTAGGGTTAATTTGCATACTCGCTCCTGATTGATTGGTGGGTGTGGCTTTTGGGCGTGGCTTTTGGGTGTAATGGAGTGGTGGTTAATTTGCATATTACTCTTTTATTAGATAGGCCTGTACATGCTTATGTTTCATTTATTAGAAAAATTAGTAGTAGGTATGTATTAAATTTGTATCTACTACTAAATTTATATCAAGAAATATTTACTCTTGGAAATATCATCAATAAACATATTACCTCCTCTTTTAAGGTACTTTTATTTCTTCAGTTTGTTTTTGTTTTAGTCCAAGTTATTCCAATTTCCTCTATTTTAATTCTAGGCAAGTCTTCCTAGTCCATCCAATTGCCCTGAACAAGTGCATGCATCTTATATAATAAAAGACTAATATGCTAAGTGTCCAGTCGTCCGTTCAACCAATCAAAGCGTAATATGCTAATGATATGCTAAGGCCGCTCAATTGTTCGCTATGACGCGCACTGACCACCAGGGGGCAGACGCTCAATGCAGGAGCTGTCCCCTGGTGGTCAGTGCAGCCGGAAGCCAGGCTTACAGCTGGGGAGTGGAGCCAGCTTAAGTCATCAGTCAGACATCCCCCAAGTGCTCCGGGACTGCAAGAAGGTGCAGGCTGGGCTGTGACACCCCTTACGCCTGAGTGCAGGAATTTTGTGCACCAGACCTCTAGTTTGATATAAGACTAGAACATTTTAAACAGAGGCTTAAAGAAATCTAAATGTACGTAATAAATCTTCCCCTTTTCCTACTCCCTTTCTAAGGATAAGGAAAACTTAAATGGGTTTTATCTAGTGTTATAAATGTGTGCAAGACACATCAACTTGATTGCATTAATGCTCATCAATTAATGCCTACATTCAAGAGAAGTTCCAGTTTGGACAAAATTCTGTATTGGAGAATTGAATTTCTTCCTAAGAATAATTTCATTTTTAGGTAAGAAAAAGTTTGAGTTTATGTTCATTATCTCATCATTGGCTAAGGAAACTGTCTCTACAAATCCAATTTTTCTGTCAGAGATGCGTTCTGAGTTTTCTGAATTCTGGGAGACTACTCTCCTACTTTTTCAATGATCTGGAATGTATAGAACACTATAATACTTTACATTGGAGTATATTAGAAAGATTTGGGGAAACGAGACAATATATTGGGGTTTGGTAAAATTAAATTTTTACATTATATGTTATAGTAAAATAAAATACACAGTACTGAGGGATGTACTAAATATTGAATATGGTTATGAGTTTTAAATAAGTAATAGTTATAAAACAGCTTTTTTCCCCCATTAACACAAATTTTACATATCAGCTTTTATACTATAAATGGCCACATGTAGATTTTGACCATTAATTTTAGTGTATCTTCAAATTTTGGGTACAAAAACACTATCTCATTTTTTTGCATGAGTAAGTAAAAAAATAACTATATAATTTTCAAAAATTTTCAATAGATAACATTAAAGTACTTAATACTTTCATTTTTGTTCAATGAACTGTCACTTTTTAATTTCTTTCAAGTGAATTTCAAATTCAAATGAATTTGAATCCACTTAATGCATTTATCAAATCTATCTGAATGCATTAGTATCAAGAATTTCAAAATAGTAGAAGACAATTTGCAGCATACCTGTCTTGGCAGAGTTAGTATCCCTGAAGTTTGTTTGAAAGGGACATCAGTTCCAGAAACATAAGACTTCTGCCTGAAACTGAATCAGATAGGATTTCCCACCAGTGTCCAAATTTCTTGGACTATGTCATTCTCCCTGCTCCTGGAACATGAGCCCTTCTGTTAACTCCAGGGGTCAGGTTTCTAAGATACCCTTGAAATGAATGTCCCAGGGGCCCTGAGTACCAAATCTAGCTCACAGGCTTCCTAATCCCTGGGATCATGGGAAACTGTCAGATTATATTCTTCCAGAGCCACAGGCTGAGGACTTCCCTCAAGGTCGCTTGTACCTGAAAGCAGCCTACTTAGGGGATACCTGTTACCCCAGAACTTGCCGGGTTTTCTTCAGATGGTTTGGATTTGTAGTCTATGTAACATATTGTCATATCAGCAAAAGTAAAGATGAATTTCTTATTGAACAATTGTTGACTTTTTGAAGAGACAAAAATAGTATATAAAAATGTATACCTCTGCCTGGCCGGCCTGGCTCAGTGGTTGAGCATCAGTCTATGAACCAGGTGGTCACTGTTCGAATCCTGGTTAGGGCACATGCCCGAGTTATAGGCTCCATGCCCAGTGTGGGGCATGTACAAGACAGCCGATCAATGATTCTCTCTCATCACTTGATGTTTCTAGCTCTCTTTCTCTCTCTCTCTCTATCTCTCTCTCTCTCTCTCTCTCTCTCTCTCTCTCTCTCTCTCTCTCTCTCTCTCTCCCTTTCTCTCTGAAATCAATAACAATATATTTGAAAAAAATTAAAAAATAAAATGTATACCTCTTGCATCTAATGATTGTTATGTTTCAATAAGAGCTTAGTATCCTCTCTAAACACTATAAATTAGCTATTTTTATTAGCTCTGTCTTACAAAAGGGGAAACCAAGACAGAAAATTTAAGAAACTTGCCGAAGAAAAGAGAGCTAGGAAACTGCCTTGGGCTCCCTGGTGTCAGGGTTTGTGCTCATGGAGTTTAACTTCTCCTGCCTCTTTATTTCAAAAGAAAAGAGAGGGAGAAAATCTGTTAAGGAGAACTGATTAAGGGTACTCCACAAGGACAGTCAGAGGAGGAAACATATACCAGATATTTCTGCCTCTCATCACAGCCCAGCCTTAGCCCTGGTTTTACAAGCAGTGTGCATAGCAAAAAAAAATAAAAATAAAAATTCACAATTTGCCTCATTTTGCTTAAAAGCATTTATCATCATTCCCCTATTGTTGCTTTCCTTTGGTCTTTCTCAAATCGCTGTCACCCTAGTGCCCAACCAGGTTTCTCCTTTCTCAATGTCAACTGGCAGCCTAATTAAGGCACTTTTAATGTACTTATATTCATAAGCCTTGATCAACCTTTTGAGTACTTAAACTGGGTACCATCCACAAACAGTGATACTGGGCTGAATAGATTGAGCGAACCTTTGGCCTGGGACCCTTCACCTCTCATGCACTGCATAACAAAGATGTGTAGGCCTAAAGCTGATTATGTGTAGGCATATGTTAATCATTTGCTATCTGATCCATTTGCAGTTTCTTCCTCATTCTTCATTATTACTGGGAGCTTAATGATTTAGCTCAAAAGTTTTAGAGTTGACAAGTTAAGTAAATGATATATTAAATCAAACTTTCTTGTAGCTCAAATGATCTGCTAAATGTGCAAACACCCAGTGTTTCCTAGACTAGACATTAATCCTGCTTAATATATCAAAATTACATATTTAACATTCTGTTCTGATTTACTGTCTCTTCCCTAACAAGGAGATTAAAGAGTCTTCTTATGCTTACGATTGAATAATGTCATAGTTACAAATGAGAGACACATCCCTGCCTTCTGGATTCTTATTTCAATTGCAAGATAACATTGGAGAGATAGAAATATATTGATTACATAAGAAACTTACTTGGAAACACAAATAAATTACATGCATATATGTAATTATTCCTTAATTTTATTATTACTATTTTTAGATTTTAAATTTTTAAATTAAATTTATTGGGACGGCATTGATTGACATGATCATATAGGTTTCAGGTATGGGTTTCTATGTTACAAGATCTGTACATTGCACTGTGTTTAATTTTAATCTCAATGCAAAAAATAAAAAAGGACTATCTGCTAACAAAATGCTTAAATGACAATGTCAGGAATAAAATGCATTTTTTTAATTTAAATTTCAGAGCTATAGTGGAAAGGTAATATAATTAGGAGATATTGCCAGATCTCTCATCTTCTTATCTAATACGAAAGTGCTTGAATATCAATTTCTGAATAGATAGTAAAACATTTTAAAATATCAACGTATTACTGAAAAATTAGGTACTCTCATCTTCATTAATTAACATTAAATAACAATCACTATGAACAGAAACCAAATTTATCATTCTAATGGGAAGTCAATAACCTAGAAAACATTCAGTGAACAGATAGATACATTATATGAGACCTAAGTGAGGTTTTTTAATTGTGGTAAGAACACATGAGATTTGTCCTTTTCACAAAATTTTAAGTGCACAGTGCCATATTTTTCCTTAAAGCTGTATAACAGGTCCCTAGAACTTAATCATCTTGTGTAATTGAAACTTTGTACCCATTGAACAGTAACTCTCTCTTCCCACCACCTCCCCACCCCCAGCCCCTGGCAACTACCATTCTGCCTTCTGATTCTACGAATCTGACTTTTTTAGATGCCTCAGAGAAATCAAACCATGCAGTATTTGTCCTTCTGTGACTAGCTTGTTTCAGTTAGCATAAGGTCTTCCTGATTCATCCAAGTTGTCACTTATGGCAGGGTTTCCTTCATTTTTAAGTCTGAATAATATTCCGTTGTGTATTTTAAAGGAGGCTTAAAATTTTGAAATATAATTGAAATGTACAAGCACTAAACTAAAAATACTTCCTATTTTGTTTGTAACATTAATATTTTGTTTTGCATACAGCTGGATACCTGTGATATATCTTCAAATAATAGATTAAAATTTAGTGTACAGTAGTCCCTCATTCATCCCCCGGAATATGTTCCAAGAACCCCAGTGAATGCCTGAAATGATGGATAGTACTGAATCCTACATACTGTGTTTTTTCCTATACATACATTCCTTTTCACTTAAAGAAAGAAATTTATGATTTCCCTTTGCCATATCTGAATTGCAAGCATCACTACTCTCATTCTTTGTAAAGTAAAATAACTGTTACTTGAACTCAAGCACTGAGATTCTGCAAATGTCAATCTGACAACAGAGGCAGCAACTAAATGACTAAGGGGACGGTGGGTATGAGGGTGGAGACTCTGGACAAAGGGGATGATTCACACCCCACATGGGATGGGGCAGAACTGCATGAGATTTTGTGGCACTTTTCAGAATTGCGCACAATTTAAAACGTATGAAATGCTTATTTCTAAAATTTTCTATTTAATATTTTAGGACCACAGTTGACCATGGTTAACGAAAACCATGGGAAGAGAAACCATGGGTAATGCGGGACAAGTGTACTCAGCAGAATTAAGAGCCCTCTGTGGCCGTGGTCAGGTGAAATCAGGTCTGGGTGTATGTGTGCCAGTGTGTGTCTTCTTCAGCCACTTTCAACTGAACAAGCAAAAGGGTTGGATTTAATCAGGATTAAGGCTTTTCCATGTAAGAGCAAAAGCAAGAAATGGATACCAGAGTTGACAAAATTTTAAAGGGAGAAGTCCTGTGGTTTCCATGATATTTGATCTTTGAAAGACTAGAAATCAGTACATGGGGGCGGGTTTGCAAAAGTGAGTTGAAAGCCAGAGAGGGGGAAGATTGCATCTGCTCACAAGTCAAATGTGAAGGCTCCCTGGACAACGAATATGAAATTGAAATTGATCCCCAGAAATCTTTATTCTACCTTATAATTTATTTTTCTTTCGAAATAGCATTTATTACTGATTTACTACCATAAGTAATATTTATCTATATATATAAAGAGCCAGGGTCCGTAACAACCAAGGCTCCACCAAACACCAGAAGTCAGTGCTGGGTTGCCGTGGGGACCCAACACTGACTGCTGAGGGGGCTGCAGATCAGGCCCAGAGAGAGGCTTGCAGAGAGAGAGGCAGGTTCTGATCCCCAGCCTCCGTGGCAGTTATTGATCAGCCCTTGCCTCTCTCTTTCTCTCTCGGCTTCGCCAGCAGCCAGGCCTTTGTTTCTCCCTGAGCCTCCTGGGGCGGGTGGGGGACTGCTGATCAGACCCACCTCTTTGATCAGGCCCAGAGATAGGCCTGGAGATGCTAACTGGCATAGAAACCGACCAATCAGAATCAAATCTGGGTGAAGTGCCAGGAGCCAATGGCTGCCTAGGAGGCAGAGCTTTTGACGCTGACTGGCATAAAAACCGACCAATCAGAACCTAATCTGGGTGAACTGCAAAGGCAGAACCTAAGGTGGGGGCTGAGGAGGGGTTTTAAGGGCAACAGCTGTTTGATGTAAGGTGTAAGAAAGTGGTTCAATTTTTTTATGACTGGTTTGGTAGTATAGTGCATATGGCTGGCTATCAGTCCAGATATAGGGGTTATGTATTTTTGTCTGCCAAGAGCATCTCTTCCTGCTGAAAAAGACTTTTGCCCCCCATTTAAGCAATCCTATCCTATATAATCTATCTATACTACTAAAAGTGTAATATGCTAATTAGACCAGGTCAGCTATCTTCCAGACATCCTACCTCCTTCCAGACAAAGCCATGGTGGTGAGGCTGAGGCAGAGGCAGTTAGGGGTGATCAGGCCAGCAGGGGAGGGCAGTTAGGAGTGATCAGACAGGCAGGCAGAGGCAGTTAGGGGCAATCAGGAAGGCAAGCAGGTGAGTGGTTAGAAGCCAGCAGTCCCAGATTGCACGAGGGATGTCCAATTGGAGAGGGTGCAGGCTAGGCTGAGGGCCCCCCCATGCACGAATTTTGTGCACCGAGACCCTAGTTTTTTTTTATAAACTCAATAGGTAATTTTTATAAACTCAATCTCAATCCCCTTACTTTCTTCAAATACAAGTAGGATTTTTTTTACCCCCTTCCCCCAACAATGTTCTGTTCAAGAGCTCCAAGAATAGAATACTGTGCTATAATTATGCTACCTTTCATAATATTAGTTCATAGAAGTAATGGTTACATTTCGTTTTAATATAAGAAGAGAAGCTGTGATTTGAATTGTTGAGTTTATTAAACTGAAAACTGAATATAAATTCCATCTTCTCCCTAATATATGCTAATCAGGCATTTCTTTAGAGTTATGGCAAGGGTTGAGGCTAAAAGAACAAAAAGACAATTGAGATTAGCCTTAAGGACCTTGGAGATTGTGAAGTTCCTTTAGAAGTCAGGATATGACATTTTTTGTCACTGGAGATATTTCCTAATTATGTTTACAAATAATGCGGGTGCCCATTTTGTTTTCATCAAATTGTGTTTCTTCAGCAGCTCTTATAGAAGAGAATATCCCCATGTAAGGACAGTGAAATAATAGATATAATTATTTTTCTGAGCATTTATTCTCAGTTTTATTATCTTGCCTTTTTTTTTCATTTAGTTGCAATCAAATTATTGCCTCATAAAACAGGACAAAGATACTATCACTGCTCTTATTTTATAGAGTTTTCAGACTGATATTCTATGTTATCAGTCCTTGAATTTCAGTATTTGTAAAGTCAAGAACAAATATGTGTATATTTTTAAACTGGGAAGTAGAGTGGAGGAAGAAATACTAAGCAACATAGGAAATTCCTTATCACCTTGACTTCATTACATTGTAATGTAAAAATAGAAATGTCAAACGTAAGATTATTGTGATTAGTTTTTGATGTTCAAAAGGGGAAAATACAATTCAATAATCAGGTTCACTTAACATGATCAAAATATAGGAATCTTTTGGCATTCAGAGCTCTATTATCTTAAATTGAAATAGAGAATATCATTATTCTCAACACTAACTTTTTTGCATTTGTAAATATTAGAAGTTGAATCACAGATACCTGAATATTATGTGATTGTTTCAAAGCAAATCTGAAATAAACTTTATTAAATTCATGGAATACATGAGTTCCTGAAGCACTCTATCATATTTCGGGATTTTCAACATGACTGTTGGGATATTGTGACTTATAATAAGAAATTCACATTTTGGGTTCCTTCAGTTTCTGGTAGAGAGCTCCTAAAAACCTTGGAATTTTCCCAGTGCTAAGAATGATTTAAATGTCTCTTGTTATGGTAATTAGGTGACATTTGACCCCACCTAAGGGTGGAGCTGGTTGTCAGAAGAACTGACAATGTGATTAGAGGATTGTAATTTTCAGTTCTATTGCCTACCATTGCGGGGTGGAGAGGGTTGGAGGTTGAATCAATTGCCACTGGCCAATGATTTTATCAACATGCTTATGTAATGAAAGCTTCATAAACACCCCTAATTGTGGGGTTTAGAGAGCTTCGGTGTTGGTGAACATGTGGCAATTTAGAGAGAATGGGTGTGTGTACCTGGAGCAGGTGAAAGTTCTGTGACCTTTACCCATACCTTGCCCTATGCATCTCTTCAATCTTGGCTGCATCTAAGTTACATCCCTTTATAATAAGCTGGTGATTTACTAAGTGAAATCTTTCCTTGACTTCTATGAGCTGCTGTAGCAAAGTATTCAAACCCAAGGAGCAGGTCATGAGGACATCTGATGTATAGCCATTTGGTCAGAAGTAAAAATAAAAACCTGCCTTTTGACATGTGAGGAGTGGGTTCTTGGAACTTCCAATAGATAGCCATTTTTCAGAAGGTCATGTTGATGGGGAAAATAAGACATTTTTTGGGAGGCTAGCTATCTGAACCTGTACCAGTAACCTAATGTACATTCTTCATAGCCTAGACCAGTGGTCGGCAAACTCATTAGTCAACCGAGCCAAATATCAACAGTACAACGATTGAAATTTCTTTCGAGAGCCAAATTTTTTTAAACTTAAACTTCTTCTAACGCCACTTCTTCAAAATAGACTCTCCCAGGCTGTGGTATTTTGTGGAAGAGCCACACTCAAGGGGCCAAAGAGCCGCATGTGGCTCTAGAGCCGCGGTTTGCAGACCACTGGCCTATACCAGTAATTAAGTCACTGCCCCTTTCTCCACCATCTGGTCTAGCAAGACCTGTTTTCCTAATTACTCCCAATTTACAGAGGGGTCTATAAACAAAGAATGTTAACAGCTTAGCTACAGGGGAGGTCACTGACACCACCCAGCCCAGGCATTTAGATACAATCTAACTTCCCCATTCTAGCTGACTCGACCTGGGAAGCAGCATGAAGGAACTGACCGGCGCACTGTGGCAACACTGCTGCTGTTGCAGATTTTATGGCTCCACCAACAGCATTACCTTTTCAAGATTTATATATTTATATCCCCTCTAGGAAAATCACTGAGCCGTCAAAGCTTTGTCATAATTTGATCTGAGCAGTGGTTCAGTTTCCTGTCGCTTAACTCTAGCGATTGGTTACCAGTACGTTACTTAACGTTCTGTTAAACTTTCCATGTGGGTTGTAAACCGAAGGAAATGGTGCAACTTCTGAGAAAAATGTCCTGACTCATTGCAACTAATTCTGAAGTATTGGAAAGTATGATCGTACCACCTTAACTTGCCCCGAGCAAATAAGACCATATAATGGTTGCCAACGTTTGGTTTATAGCTTAACTCTTAATAAAAATTTTAAATTTTATTGGAAAAAAAAAAGAAAAGAAAGAAAGAAAGAAAGAAAGAAAGAAAGAAAGAAAGAAAGAAGAAAGAAGAAAGAAGAAAGAAAGAAAGAAAGAAAGAAAGAAAGAAAGAAAGAAAGAAGAAAGAAAGAAAGAAAGAGAAAGAAAGAAAGAAAGAAAGAAAGAAAGAAAGAAAGAAAGAAAGAAAGAAAGAAAGAAAGAAAGAAAGAAAGAAAGAAAGAAAACAAAAAACCGAAAGGTATAAAGAGAAGGGTACTGGCTTACTCAGGATCTGGAGAACTGACCCCCTGAGTCACTGTACTAGTACATGTGAAACATCTGAAAATAATTTTTTTTTTTCCTTTATCCCTGAGTACTCCCGTGTGTGTATTTTCCAGTCACCTGGTAAATTCTGTAACAATGTGATAACCTGGACTTTTATTTGGTTATTGAAGTCGGGGAGGAGGCAATCTTGTAGGACTGAGCCCTCAACCTGTTGAGTTTTATGTCGTCTCGGGGTAGATCGCGTCAGAATTGAGTTGAAATCTAGGCCACCTGTTGGTGTCCAGAGCAATGCTTGGGGGGGTGTGTGGAACCCCAACTCCCCCATCACACACATGCACATTGAAAATTGGGTCTCAGAACATAAATAATTGTATATTAAATAATCTAGCTATATGAGCATGTAAATTACCTAGAATTTTTGCATCATATTGTAGTTGTATTGACAGAGGAATTTAATGAAATATGCATATCAACAGTTATATTATCTTAAGCACAAGCAAGATCTACCTTCAAATCTTTCTCGTAAGTGTTTTATGTACATATATGCAAATAGTGGAGAAAACTATTTTAATACGTGAATTATTTGCTAGAATAGCAATCACTTGGGTATTTAAAGAATGTATATTAGCAACTCCTTTGGATTTATTGTGATTTGCAGTGGGAGCCTGAAGGCAGCATATGAAAAATGTTTGTGTTTTATTTTCTGCATGTTTAAATTTTTAAAAATTCAATAATGTTTGCATAATTCTGTACTATTTCTTTATGTATCTGAATGTTAAAGAGATCCATGCTGTTATCACCAGCTAGCTTAGATGACATACTTAAGACAGAGAATAACATAAATGCATGTCTTAGTCATGGTAAGCTGCCATAACAAAACACCACACACTGGGTGCCTTGAACAATAGAAATTTACTTTCTCACAATTCTGGGCCTTTGAGAACAGGGTGCCAGCACTGTCAGTTTTTGGTGAGAAATCTCTTTCTGACTTGCAGATGGTTGCCTGCTTTCTGCATCGTCTCCTGGTTTTTCCTTGGTGCTTGACATGTAGAGAGAGAATGAACTCTCTATTGAGACACTTATCCTATTAGATCAGGACCCTGTTCATTAAACCTTAAGTGCATAGAGATCCCACTTCCAAATACAGTCACACATGGGGTCAGAGCATCAACATATGAATTAGAGAAGGGGGCACAAGCATATACTGTCCATAACAATGCCAGAGAAAATAATTTTGATTATGATATTAGGTACACAGGATTCACGTGGGAAAAAGGCAGGCCATCTGTGGAACATACGGACAGTGAATATTATGCAAAGGGCTTCTTCTATAATTTCAGGAAAACTTTAATTATGCTAATGAATTGCCATTGAAAACATAAACTGTATCACCCGGCTGGCATGGTTCAATGGTTGAGTATTGACCTATGAACCAGGAGATCAGGGTTCGATTCCCAGTCAGGGCACATGTCCGGGTTGCGGGTGGGCTCCATCCCCAGTATGGGGCATGCAGGAGGCAGCCAATCAATGATTCTCTCTCATCGTTGATGTTTCTATCTCTCTCCCTCTCCTTTCTTCTCTGTAACCAATAAAAATATTTAAAAAAAGAAAATATAGACTGTATCTGGTATGATATTCCGCTTACTCTGTTTAAATAGTGTTGGTATATAAGCATCTTTTAGCATTAAAAATAAAAATCATATTTTTATTAACTCCAAAACTCAAAGTTTTTGTATTTACTTAAAAATTTAAAATGATATGCAAAACTTTCTGATTTATAAATGTGTAATTTATTCCCATTACAATAATTAATATTCACTTATATTTAGACATGCCTTTGTTTTATTACTGGATAGTATTAGTAAAGGTCAATACCAATCTTGGATTTCTGTGAAGCTTCCTTCAAGTCACAATGGCTTCCACATCCCCATCTCTCTCTGCCCCTGACTTCTCTGGAGGTAGTTAATGTCTTTCTCTTTGCTTTCTTCACCTCAGGGTCTCCACTCTGTGTTCTAGGAATTTGGTGATCACTCATGAACTTTCTAGTAGATGTTTTTGGCGATCCTACTTTGATACATTTCTGTTTGCTAAAAATTGCATACTAAACATATTGGATAGTTAAAATATAGATGTGCTGCAGGAATGACGGAGTTTATGAAGAAGTCCCTGTGTAGTGAAGGACACCCTGTTTAAGTGATTATTTATGCAGGGACAGCTCAAGAAGTAGGTGACCTTGGTAACCTAGAACCTTAGGAATGGGTCAGTCATTCATTTCATTCAATAACATTGTTTTGCTAATAAACTATGGGGCAAAACTAACATTAAAAAAAATAAGAGGAGTTTGTGGATTTATGCAAAACAAACAATACATGTCATTTTAGTGTTGGGAGAAACTGAATAGTTGGATAAGAACGGTTTATAGGTGACAAAGGAAGTAAGACAATTTTTGTCACCTAAAAGATGAATTAGCTAAAGAAAAAAAAAACTTTCTCTTGTAAAAACATAAGAAATATTAAAGAAGCTTATTCTATTTATATTTTTTTTAGTAAAATAAAGCTATTGTCTGTTATTATTTTGGATAAAACTTCACTGATTATTTTTGGATAAAAGCTTTACTGATAAAAATGACCAATTTATAGTGTTTTGTATTTTCTTTCTTATTGAATTTTGTGTTCTCACAGTTTTTCCTTGAATTCCCCTTTAATTAGTAAAACAATTTTCTCCTTTTTTTAACTTTATTGTTGACATTATTAAAAGTGTTACCATTTCCCTCTCCTTTGCCCACCTCTACCCAGCCCCCCACCACACCCCTTTCCTCTGAGCATCACCACACTGTTGTCTGTGTCTATGTGTCATGAATAAATGTTCTTTGGCTAATTCCTTCACCTTCTTTCATCCAATCATTGAGGAAGTATATTATTTTTCCCCATTTTAATTCATTTAAATTTATAATAGTCACATGTGGCTAGTAGCTACTGTTTTGTGCAATTTCAGACAATGGGCTTCATGCATATTATGTGAGAATACTCTCCATGTATTATTTTCATATGTAATATTAAGGGCCAACAATATCTCTTAAATAAAAACCAGTTAGATTCTAAAAGACTTGCTTAAAAAAAATACTTGCTTCATCATCACAATTACTGAAATAATATATACATATGCTCTTCTTCAATATCATCTTTCTGATCTACAAAATGATGGATTGAATATAATTATTAATGTATTTTTTCTCTAAAATCTATAATTATGTGATATGTCAGTAAATATATTTGTAATAATGAATAAGGGTTCCTAGTTCTGGACTCCAGATAGGTATAATGATCTGGACACTGTGCCTATATTGTTGAGCTAAGATTGTTCATTTCATAAATAGAGGAAATAATGAGTAACTCACAGATAGTAGTTGTTGATCTTAATATAGTTTCTGGGACATAGTAAAAAGTCAGTACATGTAATTTTATTTTTTTATATATGACAGTCCTCTTCTTCATTATAATTGAAATACTGAGTTCTTGCAAACACATTTCTCAGCTTGGTTTGTAAACAGGTATGGCTTTATGGAAAATTATGGCCATGTGTTTTGTGTAGAAAAGATATACCTCCTTAAAAAGATGATTGTTCTTCACATCCTCTACCTCACTGGTTAAAAGGCAGAGATAATGAGTCAGTTGGCAATGCAGGCTAGGTTAACACCTCAGGAAGTGTTTTTACACATAGAATATCTATTCCAAGAACTTAGATGTCCTTGTGGAGCAGAACTTTCTACACGCTCTGAACCAATGAATGTACTTTGGAAATTACACAAGAAAAACATCCATATTGCAGTGTTCTTTGTTAGCAGAGGCTTAACTTACACTCTATAAAGACGATAAATTGATACTAGGAAGTATGATGCACTCATAATAATAACAACAACAACAACAAAAAACTAAAATAGTTGGCATTGGCTTAGCTGTTGGCATACAGGCAGACTATATAATGCAGGGTAGAAAGTTTATCTTCAAATTGTCAATATAGGTGGTAAAATGGTCACCCATGAGAACTCAGAAGACAGAGCACATGCTTATGGAACTTGTAGTTCTATAAAATATGATTAGATAAACTGAAATTATTGGTGATCCTTGATGCTTCTGGGAGATACTAGAAAGTGGTTGATTCAGGCAATAATCAATTGATTTGCAAGCAGAGATGAAAGGGAATTCAACTCTATTGCAGGAAAATTTCTATGCATATGAGTTTAAATTGATTGAAATTTTGGTAATGTTGGGCCTTGGAGTTGGAAAAGCCAAAGCTTCTGAAACCCAAGCAGGGTGATAGGATTGTCATTCGATGTCTTTTTCAAGAGCCTCCAGTTCAAGGCCAGACAGTGGGAGCCAGCTCAGCTGCAAAGAAGAGATGAATGCCCCTGCTGTCGCCTATCACTCCGGGCCTGCTGTTTCAGTTGGCCTCCCAAGAATTGTGAGCAGATGTGATCTATGACTGTGGAAATCCTGTGCTGCAAAAAACCCGAAATCTCTGAGGGGATCTCTATCTCCAAACATACATAACCCTGCAATCACTAGGCTTAAAGGTTGTTCCGTCTATATACGTCCATGCCCACTTTAGATGGAGCCAAAAAGGATCATAGACTAGAAAGATCCTTCTAGAGGGAGAAGCCAAAGTCCAGGAGGATACTGGAAAAAAGAATTCCTAAAGGATAGAAATAGGGTTGCCAGATGGGTAATCATGGACACCTCTCCAGGCAGGACAGGGGGTTGTCACAGTTACTGCCAACAGAGATCCATCACTGCTATAAAATACGGACCGGAGCATGCTTTCAACACCTCTACCATCCCCCCGCCCCGTTTTCACAGTTACCTGGCTCCTTCACCTATTCATATTGAATGGGATGGATAATCTGTCTTTTAATTTATCAACCACCAGCAAATGAAAAGCAATAACTTGACAGGCTGCAAAGTACAGTGCCTCCTCCAAGAACATGGAGGGTGAGCTCCATACGGTAACTAGTAAGTTCTCTGGAAAGCTATTGACAATAGCATATATAGGAACCTGAGTACACTGACCCAAACACTTTTAAATAATTCCTTTTCGTTCTGCCTCTTGTTCTTCTTTTAGTAATACAATTCCCAAGTTTCAAATGAGTACATGGACACACAACACTAGTTCAATTCTGGTCTCTTCTGCATCTATTGCCAGTGTTAATATAGCAATCTTCTGCTCACTGGGATGAGCTAAGTGACTTTTTGTGAATCATATCTATAAAAAGAAGTTGCTTGCCCTCTATTTTCTTGTTCCTTGCTCTTGAAAGCTCCAACAGTGACATATGATGAATGATGCAGCTTTGACCATGTAAATAAATAAAACACCCTAAGGCATATTCAAAGTATACAAAATTAAACAAACCTGAATTTCAGGGTAACCTCTCAGAATAGAGCCAACCATTCATTCTAGTCTGTCCATGTATCTACCAGGTTTCTTCCTTGAGAATTTTGTAAATCTTCTGTCTTCTACCAATGACTGTTACTTTGGAAAATTCTGAACTTAACATAACTTTCTAGTTTTAATCATGGCATACGGTTTTCACTACATACGTGACATAATTTTTCCTTATTTTTCAAGTGCAAGAAATTTACTAAGATATGCTTAGAGGTTAATAATTCTTTATCAGATTTTCCTGCAATGTGGTGTGGCATTTCAATCTATAGAGCCACTGTTGTTTCCCTGGAATTACTAAATTTATTATTGTTCAAGTAGGTAAGTATGTGCATACTAGCCAATATTGCAATAATATTGAAAATATGTTGCTTTGTCATGGTTTACTGGTTTCCAGATGGAGCCCGATAAATTAACATGAACTTAGTGTGTAAAAACAACACAAAAGTATTATCTTAATCAATATTAAATTGGGTCATAATGGGCTAACATCAAGGTGTTGGCAAAGTTGAAGTACTTTCTGGATACTCAAAGGAACAATCTGTTTCCTTGCCTTTTACAGACAGCTTCTAGGAAACCCATAAATCTTAACTGGCTCATGGCCTCTTCCTCCTTCTTCAAAGACAGCGATTTGCATCTATCTGACCTTTGCCCTGTCCTCACGATTATTTCTCTAGAAAAAACCCTCTGCATTTAAGGATGTATATGATTAGATTGGGCCCACATGGTTAACTGAGGAAACCTCACCATCTCAAGGTCTGAATCCTTAATCACACCTGCAAAGTCCCTTTTGGAAGGTAACATACATATCCACCGGGCACATTTGGAGAGCTACTATTTTGTCTACCATACAGGGATTGTTATCCCATTTGTTTGTTTCAAACATATAAAGAAGGAAATAAAAACAATGTTATCCAAACTCTTTCTTAAAATAGTAGAGACATGAACACATTCTAACTAATTTTATTGGGCCAGAATTATTTTAGTACCAAAACCAGACAAAAAAAATTACAGAAGCAGATTATGAACAATCCAATATCTTTGAAAGACAGATGCAAAAATCCTTCAGATGATATTTATACTCTGAATTGTCCAATAGTGTCACCTAAATGTATTTATGTCTTCATATTTGCACCTAAAAACACTATGGGGAACATTTTCAGATAGTCCAGACAGTCTTTTGGGCCTGTACGGACATTTATTATTATCATTCTTTTGGTGTTCATTGCTTTCCTCTCTTGAGTGTACAAATATATTTGGTTTCTATGGTCAAAGGCATGCAAAATCTTTACTCCACATTGTATCCTATAAAGATCAATGGGTGTTTAAAATGATCTATGCATTTCTTTGTCATAACTTTATAGTTAAGATTCTTTTGTTTTGTTTCAATTCTTTTCCCCTACTTTTTCAAAGGTTCATTTCATAAGTATCATTGCTTTCATAATTAATTTGCCCCTCCTAAAACCACAATGATCTTAGACAAACCAAATTTAAATCCTACAAACTATCTTTACTCTTTAACCAAAAGGAAATGTTTTATTCCCTTTCTAACCTCTTCATATATAAATGGACTTGATCATTGGTACTAAATTTGCTTACTCTTTAATCCTGTCATTTCCATTGTTTTTCTATTGTTGTTGTGTGTTTCTTTCTGCTCATCCTCAGATTTTGCATTATTAAATTAATTTAATGGAGACAGATATATATATATTTTTGTTTTGAGACAAGGGGAGGGAGGAAAAGGTGTATGTGTGTGTGTGTTTTTTTTTTACTTTAAAGTTGCTTAACTTTATAAAATATTCAGAAGTTTAATTGTTTAAATTTATTTTTTAGTTTTTACTGCTAGATTTGCTTACTGGCTGGCTAGATAAAAATGTTTAAACATCTATAAATAGGTCTCACAATGACTATATGCACATAGTTCAAAAAGAAAGAGCCATTAACCAAAGATGGTAGAGCTTATGGGGGACTGTTATTGCTGCTGGGGGTAATGTTAACTGTTAGTAAAAACTCCTAAAGGTATAATGATAATTAAATTAAGAAAATCTCAGAGAACATCTCTAGTTTTCTAATATATATTCTGCTCTTACAAAGAAATTATACACTTCCCTGAGAGTAGTAATAAGACAAAAATTCCAACTAAATTAAAACTTAAAAAGAGGGCGAGGAAGTTCTAAACATCTGGATGATAATCAATTGCTGAGCAATAAACAGTACAAGTAAATCATAAATCATAGCAGACCAATTTAATTACCTCTTTTATAAAATTCTAAACAGAATGTTGAATTTAGTACATTCATTAACTATACAGTCATATCTTCCCTTGTATATTTTACTTTAGTTTGAATATGCATGATCATTTCCATTTGAAATGAACACTAGTGTAGTTTTATTATTTTTTTAATATATTTTTATGGATTTCAGAGAGGAAGGTAGAGGGGGGGAGAGAGAGAGAGAGAGAGAGAGAGAGAGAGAGAGAGAGAGAGAGAGAAACGTCAATGATGAGAGAGAATTATTGATCGGCAGCCTCCTGCATGCCCCTTACTGGGGATTGAGCCCACAACCCAGGCATGTGCCCCTGAGTGGAATCAAACCCAGGACACTTCAGTTCACAGGTGTATGCTCTATCCACTGAGCCAAACCGGCTAGTGCATAGTGTAGTTTTTAAAAAAGAGTTATATTGCTATCAATGAACTACAGTTGCATATGTTAGGATACAACTAAATTATCTAATAATGAGAGCAGCCATGAGTATTATGTGATGAGTTTAGGTTTTCCCATAGCACAAAAAACAATTCTGACTAATGGAGCTTAATGAGATTTGAGAACAAAATAATGGCTTATAGGTAGGTGCCTCTTTCCAAGTTAAAAATTCAGAGAAAAATAACTGGTCTTGGCCATATGCCCACTGATGTTGTTTGGAGTATGGGATCTATTAGTAGAAAAAGTGATTGTGGAAACAAAAGTATCAGGCAAAAGTTATAGTCGCTGAATTATGTTATAAAATACAAAGGATGTTAAAATTTCAGAAGAAAAACAAGGGTGTTGGAAAGGAGCAGAAATATATGTAAACCTTAGAAATAATAAGACATTCTATATTTACAAACAAAACCTGATGAATGTGGAGGAACTCAAAACCTTGTTACAATTTTGACCATGGCCTGCTTGAATAAATATTTTTACGGCTCCCATGATACTATAGTTATCTGCTTTTCTTCCTACTTCTTTGAAAGTTCATCTGAATAGTTTAATGTTATTGTTTTTTTTCTTTTCTCTTCTTGAACTAAAGAGGGAAGGTCTTAGTACCTTAATTCTAAGCTTCATTTCACAAGTTAAAATCTTTAAAAATTGCTTTAGTCACTTACATTGATGCTTCCAAGTTCATATGACTAATACAGATTTTTAAAATAAGAACTTAATTTCTATATACCTCTCTATTATAATATCTATGTGGATGGTTCAAAATCATCACCTATACATAGGTTTTGATGCATACTTAAACTTTTCTTTGCCCAAGGAGTAAAATATTTCTATTGCCCAGGTCTGGATCTTTCCAAAATGGTATATTTCCTTCCAGAAGAAGGATAGCAAAAATTATCTTTCCACATGGAAACAATATTCTTTTTTTAAATATATTTTATTGATTTTTTACAGAGAGGAAGGTAGAGGGATAGAGAGCTAGAAACATCAATGAGAGAGAACCATCGACCAGCTGCCTCCTGCACATCCCCCACCGGGGATGTGCCCGCAACCAATGTACATGCCCTTGACCAGAATCGAACCTGGGACCTTTCAGTCCGCAGACCGATGCTCTATCCGCTGAGCCAAACCGGTTTCGGCTGGAAACAATATTCTTGCAGGACATTTGGTCCTGTCAAAAAATTCCATGGAGACATTTGGTCCACGACAAAAAAAATACGTGAAATTTGGGTTCTATCCAAAATGTCCATGAGCATATTTGGTCCATGACAAATGGTCCTTAATATTTGGTCCTGTCCAGCATGTCCTTGACTAGAAAACATCCCTGGGTTCAAATAGACTATACCATTTATTGGTTTATATGATTAATACCTAAAAATACAATTATGTTTTATTGGTCCTGATTGTGTTATAGCTGTATTGCCCATAATAACCCTTCTTGCCTTAGTAGTCTAGCTGGTAAAGGCACATGGGATTGGTTATATGGGTCTGGATTCTAAACTTGCAGAGGAGTGAAATTTATGTTAACTATTGATCAAATGTCTCCATGGACATTTTGGATAGGACCAAATGACAACTCATGAACAATATGCTTGTACCATACTATGACAATACCAAGTGCTGATAGCAATGTGAAACATGTGAAATTCATATTCTTTCAGAAAGAACTATAATATTAATTGGAAAGTGGGGGGATTAATGCAAATTCTCAGGCAAATATTCCTTTGTTCAACAGTACTCTGAATAATGTAACTAATAGTTACTAAATAGTAATAAAAGGGAGAAATAAAACTATCAAATAATATACAATTTACTGTCTAATCAATAGTTAATCAATAATTAAAACCATTCTCTGACTGAAAGACATCACCACATAAAAATACTGTCTCTGATATGTGTTTGCTATAACATCCTCAAAGCAATTTACCATAAGTTCCAAAGAAGAAAACAAAATCATCTATTAAAAATGAAATCATGTTCATTCTTGCTTTAAAAATGTAACTGTAAAAATAAAATTGAACCATCGGGCTCACTGAAAAATCTATTACAAGCCATGTGGTCTCTTTTCCGGCATATTTTTTACAGAAACATGGAATCGTTCATTCATAATTTTGAAGTGTTAAGTATGCATTTTATATGTATTTGAAAATCATCAAGTAAAGGATAAATCATATTTTCATTAACAAGACTACATTTTAAAATATCAGAGGATGAGCAGTGGCCAGAATTAATTTTTTTAAATGCAAAACAGTAAAGCGCTAATTATTTTGTGTATCATTTAAGAACATTCTTAAGCATTTTGCAATATAATGAAATGGCTGATTAAATATAAGTTTACAGTATTTTAATAACATATACAAAATTTTATAGCATTTTTGTCTGTCTGCCTTCTGGACAGCATATCTCTATTCCTTGGAATTATCTCATTATATTCACCCTCACCATTGGTGTCATTCACATCAGGAACTTTCCACTGTGACACAACATCATTTTGGATTTGGATATATCAATGAAAGCCTTAAGTAATCAGATAGTAGATATTTTTCCCTGAGACAATGAAATATGATCAATGTCTTCAACCCACACACACACCAAGTGATGTGCAGTTATTAACATACATTAAAATTTAGAAATGTGTGGCAAAAATAACATTTATCACTTTGAATATGCAAAACTTATATATACTTGTAACATAGTATTATTTTCTCTCGTGTCTTAGAGGCTGGTGCCTGAGACAAAGATAATAATTATATTCATTGTCTGCTGCTGCCATAACAAATAACCACAAACCATGGCTTAAAACAACACAAATTTTGCGTCTCATACTTTAGCAGGTCAGTTCTAGTTGGCTGTGTTGATTTCTTGCTCTGGATTTCACAAAGCCAAAATCAAGGTGTCAGCCAACTGGACTCTTCTCAGGAGACTCTGGGGAAGAATTCACATCCAAGTTCATTCAGATTATTGGCAGAATCCAGGTCCTTATGGTCACAGGACTGAGGTTCTATTTCCTGCTGCCTGTTAGCTGGCCGATGCCCTTAGCTCCTAGAGTTGTTTATCTTATCCTTTCATGTGGGACTCTGTATCCCAGAGTCAGCAATGGTACTTAGAAACCTTCTCAGGCTTGCAATCTCTGGTTCACCTTCTGCCACATCTCTCTTGCCAGAGAAAACTCTATGGTAAACTAGAGGCCCGGTGCACGAATTCATGCAAGGGTGGGGTCTGACTGGCCTGCCATGATCAGGGCCGATCAGGCCAGACCAGCCAGGGGGAAAGGATGTGGGAGGTTGGCTGGCTGGCCCTGCTCCTGATAGGGGTTGGGGGGCTGATCAGGGGTGGGGCCAATGGGGGGGAGTTGGCCTTGGTTGACCTCCCAGTTGAGGGGACAATTTGCATATTAGCCTTTTATCATATAGGATTCATTTATGGGCTCATGTCATTAGATGGGCCCACAGGATAATCCAGAAGAGTCTCACTATTTTAAGGTCCATGATTTTAATTGCAACTGAAAATTCATTTTTGCAATGTAATATCCCCAATTTCTGGGGATTAAGGGAATGACACTTTTAGAGTGGGACATTACTCTGTCTACCACAAAGTCAACCAATTCAAAGTCATGAAGGTACTCCTTGTACTAGAATCAGATTAAGACTGTTCCAACTACACTCACGTATTAAATGCTTAATTTTCCCCAGGCCTTCATTTAGTAAAATTTAGCTTATATATTTTAATTAGACACAAAGTAATTCAATAACACAATCAAATGAGATTGAAAAATTAGAATACTAATACATATTTTAAAGTAGATTTTAAAAAGAAGTTATTGTTCTGAAACAAGTATCAATGTATATTTGAATGCCACTATATGTGTATATATAAAAATATGGATGTGTATATGTGTAGGATTTTGGAGAAAAGTGGGGAATGAGAATGAAGCCAAGTGTCATCTACAGTGTATGTGTGTGTGTGTGTGTGTGTGTGTGTGTGTGTGTGTGTGTGTGTTTATTAAATGACATCTGAGGAAAAAGTAGAGATTTGAAAAGATCAACCTGAGAAAGGTTCAGTGAAAGGTAAAAAGCAGTCTGATTGGTGTGGTGAAGTGCTGCCTGCTCCCCTTTGCTCTTTGTGGAGTCATGAAGTGGTTATACTTGTCCTTTATAGCCAGTGCACATGTGATATTTTCCCTGAAGATCAACATGTAGTAAGAATATAGAATATGTGAAAAACAACAATTTTGATCTATCTTTACAATTAGGGAAAACACATTTGTCATGAACACCTGGAGAAGACAACAGATACAAAGACAGATCTCAATATATTTAATAAATGGTAGCATAACAAATTGGGATTTTTAATGCACTTAATTTTTAAAAAAATATTATGCTAAGTGAACTTAGCAAGACTCAAAAGGACAGATATCTGCTGGGGATAATGAAATGGTTCTGGAAAAAACAGCAATAATGGTTGGACAATATTTTGAATGTACTTGATGTCACTAACTTGTTCATTTAAAATGGTCAATTTTATTTTATATATTTACCATAATATGTATATGTGCATATATAGTTACCACAATAAAAAATATGTAAGGAAATTATGCCAGATCTTGGAAATCACACACACACACACACACACACACACACACACACACACACGCACACACACCTCCTTAACTATTTTATAGTTTAAAGAAAAATTAAATGAATAATGTTGTTTAATGACTGATCCTAATGACTGTAAAAAGATAACATTTAGAAATGTTGACATGCCATCAAATCCATACCTCTGGGGCAAATATTCACATAAAAAATTTATATAAATAAATGAGTAAGGCTAATAACATTATGAAGTTTCTTGGGGAAATAACAAAACTAAGCCAAATAAAGTAGAAGAAAAGAACAAATGCATGAAAATAAATGCATGATATATAGTATGTTGGCAAAAGTAAAAAATGATTAGTTGAGAAGGGGAATGATATAGAAAATTCCTTGGTAAAACTATAAAGAAAAAGATTGAAGGTATAAATAAACAGTAGGACTATAAAAGAGAACATATAAGGTTAGTTTGTTTGTTTTTACTCTTTGTCTGTCTTTCTCATATAAAACCTACTTTCTTGGAAGTAGACATTTTGATTTATTTACTGCCTGTGCTTGGCAAAATAATGGTCCCCAAAACGTCACATGCTAACCTGATGGAAACTGTAAGTGTTGTTACCTTACATGCAAGAGGGATTTTGCAAATGTGATTAAGAATTGTGGGACGAAGAGAGCATCCAGGATTATCCTAGCGAGCCTGGTGAAATCATATTAGCCCTTCTAAATGAAAGAGGGAGGAACGGAAGTCAACATGAGAGAGAGATTTAAAGATGCTATGCCACTGCCTTTGAACATGGAGGAGGGACTGTCCAGCAAAGGTATGCGGATGGCCTCTAGAAGCTGGAAATGGCAAGAGGAGGAATGAACCCTTCATTCAATCGTCCAAGAGGTTCCTTAATTTTAGACCAGTTTAATGCATTTTGGACTTTTAGCATTATAACATAATAAATTTGTTTTAAGTCATTGTTTGGTCATTTGTTATAGTGGTAATAGACAACTATATGCATTCCTGAATTCTCAGCATCTAAAAGAGGAAGGATCTCTGACCCTTTGAGACAGCATGGAGGGACCTGGACAGCATTATGCTAAGTGAAATAAGCCAGTCAGTCAGAGAAAGACAAGTATCACATGATCTCACTCAGATGTGGAATCTAATGACCAAAATAAGCTGATGAACAAAACATATCCAGAGACATAGAAGCATGGAACAGACTGTGGAACCTCAGGAGGGTGGGTGGGTGGGAAGAGATTAGCCATAGAATTTACATGCATATATGCATAAACCATGGACACAGACAATAGTGTGGTGAAAGCCTGGGGTGGGTGTGGGTGTGGGCTAAAAGGGGGCAAAGGAGAAAAAAAGGGGACATATGTAATACTTTCAACAATAAATATTAAAAAAAAATAGTTCCTGGCACAAATAAGTCAACTAATTGCATTGTAAATTGCAAAGTCCACATATCACTACAGGTTAATTGACATTTCACAAAGACAATTATACCCAAAGTATTAAATCTACTATATTAATATTAGTGTATTACTCAGCAGCTCTTTCTCAACTGAACGTTGGACACTGGAATACATACCTATATAAAGGAAAGAAACTAATAACTGGGAACATTAGATTGCTCAGATCACAGATTTTACAGAAATACAATTGGATTGGGTTGAGTAATTTCTAAATTCCTTTTAAAGCATGACATTTCAGTAACAAAAGATCAAGAAAAATTTAATTTGTCATAGGTGGTATTTTCAGCATTATTATCTATTTCACACAAAAAATTGCTCAAATTAAAATGCATAAGTCCATGTAAAAAATAATTCCCAGAGTCTAAAGATAATTAGGATTAGGTGATTTACAAAAATGAAACAAGTCCACCAGCCTTTATTTTAAGACTATTTTGTAAAGTTCTTTTTGTCTGTCAATAGTCCTATAGGTTTCAGCATTTTAAAACTTCATGGGATGCTATAGAGTCTATAGACTATGACAATCGTTGACTAATTCATTAACTCATTATTCCGTCAAATATTAATTGAATATTTAACATGGGCCAACTAGTGCTCTAGTTGTATAGAAAAATAAAGTCAATTCTTGAGAAGGCAGAAGCCATTAGTATTGAAATGGCAAATTCAGTGTATTAGATTGGACTTCACCTGAGCAAATACAGGTCCATTATAATTTACTTGACTGAACAAGTCCCAAGAATGCTTCACATAATCTAGAAGACCTAGGTCCATTCAATTTTAATTGGTTACAAAAATGTTATCACTATAACAATAGCCACCAAATCACTTGGAAGTTCATAATATTTTTGAAAATGTATAATATGAAATACAAATAATTTGTTAAAAATAAAATTTTCCAGCCCGGCCAGTGTGATCTATGAGGCAGGGGGTCATGGCTCGATTTCCGGTCAGGGCACATGCCTTGTTGTCCGCTTGATCCCCAGTGTGGTGTGCAGGAGGCAGCTAATCAATGATTATCTCTCATTGATGTTTCTCTCTCTCTCTCCCTATCTGAAATCAATAAAAAATATATTTTAAAAAATTTCCAGTAGAGGGTACAATTACAGGTTTTATATTTAGGAGGCCATTATATTGAAACTTTAATTTACTTCTTATAGGTCATACAGTTTCCTAACAGTTACTTAAAAGATAAGGAAAACTTCATAAAAATATGTATGAATAAGAAATCATATTTTTTATACAATGAGGTTAATAGCAGGCATAAACAGAAATTGTAGTTTGTAATGTTCACATAATAAAAAGAAGCAAAGGGCTAGAAATGAAGGTTAGCTTAGTAATTCTATAATATGTTTACTTTTTCAAGAAATGCTAACATCTAATCAAAACCTTTGAGGATTTTTATGTTTAGCAAATACATGCTTACATAACATATCATCCTCTATCTTTTTTTATAACTAAGATTTTTTGCATGAAACATATATTGGTACCTGTAGAGTTTAATCTTTTGAAGGGATCATAAAATAACTTCCACAGCAAGGAATTGTGTCAAGTTATTTTCCTTTACATTAGTGGAGGAATAAATATATAGTTATAAATGTTTCTCAGAAAACCAAGTTTCTTATTTTAAGTTGATTTTTTTTCAGGATTGTTTAGTAGTACATACTGTGACAGTGGAACTAGTTTTAAATTCTAAGGAAATTTATGAAATAAAAAAATAGAATTAATTGCCTATTTGTGGAGTGTCTTATAATTTTCCAAGTATAGGTCTTTTACTCCCTGAGTTAAATTTATTCTTAGGTATTTTTTAGATGCAATCATAAATGGTATCATTGTCTTAGTTTCCCTTTCTGACAGTTCATTATTGGTGTGTAAAATGCAAAAAATTTCTGAATGTTTAATTTTTTATCCTGCTAATTTACTGAATTCATTTACCAATTTTAGTAGTTTTTTGGTGGAATCTTTAGGGTTCTCTATATATTGCATCATGTCATCTGTAAATAATGACAGTTGTACTTCTTCCTTTCCAATCTGAATGCCTTTTACTTCTTTTACTTGTCTGATTGCTGTGGCTAGGGCTTCCAGTACTTTCTATTTAAAAAATGTTATTTCTATCCAGCCATTTACTTTTCCAATTCAGGTGCCAGGAATTTTTACTTGGAGATAGGAGCGAAATGTAGAATGACTATATTGGGGCAAATTAGAAAGTCTTCTTTATGAAGTTTGGAAAAGGCCATTAAAACAGAAATGGTAGGGATGTAGAATCTGTTTTTCTGGGAACAGGCGTGTTCTTGGGCTGTGTATATATGGAAACTGTGAGCTGAAAATATATTTGCTTAAAACTATCTTTTAATGTGTAACCTAAAGGAAGTCTTTTTTTTTTTTTTTTTTTTTTGGCACTTAGAGAATTCTGTATAACATTGTTTGAGGCTTCCTGGCCTTCCATGATGAGAGTTTATTAACTGCAATGCTTAAACTCTTAGACTGAGTTAAAATCCAGTAGTGACCACTATTTGGCACTATTTGGTGTTTTGGGGTAAATGTTAATAGATTTCATGTTGTCATAGTCATATGGTTCTCTTTGTCCTGTTTTGTTTTGTTTGTTTTCTGGACATGCTTCTTTTAGTTTGTGTTAATGTACCTATTAACATTTTTATTGATTTACTTTTTAAAAATATATTTTATTGATTCTTCACAGAGAGGAAGGGAGACGGATAGAGAGCTAGAAACATCAATGAGAGAGAAACATCGACCAGCTGCCTCCTGCACGCCCCCTACCGGGGATGTGCCCGCAGCCAATGTACATGTCCTTAACCAGAACAAACCTGGGACCCTTCAGTCCGCAGACCGACGCTCTATCCACTGAGCCAAACCGGTTTCGGCTCTATTAACATTTTTAAAACCCGGAATACAAGTAGTCCTCAAAAATCTCCATAAATATGTATTTTAAACAAATGACAGTGATGAAAAATAATAAAAGTGAAGTTACTAGGATAAAAATAATCAGGGAAAGGACTAAGAAATGCTACCCCCAAAAATCTACAAAAAGAAAGGTTTCCAATAAAATAACTAACACAACAATAAATTAAAGTTATGGTTTAAGGATAATAATTAATGCCTTAATTCATTTCTCCAGGGCCCGGGATAAAGAGAAATGATTATTGGAAGAAAATAAAACTGCCAGCGGTAATGAGAACATAGTGACTTGGAATGGAAGGGACATAAAAGGCACAGAGAGATGATGACATAATTAAGCCTCCTAGCTAAAGCTCAATGAAACACACATGACACAATCTGGGGCTAGCTGTGATAATTATTTTATGTGTGTCTTGGAAACATATGGCACCCTGAAACAATGTGTCCACATATGTTGTTGTGCAATGAGTTTTCTTACTGTGCTTATGCAAATTCGTTATTCAAGTGTAGTGTAGAGCCTGATACCACCTGTCATTTTCCTGACTGCGACACAGACCGTAAAATTAGTGTACTGCACATTTATGCAGAGAAGGTGGTGATTATTAACACTGAACATTCTATATCGAGAATGACATCCTATTAAGTTATGCATAATCAATTCTCACTTATTGGTAGTTATGGATGAGCATACAAATAGAAAATAAAGGTGTGTGCTTGGAGAGAGAGAGAGAGAGAGAGAGAGAGAGAGAGAGAGAGAGAGAGAGAGCGGGAGAGAGAGAGAGAGAGAGAGAGAGAGAGAGCATGTGCTTAGTTTTTCAATAGAACATTGATTCAAAAGTATCTAGAAAAATGGTTGTTGCTCTCTCCCATTTCTTTTACTTAATCCTCACCCAAGGATTTTTTCCCATTGATTTCTAGAGAGAATGGAAGGGAGGTGGGGGTGACAGAGAGAAACATCAACCTGAGAGACACATTGATGGGTTGCCTCCCACACCTGCCTCTATCAGCCAGGGAAATCTGCAACCAAGGTAGGTGCCCCTGACCGGGAATTGAACCCTTGACCCTTGAGTCCGTGGGCTGGTGCTCTAACTACTGAGCAAAACTGGCCAGGGTGCTATCTCCATTTCTTAATAGCTTAATGCAATAATTCTTGTTTGAAAGTAACATTGTTGATTGATTTACATTTTGAACTTTTCTGTGTTGCAATATTCCTAAGAAAGGACGTTGAAAAGCTTGGTGTAGATTATGTAATAATTACTAACATCTAATCATGGAATAAATTATTTCTATAACAATGCACAGCTTCATTTAAATCACTACACTTATGTTAACATTCTAGAAAAGATGCAATTGACTGCCTTCTCTATGAGGAAAGGAGTAGGTAACTTTGCGTTTAACTTTGTAATTACAGTAGACCTTATTAAGGACAACTGCATGTTGCACATGAAAATTAAAGTAGAATGAAAGTTTACCTTGATTGGGGACAATTTAGTACTTCCAGAGATATAAATTAATGGGCTGATATTTCCATAAAGGACATACAGATGGCCAACAGGCATATGAAAAAATGCTTAACATCATCCTGAAAATGCAAATCAAAATTTCAATGAAACTTTACCTCACACCTAGAAGAATGGGTATTCTCAACAAAAAACAAGTGTGGGCCATCCTCCGCGCACAATCCCGTGCGCGCCTCCGGTGCTCTGTTCTTCGCCGCCTCTCTGCATCTCTGCCCCACAGCCCAGCTTTCCCCAGTATGAGCCTGGCTTCCCCGGGTCTTTCCCGGAACTGGGGTTCAGTGCAGTTGGAACTAGGGGTTCAGCACAGTCCGGAGCTTTTGTCTCCTTCCCGCTAGGGCAATCCAGCGGCACAGGCAACAGACCCTCCTCTGCGCACATTCCCGTGCGCGGCTCCGGCGCAGCTCCTCTGTGTCTCCGTCCCACAGCTCAGACTCCCCCAGCATGAGCCCGGCTTCCCAGGGTTTCGCCGGGAAATGGGGTTCAGTGCAGTCGGAGCTGGGGTTCAGCACAATCTGGCGCTTTTATCTCCTTCCCGCCAGAGAACGCCAGCCAGGCCGTCAGCCGCCCCTTCCTCTCCGGCTCCGTCTTCCCCGCACGCGCGCGGGCTCGTGTCTCCGCCTGTGTCTCCATACCTCAAGCTTTTACGGCTTCTCTGATTTTCCTTGTGGTTTTCTTTTTCCTTCTAATTGTGGGCATTTCAGTCAGCCAGCTTTCCTGTGGTTCTGGATGATGTCCGTTTTGACTTTTAGTTGTGTTTTTGATATTGTTGTGCCCGGCTGTAGGTTAGGTGTTTAACCTATGCCGCCATCCGCCGGCCCCTGGATCCGGGTGAGCCCTGGGCCCCGGGTCCGGGCGAGGCCGCGGGCCCCTGGATCCGGGTGAGCCCTGGGCCCCGGGTCCGGGCGAGGCCGCGGGCCCCTGGATCCGGGTGAGCCCTGGGCCCTGGATCCGGGTGAGCCCTGGGCCCCGGGTCCGGGCGAGGCCGCCGGCCCCTGGATCCGGGTGAGCCCTGGGCCCCGGGTCCGGGCGAGGCCGCCGGCCCCTGGATCCGGGTGAGCCCTGGGCCCCGGGTCCGGGCGAGGCCGCCGGCCCCTGGATCCGGGTGAGCCCTGGGCCCCGGGTCCGGGCGGGGCCGGCCCCTGGATCCGGGTGAGCCCTGGGCCCCGGGTCCGGGCGAGGCCGCCGGCCCCTGGATCCGGGTGAGCCCTGGGCCCCGGGTCCGGGCGAGGCCGCCGGCCCCTGGATCCGGGTGAGCCCTGGGCCCCGGGTCCGGGCGAGGCCGCCGGCCCCTGGATCCGGGTGAGCCCTGGGCCCCGGGTCCGGGCGAGGCCGCCGGCCCCTGGATCCGGGTGAGCCCTGGGCCCCGGGTCCGGGCGAGGCCGCCGGCCCCTGGATCCGGGTGAGCCCTGGGCCCCGGGTCCGGGCGAGGCCGCCGGCCCCTGGATCCGGGTGAGCCCTGGGCCCCGGGTCCGGGCGAGGCCGCCGGCCCCTGGATCCGGGTGAGCCCTGGGCCCCGGGTCCGGGCGAGGACGCGGGCCCCTGGATCCGGGTGAGCCTGGCCCCGGGTCCAGGCGAGGCCGCGGGCCCCTGGATCCGGGTGAAGCAGTGCCCCTGGGTCCAGCCGAGACCAAACCAGAGGGAGTCGGACCTGCATTACCACCATTTGTCCACCATCCAGAGCTGAGGGGTCAGTGCCGACATGTACTCATAGGGAACCGGTGGACATTGATATTGGGTCTCAAAAGAACTGTTGGTCCAGAAAGAAACTCACTACAGACTGATTCATTTGCCTGTCAGCATAACTATTATTGCTCGTCGCACATTCAATTCTTATAAGTATATCTATAGTGACACATGATTTCGCTCATCTAGGGGAAATGATGAACAACATAGACTGATGAACAAGAACAGAACCAGAAACAAGGAGGCATCGATCGGACTATCGGGCCTCAGAGGGAGGATAGGGGAGGGTGGGGGGAGGGGGGAGAGATCAACCAAAGGTCTTGTGTGCATGCATATGAGCCTAACCAATGCTTAAGTTCAACAGAGGGTTGGGGCATCCAAGGGGAGGGGTGTGGGATGGGAATGGGGGGATGAGGACAAATATGTGACACCTTAATCAATAAAGAAATTAAAAAAAAAAAAAAAAACTAAAAACCCCAATAAATACAGAAACAAAAAGAAAAAAAAAAAAAAAACAAGTGTGGGCCTGAATGTGAAGGAAAGAGAGGCCTTATGCATTGTTGGTGGGATTGCAAATCTGTATAGAAAACATTATGGAGGTTTCTCAAAAAAATAAAAAAAAAGTAGAACTACTCTATGACTCAGTGATTTAACTTCTGAAAATTTATCTGAAGAAAACAAAAACACAAATCCAAAAAGATTTTTGCACCCCTATATTCATTGCAGCATTATTTACAATATCCAAGATATGGAAGCAACCTAGGTGTCTATTGGTTGATGAATGGATAAAGATGATGTGGTACATATACACATTAGAATATTACTCAGAAAGAAAAAAGAATGAAACCTTATCATTTGCAACAATATGGATAGACCTAAAGAGTATTATCTATATATATATATATATTAGAGGAATATGCAAATTGTCCATTATAGCATCACATCATGACTGGATCAGCAAGCTGCTTCCCTGCCCTCTGCTCAGGCAGCTGCAAGGCCCAGGGTAAGATAGGATACGATAGGAGGGGATGCGAAAGGAGAGGGAGAGGAAGGCAGGCCTGCATGCAGACAGGCCGAGAGGAGAAACAGAAATACAGAAAGGGAACAAGAAAAAAGACGCAGGAATGAAAAAGGGAAGGAAACGTGGGCCTGCACGCAGGATGGGGTGGCGACCGTGGGGGGGCAGAGCAGGTGTGCCCGGCGAGGGGTGGGGTGCAGGCGGCACGGAGCAAGGAGCCCCACCCAGATGCAGGAAGAAGGCGGTGGCAGCCATTGAGGGGAGGCGCCCATGGGTCCAGGGCAGAGTGGAGGACGGTCCGAGGCCTTTTGGATGGAGGCGCTCCTGCTTCATGGCAGCAGCACCCAGGCTGCGCAGGCCTCGGCCACTCTCGCTGGGCCAGGCGTCCCGGGCAGGGAATGGGAGCAGGATAGTGGCAGGGGGTCCGGGGAAGGGGGGGTGGCAAACACCTGCCCGGGGCTGAGTCCTGGGCTGGGGTTAACTCCCCGCCCCAACGGAAACTTTACAAAGGGAAGGAGGGAGGGAAGAACTTTATAAAGGAGTCAGTAGAGAGCAGAGTTAAAGAAAGAAAGAGGATTTGTAAGTGAGCTGTAGGAGCTATAATGAAAATCAAGTATAGTTGTGTACTGGGGACAGATTTTAAAAGTAGGAGTCAGAAAAGAGAAAAGATAAATGATAGTGAATAATTAGGCAGGTAGATAGATAGATATTAAAACAGTGGAAGTAAGTAGAAAAGAATGTATGGGAAAGGTGGGATGAGAGAGAAAGAGGGAGGGAAGAAAAGTTTTAAAGGGGAGCCAGTAGAGCTTAAAAGGAGAATGGGAAGAAGGAAATAATGGGGGAGGGAACAAAGCAGGTCCCAGGGAGGAAGTTAAGAAAAAGTTAAGGTGGGAAGGAAGGAAAAGGGGAGAGAGGGCAGGGGTAAAGATAAAGGAAAGAAGGAATGTGGGCATGGAGGGAGGGTAGGAGAAAGATGGAAAGACGGATGATGGAACAGAAGTAGGAAATAAGGAGGAAAGCAAAGTTTATAAATGATGAGTCAGTAGGAAAAAGTGTTACATAAAGGAGAGAAAAATTGTGTGAGAGGGAGAAGCCAATAAGGAAGTCAAATACAATTGTGTGTGAAGGGGATAAGATTAAAAAACAAAAGTTAATAGGGCTGACCAGGCCCACAGGGGAGTGCAGTTAGGGGGATCAGGCAGGCAGGCAGAGTGGTTAGGGCAGGCAGTCAGGTGAGCGGTTAGGAGCTAGAGGTCCCGGATTGTGAGCGGGACATCCCCTGAGGGCTCCCAGATTGGAGAGGGTGCAGGTCAGGCTGAGGAACCCGCCCCCCCCCATGGCACAAATTTTGTGCACCGGGCCTCTAGTGCTAAAATAAGTCAGAGAAAGATAAAATACCATATGATTTCACTTATATGTGGAATCCAAAAAACATAAAACAAATGAACAAACAAAACAAAATAAAGACTCATAGATACAGAGAGGAAAAAATGATGGTTGCCAAAGGGGAAGGGTGTAGGTAAAGTTTAATATTTTTCTCTTTGGTTTTCTGTGTTTTAAGTTGCACATTCTAAAGTATGTATTTTTCAGTATGAAAAATAGCTATTGTTACAAAAAAAAAGTGATGTGTAAAAGTAAACACCTTTCTATGACTTCTAATCATATACAAACTCTTTGGGGGTTACTCTCCTTGGGGGTTACACAGAGGTAACATAATCACTGTCAGAAAATGATGCTCTGCATCTTAGTTGAACATAGAATCATAAGCCTCATGGAGTATTGCAAATATAGTGACAGTAATATTTACCCTCCAAGTAGTATAATGTTAACTTTCTCATGTAACAGTGAGAAGGCATGTAAGTGAGGTGTTATTCTCTTAAAAGAGCCATTTTGTTGTTTTAGTTTAGTTAGAAAACTATTTAAGTAGAATGCACCTGACTTGAGCAAGTAAAATTGCTTTTAGAAAATTATTCAAGTTAAGTGCTCTCTGAGGTCAGCAATCACAACCTGGAGTGGCACCTGGGGGAGTGCTGACAATGAAGGAAAGAAGGAAAGGAACCACTATCAATTAAAACCCGTTTTCGGTTATTTTAAAACATTAATGAAATATTCCCAAAGATATAGGGTAATCAAGAATATGCAAACTACTGATTACTCTTCAGTTAGCAGTGAATTTGCAATAAATGGAACAATTAAATCTTTATGGATCAATGAAAAGTTAACAAAGGTGCTTGCCAAAGTCAGTGTTGAGATCACTCATGAAGTTGCAGAAATGTGAAGGTCTTTTAAGTCACAGAAGCTTTATAAATCCATTGCAAAGTGGTGCATTAAAAAAAAAGACAATTTAATTTCCTTTACAAATAATTTTTAACTCAGAAAATTTATGGATTATAAAAAATAGAATAGTGATTAAGTTTCTGAAAAAAATATTACATTTTACTTAAAGGCGTTTCAGTTTTCTATGAATTGAGATATACATATTTTAAAACTAAACAGTACAGCTGATAGGATTATAAATATAGCCAATTCTATTCAAATATTCCCTGAAATAATCATATTAACTGAATTCTAGAAAGAACATAAATTGAAAATATGGTATTGAATTTTTCAAATCACTGTTATATGCAAAAGAAAATAAAATGGATATTTCTTCTATACAGTTAATGTAATTGCAATATAAAGATACTAGATCAATAATTTTAATTAAAATGGGAAATCACCAACATCATTTTTAAGACTATGTAATTATATGGAGATGATCTTTCAAAGAAAAAAATATTTCTAACTTTATGAAAGTTCATGAAGTTCTTAGATAACTAGGTAAATTTAGGTAATTTATTAAATCCATTTTGGAATTTTATAAATGAAGTTTCAATTACTAATTTATTCATTATATCTTAAAAATGTTATAACATACTGTCCTACACACACACACACACACACACACACACACACACACATTCACTTATATAAGTAATTTGGAATTCTAATGTTTGCAAAGAACCAAACATATTTAAGTAACACAGAAAAACATAAATATATTCAAACAATCATTTCAAGGAGGAGATTAAGGGATAAAAATATGTCCTGACTTTTGGCTCAAGTTTTGTAATAAACAGACAATATATTAAACACTTGATATTTTCTTAAAAGCAAATTTGAATAATAGAATAAAGATATCTAACTACAATCCTATATAATAAAAGGCTAATATGCAAATCAACTGAACGGCGGAATGACCGGTCGCTATGATGCACACTGACCACCAGGGGGCAGATGCTCAACGCAGGAGCTGCCCCCTGGTGGTCAGTGCGCTCCCCAGGGGGAGCGCCGCTCAGCCAGAAGCCAGGCTCATGGTTGGCAAGCTCATTGGTGGTGGCGGGTGCCTCTCCCACCTCCACAGCAGCACTAAGGATGTACGACTAATGACTTAGGCCTGCTCCTGTCAGTGGAACATCTCCCAAGGGCTCCTGGACTGTGAGAAGGCACAGGCCGGGCTGAGAGACCCCCCAAGTGCACGAATGTCATGCACCAGGCTTCTAATCTATAACAATAAAAGAATAATATGCTAATTAGACTGGACGTCCTTCTGGATGACCTTCAGGACAGAGCTAGGGCAGCGAGGGAAGCCTGGGTCCCAGTGTCAGAGGGAAGCCAGTGCTGGCAGCTGGGGGAAGGAGACCTACTCTTGTATGAATTTCCTGCATCGGGCCTCTAGTAGTGTTAACTAGTAAAACATATACATTATATAATATACTACATAAAGTATTATACAGAATTTACAAATTTATGTTAAATTTAACAAATCTAGAGAGTAACTCTGTACTTTCAGCCTTCCTGCTTAGCTATAACATTTTATGCATGTTTATTACTTTCTTTTGCTTTATGCAATTTCAATGATTTAGAGCCTTCATTATTTTAATAACAAAATTAGAAAGTTCATTCAACAGCTTAGTCAAACTGAGTTGTAAAAAATTTTGCCTCACTTTAAAGCCCTTTACTGTTCCCATCTATATGTATAAAAGCCTAAGCGACAGACTGACCATTCTGCTGTCCAACTGGTAGCTATGATGCGCAATGGCCACCAGGGGGCAGACGCTCAACACAGGAGCTGCTGAGCTGCAATGACTTGGCAGCTGTGGTTCTCAGGTGATGCACCCAGAACCAGAGAGGAGGTAGTCTGATTCTGGGGTGCATCACCTGAGAACAATCCTCTCGCAATCCGGGACCCTTCAGGGGATGTTGGAGAGCTGGTTTTGGCCCGATCCCCGCAGGCAAGGCTGAGGGACCCCACTGGGGGCCTCTAGTTTAAAATATAATTGTCTTATTTACTCTGTTGACATTGATAATCATAGTTGACTATTATTATTATTGCTTTAATCATCTAATACAGTTGAGAAAGTTTAAAAGGAAAAAAGATTTATTTATTCATTCATTTATTATATTTTATTCTGGTAACCATGTCTGTGTCTATGAGTTTGTGTTTGCTTGTTTTTTTTCTTATTTATTCATTTTCTGTTTTCAGTTTTATAATATAAACTAGAGATTTCTTTTTCCATTTTCAACTGTTATATTTCAATGATGCATTTTTAGGTTGTATACATTTTTTCTTATTGTCTACTAGTATGTAGTACCACAGACATGTAATGTTGGAAAAAATGTTAAAGAATTTTAAAAATAAGCCCTTTAGTTACACAATTGAGGAAAATTAAATCCTTAGAAGTGAAATATTTAGATCAAGGTAACACAGTTATTAATGACACATTTAAAGTGTAGTGAAGTTATCCACAGTGAAATGCAATTTCCTTCACAGTAATATCAATAGAAACCCATATCTGTGGTTAACATATAAATCTGATCCCCCACCCCCCATATCATGTTTGCTGTAATCACATAACAATGCTTCCTTTGGTGTTTTATTACATGATTTGTGCATATGTACGATTATAAGAGTGACACTTATAAGTTTTGAATTTTATCATGTTTACAATGAAAACAGTTCCAAAAGTGACGTTTTTTCCCCCCATGTGTTTCAGATTATGTGAAATGGATGGTGCACAATGGCATTTGCCAAGACAGTTGAGTATAGAACCCTGTATGACAGGTGCTGCAAACATAAAAAACAATCCAGTTGCTCCATGAAAGTCTTTAAAATTAATGCCAATACCCATTCAATTGATGTTTTTAAAAAAATATATTTATATTGATTTCAGAGAGGAAGAGAGAGGGAGAGAGAGATAGAAACATCAATGATGAGAGAGAATCATTCCTTGGCTGCTCCCGCCACCGCTGCTGCGCTCGCCAGCCACGAGCCCGGCTTCTGGCTGAGTGGCGCTCCCCCATGGGAACACACTGACCACCAGGGGACAGCTTCTGCATTGAGCGTCTGCCCTCTGGTGATGACAGGTTGTTGCACAGTTTGGTCAATTTGCATATTAGGGTTTTATTATATAGGACTAGAGGCCTGGTGCATGAATTCATGCATGGGTGGGGGCCGGGCCAGCTGGGGTGAGGAGACATGGGCCATTGGATGGCTGGCCCCACCCCTGATCAGGCCAGTTGGCCAGTTGCAATGCGGTCATAGCGACTGGTGGTTCTGGTCATTCCAGTCATTTTGGTCGCTTGGTTTTTATATATATAGATTTGAGATAGCTTAATACTGTCCAGTTGTGCTTGTTTCAAGGGATTTTTAACAGGTACTTTTAAAATTCACATGTTATATCAGATTCTTCTTTTTATTATTTTGCACTGTAATAAGCTCAATATATTATTTTAAAACATTTATCCTGCCTTTTATAAATGTTAACCAAATCTTTGGAAACATTTTTTCTATTCTACCTTCTATTCTACCTTGCTGAAATAGATTAACTTCAAATCTAAGATTTTCTTTGACTTATCTTTTTCAGGAAAAACATTGTTGTAGTTTACTTCTGTTAGGCTTTTCCTACATTGCTTTTCATAACTTCAAGCATTAAGCCCATTTACATTACAGCTGACTTGGGATAAAATATACTTCAAAATTTATTGTCTCAGAATCATTTCATGTAATAAAAAAATCATTTCATTCCTTGAGTAATAATCCTTAAATAATGACAGTAAGGAAGCAAAAAAAAAAAGTGTGAAGAGGGGCATGAAGAATATTTTGCCAGGGATTGAGTGCTTTCCTAACTTTATGGAATTAAAATGACTAAATAACAATTTTGCAAATTTTAGTATATTCAAAGTACTTAAAAATTAATTAGTAGATGTAAAAACAATGAAGATTTTGGGGTATCTCACTCCCTGAGACTCCAAACTAGTATTTCTTGTCTTGGATTAAGGAATCCATTTCCCAGTCTCATGGGAAATACTGTTGAAAATAGTTCACAAATTGCTCCTTTGACCCAAAGGAAAGGGTAGGATAGTCTCCATTTTGTAAAATCTTATAATAATTAGATAGACTCAATTAGTTTAGTTTCTAATCTACATGGATTTCAAACAGCATGTCATTTAGTCGTTCTACCATTTTACTAATTTTAAACAGATTTTAAAAATTAATTTCATTTGTATTTACAAGCTCTTCCATGAGCTATATAGCTATCCTATCTAATAAAAGAGTAATATGCAAATTGACCATCACTCCAAGACACAATATGGCTGCCCCCATGTGGTCAAAGGTGGCTGCCCCCATGTGGACACAAGATGGCCGCCACAAGAAGGCCTATAGGGAAGGGCAGTTGTGGGCAGTTAGGGGTGACCAGACTGGCAGAGGAGGGCAGTTGGGGGAGACCAGGCCAACAAGGGAGGGCAGTTTGGGGGGACCAGGTCTGCAGGGGAGGGAAGTTGGGGGAGACCAGGCCTGCAGGGGAGGGCAATCTAGAATAACCAGGCTGGCAAGGGAGGGCAGTTAGGGGTAACCGGGCCAGCAGCAGAGGGCAGTTGGGGGCAACCAGGCCTGCAGGGGAGGACAGTTAGGGGTGACCAGGCCAGTAGGGGAGGACAGTTAGGGGCAATCGGGCCGGCCGGGGAGCAGTTAGGCATCGATCAGGCTGTCAGGGGAGTGATTAGGGGGTGATCAGGCTGGCAGGCAGAAGTGGTTAGGGGCAATCAGGCAGGCATGCAGGTGAGCGGTTGGGAGCCAGCAGTCTTGGATTGTGAGAGGGATGTCCAACTGCCCATTTAGGTCCCATCTCTGGGATCGGGCCTAAAAGGGCAGTCAGACATCCCTCGAGGGGTCCCAGATTGGAGAGGGTGCAGGCTGGGCTGAGGGACACCCCCCATGTATGAATTTCGTGCACTGGGCCTCTAGTATAATATATAAACACAACCATAAGTAATTGTATAAATTAGACATGATCCAGGCATTTTAAGTCAAATTGTCCAGATTAAACCAGTGTGTGGGAGCTCAGATGTCTAGTTTCTTCCTTGTCCTTTGTGGACCTTGAATTACTACCATGATACACAGTTTCTGAGAAAAAGTTTCTGCCTTGTAATTTCTAATTAGATTACCAAGAAATTTAATTTAGTCCTCAGTAAACAATGCATATATTATTAAGATAAAAAAAACACAACAACTTACCAAGCCCAAAACAAACTAATTATTTAGCAATCCACCAGCATTATAATTATAAAGAAAAAAAAAAACCTTCATTGAATTTTCATTTTCATCTAAGGGAAGATGCAATTATCACAGGCCTCCAATTATTTCCGCTATTTGTCATATGCACACTCAGTGTACAAGCAAACCTACACAGGCACTCTTTTGAAGGACTTTTAAAAGTAAAGTGGATACACCTTAGTAGCCAGGATACATACACACAGAAAATACTGCACCCTGGAAACTTGAAAATCTAAAATAAAACATAAATCAACTGCATAGAATGAGATGTAAATATAGCAAGGTCATAGGATATAGATCAATATATAAAAGTAAATTTTGTATCCTTAAAAAATAAACAATCTTAGTCCTGGGTGGTGTGGCTCAGTTGGTTGGAGAGTCGTCCTGTACACCAAAAGGTGGTGGATTCAATTCCTATCAGGGCACATACGTACGCAGATTTCAGGTTCCATCCTGGTCCCCACCGGGGCACATTCAGGAGGCAATTGATCAGTGTTTCTCTCTCTCTCTTTCCCTGTCTCTCTCTCTTTCTCTCTCTTCCTCTTCTTCTCTACAACAAACAAACAAACAAACAAACAAAAACTATACTTTTAAAAAATAAACTATCTGCCTGGCCCATGTCGGTCAGTGGTTGAGCATTGATTTGTGAGCCAGATCTCAGTTTCATTCCTCGTCGGGCCATGTGCCCCAATTGTGGGCTGGACCCCCAGTGTGGGATGTGCGGGAAGCAGCTGATCGATGATGCTCTCTCATCAGTGATGTTTCTATCTCTCTCTCCCTCTCCCTTCCTCTCTGAAATCAATAAAAACAATCTTAGACCACATGAAATCAATGAACACTTTAAGATCATATAAAATGAACAAAATGTCCCATATAAAATAACAGCAGAAACTACGAAATACCTAGAAACAAATTGAATTTTTATTTGGTTACTTTTGTAGATTCTCCAAAGTTCTCTATTTCAACATACATATGACACATATTTTAAAGTTGTCTCATAAATTTTATATGGATTTTTCTGAGAGTGTGTTTCCATTTTCTCTTAAGTTTGATCTTGCTTTTTATCACATTGTTTCTTTTTCTTTTGCAAACTTTGTGTTTTAAAATGTATAGAAGCTCTGAAAGATTAAAGCTTCTTGTTGAGAGACTTAAGTCCTTTCCTTCTTTGCTAGCAATCCCCTCTAGTCAGAGGGTTCATTTTAGGGATCTGCAAGGTTGGTGGTCTCTTTCAGCTTTGTCTTGGTCACAGGATGTGACCCTTTAGAATTAATGGCTAAAATTCTGAGTGGTTTTCCAGAGCCAATGTTTCCAGATTCAGATTAATAATAATAATAATAATAATAATAATAATAATAATAAATAATTTCATTCTTGCTAGTGTCTTGAAGTTGCTGAGTTCACTACAGAATCCTTTAGCCTCCAAGGACGTGCTTTCTGGTGGATTTCATCATGTTTTATCCTTCATAAGTACAGTTTTTGTTTTGTTTTGTTTTTTAATTTGGCAAATGACTCAAGGTAAGATAGCATACAGATGTCTTGGTTCCCTTCTCTAAGGTCCTTTCATCCCAAACTTGTCTCTCAAGTCACAGCCACTTAGAGGGATGTCATGTCCAGCTATTCTGTTTGGACATCAGTGGCACTGTTGCTCCCTGCGAGGGCTCCACAGCTCTGTTCTCCAAGTCCCCTCAGAGTTCTGGTTTCCCTTCTCTTAAGGATTGAGCACTTCAGTGGCTTTCTACAGCCTTTGCACAGAACTCCCACCCCACCCCACCTTCAACAGCTGCTTTCAGTGAGTGAATTCATATAATTCAGAATCCTCATGGTTTTAGCCAGTACCAGAATTCCTTCTGTCAACATTTTTAACATAATTACTTTTAAATCTTTGGGGATGGTGTATTTCTTTTCTAGTTATTGCACTCTAAATGGTCTAACTTTTTTTATTTCTTGACACTCTCTCATGCCAGTTTATATTTTTAAGAGTTATAAGAGCTAATTTTCTGTTGGAGTTGTTCCCTGTGAAAGTAAACACATCTATTCTGGGAATTGCCTATAATAAAGCTCCCACTTTTAAAGAGCTCTGATTCAATTTTTATATGAATGTATTTGCTCAGCGCTTCCAATACCTGCACAAAGAATGGGCTTTTTCAGGACTTTTTGTCCATTACAGTAAATTTTGGCCAGATTAGAAACATTGAGGTACCTACCTGCTCCTGATACTTACAAGCTGTTTCAGAATCAAGGACTTCACAACGTTACTTTGCGTTCCCTTTTTCTTTCAGACATCTCGAAATTTTTCCTTTGGTTATAGATTCAAAAACATATGGAAGCACTATATTTTTAGGTTTTATTTGGACAGTTTATTATTGTAAAGCAGTACTGACTTGGAAGATTAACTCTGTTTGGTGAAGTAGGTTAACTAGAAGTCTTGATAAGAAATCTGATTGAAGTGCCTATCCCCAAATGTTTTTTATAAAGAATTGACCTACAAAATTTAAATATTATTATTTTAAAACTAGAGGCCCAGTGCATGAATTCATGCTTGAGTGGGGTCTAGCCGGCCTGATCTCAATCAGGACTGACTGGGGCTGGGCATGGTTGGAGGAAGAGATGGTGAGAGGTTGACCACCTGGCTGACCCTCCCTGATCAGGGCCAATCAGGGCCAGGCCAGCTGGGGGGAGGGGCCACAGGTGATTGGTTGGCAGGCCCCACCCCTGATTGGGGTTGGGGGGCCGATTGGGGGTGGGGCCAGCCATGGGGAGGGGCTGTGGGTAGTGGGATGGTTGGCCCTGCCCCTGATTGGGGTGTGGGGGCTGATCCGGGGTTGGGCCAGGAGGGGGAAGGGGCTGTAGGAGGTTGGCCAGCTGGTCCTGTTCCCTGTTGAGGTGGGGGGAGTGATCAGGGGCAAGGCCGGCCAGGGGGAGGGGCTGCAGGAGGTTGGCCGGCCATCCCTGGCCCCTATTGGGGTTCAGGGTATTATCAGGGGTGGGGCCGGCCAGAGGGGAAGGGCTGTGGGCCTATCATGATAGGGCAGGCCAATGGTGGGGTGGGGCTGGCCAGGGGAAGAGCAGGGAGGGGGGGCCATTTGGCCAGCCGGCCCCACCCTTGATTGGGGTGGGAGAGTCCAATCAGGGGCTGGCCAGCCAGGGGGAGGGACCGTAGAAGGTTGGCCTGCAGTCTCCACCCCCTGATCAGGCCAGTTCACTGGCCACAGTGGGCATCATTGCGACCGGTCATTCTGGTCATTATGGCGTTACAGTTGCTAGCTTTTTATATATATTGATATATATTAAGACATAGAAAAGTATCAATTCTGTGATAACTCTAATACTTAGTGTATTAAGAATTAATCTTTTTCATTATATTAGTTTTTAAAGGTGAAATATAATTGGTAAACATATTGAGTAATATCAGTAATATTTTGTTCTTGGAATCTCTTGAAATTCTGTATTGAATGCCTTGAGAGTCAGGTTATTATTTTTCTTTGACAAATATTTATTTCCTTGTTCTATGCTTCTCATATACCAATTTAAAAAAAGAAATATGGTTCTAGGTATCAAGGTTATATTAAACTGAAGAAAACAGAAAGTAGTTTAGAAGAAACATAAATATACTATTGTGACATAGTGTTAAAATGAAACTCAGTTTTGGTGAAGAAATACATAATTGGTAGCTAAGGTGAAGAGTAACAAACAGCACCTATTCAGATCACACTCAGAGATGATAAAAAAAAACCACAATAGAAAATTCAAATTGGTACATTAGAATGCTCCCTAAAGATCTGTTTGTATCTTTATTGTTGAGAGTATTACATATGCCCCTTTTTTCCCCCATTGACCCCCTTTTAGTCCACCTCCATCCCCCACCACATCTCTGTAAAGATTTTTAAAAGTTGGAACTCATGTGCATCAGGGGAATTCCTATTATGGTAAACATAAAGGTTATAGACAATAGGAAATATTGGGAGTAACACAGAGAAATAGGAATTAGGAAAGGGGCTGATGATTTTATAAAATAAGATTCACAGAAATTTCCACCCATTGTCTCTTTTAAAACCATCCTATATAATAAAAGCCTAATATGCTAAGTGTCCTGTCAACTGGTTGGCTGTTCAACCAAAGTGTAATATGCTAATGATATGCTAAGGCCATTTAACCGCTTGCTATGACATGCACTGACCACCAGGGGGGAAGACATTCCAACTGGTAGGATAGCTTGCTGCTGGGGTCTGGCCAATCAGGACTGAGTGAGATGGGCTGGACATGCCCTGGAGCCCTCCCAAAGTCCCTCCCCAGCTGGCCAACCTCCCACATCCCTCCCTGGCCCCGATCAAGTATTGGTGGGGTCCCTCAGCCTGGCCTGAGCCTTCTCGCAATCCAGGACCCTTTGAGGGATGTCAGAGAGCTGGTTTCAGCCCGATCTCACAGACCAGGCCGAGGGACCCCACTGGTGCATGAATTCATGCACTGCGCCTCTAGTTAAGTTATAAGTGAATTAAATTTAAAAAATCAAATTGTCTCATGTCATATTTTTAATAAACTTTATGTTTGGAGCAGTTTTAAGTGAGTTAATAGTATAGAGTGTTCCCATATTCCTCTTAAGAAGCACTTCTCACCAAATTCCCCTATTTTTAACATTGGCCACTAGTGTAGTACATTGTTACAATTTCATTTTATTTCAATGACTGGGATGGTTTTTTTTAAATATATATATATATATATATATATATATATATATATATATATATATATATATTATTGATTTTTTACAGAGAGGAAGGGAAAGGGATAGAGAGTTAGAAGCATCAATGAGAGAGAAACATCGATCAGCTGCCTCCTACACACCCCCTACTGGGGATGTGCCCACAACCAAGGTACATGCCCTTGACCAGAATTGAACCTGGGACCCTTCAGTCCACAGGCCAATACTCTATCCACTGAGCCAAACCAGTTAGGGCAGATTTTCTTTGCAGTTCTGTAAAATTATTTGCATATACATATATTTGTTACATATTGGATACCTAATATATAATATATAATAAAATATAATATATATATATAGTTAACCAAAAATAATACAGAGCCATTCCATCCTATAGATACAGTGACTATGAACCACATGAGACTTTAAATTTAATTTACTTAAATTTAAATGAAATTAAAAACTCACTTTTCAGCATCCTAGCCACAGTCCAAGTGCTCACAAAGCTCATGTGGCTAACAAGTGTGGTACAGGGTATTGCAGACAGAGAGCATTTTCTTCATGGCAGTGCTTTCTATTGGAATCGAGCATTAATAAGATTGCAAATCAATATGATTTTTTATATTAAGAGTTCATTTTTATAGTTTCTAAAGTTTATAAATTATGAATATCTGTAATCAGAATTAAAGTGAGATGAATTTTAAAAAGACAAGGATTCAGATATTAGATGGTGGTTTATAAAATTGTCTACAATATATACAAATTCAGTCATCATTCTCTTTCCATGGGGAGTTTTGCTGATTAAAATTGCATGAGCATTTTTATTTACGAAAGTTTTGTATAAAAGATCATTTGGCCTAACCGGTGTATCTCAGTGGCTGAGCACTGACCTAGGAACCAGGAGGTCACAGTTTGATTTCCTTTCAGCACATATGCCTGGGTTGCAGGCTTGATCCCCAGTAGGGGGCATACAGGAGGCAGCCAATCAATGATTCTCTCTCATCATTGATGTTTCTATCTCTCTCTCCTTCTGCTTCCTCTCTGAAAGCAAGAAAAAAATGTTTAGAAAATAACATATAAAAGATCATTCAACTAGACTCACCCTATTCTCATGCAGTATATGGCATCCTTGCCTTCCAGAGAGTATGCACAGCCTATTTCACTGACAGAAGTTACTCTCGATACCCCTCCCCTGGGTTAGTAACATTAAATTTAATTCTAATTAGTCGTGTTTATAAATTTAGAATGTCATTCTGTGAACTTTGGGGACTGACTTCGAATTTGCAGAAATACAGATTAAACCTGGGTCTAATATTTTCAATTGAGTATCTTCCCAACATAAAAAAAATATATTACTTGTTAGCTCTGGTAATTAGAATTTTATTTTGAAACTTTATCAATTAGTTCTTCAGTTTGGTGGCATATGGATACTCAAAATTTCCTATCTTACCTTATTCGATAGTTATAAGAAGTTAGTGCAATGCATGTTTATTGGTTATTTTAAATACTACTTAGAAAAAAAATGAGAAAGAGGAGTGTGTTTAGAGAATGATAAAGAACTTTTGCAATGCAATTTGAATGACTTATGATATGAGAGAGTGATCTCTCTCAGTAGGTGAATGCATTCTTGGAAATGCTGTACTAGGGTGGCTTAAACTTAGAAACTTCTAGTCATTACCTCCTTGAAATGAAACTGTAAATCTGTTGACAAAAATCTATAATATTTAATCCACTATTATCATCCAATCAAGAGAAAGGATGGAAGGTTTTAGGAATCCCTGCTTTTTTACTTATTAGCTTAAAGTCCCCTTCACCCACTGATTTCATTTTTTATTTAAATCATGCTGAAAATCTCACTGTTTCACCATGAGAGCAAAATAAATTGCTACAGAATTCAATTTGGGGGTCTGTGAAGCAATTAAACACTAAAACAGAGAAGCAGTAGGAAACTCTTTCAGTTCAGGAGAATAAATTAGGAAGGATGTTAACAGAGTTAGCTTAAAAAGAAATTTTAATGTCTAGGCTCAGATGGAGAGTGTGTGAAGCCTGACAAAATTTCTGAATGAGTATATTCTAGAATTGTACATAAAGTCTAATTAGATCTCAAATAGGATATTATAAACACACTAGAGGCCCGTTGCATGAAGATTCGTGCATTAGGCCTTCCTTTCCTTGGCTGCCGGCACCGGTTTTCCTCCGGCACCCAGGACCCAGGCCTTCGCTCTGGCCGCCATCTTCAGTCTTCGCTGCAGCTGGAGTGCTGCTCCTGTAGCTCCCTCTGCCCCCGCCCTCCCCCTCATAGCAGGTGTCCCACCCTGCCTGGTCACTCCGCGCCTGCATGCGTGCTGCCCAGAGGCCTAGAGCGGCTGGGGGGGGGGGGGGGGGGGCTGCCGCCATCTTTGTTGGGTTGATTTGCACACTCACTCCTGATTGGCTGGTGGATATCATGAAATGATGGTCAATTTGCATTTTTCTCTTTTATTAATGTAGATGTGCTCTATGTAAGTAGAATCCTAGTGATTTTTGATACTGAAATTTCTCTTTGGCCTAACACTACCCAGATTCAATGCATAATAAAATTTGTACATGTTATGTATGTAGTTTAAAAGACCCAAGTTATAAATATGAGTCAATGTATTAAACAAATATGTGTGCATGTGTATAGGTAAGTGTGGGGTGTTATTTCTTTAAAGCCATTTTTATGTATTGCAAATATGTATTGAATGTTTTCCCTATACCTACATCCAATCTTTAGGAAAGAGAACACAGGTACTTTAGGGAGACTGTGATTTATGTAGAGAGATTTGGGGCAAATATTTTAATCTAGGCATGAAAACTTTTTCCTGAAGCATGAGTAAACTACTAAGGATTGGTTTTTAGCTAAGTGTAATCTTTGTCCTTTAGCCTTATATTTGAAAATGGCTCCTACAGCTATCAAGCAAAAATTCTATGACTCGGCCCAGATCTTGCACATGAAGTCTTATAACTGAACACCAAGCTTCCAGTCTTGTCTCCAACCAAGTTATTTCAAATAGCCATGGATTGCAACAATCTTTCTAAAATGATTAAATATACAGATCTTATATCTCAGAAATGTATACTTAAAACCTATATGTGATCCTATGTCACCCCAATAAATTTAATATTTTTAAAAATAAAATCAAATTATTCACTTAAAAACACATAAATGACTTCCTGTGGGTTCACAAGATTACTCTCAGAATTTGACTAGTCACCAGAGTCATGTAGGTTTGTCTTAAAAATACAACTATTCCCAGGGCCAGAATATAGAATTGAAATCTCCAAGAAGAACCTGCGGGATCATTACGTTCAACAAGTACTGTACTTCAGCAAATCTGATTTTCTAGTTTTCAGAAGCATTGCTAGTTGGTAACCAGTTAGAAAAAACAGCAGAGATAATAGCATCATTAAAAAAGATAATATAGCTGAAACCAGTTTGGCTCAGTGGATAGAGCGTCAGCCTGCGGACTGAAAGGTCCCAGGTTCGATTCCGGTCAAGGGCATGTACCTTGGTTGCAGGCACATCCCCAGTAGGGGGTGTGTAGGAGGCAGCTGATCGATGTTTCTCTCTCATCGATGTTTCTGGCTCTCTATCCCTCTCCCTTCCTCTCTGTAAAAACTTAATAAAATATATTTTTTTAACAAAAGATAATATAGCTCTAGCTGGTTTCCTCAGTGGATAGAGTGTTGGCCCGTGGACTGAAGGGTCCCAGGGTTCGGCTTTGGTCAAGGGCACATACCTCGGTTGCAGGCTCAACCCCTCGCCCTGGTTGGGGTACATGCAGGGGGCAACCAATCGGTGTGTCTCTCTCACATTGATGTTTCCCTCTCTCTGTTTCTTCCCTCCTTTCCATTCTCTCTAGAAATCAATGGAGGGAAATCCTCCAATGAGGATTAAAAATAGAAAAAGATAATATAAGAAATTATTAATTAGATACAAGGTTTTTATCTCAATAACTGAAAGATAAAAAGAGAACTCTAACATACCATTGAAGTATCAGCTGTAAGAAAGTACAGTACTTGCAATAATCAAACTTACAAATTTCTAGAAGGGGCCTCTAAAGCTGAAATTCAGACCTCTGAAGCATAAGTGACACCCTTGCTGGTGCTACTATCTCTGAGCTCAGAAAAAAAAAAAAAGAAAGAAAAAGAAAGAAAGAAAAGAAATCCTCCCCCTGGCCCAGAGCTGGCACTCACACCTCTGAAGGGCAACAGCTGGTGCTTGTATTTCTGGGGTCAAACACAACGATGCTAGCTGTGCACAACAGGATCTCAGAAGACTTGGTTCAGCAGTTGTTAGAGGGATGAATTGCTGCCCCCGAGATAAAGGAGCATTGCTGGTCTGCTGCCCATTGAATGAGGAAGCTCAGGGGAACCCATAGGAGGTACACAGGAGATGCAATTCTCACCTTCCTTTTCCCGCCTTGCAGTCTCAGGGTGGTACTCCCTGGTGGCACAGCCTTGCTTAAATACAGCTGGAAAAGAAGAAGTGTGGTTTGCAGAACTTCAGCATCAGGAGAATATAGAAAAATGGGTTTGATGCTAAGAAATAACTGCTCAATAACAGACACATTGGTCTATTTAATAAAATGAAAAAAAATGCATAAGAACCACAAGAACCGACACGTGTTTGCAAAAGATCTGTTCATCAGCAGTTCTTTAAACACCACCCTTGTCAAGCTCCCATCTGTACATCATCTATTTTAAATGATGTAACCATTTACACATTTCATTCAATATGAAAGACCTTTTCAAATTTGACTACCTTTGTTCTTGCTTTATCTGCCTATAATAAACTTTCTTCTTTTGTTTCCCTGAATAAAGTTTTAACATTTGCAATGGTTCTGTCCAATTTCATCTCTCTATCAAGGCTATTTTGACCCACACTTTGCAAGCCTATTAACATTTATAAATACTTGTAACATATGTTAATATATAACATAAACATATCTGTACTAATATATAAAAATAAATAAAATAATATATGTGTATATCTGCATACACACATGCATGTAAATATACACATGTACTTGCATAATATTTCAAACTTTTAATATTTTGCATAGCTTATGACTGTTGCAAGACCACAACCTGTGCACCTACCCCACTGCCATTACACTGTAATCTCCTTGAAAATGAGAGATGCTCTATCTTTTATTTCAAAGCCTAAAAAAGTGTCTGATATATGGCAAGTGATGAGGTTATGTTTTTTAGTGAAGTAATTAATGAAGATATCTAAGAGAAACTTATATTGAAAAATCTAGACAATTAAATAGGTCTTAGAAATTTTTACAGGTAGTATTTTTGTAGGAAGAATGCCAAGCACTAAGGCAGTCATAAATAGACATGAGTCATTCTAAAATAGACAGATTAGCTGTAAAATATCTCGGACATTACAATTCTTTTTAATCACAAGCACAAATGTATATAAAAGTCAGTTTAACTGTGAAATCCTATATAATAAAAGCCTAATATGCAAATTGACCATCACTCCAACACAGAAGATGGCTGCCCCCATGTGGTCAAAGATGGCCACCCCCATGTGGACACAAGATGGCCACCACAAAATGGCCAGCAGGGGAGGGAAGTTGTGGGTGATCAGGCCAGCAGGGGAGGGCAGTTGGGAGGGACCAGGCCTGCAAGGGAGGGCAGTTGGGGGCGATCAGGCCTGCAGGGGAGGGCAGTTGGTTGGGGGGGATCAGACCTGCAGGGGATGGCAGTTGGGAGGGACCAGGCATGCAGGGGAGGGCAGTTAAGGGTGATTGGGCTGGCAGAGGAGGTCAGTTGGGGGTGACCAGGCCTGCAGGGGAAGGCAGTTGGGGGCGGTCAGGCCTGCAGGGGAGGGCAGTTAGGGGTGACTATGCCTGCAGAGGAGGGCAGTTGGGGGCGACCAGGACTGCAAGGGAGGGCATTGGGGGCAACCAGGCCAGCAGGGGAGGGCAGTTAAGGACAATCAGGCCAGAAGGGGAGCAGTTAGGCGTCGATCAGGCTGGCAGGGGAGTGGTTAGGGGGTGATCAGGCTGGCAGGGGAGTGGTTAGGGGGCGATCAAACTGGCAGGCAGGAGAGCTGTTGGGAGCCAGCAGTGCTGGATTGTGAGAGGGATGTCTCTCGAGGGGTCCCAGATTGGAGAGGGTGCAGGCTAGGCTGAGGGACACCCCCCCATGCATGAATTTCATGCACCGGCCCTCTAGTAAGCAGAAAAAAACCCATGATTAACTCCAAAATAACAACAAAATAATTACTTTAATTTGGGAATTAGAACTATTTAAAAATTATTCATAATAAAATATTCCTCATTCATATGTGCTAGACCAGTGATCGGCAACCTGCGGCTTGCAAGCCACATGCGGCTTGCGAGCCACGTTTTGCCGTTCTGTTGACTAATGAGTTTGCCGACCACTGCGTAAGGCATTACCCTTACCCAGAAGTTTTGACTTCAGATTAAAGACATTAGTACATTATTAAAATGTTTTTTAAGTGTTTTTCCCTAAGGCAGTGGTTGACAAACTCATTAGTCAACAAAGCGGCAAACCGCAGCTTGCAAGCCGCATGTGGCTCGCGATGCGCAGTTTGCTGACCACTGTGCTAGACCATATAGTACATGTTGAGTATGCAAGACAGTGTATTCAAAGCAGAAAACAAAGTAGTTTAACATGAAAAGGAAAAAATAATTCTGAATGAAATGAATCTTTTTGTTTAAACTGACCTTTGCATAATTACTTTTATAAAGATTTTAATTAATTTAACTTTATTAATACAATTTCTCAATGCTTAAAAAAACCATTCAGAAAACTTTTTTCCATGGAAAGATTAAAAAGAAAAAAGAAATCTAACAATTGGGGATTTTACTTCCAGAATTCCATAGCACAGAGTAGTGAAGAAATTTGCCAAGGCAACAAATTACACAAAGTGGCAGACACATATTCATTAAACCCCATGCACATTCTGTTAAACCCCATTGTTATTATCAGAAAAGCAATTTGTTTTAAACACAAAGCCACATTCTGCATAGTTCTTTAGGACAATGAAACTGTGTATCAGTGCAAATAACAGCATAAAGACAATTCATGGTGAGAAAACTATTCCATTTTCCCTTTGCCTCCCTGTGGTCCTCAAAGCCATATATACAATAATACTGAAATGAAGCTTGTTCTTAACACACTGAAAGGGATGCAGAAAATATTTTCTTCAAAACTCAATTCAAGCATAAGATTCCAGAAGACCCATCTTTTCAGATCCTCAAGTATCTTGTCATTTTCTAAAGTGAAAGGACTTGTTACAAGTCATCAGATGTGTGAAGAGGTTTGAAAGCAAGCTTCTTGCTATTCAGGAGCCAGATAGAAGTGCCTTATTAAGGAGTTTCCATTTTATTCTAAATGAACTTGAAAGACATTGGAGGTATGGTATGTAAGCAGTAGGAGGGAACGATCAAATGGAAAATATATCATTTTAAAGAACATCTATGCTGTTTAAAAAACACACAAAAACTTATATTGGTAATCATTTCACAATACATACATATTTCAGATCCATTATGTTGTACATCCAAAACTAATAAAATATTATATGCCAATTATATATTACTAAAAAACGAAATAAATAGTATCCTTGAAATACCTTGAGAAGATATATAAAAATATCAAAATTGATATCCAGGAGAAAAAATAGTGCGATTTTAGTCCACGAGTTACATAGTGACCTAAGATAGAGACATAGTCATCAGACTATTGAAAAATGGATGAACTCAAGAATTTTTATGAAGAATAAAAACACCCTCTTTCTGCTCCCTCCCAGGCACCAGATCCCAGGAGGCTGCAAACCTCACCTGCAGAGATGCATCTGTCCTGGTCATATAGACAGCCATGCAGGGTGTGACGCGGAGGCTTCCAGCTTCTTCCAGCAGCAGAAGGAGCAGAGGGTCTGCCCACTGCAGGCCAGAAGGATGAAGACTATGCCACATTAATTGATCAACTGTGTTGAATAAGGGCAATGCAGTAATTAATTATTTGATACCTACACAAGATTATTGACATCTATAGAGGTTAAAAAAAAAAAAGCAGCAACAGTGTTTGGCCAAGCTACTCAATACTATAACTCTACTTGTACATACTGTGTCTAAAGTAGGTGGTCATCCAGTTAGTCTATTGTTGGTAGTTAGATATATCACCCTGATATATATTTTAAAAGTCAGGAGTATAAATATAGTTGATAGCTATAGCAATGAGTTGGATCACCTAAGGAGGATATATACAAATAGAAGATCCAAAGTCTAAGACACTGACTGGAGGAACAAATTGCAAATAGTTAACTGTTGAAGAACTCTGGCATCACTGGTTTAAATTACCCTCTATTTAATCAATCTCCACCCAGAAAACTACCATTGGGATGATGAAATCTGTTACCAGTTGTTGATACATACACAAAATCGGGCATGTGGTATGCTGATTAAGATTTCCCAGAGTTAAATGTGAAACATAGATTTCATGTCAAAATAGCTGCCATTTTAAGGCACATTGCAATTAATATTCAAATTAAATCATGTATCTGTGTTCACTTAATTGCATTCACAGACATCTTTTGAGATTATTCTTAGGTTAAATGTAATATGCCACAATTTATTTTGTTTTGTGTAAACAGAGTGATTGAAAATAAGCTAAAAGGTTATTTATTGAAAATAATCATTTACGTTTTGCACCTTAATAAAGATATATGCGAAGAAACAATACCGACCTACTGAAATATGCTGAACTGCCACGGGGCATGAAGCAATGCTCCCATAATAAACCCAAACTCTCTGTTAAAATGAAAGTGACAACACAAAACGCCTCAGGGCAAAGCTTCTTCTACCTGATCCCTGGGAAATCATAGGGACAGCTTTATTTCAGAAAGGGTCCTTACCTTCCAGTATGTAGCAGTTGGTAGGTAATTCTAAATGCTTTGTAGTCTGATTGCATTTATCAAATAATTTAAAAGTCATTGTATGTACAAAGGACATGTTGTCATAAACATATTCTTCATATGGATGATGCTCATTTACCTTGTGTTTGTGTTTATTTGAGGACATTCTGCCTCCGTCATTTCCCTTCCAATCATTTTCACCCCATTCTTTAGGGTTATACTAATCTGAACATTGCAAATTAGCTTAGCCTGCTTTTGAACTTTATGTAAATGTAAACATCATATTTGCATAAATTTATATTTGACGTCCCCCCTAAATATAACTAAACCCCAAAATGTAAGGAAATCCTCTATATTTTGGGGTTTAGTTGTAGTTTATTTGCTCTCGTGGCAGCGTACAATGTCATTGTATGAAGAATATACCACAATGTATTTATCCATTTTACTGTTGATAGACATTTGGATTGTTTCCATGAGTCTATTATGAACAGTGATATTATTAATATTATTTTAGTGAAGATATGAGAAGATTTTTATTGGAGACATCACCATGAATTTTAAATCATCCTTTACTTACAAAGACTTTACCATGTTCCTTCCTTGTGAGAGATGAGGGTTTGTATTATCTTCAACTGGTAGATTAAGAGAATTGAGAGTGTTAACTAACTTGCCAGGACACATAAAAAATACAGTAAAAAAAAAAAAAAGTAGAGTCGTTACATATTCAAATGATCCCCAGGAATTACAGATACTAAGGGTTGTAGTACTTTGAGAAGGCATAGGATGACTGAAAATGGGAAGTGAGAGTTTCGCTGATGGGTGGACAGAATCCTGACATGGCCCCCAAGATTTCCACCTTCATCTTGGTGGACCTGTGACTGTGATGAATAAAATCCCCATGATTATGCTATTTTATCTGACAAAGGAGAAAGGCTATTTTAGTGATATTAGTACAATGTTAAATTCATCAAAAAGAAGTTTCATAAACAAAACTAAGCTAAACAGCTGGGCTCTGTAAAACAGGATATAGAGTCAGAGGGACTCTTCAGCTCTTGGGAACTTCTAGGATTTGAGAGCCTAAAACATACAACCATGAAAAAGTGAATAAACAATCTGAAAAATCTTGGAAGAAGACCCTTAAATGCAGGTGAACATGTAGCCTCGCAAACACCTTGATTACAGCCCTGTGGGGACCTGATACATTACTCAGCTAAACAGGCCTTGACTCCTAGCACTTGGAATGATGAGGTACAGTGTGTGTTTCATTAAGAAGCAAAATTTGTCATACTTTATTACACAGAAGTAGGAAACTAATACAGATTTTGGTATAAATAATAGTATATCTAATATGTAGGAGGAACCTCTGGTAGTTTGAGAGCATAAGGGAGAAAGCATAAGTCAATTGGACAGATGGTAGAAGAAATCTGGATATGGGATGCTTAAGACTCATAAAGAAGTGGGCAACATGTTGCAAAGGAATTGAACAAGTTGAGGAGGCGGAATCCTTTTTATTTAGTATCAGAAAACTTAGCAAAAGTGTGACCTGCAAGTATATGGAACAACGAACTTGAATGGCATTAACTAGGATTACCTAAAGACATTTCCAAGCAAAGGAAAGATGGTGCTTGTTTTTTTCCTGCTGCTTGCAGTAAAATATGAGAAGAGGGCTATAAATTGAGGGAGAATCATTAAGCATAAAGAATGAGGAAAGAAAGATTTTGAAAATGCTCAGCCTTTTTTTAGAAGGCAAAAGATGCTTATATTTGGAAATGACTGCTGAATTCATGGCATAGAGAACAGGCATGACTGTACAACATTTTGGTAAAACTTCAGAAAGATCAAAAGGTCAGAAAACACAGTGACTGAAGAGCCCTTTGTGGAGATTAAGGGTTTGCCTCACAGAAACTCTCAAATAAACCAGAAGATCCCTAGGAAGTTTAAGGACATTGCCTCTCAGCCAACTCTTCAGGAGCCAAAGAGAGATATCAGCTCAGAAAGATTTGTGGCATTGGCTTTTGTCTAATGAATTTAATCCCCTTGACATCCATGAAGGCTCACAGAGTTCTTGAGAAAATTGTTTCAACAGAACTACTGTCGGCGTGGGCTGAAAGGGACAGAGACACTATGTAATAAAACAAGGCTCTCAGTCTCACAACATACTTTTGGCAGGAAGGTACATGATAAAACTACTCAGCTGCAAACACATACCTTCATGAAAAAAAATAATAATAATGGCTCAAATGGTAGAAACAAGATCACAGAAACAGAGCTGAGAATCAAGCAAAATTATTCCAGGTCTTGAAATCTAATCAAGGAAAATCATGGGGGAAATCTTAGAGTCAAGTGACTCATTTACACATTCCATTGCTTTCCTTTTTGAACCAAATGTCTATAACTGATACCCTATGCCTGTTCCACCATACTTAGATGATTTAAATGATAAGGTTTTAGACTTTGAGTTGATGCTCTGATGGGATGACACTCTTGGGAACTCATCAGGATTAATATGTTTGAAAGTAGGAGGGAAGTAATGCCTTAAGACCAGAAGATGAACTGTGGTAGTCAGAATGGTAAGATGCTCTCTAAAGTTGAGAACCGCTAGCAGGGTCACCTAAGACCATCAGAAAACACAGATATTTACATTATGATTCATAACAGTAGCAAAATTACAGTTATGAAGTAGCAACAAAAATAATTTTATGGTTGGGGGTCACCACAACATGAGGAACTGTATTAAAGGGTCGCGGCATTAGAAAGGTTGAGAACCACTGTTAGCATCCTAAAATTTTCACCAAGGTCAAATTCATTATTTAGTAATAGTTTGTATAGTTTAGTTTTAATTTTGTGGGAAACTATGACAAAGTTCATTGGTAGTGTCATACAGATCAGAGAGAACATAATTATTAAAAGTGATATAAACTCTAAGTGTGAGACTCTAGGACTGTGGAGAAGTGTAGAACTATCTCTGTGCATTAGTTTCCTTCTCTGGAAATGAATTTATGATAATACATACCTCTGATAGATTTTGTGAGTGTTAAATAAGTTAATATACATGATTTCATCAGTAAGTGCTTGACAAATGGTACAGTCTCATGAAATGGTAGAGTATATATGCATATATACATATTCCTTTTAATTAATTTCAAACTGAAATCCAATTCAAAATAAAGTGGAGAAGTGAAGGAGGAAAAGAAAAAGTAGAAATAATCAAATTGTGTTTTAAGGTTCATCAATTACTTAAAAATTTATCAGCAAAAGGAGTATATTTTTTCTTGGCCATTTGATTTTTATTTACGACTGCAGTCTGATCGGATGGAAGGGAAAAGTGCAGTGAATGTGTGCAATCTTTGATTGATGTTCTGTGTAACAGTTGAACTATAGAGGCTATTGCAAAGCACTGCCTGGCACTTTGGGGCTTTAAAAAAGCAAAACAAGAAAATATGAATTATTGCAGAGTTTCCTAGAGCAAAATGCACCAGAGTCCAACATAAGTAAACCATGGTTCCATGACTTCCACTACAGAAAGAGATTTAGATTGTGATGTATATGAAAGAAAATGCCTTAGATATATTCATCTACAGAGTCATCCATAGGGTACCATGAGATGGAGTCAAGTGGAGCATCAATAATTATGGGCATTCAGAGACAGTTTGACAGATATCTAGGTATTGTAGCACAGCCTGTCACCTGTGGTTATGCTGGGAAAGACTGTAACGCCATTGTCAGTGCAATCTTCTATGTGTTTCTTAGGTAACATTTTTTTTAGGATGCTGACTTGGATTGGTATTGCTTCTTCCAACATCCTTTGACTCTCTGCTACATGGACCAATTCATATATCATACACTGTCACCTCACCCATCTTTAGTCACACACACACACACACACACACACACACACACACACACACACGAGAGAGATTTTAAAGTTTTAGCTCCTTAATTGTGGAGGCTTGACGTGTGCATAATCTGAAGGGGGAGGCCTGCAGGCTGGAGACAGGAAAGAGTTGCAGCTCAAGTCCAAAGGCTAGACTCACTTCATTCACTAATTAAACATGTTCTGATGATATATGCTTTACTAACAATTTCAATTTTTAATTACAAAATGAAAAACTATATCAAGTGCAAATGACTTAACTAGGTTATTGGCATTATGTATCATTTGTTTGGAGAAAAAGGAATTGAAACAGGTAGTAAAATGAGAGTTTTAAAGGTCCAATATTTTCTGTTATTTGATAAACTTTATCTCCATATATTATACATAATTAAAATTCAGATGTGTTTTTATATTATTACTCTAACAAATAATTTATTACTGTTTACATCATATATCTTAACATTACACTTTTCCATTGAAAAATAAATTATAAGACACCAAGACATTTAAAATAACATTTACAAATACATTAACATCTGCTCCAGGATTCTTTATTTGCTAAGTGATAAGCAACATTTAATAATATGCAAATTAACCAGCCCTGAATAATATGTATGTATAGAATGAAATACTCAGACTTTGTTATTTAAAAAAATAGTTTTTAAATTCATTTCACTAGTTTATCAAGTGTTTGGCCTTGGAAAAGTTACTTTGCTTGAATAATCTTTGATTTCCTGATTTTAAGATAAAAATAATAGTGTCAGCTAGTATAATTGATATAAGGATTATATGAAAAAATTACTTGGGTACTAATAATGGTAGTGAACACTTAATATATCAATTACTAATTTTATTTAGATCAATAATTAAAAACATTCCTGAACCCAATTAATAAGTATACAAAACCTCTCTCAATTGACACTCTTGATAATGAAGCCATCATATTGTTGAAGCAAGCAAATTCAATTAATTATCCAGAACATATAAATATATTTAAGTGAAGAGTGAAGTTAAATCATGTCTTTTCAAATATATTTACCTGAAAAAAAAGTAGAAGTGTAGAGCAGGAAAAAATTCTAAATAATCAGTGATTTTATTCTAAAAATTCTCAAATATCTACAAATATGAGTATCCATTAATTCAATTGAAATATTTTGTTGGAAATCATCATTTATAATTCTCTGGTTCCTATTTATTCCCTATTTGGCCTGTAATTACAGTAAGGGCACTTTTAGAATACTCCCTGCTGGGTATCCCTATGAAATAATTGTACCGTATGGCATTTAAAAGGTTTATCTTCAAACTGTTATTTTGGTTTCTTTAGCAACACAAATGCACCTGTTCTCAACACAATTAGGACGGGCCATATTGAAGGTAATCAAAACAAATAAGGAAAAATGGTTTGCTTGATTTCAAAAATAAGGCATAATGCCTAATCAGGCATTGGCAAAGTGTTGATAGTGATGCTACCTGGAATTAGCATATTTAATGAAAATTGATTTTGTTTATGTACAGAGGTAATGGATATGCCTGCATAATTTCTGGGCACTGGCTCTTAGTTATTAATTATTATTTTATAAATTACCCAAGATAATTTCAGCCAAAGGTAGCATCTGTTTGGCACTGAGATTCTACTTAGATTTAATTTTCCAGTTCAAGAGGAATAGCCGTAGAAAGTCAAATAAGCTGTTCAAGGTCACAAAATTAGTAATCTGCCTTCATTAGAGATCAGTAATCTAGTACAGCCCAGACAGTCAAAATGTATCCCTGTTTATATGCTATAAGGAGGCAAAAACGAGAGAATAAAGAATTAAAATGAGATCTTTTTAAAAATAAAAATCATCCCTATCCCTTCAAAATTTCTACAAATATATTCATAATTGGCACATTAATGCTTTCTTGCAGTCATGTTCACTCATCTTTCTCACTTAACTCAGAAAACAATAAAAGTGCTTTGCAATGCTTGTGTCATCAAGTTGTAAATAATCCCTTAAATTAATTTTTAGCCCTGAGAAACTTTATGCATGTGACTAAAATTGAATTTAACTTTTAAAATTTTGGTTAAAAAAATAAAAACATAAAAATTTGGTTAAAAACTCAGCCTCTGAAAAGCTCTTCAGAATTAGCTAATTTATGCATCACTGACATTTGCATAGCATTTTCATTTTAAAATTCATTGTAACATTTAATTTCAATCCAAACGATAATTATAATATTTTGTTAACATTGTTACTTCACAAATAAGGAAATTGGTATGATGACAGAACATTACAAAGTTCATACATTTAATAAGTGATGTGAAAGGTCTTTTGACTGGAATCCAGGAGGGCTATCTTGCTCTTTGCTCTCTCTAATATTAAACCCACTGTGAATCTCAGAGTGGGGCTCAGTTATATTGGGTGAAGTGAATCAAATTGAACTATCTTGCTCCTTCTATCAGACATTCCTTCCTCAGCCTACTTCCTTCGGCCAAGGTCAGAAATGTACCATGGAAACTGTCAGCGCTGCTCCATGAAGAGGGATGTGGACTGGATTAACTGGAAATATCAAGGAGAAACTGGTGTGGTCAGGCATAAATCACCATAATATCGACTGTCAGGAGGGAGTGGAAGGGGGCCTGAGGATCAGGATAAGAAATCAGGATGGAGAGAAAAAGAAAGATAGGGAATTTAATGAACAAAATGAAATGACCAACAAAATAGCATGGAGGCATGGAACAAACTGACATACCTCAATGTGGGGGGTGGGGGTGACAAAAAGAGATAAACCAAAGAATTTCTATACTTACTAGAGGCCTTGTGCACAGAATTTGTGCATGGTGGGGGGGAGGGTCCCTCAGCCCAGTCTGCACCCTCTCCAATCCGGGACCCCTTGGGGGATGTCCAACTGCTGGTTTAGGCCCGATCCCTAAACGGGCAGTCGGACATCTCTCTTGCAATCCGGGACTGCTGACTCTTAACTGCTCGCCTGCCTGCCTGCCTGATCGCCCCTAACTGCCTCTGCCTCGGCCCCCACCACCATGGCTTTGTCCGGAAGAACATCTGGAAGATATCCAGTCTAACTAGCATATTACCCTTTTGTTAGTATAGATATGCATAGCCCATGGACACAGATGATAGTGTGGTGGAAATCTGGGGGAGGGGGGGCAGGGGCTAGGAAGAGAGGGGTAAAGGAGGGAGGATGGGAGACATCTGTAATACTATCAACAATAAGAATATATTTAAAAAAAAAAGATAGGGATTGTCATGGCAGTGTAGCTTTGACAATTGCATGTTGTAGCAAAGATTAGATTAAACAAACAAACTTGGTGGTATTTATTAAAAAAAGAAGGCATTTAACATGGAAATAGTGTAGAACTGAGGACCCAATATTTTGGCTTTGGAAATTTGGTTTTGGTTTTACTGACCCTACCTGGCACAAAGGGCTCTCTCTGGCATCTAGTTGATAGAAGACATAAAACTTATCTATGCTTTACATCATTGCAACCTGAAAATATTTCCAAAGTACAGGGACAGGCTGGCCCCACAGAAAGTACCACAGAAAGCTTTTACTAAAGTGGCAGTGACACCCAGTACTTATTAATGTAGGTCATGTGGACCAGTGTCCTTATATAAGACCTTAGGTCAGTGGTCGGCAAACTCATTAGTCAATAGAGCCAAATATCAACAGTACAACGATTGAAATTTATTTTGAGAGCCAAATTTTTTAAACTTAAACTTCTTCTAATGCCACTTCTTCAAAATAGACTCACCCAAGCCGTGGTATTTTGTGGAAGAGCCACACTCAAGGGGCCAAAGAGCTGCATGTGGCTCTCAAGCCGTGGTTTGCCGACCACTGCCTTAGGTTCTCAACAAAGAATGTACAGCAACGTTCTCTGAAGACCATCACGCTAGAGCTGTGGGCTGTAGGCCCCTCAGAATGTGTAGCGCTGGGGGGATGGGCTCCTCTGTGCTGAGACAAGTCACAGACTGTCTGATTGGGATGTAACCTGTGTACTCAAAATTGAGGTGTTGTGAGAGGAAATCTATTGTGAGCCCCACAGATGTTGCTTCTGTCAGAGAAAAAAATTTCCTTGTGAACCACCTATCCTTCCAGTTCTTACAGAAAATGCAGCTCCATTATAATCTATGGAACCAACCTCTTTATATAGGTGGCAGCCATCGACTGAAATATCGTTATGCAGCACGTGACTATAATAATTAAGTACTGTATTAGTGTGCTATGTCTGCATAACAAGGTACCACAGACTGGGTAGCTTAAACAGCAGAACTTTTTTTGTTCACAGTATAGTAGAGGCTAGAAATTTAAGATAAGGTTTCAGCAAGGGTAGGTGTCTTCTGAGGCTTCTCCTTGGCTTGTAGATGCCAACTCCTCCGTGCCTTCACATGGCCTTTGCTGTGTGTGCTTGTGTCCTAATTTCCTCTTCTTAGAGGAACATCAGGCATATTGGACTAGGGCCAACCTTACTGGCCTCATTTTGTTACAGAAGACCGGAGAAAAACCAAGCAATGCTTAGAGAAATGGAGTTACACATTATTATTATTATTATTATTATTATTATTATTATTATTATTATTATTACGTGTGGGCCCAGAGGAAAACGTCTGTCAAATCTCTGGGCACACACATGGAGGAAGCTTTCCCTATTTATACTTTTTTCCAGTTCTTTGTCTCCCAAATAAGGGTTTTTCTGGTCCCCTTTGCAAGTTCTTAAAGAGCCCCATGTGCTGTGGCTTTGAGACCACAACTAAAGGCCTGGCCTGGCACCAGCACTGATAACTCCGTCTGAGGATGGTTTATGGCCTCTCTAAAATGAGAGTAAACAGGTCTTGCAGGACCAGACAATTAAAGGGGCAGAGACTAGATTATAGGCTAATATGAATTTGTATTAGGTTAATGGCACAGGTTCAGATTGCTAGACCCCCAAAATGTCTCATTTTCCCCATCAATTTTACACCTTTAAAGACCCTATCTTCAAATATAGTCATATTCTAAGGTAGTGGGGATTAGGAGTTCAACATAGGAATTTTGGGGAGATAATTCAAGTCCATACAAATGATAAGGCAAAAATAAAGCAGATTTAGGGGATAAATACAGTGAATAACTTTTCAGATAGCAGGAGAATATACATTTTCCCTAGGGTGATAGTTTTTCAGTTCAAACCTAAATGGAATAAGGAAGCAAAACATGTGTATTTTAGAGATGGAGGTATTTCAGGGGTGGCAAAGGCTGTGTGACAGAAGCCCAGGAGCAAGGGTGAGAACAGTAGAATGAGACTAGAGAGATGGTAACAGATTAAATTATGTGGGACAGTGTATGTCATGGTAAGATCTCAGTTTTTAATGTATTTCTTTTAAGTTGATCAAAGCTATATGTCAGAAGTTACATAACATGATGTCAATTCTTCTGCAATTAATAATATGAAGTTCTAGGATCTAATATGAAGTCTGAAGATCTAAGAAATACTATTTAAATTAGGTGTATGGACAGCATCCATAAAGTAACATTTAATGGAACGCATAACTTTTATAAGTAAGGTGGAAAATTAGTGTCATTTTATAATGTGAAATACCCCTTAGTGAAAATGTTGGAGATAAGAAAATGTGCCAAAAAGATTATCAAATCACTGCTTTATAATATGTCACTGCTAAGCTTCACTTTCTTTTCATTAACTATCTAATTGGATACACACTGTGCAGTTGTAAAACTTGTCAGAATTTTATGTTCATTCTATGGAAAATTGGATATCCAGAGAAAGAGAAATTACAGAAAAGCATGTTTACACCCTGCTCCCTTATTATAGAAAATGATTATTTGACAAACAAAGAACTGTGGCAGTGAAAATGCCAGAATACATCACAGATGCAAAATAGCTTGATTACACTCTACTTCAATTGGGAGTCCAAAAACAGCTGATTCAGTGGGTGTTCCTTAAAGCCAGCTTCTGAAAAAAATGTTGTCGATGATTCCATTTTCTAAGGAAAGGAATGTTTAAAGGAGATTAGAAAGGATCTAAAATTGTCACCTTTAGAACCTGAAATATCCTCAGAACTAAAGACCTACTCTGGACAACATTTAAGCAAATATTTTCCTTTCAATTTTAACACATTCTGAGCTTTATTTTATTTTTTTAGGGGAAAATTACCTCTTTTTTCTGAGTATTCACTTTTCTCCTTCATTTTATCAGAAATAAAGCATAAAGGAAAACTGTGTCTCATTTTCCTTCAATAGAAAAACAAACAAAGTTCATCCCAAAGAAAATAAAAATCATTTTATCTGCCCTCTCTGAAAAATTTAAATTTTAAGTCATTTATTGCATGGGTTTTGATAGTTGATAGAAATAGAGATAGAGATGATAGATACATATAGATATACATATAGATATACATATAGATATACATATAGATATACATATAGATATACATATAGATATACATATAGATATACATATATAGATATAGATAGATATAGCTTTTATAAATATAACTTATTCTTTCAAATAGAGTATTTTCTCCTAGAAAAATTTTCTTAGTCACTGCAATTATAGGTCTAAAATGGAACTAGTGGTTTTGAAGAATCCTGTACTAAAGCTTACAGCTGGGTAAAAGTTTTGCAGTAAGACACACAATACCTCTATGCACACACAATCAAAAGCTCACTCTAGAAAAGCAAAGGATCCAAAATTGTAACATTGTTCTCTGTCTACTGATTATGTTCTTATATATTTCTAGTAATTCGAAGAATTTTACTTAAACGTTTTTCATTACTTTTTTACCATATGTTTTATATATCATATAAAATGTCAAATATTAGATATACTATATAATACATATTGCACTAAAATGCTATCTAAATATATAGTGTATATAGGTACAAATATTATATGTAAATTTTAAGATTAATTCTGAAAACTTCAGATGTACATTAGAACTACAGGTCTACGATTTGAACCAAAAGGAGACAATACACTTTTTAGTTTAATGAGTCTACAAAGGAAATATAAAAGTTTATTTTACCCATGTTTAATGAAACCCAAGAACCAATATTTAACTTTAACTTTTACAAATACCTAGTCTTCCAGTGGTTTATACATGGTCTGGGTTATTAAAGAAAGTTAGTCCTGTTAGGCTCTTTAAGATCAGGTAAGCTGCCCAGCTGGCGTGGCTCAGTGCTTGAGCGTTCACCTGTAAACCAGGACTGTCTGCTACCCCCATCTGCACCAAAATATCAAATTCTCTAATCCGTGGGGTAGAGAGAAGGGGAAAATTGAAGAAGCTAGTACCTTCTCTTCTGGCCTCTTGCTTGCGTCATTGAAGTGAGTGAAGAAAAGTTTGGTTGTTGCTTTTAGTTTGCTCCTTGTCCTAATCGACCACCTCGAAACCTGCCAGCTCAGTGCACTCTGACACTTTCAGATTGATACAACCCACATGACAGATGATGGCAGCTTTAATCTGTGCTCCTACCAGTTATACATATTTTATAAAAACACTCAAATTCAATAATGAAAACCAGAGCCATCCTAGAAAATGATCTATTTTTAGCACCTGACATAACACATCCATTTTTATTTTTGGTGCTTTTAGGAGTATAATAGACAACACACATGTATTTTGACAATGTCTTTTGCACCACCACAATTAGAAATAAGTAGTACTTTGGGGATTTTGATCTGATGCAAAAAAATAATTCCTAGTGTGCCATGAATTATTTGTGTTTTTGTTCAATAGTGTTTTCACAGATGTCATGGGAAGTTAGAATATCACCATATCTATCCTAAATTGTTCTTCCAGGTTCATAACCCACAATCTGATAAATAGCTTGGAATGTTCTCTATAATTTCCTATTTCGCTTTATGGTTATTATAAATTCTCCAAAAGACTGTTCTGTGTGTGCAACCTCAGACAGGAAAATGAACGTAAAAGGCTTATACCTCTGCTCAGAAATTATCTGTCCACAGGCACAGGGATAGATTTAAACAGGAGGTCATCAAAGTATCCAATATTTACCAGAAGCAAACAGTCAAAGGCTAGTCTATTGGAATTTGTTCTAATCATTATATCTGAGTAATAAGAGGGTAGTAGAATCAACCCACTTCAACCCCTATTACCGGTGCAGGCAAACAATTGCAACAGAAAGATAGGAATACATTCCCAAACCTGAGGATTAAACATTTCAGCAAGGGGAGCTGGCTTAGGTATTTGGAGTAAAACAATACTATGGTCACGTGTAATCTTCTCTCTAGGATGACTGAGTTTCAACCCTGTTTTACTTTGAATACCCATCCACTTGGCTCCCCACCTGTGTTGTGAGGGATGATGCAGATTCCAGAGCCTGGCATGAAATTCACCGGGGTGCGGTAAGGAAAAGCTGAGTCACAAGGCCCTTCATTTTGAGCAGATTTAGTTAGCAACCCCAACTACTCTTCTCCAAATGAGTGGAGCTTGAGACAGTATATCAGATCCAATTGTCACTTGTTAATTGAAGTGATGCCTCACCTATGAGGTTGTTTTTGAGGCTAGGCATGGCATGGAAATTACGCCCCCTCGCCTCATGATGGCATATACACATACAGTTGCAATTTATGTTACCTACTGCCCTGAAGTCTGTCATTATGTTTAATCTAAATACTGGCTCTAGGAGGTAGGAACTACGAACTTTTTTTTTTTTTTTCTCTTATGAATAAAGAAACTAACATTCAGGATTAAGAGTTGGTGAGTGTCTGCGTCTGATCAGAAGCAGATCTGTTTTGGGTTTCAATTACTAAATATCAATACTTAATTTATGCTATTGGCATTATATTAAAATTTTTCCCATGGAATCATTATTCTCAGTTTTTTAAAGACTGAAATATGAAGATAAAAAATAGCTCAGTTGGTGTGGCTCAATCGTTCAATTCCTGGTCAGGGCACATACCCAGGTTACAGGCTTGATCCCCACTGTGGGGCATGCAGGAGGCAGCCAGTAGATGATTCTCTGTCATCAATGATGTTTCTATTTCATTCTTCCTCTCCCTTCCTCTCTGAAATCAATAAAAATGCATTAACCCTTTGCACTCGCTTGCTTTTTTCTCGATTCCTTTATTCTACTCGGGATTTAATTTTTTAAATACCCCAGATTTTACAAAGCGTGGCAGTAGAATAAAAAACTGGAGTTTTTTTTCATACAAACTTATTTATTTGGATTTTTTTATATTTCAAATTATTGATACATTCAAAGAGTAATTTTAATCTCGACATCTGAGTGCCAAACGTTAAAAAATAAAAATGAGTTTTAACACAGTAGAAAAAGGCTGTTTCTTTTAACAGGACTCTCACATCTTAATCTTTAGTTGTTAAAGTAACTTTTAATGAAAGCACCTCATTTTCTTTCAATTTTAAACACTCTTAGCTCTACACAACTGCAAATATTGACATATCCATGTGTTCGGATAATGAAAATCCCAGTGGCGAACTAAACATTTCATTTTATTGACTATAAAGTTTATTTTCTTTAAAGAGCTCAGTTTGGTATCTGAAGACAAATAATGCTGATAACCTTTGTGATGGGCAGTTCCCTTGGTAGCATTATTTTAGATATGACCGAATGGTTTTCATAATGTAAATGCTTCCTTTATTTTATTTATTGGCATTGTCTTATCTTAACATGTAATTTCAGTTTCACTTTTATTCATTTCATACGGGGATTTTTTTAAAGGAAAAATGTCTGCCTATTTTAGTCACTTGGCTTTTCCTCAGGTAGTGGCATATGAATGTGGGAGGATACTTGTCATGTAGAATGAATACAATCAATCATACCTCATCCCGGAAAAGCAGCCTCATGATCACGTGGGAAGGAATAGGGCAAAGAGAAAAGAATATCAAATAAGGAGGCAAACTTTAATTTAAAATTGTTCTGCAGGTGATGTATTGAGTTGAATTATCTTGAGACTATGCTAGATTGTTAAAAATCTCTAAAAGAAAATAGCAAGGATGTCATCAGTAGAGTTAAGAAGTAGGATATGGAGGTAAGTGGTCTTTAGATATTTAAATGTTACACTTTTTCAGATTCATTTACCCTTTGCTCATTCATTCAATATGCACATAATTCGCTAAATATTTATTGAGTTGATATTCTACTCAATGGCACAAGGTCCTGGGACATTCAAAGATCAAATTAATTTTTTTCACTATTTAAAGTGTTCAGAAATAGGCTTTAAATTTAAATTTAAAGTAAATTTGTCTAAAGATCTATGGTATAACACGCCAAGGCATATGCATAAAATGCAGGTAAGTATGAGGGTATATGTCAGAAAAGAACAAAAATAGAAGGGCCATGGGTAATATGAAGGAAAAAAGGAAGAGAGAGTGTTAAGGACACTTCAAATATAAATCTATTTATACTGTGTCTCAAGAAATAAGGCAGCCCTAACAGGTTTGGCTCAGTGGATAGAGCGTTGGCCTGCAGACTGAAGGGTCCCAGGTTTGATTCCAGTCAAGGGCATGTACCTTGGTTGTGGGCACATCCCCAGTAGGGGGTGTGCAGGAGGCAGCTCATCGATGTTTCTCTCTCATAGATATTTCTAACTCTCTATCTCTCTCCCTTCCTCTCTGCAAAAAATCAATAAAAATATATATATATTTTTAAAAAAGAAATAAAGCAAGGGTTGGATAAATGAAAAGAAAGAGGATGGTGTTAAATACAGAAATCAGAGATGTCTGGCATGAGCTATTGTGCGTTGTCTTTGGAGCTGGAAATATAATGATTTATTAATGATTTGTGGTTCTGCTCTTATGAAGCATATAGTCAATAGGGATTGTACATGACAATCTCCACTTGCTCTTCCAGATCCACCAGCCATCTTCTCTGTTCCTTTCCATGCCCTGCGAAGCTTATTTCCATGGGCTTTGTCATTCCGGCAACGCTTCCCTCTGGCTTGTAATCAGATTTGGTTAATGGGAAACCCTGGGAGGAGATTGGAGTATGGATGGAAAGGAAGATCAAGGCTTGATGGCCCACATCCCAACCCCTGATGCCTCTGTACCAGGTGAAATTTGGTCAGACTGCACTGCTCAGGTGGCAGCCATGGCAACCATAGCTCTCATCACAAGCCTGTCTGATTGCATTCCAAGAGCCAGGAACAGTCCCAGGGTCTGGTAAGCATTCAGATGTCTTCACTGGCAGAAATCATAACGATTCCTTTCACATAAATCAGATCACAGTAATTCTGATCAAAGGGTTTAAATACTACCCATTTCAAACAGAGTAAAACTCAAAAATCTCTATTATGAGAAAATAGGACCTGGAGTATCCATCCCATCTTTCTATCTTCCCAGCCCCTACAACACTTATCACGACATCCCTAACTATGCCCTAACCCCTCTCCCCTTCTCTCACTTCACCTCTTGCATGTTTTACTATTTCTCATTTCCTACACTGCTCATGCTTCAGGACCTCTGAATGTAATATACTTTTTGTTTGAAAAGCTTATCTTATTTATCCAAAGCTCAAGTGAGGCCCCTTCCTTCTGATCTCTGTCCAAATGCCGCTGCCCCAGAGAGGCTTCCCCTGACCATCCTATGCCAGTTATTACTTTCAATAATCATTATCCTGCCTATTTTCCTTCAAAGCACAAGGCAACAAATTAAGTTTCATCTGTATATGGATTTGTTAGAATTTCTTCTATCTTCTCTGGCTAGAAGATGCATGAAGGAGAAGCATGTTTTTGTTTAACCATTATATGAATCATACTAGTATTTGTTGAAAGAATAAAGAAGGGAATAACATTTCCATGATTTATTGAGTAGTGTTGGCTAGTGTATTTAACTCAGGGAAAAACTTGTTTTCCATTAGAATTACTTTTCATAGTTTTTCAATAAAGAAATGTTTCTGTATACCAACATCTTACCTTACAACTACAAAACTATGATAATAAATAGTGAATCATACATAAGAGTTTAGGAAAATTAATGGTAAGATATGTAAACATATAATACCTCAATAAAAAAATAAATTAAAAAAAAGAGTTTAGGAAAATTATACCTTATTATACTATCAAACAGGTATTGAAGAAAAGTAAAAATGGAGGGGGAGAGGAAGACAGTATTTTATTAGAATGACAAAAATTCTAAAAGTCAAAGCCTGTACTTTTTTATTATATATATATATATATATATATATATATATATATATATATATATTAGATTTCAAAATTTTATTTGTATTTTGTTCTTTTATCAATCTCAGTTTATTTTATTTTATTTATTTTTTAAATTTTCACCCAAGGATATTTTTCCATTGATTTTTAGAGAGAGGGAAAGACAGAGAGAAATATTAATGTGAGAGAAATACATTGATTGGTTGCCTCCTTCATGCTTCCTGACCAGGGCCTGGGCCAGGGAGGAGCCTGCAACCAACATCAAACCCGGGACCCTTCTGTCTGCAGGTCCATGCTATAACCACTGAGAAAAACAGACTAGGGCAATCTGAGTTGATTTAAAAACAAAACAACATATTTCCTGCCACAACTTTACTTTTATTATTTTAAAATATAATAAAATTTCAATTATAAATGTTATTAATACTTCTGACTTACAACTGCATTTTTTAAAATATATTTTATTGATTTTTACAGAGAGGAAGAGAGAGAGATAGAGAGTTAGAAACATCGATGAGAGAGAAACATCGATCAGCTGCCTCCTGCACACCCCCCACTGGGGATGTGCCTGCAACCAAGGTACATGCCCTTGACCGGAATCGAACCTGGGACCCTTGAGTCCGAAGGCCGACGCTCTATCCACTGAGCCAAACCGGTTTCGGCACAACTGCATTTTTTTAAAGAAAGGCAAAACAAGAAAACATGTATGCAAGATACATGTGAATATGGTTAAAAATGATCTGTGCAAAAATTAAAATTTATTTAAATTTGGAATTTTATTTAATGAGCATATTTAGACCAATGCCTCCCTCCTATGTAATTTTATTTGAGAAAATATAGAAGTAATATAAATATATTTGAAATATGAATAATAAAAGTCTTACAGGATATAGATTCTTCATAAAGTACAGGAACTATAATTTTGTAGGCCATTTATATTATTTCAATTGATTTGTTTGTATTTGATTTTCTGAAAGCAAATTTGTAATTAAACTGATTTTACAGTTGGACAAGAATATAAGTACAAGTTAACTAGGAAATTATTGCATTTAAAAAAACCTAGAATAATAATTATGTTGTAAGCTTTACTAACTTCTTAGCTTAATTATGCTGTACTTTCTATAATAGGATGATAGTACTAACCAGTCATCAGTATGGAATGTACTTTGAGTGGTTTTCTTCCAGTAATTAGTAAGAGGATTGAATATCCACTAAATAAAATTGGGGAATTTGTAAAGACCACTTGGGAGAATGTGTGCATGAGACACGCATAGTCTTTCTATAATCACTATGCTTAAACCTAATTAAACTCCAGAGAATTCAATTAAACTAAGGGAAAACAATAAAACGATAAAATGATTTGCAGATGAGTTTGATACTTGTAATCCAATATTCTTAGAAATAAAGCCTATGATTAAAGTTTTAGGAAGAGGTAAATGGACTAGTAAAATGGCAAACTCTGAATTTTAAATTGAATCAAACTCTACCTACTAGATGAAATCATTAAAGACAACTTAAAAAAAGAATACTGACAAACACATTGGTTTCACTAGCTCAAAAAAATATATTTTTGCCTTCTTTTTACATTACTGTATAAATATATATATCTTATGACAATTTATTTTTTTAAAATATATATTTTATTGATTTTTTACAGAGAGGAAAGGAGAGGGATAGAGAGTTAGAAACATCAGTGAGAGATAAACATAGATCAACTGCCTCTTGCACACCCCCAACTGGGGATGTGCCCTCAGCCAATGTACATGCCCTTGACTGGAATTGAACCTGGGACCCTTCAGTCCACAGGCTGACACTATCCACTGAGCCAAACTGGTTAGTGCCTTACGACAATTTTTAAGCCTTGCTACAGTAGCTTAAAGTTAAGCTAAGGCAATTAATCTTAAAAAGATAATTGGAGCGTATATAATAACAATTAGAATTATTAAAATTAATTGAAGAAGCCCATTTAAATTAATTAATCAGATATTTTAGAAAGATCATAAGAAAACTAAAACATACTTTTTTCTGAGATTATCTTTTAAAAACTAAAAGTGCACAGTATGTCTTCTTTTTATAATGACGACTTATCTCTAAATGTCTGGAGTCCTACTATCCCAAAAGAACTCAGCTTTGCCATTCAGGGGAAACAATCCAAAAGAAAAATAATATTATGATTCCATCAATTAACTCAAATGCTTGACTTCTTTGTTTGATATTTGTTTCACAAATGTAAAGGATAATTAGCAAATAGTGAGAGAAATTATGAAAAAATGTAATTATTGGTTTATAAACAATCCAGGGATATAGAAATTATGAAGAGATTTAAAAAAAATGTGCTACTTATTTTATCCTGTAGTTACCTAGACATAAATTTTAAAACTATCATACTTTAATTTACTATAAATTAATATATCCTATAGCAGCAATCAACTCAAAATAAAATTTGAAATACTATGCTGCTGATGAAAACTCATATGTAATTTAATGATATTGTCAAATCTTAAGTTCCTGTTCTATTCAATTAATTATTAGATTTATTTTGTTATAAAGTTAAATTATTTTTGTAATATTTTAAAATTCCTATTGACTGAATTACAAAATAAAATAGAAATTTAATACTTGTGGTAAGTTTACACAAATTTACCATATATTATAAATGTATATATTTTAATAATCTCACCTTTAAAATGTACACTAAATTTAAATTAGCATGTCAAAAATAAATACAAAGCCTGACATTTCAGACACATATCCAATAACATAATTAAATAATATTTTATTAAAAATTCTACTCTTGTTCAAAACAATGCACCCTTCATTTATTAGAGCTCTGAATACTGCTGGGTGAAACAACCCAACTGTTTTGAAGGTGAATGTGGCTTACCTCTAATTTATGTTCTTCATCTGCACTACTAATTCACTCACTAGTTTCATGGAATGACACTTTTAAATGTTTCTTGAGTTTAATATGGAAAAGCTTTTATACAGCTTTTTTTCCCTCCATCAAATCATCCTAAAAATAACAAAGCATAAAAGAAAATGAAACATTTGTTTTATGTTTGATGAAAATTAAAAATGTCTTAAACCATACCACATGAAGATAACATGGAGGAAGGAAGAAAAAACAAATAACAATAAGATGATAAAGTGAAACCTGGTGCATGTGTCTACTGACTCAGACCACAGACTGACTAATATCTCAGGAATGGAGGCATAGTACATCGCAGAAAATAGAGATAAAGAGAGTGTAGTGATGGAAATGGAGAGTTTGGAAAAGCATAAAAGTTGATGTTTATATACACACTTAAATCTTGCTCAATTGAACAAGGATAAGCTTCTCTACTAAGCAAGAGATAATTTTATTTTCTGGAATACTGAGGGCTCAGAGAATGACAGTGAAAATATGCCCAGATCAGGGGTCCTCAAACTTTTTAAACAGGGGGCCAGTTCACTGTCCCTCAGACCGTTGGAGGGCCGGACTATAGTTTAAAAAAAACTATGAACAAATTCCTATGCACACTGCTAAGTCGGCTGCTAAGCAGGACAGGCAGCGGCAGCAAAAACACCCGGCGTGCCGGATAAATGTCCTCGGGGGGGCCGCATGTGGCCCGCGGGCCATAGTTTGAGGACCCCTGGCCCAGATGAAAACAGGAATAAAGAACCTTTAAAATGTGGAGAGACAAGTTATCTTATCCACACAAGGCTGGACCTTCACAGGCTGGAGATTGAAGGATGTTTCTATGGATGATCTAAATTGCTCAAGAGAAAAGACTAATTAGCAATGGCAGCTTGGGTTTTCCAATGGCAAAATATACCTGTATAATTTTATCCTTGTAAAATATGGTGTATTGGCTGTCTTCTCATATATATATATATAGACACACACATATATATACATATATATATGAGGAGACAGCCAATACTCTTTCACGAATATATATATATATATATATATATATATATATATATATATATATATACTCTTGCACGAATTTTGTGCACCGGGCCTCTCTAGTATGTGTGTGTGTGTGTGTGTGTGTGTGTGTGTGTGTGTGTGTATATATATATATATACACTAGAGGCCCGGTGCATGAAATTCATGCAAGAGTAGGCCTTCCTTCCCTCCGGCTGCCGGCACTGGGGTCCCTCTGGCACCCGGGACCTGGGCTTTCCTCGCAGCCCCCGGTTTCGTCTGGAAGGTTGTTCGGTCTAATGAGCATATTACGCTTTTATTATTATATATAAATATAAAAGCCTAAGCGACCCTCTGACCGTTCAACCATCCAACTGGTAGCTATGACGCACAATGACCACCAGGGGGCAAATGCTCTGACCAGTAGCTATGATGTGCACTGACAACCAGGGGGCAGATGCTAAATGCAGGAGCTGCCAAGCTATGGTGACTTGGCAGCTGCAGTTCTCAGGTGACGCACCCGGAATCAGAGAAGAGGGAGCCCGATTCCAGGGTGAGTCACCCGAGAACCACCCTCTAGCAATCCGGGACTCCTCAGGGGATGTCAGAGATTCAGTTTCAGCCCGATCCCCACAGACCAGGCCAAGGGACCCCACCTGTACACGAATCTGTGCACCAGGGCCTCTAGTAGAATTATAAACTGCATTCATCCAATTTCCTTTGGTAAGATTCTGGATTAAAATTTAACTTCAAAATATATCTTGAAAAGAAGAAATGAGGTAGAAGTTATATTTTTAGTGCTGATGTTATTTATAGGCAGGGATAATTTAAACATATAACAGTTGATAACGTTTGTGACATCCTGATCTAGAGGCACAGTGTTTAAGAACATAGAAGTATGAATTAGTTGTAATTGCAACAGTGACTCTCTGTTCTATATTGTAGGTATCACCATGGGCTCTTGAACTAAACAGTCCAAAACATAAGGCTACCTTTTCCTCAGACCTTCAACCAAATGCCAACTATTTAATCCCCTCTTTAAATCACTCCCTATTTACTTATAAATCTGTTTATATAGCCTGCACTGAACCTGATATGATAACTAAATATTCTACAGTGAAGATCATAGTGTTTGCTCAGCACTCACCACACACACACTCACCACACACACACTCACACTCATGATCATAAACATAGGCAGAGATTCTAATTAGTTCTTTTGTGCCTCATAATTTAATACTAATGAAAAAGTAGTGGACTCATTTGACTTAAAACGCTTATTGCCATAATGGTAAGAAAATGTTATATGTATACTTGATTCAAGAGAACAAACATATTTAGAAATATATTATTTCATTAAAAATCATTAACTTAGGTATTATAAATCTAGACTTAATATGAAATTTATAGTGGATTTTGGTATAAAACAGAAGTCAAATGTACAAAGTATTTAGAGCAAAGACCATTTTTAAAACATGCCCTTTATATCTTTCACATTGTGGGTTTGAAGTTCCATACTATTTTACGAACTAAAGAAAACAAAATGAAAGGATTTAAATTTGAAAGCAGAGGAGCAGTAGCTTATTGATTTTCATTTTAAATAAAGAACTTGAGCCTCAAAGACATCAGCCAATTCCTTTATTTTATCTTCTTTTTGAGTTTCAAATAGTAATTGGGGAGAAAAAAGGTTTTTGTCTATTTGGAAAGTAACGAAAAGATACTTATCTTCTTATTTTTTTTAAAAAAAACTTCCTCTACTTTCCCTTAAGATATGTGATTACAGACAACAAAAATACACTTACTATATTCATATGACTCCAATCACAATTGACCAAATTTATTACTTACCTATTGTCAGCTACATTAAATATCATATTTTCTTCACTTATTTAAGATTTGAGTCCTAGAGTATAAAGGAATTGATTAGTTTTATTTTAAGTATTTTTCTAAATTGATGCATAATTGCTTGGATCTCTTGAAATCTATTATTTTTAAAATATGTAATATTCTATGCTGATAAGAAGAGTAAGTGAATTACATAATCACATGAATTTGGGTAAATACTAGAAGTCCATGACATACAGCTTTAGGACTATTAATATCTCTTTATTCTCCAAGGCATTTGATATGTCACAGCTTGAAAAATTTTGAATTAACAGTAAGAAAGTAAAACACATGCTATGCGGTTAGATGTGAAGAAGATAAATATAATCATGGCATCTGGATACCAGTGGGAAATCATTCCATTATGACTCTTGACTGAGATTAATTGACTGAATGAGTGAGTCTGGGGATACTTAACAAATTAAGTTCCTGGGAATGAGTGAACTTCATAATCTTACTATTGGTGACTGTTTTGTTTGTTTGTGTTTGTAAAGGAAATCAGAATATCTAAAACATTAGTTGTAAAATCTACCTGTAATGGTGTAAAAATAATAATAGGATTATAGGTATTATTTTTGTTGCTCAAACTCTACTCAGTTTTACTGCCTCTCCCATAAACATAGTTTTTTGTTTTTTTTTTCTGTTTTTTTTTTTTAACAAAATAGGTTAGCACATTAAAAATCATGTCCATTAATGTTATACTGGTAAGTAGTTTATACTAATTGTTAAATATGTTCATATCCTTATATACATAAAATGAGTAATTTCTTATTTGCAACATTCCAGTCTCCAGGTAACAATAATTGTGTTATTATTAAAATTTTGACTGTATTTTAAAGTCATGTCAACATCCCCATCAAATAAGTTCATAAATTTGGTAGAAATCTACTAATGGAGCATGGAGAGATTGAGTAACAATTCCTGCAGAAGACCATTACAAATTTAAAAAATATTGAAGATTTATATTTGAAGGGCCTAGAAAATGAGTAAAGAAAGATTGCTGGTGTATCATGTAAGAGCTGTGAGTTTATGTCTGAAGTCTAACCCAGTTTCCCCTAACATGGTAAACGATAATGTTATCAGTTCTAGTTTACAGCAACTAAGACATTGGGAATTTAAAGGGAACTTTCTGGAAATGAGAGCCACATTTTGAGATCTAAAATATGAGCATGGACTCTATTCTAATCCCTGATTGAAAATTGAATTTTGCATGCTATGGGGACCCAGATAACCTGCTGAAAAAATAAACACAAACCCATACATAGCTAAGTGGCTGGAAGTAGGAGCCCTCCTTGATTGAGATGTCAAATATATTTTCTCTGTTTTTATAAAGGACCTGGAAATTGCCCAGTCATTGAGGCTCAGTTGGTTGAGCACTGATCTATGAACCAAGAGGTCACCAGTTTGATTCCTGGTCGGGCACATGCCTGGGTTGCAGGCTTGATCCCCTGTGGGGAATGCAGGAGGCAGCCAATGTATGCTTCTCTCTCATCAATGTTTTTATCTCTCCCTCTCCCTTCCTCTCTCCAAAATCATTAAAATAAGAAATAAAAAAGGACCTGGAAATATAGGGAGGACCATGTAATAAGAGAAATACAGAAAGATGGAGTTCAAAAGCCTTGAAGTTTGTCCAAATCATTAACTTACATGTAAACTGAGATATAACAAGGAAGATCCCCAAATAGAAAACCCTAAAAAGAGATTAAATTAGATGAGGAGAGACATCATTCCTGTATAAACAGATTTTTGTAGTTTGAGATCATTCAAGGTCAACATCTAAATATACCAATAAATCAACAATCCATAGGAAAATAAAATCACAGACATAGTATTTATAATGTCTTGTTTTCAACCAAATAATGAAAAGACATAGGATATTATCATTTACTAGAGGCCCAGTGCACAAAATTCATGTCGGGGGTGGGAGGGTCCCTCAGCCCAGCCTGCACCCTCTCCAATCCAGGACCCCTCGGGGGATGTCCAACTGCTGGATGTCCCATAGGGATTGGGCCTAAACCGTCAGTTGGACATTCCTCTCGCAATCCAGTACCACTGGCTCCTAACTGCTCACCTGCCTGCCTGCCTGATCACCCCTAATGACTCTGCCTGCCAGCCTGATCACCCGTAACCACCCTCCCCTGCCGGCCTGATTGCCCCTAACCACCTCTGCCTCGGCCCCCGCCACCGTGGCTTTGTCCAGAAGGAGGACAGGATGACCGGAAGATGTCCGGTTGACCAGGTCTAATTAGCATATTACCCTTTTATTAGTATAGATAATCACGGGGAAAATAGTCAATTGACAGTGATTCATGTTTTTTCAGATTTTAGAGCTATAGATATTTATAAAATTTTCAAAGAACTTAAAAGATGAAATAATGAGAGAAGAGATGACATTTATATTAGTTTTCTATTGCTGCTATAACAAATACTGCAAATTCAGTGACTTAATAAATGTTTTTTATCTTATAGTTTTGGGAATTAGAAATATAAAGTCAGTTTACTGGGATAAAATCAGGTTGTAAAGAGGGCTGGTTCCTTTGAATGCCACAGGGAAATTCAGCCTAGCCTCTTCCACTTCTAGAGGCTCCCAGGATTCCTTGGCTCTCAGCCATATCACTCCAATCTCTGCTTCTGAGGTTACCTCACCTTCTCCTCTACTGTGTCAAATCTCTGTATACTTCCCTACAATAAGGATACTGATGATTATATTTATGGTGTACACACATGATCTAGAAAACTCTCCAGTTCAAAATCCTTAACTAAATCACTAATGCAAACTCCCTTTACCCACATAATGTAATATTCCCAAATTTTGGAAATTAGGATATGGAAATATTGGGGGCCAATATAAAGTTCATGATAAAGTTTAAAAGGAAACAAATAGATACCAATGAAAATTGTAAAGCTGAAAATTAAAAGTATTGTTTTATACCAGTTGCTATTACAATATACCAATTTCCATCATTATTCTTTGTGACACAAAGATCTATATGAGTGATCAGCTTCATATATCATTTTTCCATCTAATTTTTTAAAAGATAGACTTTCCTTTTTAGGGGTTCACAAAAAATGGAGCAGAAAGTACAGAGAGTTTCCATATAAACCCTGCCTTTCCACATACACAACTTCCCCCATTACTAGCATCACGCACAAAAATGTACATTTGTTACAAATAATGAACCTACATTGATGTATCATTATCACCCAAAGCCCATAGCTTACATGCAGGTTTTCTCTTGGTATTGTCAATTTTGTGATTTTGACAAATGTATAATGACATATACCCACCATTACTGTGTCACGCAGAATAGTTTTACTGCCCTAGAAATTCTCTGTGCTCTGCTGATTTATCCCTTTCTCCCCCACAACTCCTGCCAACTATTGAACATTTTACTGTCTCCATAGTTAGTCTTTTCTAGAATGTAATATAATTAGAATCCTATGTAGCCTTTCAGACTCGCTTCTTTCACTTAGCCTTATGTATTTAAGCTTCCTCCATCCTAGTCAAGGCTTAATAGCCCGTTTCTTATTAGGGCCAGATCATATTTCATTGTCTCATTGTGCCACAGTTTACTTATCCATTCACCTAGTAAAGGGCAACTCGGTTGTTACCAAGTTTTGGTTAATGGCAAACAAAGCTACTATGACTCTGAAATCAATTCTGCTGCGACTGTTCCCCTGAGACCATCAAGAAATTAGCTCTCTGACACCAGCCGAGTGTCCCATAATTCAACTCAGCTCTGACACTGTCCCCTGGAGAGCAGCATCACACCCCACAAATGAAAGGCTCGGTCTGACAGGACTGACCCCTCCACAATTCACTCTGGTTTTAGGTCCAGGTTGTCACCTGTGCCTCTGACTAACCAGCTAGAGATCAGGGGTCCCAAACACCGCTCCTTGAATTTGATTAACTTGCTAGAGTGGCTCACAGACGTCATAGAAACATGCCACTTGCTAAATTTACCAGTTTATAACAAAGGATATTAAAGAATACAAATCCAACAGCCAGATGAAATGTCTTCTGAATGCTTGAGCTCCTGTCCCTATGGAGTTTGGGGTTCGGCACAGTGGCATGTGCATACATTCTGGTTCACCAGCCTGGCAGATCTCTGAACCTCGTCCTTTGTTGTTATTGTTATCGCTTCTATGGAGGTTTCATTTCATAGGCATAATTGAATAGTCATTGGCCATTGGTGGTCTATTCAACCTTCAGACCCTTTCCCCACCCTAGAGGTCAGTGGGTAGTAATCATGTAGGAGAAGAAAAAAAATCCCATTTTCTCTTCTAGGTTCTTTGGCTTCTCTAATACTTAAGTTGACATAAGACAGACTAATAGGAGAAAAATAAATTTAATTTTGTACGAATGAGAACTCATAGAAATATGACACTCTAAAAAAGTGACCAAAGCAGGCAGCTTCTATACCCTTTAGACAAAAAAAAACCCCAACAATAATAAATTTGTGAAGAATGGACAGGTCAAAGGGATTTGGGCTTCGGGTAGTAAATTAGTAAGACGTAATAGGTTTATTTATATAGCCTTCTTGGCCCTGAATTCTCAATGTCTAGTGATAAGGTTGTCTTGGTTTCTCCTGTTACACTTTTTCCCGGGATATTTATTTACTACATTGAAGGGGGGGTAGATGAGGGTCTGAGTGCCCTTCTTGCACTGCCTATTTCTTAAGTGACTTTAATTCAAAATAATAAATATGCTAAAGTGGTATATTTCCCACCCCCCAGTCAACAAATACAGGTGTTCAAATAGAAATATTTGGTTTACTAGCCATATGCCAGGTGTTTTGCATAACACTATTTTTCACAAAAAAACAGCCTTTTAAGTTAGATATCATCATTGTCATTTTAAAAGCTGGGAACTTGCTGAAAGTTTTTGAAAGGTTTCCAAGATCACTGACTCCAAAACATTATTTAGCCCCTCTTATGACTCTTCAATAATTATATAAAAATTTAATGTAACTGCTCTAGCTGGTTTGGCTGAGTGGATAGAGCATCAGCCTGCAGACTTAAGGGTCCCAGGTTCAATTCCAGTCAAGAGCATTGCCTGGGTTGCGGGCTCAAGCCCCAGTGAGGGCAGGGGTTTGTGCAGAAGTCAGCCGATCAATGATTCTCTCTCATCATTGATGTTTTTATCTCTCTCTCCCTCTCTCTTCCTCTCTGAAATCAACAAAAATATATTTAATAAAACTAAAAATGGAACTCCCATTTGACCCAGTGATCCCACTTCTAGGAATATATCCCAAGAAACTAGACACACCAATAGGAAAGGATATATGCACCCCTATGTTCATAGCAGCACCATTTACCATAGCTAAGATATGGAAACAGCCTAAGTGCCCATCAGTAGATGAGTGGATTAAACAACTGTGATACATCTAAGCAATGGAATACTATGCTGCAGTAAAAAATAAGGAATTCTTACCATTTGCAACAGCATGGATTGAACTGGAAAGCATTATGCTAAGCAAAATAAGCCAGTCAGAGAAAGATAAATATCACATGATCTCACTCATTTGTGGCATATAATGAACAATATAAACTGATGAACAAAAACAGATCCAGAGACAGAGAAGCATCAATCAGACCGTCAAACCTCAGAAGGAAGGTAGGGGAGGATGTGGGTAAGGGGGAGAGATCAACCAAAGGACTTGTATGCATGCATATAAGCCTAACCAATGGACACAGACACCAGGGGGTGAGGGCATGTGCTGGGGTGTGGGGGTGCAATGGGGGGGATAAGGACACATATGTAATACCTCAATCAATAAAGAAAAAAATAAAATAAATTAATGTAACTGCTTTTAAAATACACATAATATAACTCATGATTTCAAATTCATTTTTCCTTCACATGAGGCATCTAGGTTTCTGGGCACTTATTCTAGTGATGATTCTATTGCTCAAAATATTTAAAACTCCTCATTGCATTTAGGCATGCTTAGCATTATTATTTCAAAGATAAAATTTGCTAGCAAATATATTCTTTAAGAATTATTCTGTGCTGAGGAAGATCTAAAAGCATTTAGAAAGTAATACAATTATGGAGTTTTAAAATAATACAAAAACATATATTGAAAATATTAAAATGTTTGGATATATTTATGTATTTTTGCTTACAAATATGTTTTCTTTAATGCAGTCATTGTGAGAAGTATGTATGCATTTTAGTGATGCTCCTTTGCTTAAATATGTTTGCTAATTATCTTTTGAAATTGTCTAATCTGATAGTTTACTAGCTATAAAAATTATTAATAAATTTGTATTTACATAGCATATTTTGTTTTAAAAGGTGTATATTTTAAATTACAAATAAGCACTTCTATAATTAGCCATGCATTTATCTACTATTTATGTACTAGAGTGTACTGTGCAAAATACAATACAGTTGGGTATCAGAAACTAATTGGTTTTATTTACCAATTTTGAGCTAGTAAGTTACTGACTATCCTCTTGTGTACGGTTGAGTAAATGAGTTCCCAACTGGTTGCTGTTTAAAAGGAATGGTTGCAGGCTTCATGTGGTGATTATAAAACTCCTCCTGCTGAGATACTACCAATAGACTTGGAACCTGAAAGAGTGAAAGTCTCACAAGTTCTGAGGAATCTGTTCTTCCTGCTTTTTAAAAAGGTATTTGGTCTATTCCATAAAGGCAGAGGAGAAATGAATCATTTTAATATTATATACTTTTGAGGAGGGGAGAACTAATTAAAATAACATTAACAACAATAATAACAAGTACCTTTTTTTAAAGAGTTGACTGTATTTGTGCATGTTAAGAGATTTTACTTAATTCTTTACTTGTACAACACTCTTCTGTGATTCTTTCTTTTCTATTTTAATGATAGTCAAAATGAGACTTAAGCAAATTACCCAAGTTTATGTAGCTAATAAATGAGGATCTAATACTCAGATCTCCATCTCTATGTATCCAAATCCAAGAAAAAGAAAAGATGCTTAAATTAGTTTAATCTATAATCCCCAAGTTACTCAACTATGGATAATAATAATCGATATTAACATCATGTACAGGTAGTGTTCATTGAATATCCTTGGGGAAATAAAAATTGCTATTAACTTACTCTGAAGACAAATAAACTTAAAGTAGGCTATATTAAATTAGGTGTCCAAGGTTATCAATAAAGTTAGAAGCAGAAAAGCATGGTATAGTGCCTAGAACACAGTAGGCATTCAGAATATTTGCTTTTATCTTTCTTTTTAATTTTTTTTTATTCCTCAATGTAACACCTTTCCACTATAGCACAACTCTTTCTTAAATGAACTATTAGTACTAAAGAACTAGTAATGAATTAGCTGCATAACAAGGAAAGGGGACTTAAATATCATTTAGAATCTTATTATTTGCTGGAGTACTTGTCTACATCCCTTCATAGGTATTACCTTATTCAGTTTTGTAAATAATCCTACAGAATAGGCATTATTTACTCTCTTTTTACAGATAAGAAGACTGAAGCTAAAATATGTCGTTTTTAAAATAACTTATAAATGAAACATTTCTTCATTTGAACACAGATTTGACTGAGTTCATACTCTTTAATAAAAGAGAGTTACAGGTAGAAAGTGAGTTTGAGAGCAAGAGCAAAAATAAGGAGAAAAACAACAGGGTTTTCACTCTAAATAGGTGATTTCCAGTTTTTAGATAAAACACCAAAGTAAATTAAGAGCAATTAACCTCTCAGCAGATACCGACAATTGCAAAGGTTGTTAATGCAGAGGGCACACTGGGCCATTATATGGAAAATTCATGAGGTTTTTAGATCCTTGAGATTGAGCAGGTGAATTTAAAATTAATACAGTGAGTATCAAAAAGTATATTAATGCTTATTATATGATATCCTTCAGTAGAATGTGAGGTGCTTGTGGGCAGTAAGCAAATCTATCTAATCCTCTCTAATAAAATGGTAATATGCAAATTAACCATCACTCCGCTACATAAGCCACGCCCACCAGCCAGGCCACACCCACCAGCCAATCAGGATGAGTATGCAAATTAACCCCAATCCAAGATGGCTACAGCCACAGAAAGCAAGGTTTCCCAGGTAACAGAGCAAGACAAGCTTTCTGCCAGCCGTTACAGGCCTAAGCCTCCACTCAAGCTACAAAGTTTCAATTATAGAAGGTAAACAAATTCAAACAAATGGCAGCAGAATGGAGCTTGAGAGAGCAGGCCAGGGTTGCCGGCGGCAACAGGGGAAGCAAAGCTTTCTGCACACCCTGGCCGGGCTCACCCGCTTAAGGCTACAAAGTTTCAATTGTAGAAGGTGAATTAACTGCCACAGAAATGGCTGCCGCCCCAGGTTACAAAGTTTCAATTGTAGAAGGAAAATAAATTCCAGATACCAGGGCCTCTGCTTGGGTTGCCAGGGGGCGTGGCCGGCCAGCAAATCACCACAGGCCCCTCGCCCCACACCCCAAGGGAACCCCCACCCTTATCTGTGACACCCTTCAGGGCAAACCAGCTGGCCCCCACCCGTGCACCAGGCCTCTATCCTATCTAATAAAAGAGTAATATACAGATTGATCATCATTGCAACACACAATATAGCTGCCCCCATGTGGTCAAAGATCCTGCCCCCATGAGGACACAAGATGGCCACCACAAGATGGCCAGCAGGAGAGGGCAGTTGGGAGGCACCCGGCCTGCAAGGGAGGGCAGTTGGGAGGCACCCTGCCTGCAAGGGAGGGCAGTTGAGAGGGACCTAGCCTGCAAGGGAGGGCAGTTGGAGGTGATCAACCCTGCAGGAGAGGGCAGTTAGGGGTGACCAGGCCGGCAGAGGAGGGAAGTTGGGGGCAAACAGGCTGGCAGGGGAGCAGTTAAGCATCAACCAGGCTGGCAGCGGAGTGGTTAGGGGGTGATCAGGCTGGCAGGCAGAAGCGGTTAGGGGCAATCAGGAAGGCAGGCAGGCAAGCAGTTGGGTGGGAACCAACAGTCCTGGATTGTGAGAGGGATGTACGACTGCCCTACAGGAGTCCCAGATTGGAGAGGGTACAGGCTGGGCTGAGGGACAACCCCCCGCCGTGCACGAATTTCATGCACCGGGCTTCTAGTTAGTTTATATTTCCCCACTTCTTAGTACAGTGCCTAAGAATTACTAGATATTCAAAATACCTGTTCTTTTTTCTTTTTTTCTCTTAATGTACAGAACTTTTCTTGTTATTTTTGCTGGTATATATTTTTGTTAAGACTTGAGTAATAAAAGAGTAATACAGTAATTTCTTAATGATGCTAAAAATAATTATATAATTTATATCTTTCTTCCACACATATACTGGTTGCTGATTAAGACCCCATATGATATTTGAAAGTTCTCTGATTTAAAGAAAAAATATATGTTTGCATAGTAAATACCTATTTTGATTTAGATTTTCCTACCAAAGAGAGTAGTCTCCAAAAGTCTCAACCAATTGATACATAACATTCTGCATTACGGATAGGACTCTGAAGGGACAAGAAAAGCTCATTCAACCAGATTTCCATTAAAAGGCTAATTAGCAAAAGTAGATTCCTCAAACATGAATATAATTCACGTTTACAAGTCATTTTATGACAAAAGTAATTTTAAAATTCACTTTTTGGAACTCAGAGAAACATAATTCACAATGATACTCATATGGTGTGATAAGAGGCTCTCTTTACCAGTTATTCAGGCTCCTCTGAGCCCTCTTCTTAAGTAGGCCTCCACCTTGGGCCCCAGTCATCCCCAGGCCTGCATAGCTTTGTTTTAGCAAGAATCCTGCTAAGTCAGGTTAGAGAGAATCCCTCACTCTTGATATCTGATCACCCTAAATTGCCCTCAACATGAATCCTGTGAGGTCAATTTAGTAAGAATTCTCCCTATCCCAAATGTCTCTCACCTCTGAGTAATCTGACCACTGATCTCTCAGCATGCTCCCTGGACATAAATCCTCACTTGTTCTTGTTCTATTTAAAATTGGGCCCAATCTGTCTCCATATTAAAAAGTCTTGACACCTATTGCAATAGTTGTGAATAAGCCGAGACCGGTTTGGCTCAGTGGATAGAGCGTCGACCTGCGGACTCAAAGGTCCTGGGTTCGATTCTGGTCAAGGGCATGTACCTTGGTTGCGGGCACATCCCCAGTGGGGGTTGTGCAGGAGGCAGCTGATCGATGTTTCTCTCTCATCGATGTTTCTAGCTCTCTATCCCTCTCTCTTCCTCTCTGTAAAAAATCAATAAAATATATTTAAAAAAATAGTTGTGAATAAAATCTTCCTTACTAGTTTTCACAAGTGTGAGAATATTTTTTTAGAGGTATTAATGTTATTAGGTAAGTACAAACATAGGGGCTGAATAATTCTGGAAAAACATTAGGCAAATTTTTAGAATGATAATACAGTTAGTACAGAGTAAACATATTAAAATGACGATTAATTGAGTTCAAAATTAATAAAACTAACCAGTGTGAACCTGGATAGTTATGACTAGAACTCATTGGCAGAGAATGGGAGTAAATGGTAGGAAATATTCGACCATGTAAGTTGTGTTCAGTAAATACATAATTAATGGAAGGATTGCATGAGGAGTAACCTAAGTGGTTACTGATTTAGAGTAATCAATGTTTTAAAAAATGACAATGTAAGAAGAAAATTTGGAAGACAATTATTTTGTGATGCTAATTTCTTGTGCCTCTTCAATTCATTTATATTTGAGTGATCACATACTTATTTTAGAAGACATGTCAATTCTAGATAAATGGAGTGTCTGACCACCTATGACAGTCCCCGTCTTTCCCAACCTAGGTGAGTGATCAGAAAGAAATTACACTCTTTACATCTTAACCATTTGCATGAATACTTAGAATTTGATAGGAAGACTCATCTTAATTTTATATCGCCTTCTGTTAGTGCAAATATTTAAATTTTCATTCTCAATACTTTCATAAGCTATTTTTTTGATATCTTCAATCATTCTATCTTAGTTCAACAGAATTAAAAAAAAACACTAATGCTACACGTTGAAGTTATAAATACACTCATTAACACATTTCTTTAAAAAAAAAATAGAATGTAATCTGTAATAGTCAGATCAGTTTGGAAAATCCTTAAGAGTATGCCTGAATACAGTTTACCTGGAAGGAAAAGTGCTTTTCACATATTCTAGAAGGTATTCATTTTGTAAAATTGGACAGTGTGCATATGCAATAAGTTTCATCCCCCAGATCAGTGGATTTTAAATATTTTCTTCAACCTTAAATGAGGATACAGTATTAAGCAAGGTGAAAATAGTGTTTCATCTTCCATTTGGAAGTCTTAAATGGAATTTTTAATTACAATCTGGGACTGCATTTTTTTTTTCTATAGAAAAAGAATAAACAAGTCATACAAATCTTTATCTACAAAAACAGCAAGATCCCTATACATGCTTTATGTCCCATCATAAGGTGTCTGATTTCTAAAACAAAACTGTAAGTGTATACTAAAAGGTATATAGAATAAATGGTATCCTTCATGAGATTTGCTTCACATTAGTTACTATCTGGTATAGATGGTGTCATAGTAGGTATAAAAGAGCTATGAGCTGAAAATAGTTGAAAATAGGTGATGAGCACACAGTATTTTTAACTATATTAGTCCCTTCATTTTTTTATTTTTTGAAAAAGTTAAATAATATCTAAATGGTATTTGATGTGTTTATGTCATGGTTTCTTCTCTCTTTGTAAATCAGATTTAAACATTATTCTCTCAAAGTTGGATTTTCCCCCTGCAAATTCTTTCTAATTTATCATTTCTTTCAGACTCCACTACACTAAAACATTCAACCGTCTCTGCTTTTCTATCTTGTGTACTGCTTCCACACCCACACATAGACACCCTGTGTTCAAATTAATTTAATTGATTCAGGAGCTCTTGGGATATCAGGACATTTCTCTTGGTACACAAGGAATGACTCTTCCTACCTCCTTATGATGCTGGGCATTCCCTCACTCAACAGACCCCAGTCCACTAACCTCACTATAGTCCCAACCCCATGCACAGTACTCACTGCAATGCTTTAAATATACCCTCTTCCTGACTTCAATTTATTTCCTTAGTCAACATAGAATTGTTACTCTATTTTCCCTTAGAGTAATAAGTAGAATCACATCTTCATTCCTCCTTCATAGCAATTTGAATCTTTCCTGTCTTGGAAAATTTAAAAATTTGTTATAATTATCTATGTAATTATTCATCTGGATAAACTGTTAGTTTTTAGTTCAATAATGTATCCAGTTGGAACTATCAGTATCCTGCAGATAGTATGGGCACTCAATAAATATATTTACATTAAATCATCACATTAATGAAACCCTTTCATTTAATGGTTGCATTGATCCAAGAGGATGTTATATCAAAAAATGCAATTATGTTTCAACTAAGAAGTAGCCATAATTGTTTTTATAAATTTATTTTGTATACTGCTAGAGATTATTTATGTCAATATATTACATAATTTTATTTATTTATCAATTAGTTACAAAATAAACAACAAGGCAGTGTTTAATTCATGAACTTGCATGGTAGTTCCTTGTATTGCATGTTCATGAATGTGCAAATTCATGAATTTTCAAGGACATGTGATGACATGCTATATGATACAGTTAATTCACAAACAAACTAAACTTATAGAGTTATATTTGCTGGGGCATGAGAAGTGCTAGGAAGTAAAATGAAATGTTGTGAACGGATGGGTGATTGTTTTTTTTTTGAAAGAAGTTCTGCTATATTTATTGGTGGAAATGGAAGATTTTCTGACAAAGTAGAATTTGAACAGAGCCATGGATTTAAGTGAGGTTTTAGACTAAGTCAGTGTAGGAAGAATTGTCTGGAACCAAGGGTTTCCATTACAAAGGAGTGAGGTTGAGAGCTTGAAGGAAGAGATAGGAGGCAGTATGGCTAAAGTGGTGACAGGTAAGTCTCTATGAAATTTGCCTGTTTTCATAATTTGAGCTTTAAAAAAAAAAGAACAAACAACCAATGAAAGAAAGAGCCCTGAATCTATGTAATAGACTATTATCTCCACTCTACATCATTTCCACAAACATATTTGATTTTTTTTCCCTCTTACTATTAGTCATAGGAATAAAGAATACATGTAACAGAAGCTTTTTATTCCTCAATTAGTGAGAAACCATTAACAGCCTTCGTGAATTTGCCTGCTGGGATAATGTGCTACTACTGTGAATGTCTTTTTAGTTTCTAGGATGTTTGGTAAATGTCTAAGTTGACATGGTAACATTTGTCCTATGATTAATTTTAATGAGTCTTGGTTTCCTTCTGTGACATTTCATATGGATTTAATTGGTATTGATCTGTCAAAAATGTTTCAAACTGCCTAGGAAACATATTAATACATTTTCCTTCTTGTATACGTATTGCATATATTTGGAATTTAAAAAATGCACCCACATGGTTTAAAATAAAGTTAAATCCCCAAATCAGACAACAAAGTTAAAACTAAATGGTGATTTTTTTGGGGGGGGAATTGTATGACTTTCACATTTAATAAAGTTGGTTCAAGAAATAACAATGCTCTCCCTAGCTGGTTTGGCTCAGTGGATAGAGCGTCCGCCTGTGGACTGAAAGGTCTTGGGTTCAATTCCAGTTAAGGGCACATACCTCGGTTGCAGGCTTCTCCCAGACTGAGGCCCTGGTGGGGGCACGTGCAGGAGGCAACCAATCGATGTGTTTCTCTCACATCGATAATTCTCTCTTTTCCTTTCTCTTCCACTCTCTCTAAAAATCAATGGAAAAATATCCTTTGGTGAGGATTTTAAAAAAGAAGAAATAGCAATGCTCTAAATAGAAATGATATATTCTTGGGTGTTTCATCTTTTACATTAAATCATCACATGTAAAAATATTGAGTTACTTTATAAAACCATTTGGCAATTTCTTATGGAGTTAAACATGGCTTTAGCATTAATCATCAATCCCACTGGCTACTCAAGTTCATACAAAACTTAGACTTAGGTGTTTATAATACCTATTTAATAATCGCAATCCTTTCAACTGTGTATGGGTAACCAAATGGTGATTCATGAAATTGAATACTACTCAGTAACACAAAAGAATCAACTTTGAGGAACACAATATGAGGATGGCTCTCAGATGAAATTAAGTAAAAGGAGTCAAACATAAAATACTACATAATACAGGATTCTATTTCTATGAATTTCTTGCAAAAGCAAAACTGTAGGGACAAAAAACTGATCAGCAGTTGAGAGGAACTGGGGATGGGGGAAGAGTTTGTGTGCAAAGGAGCACAAAAGAGACTTTCAAATTGATTCAGGTTATAGGTTGTGATTGTGTTTGTGGATATGTGAATATACTAGAGGCCTGATGCACGAAATTCGTGCAAGGGGCTCATCCCTTGCAGCTGCAGCTTTGTCCGGAAGGTTGTCTGGACAGTCATCCAGATGGTTGTTCTGCTGTTTGGTCTAATTAGCATATTAGCTCTTTATTTATAGGATGTGTTTGCCAAAACTCATAGAAATGTACAATACAAATGTTGAATTTTATTGTATGTAAATTATTTTAAATGCTCCCCGCCCCCCCCCCCCCCCACACACACACACACAAGACCACAAGGAACGTATAAGAATATTTTTAATAGATAAGATCCTCACCAATAATTAGCTGAAAATCTAGTTCAAACAGAACATAATTACGAGTAACTACAATCTAGTAGGAAATAAGGAATACTGACCACCAAACTGAGTTTTCATTTCTACTTGCACACAAGTTAAACTGCATTTCTAGGTTCCCACAAAATTTGATCTGGCTGTGTATTGAGTTGAACCCAATGGAATGAGAGTTGGGGAGATGCACGGGCTCCCCAGCTTTGGCACACTCCCAAGCTCTTTCTCCTTCTGCTGCTTTGACTAGGAGCACAGGGTGACTGAAGGCTGTGTGTTGAAGATATTGAGGCCACACAGATAAAGGAGTTCTGTGTTTATGGAAATGAGAAAAAAAATTTCTCTATTTTGATAGGCCTTTGAAATGTTGACAGTTTTTCATTAGAGATGTTATGTTAATTTACACATGGATTTTGTTTAAAAAAAATCTTCTCTGGTTCCATCTGAACTTTTTAATTCATTGTCTTATAAAAGAAAATTATCAGTTAATCCAAGTTCTGTAAATCAGAGAAAGTATTTCCCCTAGTGTTTGCCATTAATTCTCTATATCACTTGGAACAAAGTATCACTCCACAGTCTATCTGGATAGGTCCTGTGCAATTACAATAATTTGCTCATTCAATGATTTATACCTTCACCAAATATTTACTCGTGCTTAGTTTGAACCATGTGAAATTGCCAATATTTAATTTCTATTAATTTATAAGCATATAAATTTCCTAGAATCCTATCATATGCTTCTTTTTGTAGATTTAATTATGTATTGCATATTTTTCCAGTTGCTTAACTTTTCTATTTCAGGAACAATAATAACTTAGCTACCACTTTTCAGGCTAAGTATCTTACAGTGTTTTCTTTTTAATAGAGACTCTTCATAGTGTAGATCCAGTCCATTTAATTCAAATTCTGAGCTGCATGAAGCACGACTTTATATATATATATATTTTTCAAAGACTTCTTGTAAGTTCAAGCAAATAATAAAGGCCTAAATCAATTTTCTATACACACAGCCAGACCTAGTTCTTGTAGTCTTTTCTTTTTATATAGCATTTTACTGTCTAACACCCAGCATTCTTGTCATTTAATTATATTAATTACACTTTTCAAAAATCCAAAAAAGTCTCTCATACTGGGAATTTTCCACAAATAGAAGAAATTTGCAAGGACATGTGAAAGAAAGCTATGCAAACAGTATCATTTCCAGTGAAACTTTAGTCAAATTAAATTATTTATATTCTGGAAATGTGAACAATGTGCATTCATTTTTGAGGGGGAAAATACAAATTTTAAGTTAATTGCCTGTATACTATTGTTATAATGAGAACATTTATGTTCATTATAAATGTGTCTCTTTATTTGATAAAAATCAACAACTCCTCATAGGTATTATATTTATGAATAAATTATTAGGTAAAAATATAGAAAATTTTCTAGTGATTCAACTATATTTAGCTTATTAGTTAATCAGTCATGAAAAAAAATGGTCCTCACAGTGTTATTTACAATTAATAACAGCCCAAGTATCCATCAGTAGATGAGTGGATAAAAAGCTGTGGTACACTTATACAATGGAATACTACTCTTCCGTAAAAGGAAGATATTTTTACCTTTTGTGACAACATAGATGGACCAGGAGAGCATTATGCTAAGTGAAATAAGCCAGTCAGAGAAAGACAAGTACCATATGATTTCACTCATATGTGGAACTAAACTACCAAACAAAATAGAGGCAGATTTATACAGAGCAGGCTGACAGCTCTGGGGCCAGCAGGAGGGGTGTGTTGAGGGTATGTGCGAAGGGATTAAGCAAAAAAGAAGGAAAAAAAGACTTAGAGAACTCATGGACATGGACAACATGTGGTGATTCCCAGAGGAGGAAGGGGGATAGTGGAGGTAGAAGAGAGCATAGAGGTAATAAATGTTATGGAAAAATAAAATAAAAACAAGTCACCTTCAAAGCAATTAATTTTTGTTTCTCATGACATGTATATGTGGAGATAGATTATAGATAGATAGATAGATAGATAGATAGATAGATTTAATAATATGACAACATAGGCAATTTATAGAAAATGCAAGATTAAATTTTGCAATCAAGGAGTTCATTCATAGCCAGAATCAAGCTCAAAATAATGTGACATCAACAAGAAAGGCATGAATAGTGTGGTCAATTAGATTTTAGGTTCAGAATAGTGTAGACCAGTGGTCAGCAAACTGCAGCTCGCGAGCCACATGTGGCTCTTTGGCCCCTTGAGTGTTCTAACGCCACTTCTTCAAAAGACTTGCCCAGGCTGAAAACCAACTTCTGCACTTGGGCCACAAAGTTTCAATCGCACTGTACGTGTGCGCCCGCATGTGGTATTTTGTGGAAGAGCCACACTCAAGGGGCCAAAGAGCCACATGTGGCTTGTGAGCTGCGGTTTGCCGACCACTGGTGTAGACATACAGCCATTAGATTATCCAGAAGTTGTCTCCATGTATTAATTATATTTTTTCTAGGATTTTTTTGGAGGCCCAGAAGAAGAAACTATATCTATGAAATAAGAGTCAATCTACCAAGACATCGTTAGCTAAATTTACTTATCATACTGCACAGCATCACTCACCAATGTCAACCCTGAGTGTCTAGGCTATTCAGCTCCCTTAGAGCAGGCCGTGGAAAATCATTACATCCAAACAATATGCTCAGACATTACTTTAGACATTCCATATACAAAGAATACAAATGGGGAGAATAGAGTGAAATGTGAATAGAGTTTTAATAATAGTTCTGGAGAAATAGGTAAATCTAAAGGAAACATGTTATGCAGAAAACAACACTCATTTTGAAATTTAAAAAAACAATTTTATTATAATTTTAGCATAGCAATTACCAGTTGTATATTCTTGTACAAATTGTACTGTCTTGGCCACATTTTTATTCCACTATCAAAGATTGATTCAATAAACATCTAATAAATAAACATTAACTTATTGACTGATTTTTTTTTCCTGTCTTCTTGTGAAGGTCTTCAAAAGACCTGGTTTAGGTCAAATGGCTGTTCTGGACTAATCACTGAATCTGGGTGGCCATGGAAGGAAATTGTAGTTTGATCAGTCAGGTGATAGGTCCACTTTTATGTATAGGTAGGGAGATTTCACATTCAAAAGGCCACCTCACAATCAAAGTCATTGAAGTCAATTCTTAGTGTAGCATGGGGAATAATCAGTTCTGCATGAAGGACTAAGGGAAGTCTTGCCTAAGTAATGACATCTGAGTTGGATAACTCAGTTCAACTCTATATGGATTGAGGTTTATCAAATTCAGGGTACTCTGCTAAGGTGCTATGAAGCATACCGAAGTGAATAAAGTACAGTTTCCTCAATGCAGAGATTTACAACTTAATGAAGGGACTGACACATACACATACGCCTCTGTGGAAGTTCTCTAGACATCATTAAGCTTAATCCTGAGACATACTGGGATGTCAGGCATTCTTAAATGGCTTAGCCATTATAACAGTTGCAGCAATACCTTGGGAGAAGACAGCTAGATAAAAATTAGTCCATGGAGGATGGAGTTAGCTATAAATTGGCAATAGATCCACTCAATATAGTTATTCACTGCATATGTGGCCAAAAAAAGATGACCCCCCGATGGATGCAGAAGTAAAAGTTAGTCTCTCTTCACTACATAACTTGTACTCTGCTGAAGGATATAGATTAATTATAATTCAGTTAAACCCTCACCTTAAGGTTGTTAAACCGAGTGTCATAAATCACGGATGGCTTGTAAAAGGAGCTTTTAGTTGCACAGTGCTCATGGGCTCAGACTTTTCATTCCTTGCAATGACCCTCATCAATAATTGTTATTGTGATTACCATTTGCAGATGTGAAAGCCAATGTGCAGAGAAGTTGCTCCACAGGATAAGAGGAAGGTTAGTATTTTGTTTTGTTTGGTTCTGTTCATTATTCCTCACCCCAGGATATTTTCCCATTGATTTTTAGAGAGAGTGGAAGGGAGGGGGGAGAGACACAGAGAGAGAAACATAGATGTGAGAGAGAACATTGATTGGTTGCCTCCCACACACACCCCAACCAGGGGTAGGGATCAGCCTGCAACCGAGGTATGTGCCTTTGACTGGAATCAAACCCAGGACCCTTCAGTCTGTAGGTCACTGCTCTATCTTCTGAGCCAAACCAGCTAGGGCAGGATATTAGTATTTATGCTCAAGCAGGGTGGCTTCAGAGTCCATGCTATCAAATGACACCAGAAAACACGGAAATAATAGAAGAGTCCATCTCTGAAATTTTCTGTAACTTTAGGAACAGATGTGGTGGGAGTAAATGACTAAGAAAGTTTACAAGATGAAATTAGACTCAGGTGCTTCAATTGCAGATTTCTGCATTGGAATATTTTTGACTCAGTAGTACAATATTTGCTTCTGAAGGTTGGTTGTTTTAAGAGGTATCATCTAAATAAAAATCAATGTTATTTCCTATATTTTTCATTTTTAGTTGGAGTTATCCAGGATAATGTCTAGATGTTTTGGGTTGGAAAAATTTGTGTGCCACTATCCAAAATCACCTGTAATGTTGGTCTTTCTTTCTAAGCCATTGTAACTAATTTTTAGAGAATCATATATATGAGTACTACTAATAAAGATCCTCTACACTGTATATATTTTCCAAATATAAGTGCGATCACTTAAAATTAAATATAAAATGAAGACCGGACTTGATAATTCTCTGAGTAGACAAAACAATTTAAGTCATGTAAACTGGACTGAATCTAGCTTAGTTCATGAGCATAAGCAAAGCTTATTATTTTTTGTAAATGGCTCTGATAATCATAAAATAAACTTAAAGTTTCTAAAGATGGTATAAAACAATCACTTTTAACCAATCACATGCTATCTGGAAACTTACCCATTGTAGTAACTAGTCATAAAAGTTAAACTTTCTCATTTTCACTTTATAAGCCATCCTGTAACATCATGTACCTGGGTGGGCTTCATATCAGTTTTGGGTTTGATTGTTCCTTATTCATGAACCTTTCTTATATGCACCAGAAACTCTTTTAAAAATATATATATTTTTTTATTGATTTCAGGGAGGAAGGAAGAGGGAGAGAGATATTGAAACATCCATGATGAGAGAGAATCATTGATTGGCTGCCTCCTGCACACCCGCCTCCCCCGCCCCGCCCCCTGCCCTCCCAATTGGGGATCGAGTCCACAACCCGGGCGTGTGCCTGGGAATCAAAACATGACCTCCTGGTTCATAGGTCAATGCTCAACCACGGAGCCGGCTACGCTGTTACCTTGACTTTTATGGGCAGATTAAAGGTTGAGCAATAGAAACAAGCTTGCTAACATAATAAAATTTGGCAGAGAATTCTATGTTCTGACAACTGCATTTCAGGATGATGGAGCCAAGAATAAGTACCAGTTAGGCCTGCTGTCCTGTCAGACTAATCAGGAAGAATCTGTCTTTTTCCAGGTCCCTTGTTTACCTCCTGTCCCAAAGCAGTCCTGCAGCCTGACTGTGGTGTGTTTAAGGCAACCCTTTTAAGCTTAATATTGTAATGGGAGTGAGTATTGTCCACCAGACAATGACATGCAGTGCCATGCTCAGAAAATTGGTGTGTATCACTAGGATAGTCATAAAGCTTTCACTCAAAATGTGACCACCTTATTTTCAGTTTCTTCTACATTTAACTATGTGAGATTATTTTAAAATAGCATTCATTAAAACTGTTTTATGTTTTAATATTATGGTAATTTAGTCAGTGTTATTTTTCAAAGGAAAGTATTTACATGCTCATTAACAGAAAAAGTTAAAGTTTACCTTGTGAAAGTCTTTAACAAGAGATGCAAATTTCTTTTTCATAGTTTTCTGCAATTGAAATTCCTATGTTCCGGTGTTGAGGTATAAGAAAGGGTTCTAATATGAATGTAAAGTAAGATGCCCCTGGAATAAACAGATTGTTGGGCTTTCTTTTGCATTTTAAAAACAAGGACTATGTTTTATAATGACCTCTTATTAGACACTGAAATATAAAAAGAGAATCAAGAAAATATGGAATGTACAGTTTTTAAAATAAAAATAAAAAATATGCTCAATCCATTTTAATATACTGGGATATTTATAATCATAATAATTAAGAGATAAGAGCAGTTATTCTAGTATTGATTTGGTAAATGAACTATTGAAAACTTACAAGTGAAACAGAAAATTATTTTATTTGTTTCTATAAAATCAATTAGATTTAGGTTTGCAGGCTGACCATTCCCAATGTAATTACATGATGTACTCTTTATTTTTTATTAAAATGTTTGCCTTTGCCCACCTCCACCCTCTCCTACCTATCCCTTCCTTGGCCTTCACCAAATTATTGTCCATGTCCATGGAGTATGCATATATGTTCTTTAGTGCATCTTGACCATTACAAAGGTCAATCAAAGTTCAGGTATTGGCTTTTTGGTACAACTCAGAGTTGGAGGCAGTCAAGTACTCATAATAACCACTTTGTTTATACACTTTCTCTCAAAGTCTTGCTCTTTATAAAAGGAAGTGGATTTGTCCTAGTAGATTTTTAAAATTTACTTATATAAATTAATTTTTTAAATGTAAACCTCTAGAATGTTTTATTTACTTATATAAATAACTAGTTGTGAATGTAAAACTCTAGTGTTAATCATCATAGGTAAGGTGTTTATCTTTACCAAATAATGGGATTTAGGTGAGGTGGAGTGAGAAGGAAGACGAAAAGGCTATAAATGCCATGCATATGCCTTGTTATCAGTTTATTTGAAATATTTAGAATATTTCCAAATGCAAGTAAAATATGTATTTCAAACTAGAGGCCCAGTGCATGATTTAATCATGCACCTGGTGCACCAGCGGGCTGTCCGCCGGTGCCCCAGGCCTTCCGAAAGCCTCCGGCGCTGCGGAGGCTTTCGAAAGGCCTTGCGCCGGAGCAGAGAGCCGGCCAGGTCCCCCGCTTTGGCCTTTGATCGCGGGGGACCTGTCCGGCTGGCTGTCCGCCGGCGACCCAGGCCTTCCGAAAGCCTCCGGCGCTGCGGAGGCTTTCGAAAGGCCTTGCGCCGGAGCAGACAGGCGGCCAGGTCCCCCGCTTTGGCCTTTGATCGCGGGGGACCTGTCCGGCTGTCCGCTGGTGCCCCAGGCCTTCTGAAAGCCTCCGGCAGCCATGGTACAGACGCTGAGCTCGCGGCGCCAGTGGCGCCGCGAGCTCAGCGTCCTGCTGGCCCAATCAGCTACCCGGGCCACCCTGAGTCCCGCCCCCTGCGCCTCCTGCTGGCCCAATCGTGGGCGTAGCGGAGTGATGGTAATTTACATATTACCATTTTATTATGTAGGATACTATCATAAACATTTTGGTGTTCTCTGACTTAGTTTACTCAGGAAAGGTAATTAAAATTTGAGCAAAAATTTAGGAGAAAATGTGGATATGTGGCATAGAGATATTAAGCTGAGATTTGCCATTCAGTTATAGCTTCAGTGAAATGCATATGCTCAGAAACTAAATATTTAGCTATATTTTTAATAACAATTGATAAAACATATTTTATGGAGACTGTATATATAGGGAGTTTTTTTCCTTTTATCCAGTGATAACTGGAGAGCATATAATTAAAAGTTTGATTATTTAAAAATGCATAAAACATACTTAAGAATATAACCAACAGCATTACCAAAAGTTATCTAGTTTTCAAACTAAAATGTTTTGTGATCAGAATGTTACAGTTTTTAAGTCAATCCTGGCAGCTGAAAAATCTAAAATTGGCTCTTCTCCAAGAAGCTTGCTTAATGCAAATGAACCCTGATGAAAAGAATTGAAATTAGCTAGTATGTCTGGTTAACATTTGGGTAGCTGCATAAGCAAACAGCATATAGACCTTTATATCCCAAAGCATAACTGATAAATACTGTATTTTTACAGAACAATATTAAAATGAGTTGGGGTTTTTTGGTTACTCTGTAGTAACAGAATTTGATTCATAATATGCAAATGATAATATTAAACCATCATTAATATATGAATATATTATATGACAACTTAGTTCTTCTGATAACCAACACTTCCAAATCTGTGTTAATACTTATATAACTGTATAAAGAAAATACTGTCTAGTGCTTGGTTTAAAGTCCATTGTCTTGCAAATTTATTCAGAGATAATGCTTAACTAATTATACATCATCACTGAAATAACCAATGAATGGACTGTGCAATCAGAAAGCAAATGCAAATTACTGAAAAATCAACAATATCAAATTTGTAAGCGAAGTTATTTTTGTATAGTAAGTAATAATTGTTAGACTTTAATCCCTTGACACTAAAATATTCAATGCCAAGTATGAATACAATCAACATTAATATATTTTATGATTTAATCATCTTAGAAACAAAGCTAGCATAAACTTGTAGAGAAAATATTACTTTGGGTTTATGTAGGAATGACATACATACAATCTCACCCTAAATGGAAACCGGTGAACATAGGATTACATTCACCTCATAGCAATATGTTCTTGTAAATGGAATGGTAAGAAATCTAAAAGCAATTTTCAAGCATTCTTATATGGGAATTATGATGAGAAAAGGGATATAGTCAATATCAGTTCTCTCCCTGAGCTTTACTAGAGACAATTTTGGTATACTCTGCTCAACCTCTTCATATTAGACCTCTTTCTCTTTCTTTAATTTTTACTGATTTTTAGAGAGAAAGAAAGGGAGAGAAAGAGAGACAGAGACAGAAACAGAGAGGGAGAGAGACATTGATGTGAGAGAGAAACATGGATTGGTTGCCTCCCAAAAGCACCCTGACTGGGGATGGAAACCACCACCTAGGTATGTGCCCTGAACTGGAATTAAACCCGCAAACTTTTGGTGTAAGGGAGGATGCTCCAACCAACTGAGCAACCGGCCAGGGCTTTCGCTCTCTTTTATTGCAACCAGTGTGCAAAAGGCCCTATTGTGATTTATATTGGATTCACCAAAATAAGAGATCACCCACACATTTTACATACTCTATGCCCTTTAGTAGATATTTACAACACAACGACATTTACCTTTGATGTAGAGGGTTCATTTTTATGAAATAAAAGGGTAGTTCAATTTAAAATTTAACAGTAGTAAAATTATAAATTTAGATAAAAAGTGAGGAAGTGCACATTAGAGTAAGACACACATGGCTTCTAATACTTCTATAACTGTCTTTGAAAAATTATATCTCCAAAGACTTAGACCATATAAAGCTTGTTCCTCAGACATGAGCTAAGGCAAACAAACAAAAAACAACTTTCTGTCAGCATTATTTAGTATTAAACATTTGCAACATTTTTCTTAGCTTCAATTGTAGAATATAGATTATAGAATGCACACAAATTTTTATGCCATGTAGACAGATGGTTTACCTCTTGCTACCTTTTCTCCCAACTGACTTGTATACATATTCTAAGAACCTAAAAGCTCTTACTATTAGACTTCAATGTATGACATGAATAATTTTGTGGATTTCACTAAATAGTCACACGGTGGGTCTTTTGTTGTTGTTACTTTGTTTTGTTTTTACTTTAGAACAGTCATTGATTGCTAAATCAGCTAGACTAATGACAAGTTTAACAAATTTGAGAATTTCTCAAACAGTGACAGGGATATGTTATGTGTGCTCTAGAATATTTCTAGTTGTTTCCAGATTTAATTCTGTCAATTATCATATTAAAAGAACAACTATCAGTTATCACTATGGATTCATAAAGCAAAGTAAGTTCTCTCAACAAAAATATAGGAGAAAAAGATTATAAAGGCTAAGACTTTAAATCAAATAGCATCATATTTCTAAAACACCTAAAATATTGTCTTTATTTTTCTTACTTCACATTAGTAGTAACTATTCTTATAGATAAGAATGATCTGTGCAATACTTTCTGAACCACTCTTCCAGATCAGAAGTGTGCACATGTCCAAATTGACATTTACTCAATACCCCAAATTGAATTTTTTATCAATTAAACAGGTTTTAGTTCTAAAGAACTCCTAGCATGAAATAGTCTCTACAATAAGTGTGTTGGCATTATGCTAACATAGCACTTTAACTTTTATCTGGTGATATTATTTAGTCCAGGATTTGAACAAATTTTTCAGCATCCTGGAAATACATATTGACTCATACCAATTACTGTTCAATTTTTACTATCTGTCCTAGAATATAAACACCCACAGAGCAGTGACTTTGTTTTTTGTTTGTTTGTTTGTTTGTTTCTACATTCTCGGGATTCAGGAAATGCTGAAGTATATTTTTAATTAAATGATTATTAATAAATTAATCATGTCTCACATCATATATCATGTACTCATTAATTCAAAATTTTAATCATTATTTATGTATTATTTAAAGTAAAAGAGAACCAACTATAAACCTAAAACTCCTTTACAAACAAAACATTTTAATAAAATAATGATAAAAGAAAGAGAAACAACATTTCTGGCATAATGTCTACAGGTCATTGCTGATAGATTTTTTTGGATCTCTTTATATGACAGGTATATTATAGTACCTATGTGTGTAGATCTAGTATTCAAACAGATGCAGCCTAGTCTAAAATTCAGTGAATACACAGCTTTAAAAATTAAAAGCAACTCAAATAGCTGTAGCTCCGAATGATATGCATTTATGTAGCACAGAAACTGTCATTTATTCTATGCTTCTATCCAACAGGGGATACAAGCCACATAAAATTGAGTGGTGTATAAAATAAAAACAACATCTATTTTATATCAGACAGTTAAGAGAGTTCACAGAATACACAAGCTATTGGCAAAGAAAAGGGGAAATTTTGATATTTGTATTGCAGCAAGCATTTTGAGAGTGTAACTGAAGAAAATAGTTTCCTGTACAATGCAGTTAGTAATGAATCTGTACTTCCAGTGAATTGTGAGCAACTAAAAATAAGAGTGATATCATGGAAATAATATAAAGATATCTGATAAAAAATAGCTTCTCATTAATGATCAATAGGATTCCTATGCTAATAAGAAATAATATGAAAATATCTTATAAAAAATAGCCTCTTGTCAATGATCAATGTGAGTCAAGCACACATGCGATTCTTATGATAAGAGTAAGAGAAATTCATTAATAAAAAAAAACACAAAAAATTAAAAACAGAACTGTTGGTTTTAACCTTGGGAGTTCCTCAGGTAAAATCCAACAATGGCTCCTGTACTCAGAGGGTAAGGAGAGAGAGATTGAATAAACCTGACCTCCATATTGATAGGTAGAAGGCTTAATAAGTAAGGAAATTTACAAGCCTGCCTTAGACATCCACAAGACAAGGAGCTCTCTGCATCAACCCACTAGAACCTGAAAAGTTTATGTAGAGACATGAATAGGGTTGTCACTTAAACAGTCCAGATGGTCTTAACCAAACCTAACTCTCTCAAAGTGGCATCCTTGAAATGGTTTCCCATGGTGGGAATGGTGAGCAGAGCATACATTCCAAGGATAGCGGAGGGCATGTGGTGCCTCCAGTTGCCCAGGGCCAGCTCAAGGGTCAACTAGTCAACTGGTGGTGATGTCCTCTTGCTGATCTCCCCCAACAGGAACAGAAAGAAATGATTTTGCTTCCTTAAAGGTATAAAACTTATTATTGTCTTCAGTTATAAGAAGAAAAGAAAATTAATGTTAGAACTCTACTGCTGAAGATAAGTGGACAATTTATAAAATTGTTTTAGATTACTAAATAAAATAAATAGTATTTGTTTTACAGCATGTCCTCTATTTGTTTTCAAATAAATCATTTACCAACGTCTTAGTATCATGTTTTTAAAAATAAAGCACATTAGGGATTTGTGTATAGAATAGTACCTGACCTGTCATGCTATTGCAATCAAGGACACCAGGGCCTTCCTCTGTAGTGTTGTCAGGACATTCCTACAATAGCATGGGCTCCCACGCCTTTCTCTATCTGTGTGGTTTTATTAATAAATACTCATCTTAATATTAGTAAAAATCCTTTTACAGAATATCATTGAGCATTTATTATTTCTTTCCAAAATGCTCTAAATCAATTTCTAAACTAATAAAGATGAAAAATGGTGACTTAAAAGAAGATTGTATCTGTCTTGCCCATGAAAGATATATATATATCCTATATAATAAAAGGCTAATATGCAAATTGTCCCCTCGACCAGGAGTTCGACCAGCAGGCAGGCCGGCCAACTGCCCATGTTCCCTCCCCCTGGCCAGGCTGGCCGGACCCCACCCATGCACGAATTCATGCATCACACACACACACACACACACACACACACACACACACACACACACTGAGTGGCCAGATTATTATGTGTTCAGAGATCATAATAAACTGGCCACTCAGTGTATATATGACTTCATTTTTATTTTCACTCTTGTTCTGTTTGTTATATCCCTATGTGTTATATACTTCATTTGTTTTCTCACAATTTAAAATATGTATCTTTAACTTATCATTTTATACCATCAAATAATATACTGAGTTCAACGTAGGGAAGCTTAACACAGTATCTTTTTATTTCCTTTTTCTGATTATTTGTATTGCTGTTGTGGTATAATGTCTTTCTATATATGTTAATGATCCCAAATATATTGCTATTATTCTTTCTTTAAAAATTGAATTGCTTTTATTTATTTATTTAAATGTATTGGGGTGGCATTGGATAATAGGATCACATAGGTTTCAAATGTACATTTCTATGATACATGATCATGTGGCAGGTCGAAAGGTCCACCAGTTTTCTGCCAACTTATCTTGCCCCCTGAGTTTCAGATCCTCTGGAAGAGGGCAAGACATTTTTTTCTGTTGTTGTTTGTTTTTTCTTTTTCGAATTGGGCATAACATAAGCCAAACATTTCAAACAATTATGTTTATGACATGCTGGGGAAAAATAATTCTTGAAAAAAATATAGCTAATAACTACCTGAAAAATATTTTCAAATCAGTGGGCACTAGATTTACATTAGTCCTCTTGTTCCTTCTTAGGATATTGAAATCAGAAAGAAATGACAGTAGTAGTGGAATGAAAGCAGTGATCCAACACAAAGTTTAAAACATACCAATAATTATTTGCCTTGTAGGATAAGTTATTTATTTGACAAAAACAAACTACATTTTTGTAGTAGTTTCTTCTTTTTTTAAAAAAAAAATGTATTTCATTGATTTTTTACAGAGAGGAAGGGAGAGGGATAGAAAGCTAGAAACATCGATGAGAGAGAAACATCGATCAGCTGCCTCCTGCACACCCCCCACTGGGGATGTGCCCGCAACCAAGGTACATGCCCTTGACCGGAACCGAACCTGGGACCCTTCAGTCCACAGGCCGACGCTCCATCCACTGAGCCAAACCGGTTTCGGCTAGTTTCTTCTTTATAGGCAGAATTAGACAGTAATTTAGGTGAACATATGGTATCTCCAGTTCACAAAATTACATTAATCATAATACTTTTTCCATTACACGATTTTATTAAAGAACCATTCAATGTTTTAGGTGTTTTTTTTAAATAATGTAATAGTCAACACATAAAAACCACCTCACTTTTTTTGAACTAAAAGATGGCAGAATTATGGATCCACATGGATTCATATGGATTCTGGTACAGTTGCTAATTATTAGACTGGATGAATTGGGTTTTGGAAACAATAGGTTTGAAAGATTGGCACCAAGGAGCTGTGGGAAGGAGGTATGAGTGTGACCTTCTCAGAATGAGCTAAATGTGAAAATAATTGTCCCTGCGTGATTAACAAAGGAGGCTGTCAGAAGAGGCTGTCAACAATCAGGAGAACAGCATGACTGACTCCGTAGGAGGACAACAGCATGTCTTCCTTGTCGTGCTGGCATTCACGAGGCCTTATGTAAAAAGCGGCCGTGGTGACAAAGATGATGGGCTCACAAACCATACCCTTCTCTTCACCCAGGCTAACTGCCACAGCTTGTCTGATGGGTCCAAAGCAGAGAAAACCACGGAGCCACCCCTTCCCCAGGGGGATCAGACCGTCATGTAGTGGTGGGTTTATCACACTGGAGTCCTTCCATCATGAAAGGGGCCGAGATTTTTTTTCTCTGTGGAATACTGCTGTTCTGAAAATGGATTTACCTTGTTTGTTCATAATGCTTCTGTAAAGTTACCATCTGTGAACTCATGGAATGAAGGTGTTATCCACTTCATGCTGTTCTAGACATGATTTCTGTGGAATATCACTTTATTTTTACAGAGCAATCAAAGCAACAGTGGGCTCAATTCTATAGAATTCACTGGTCCTTTCTTCATACAACTTAATCACCTGAAGAAAGGCCCATAATGATCATTTAATTGATAAATGCATATTTTTATCATTTATAAATGGAATATGTTTTAAAATAGAGTTTTAGTATTTTAAATATTTAATATTTAGTCATTTCTAATAACTATCTTCTCAGGCCATTTCACTTTGAAATTTTAATCCTCAAAAACTTAAAAAGAAAATATAATCTATTAGTTCTGATGTCTCTTTAATACTCAATACCATCTTTTTGTTTATACTCTGTATATGCTAATACAGCAGCCGAGGCAGTGAGAAAGTGTGTGCTACTGGTCGGAATGTTCAAATAACTCTACACTGAATTAAGATGAGAATGTTTAAAGTTGAAAACAAGACTCTGAATTCTTTTCTGCCTTCATTTTTACTTTTTATATGAATGAGACATAAGCTATAGGAAAATGGTGTGCCTGTTAATAGCACCCACTTTTATTTGTCACATTTTAATACTGCTGATGGCAATGGTTGTTTGTCTCTAGAGATATAGTTACCAGATGTGAGAAAATAGACTTAATGTGAAAATAATTTAATATATAAAATAAATCAATTAATTGACCAAAGTGGCATAAAGTTAAATTGACTACAAAGGATATTTTAGAAACTTCAACTTTTCCCCTCAAGAACTAAAGACAATTCTCCAAGAGTTTAAGTGTACAAGATAAGGTTCTGTTGCTCTTCACTTACATAACGATGATCACAATTACTTATTTGAGGTTGATTCCAAATTTACAGATCATCACAGCAGTTACTTTTTTGAAGTAACTGATGTTCACAATTACTTTTTTGAAGTAATTGATAGTCACATTTACTTTTTTGAAGTTGAATACTGACTTGTAATATAAAGATATAATAGTAATAATACATGAACTACTAGTATATATTTGATAATTAGTAAGTAGTGTAAGTCTTTTCTCTAGTAAGCTTCACTTTAAGGACCTTGAATTATAAGTGAATTAATTGTGCAGGCAGCAATGGACCTTAAAAATAGTCCCTTCATGTCTGATGTGCTTTTCAGTCCATCACTGACACCACACTCATTTATGCAGAGTTAGTATTTTGTTGAAGTTATGCTACTTCTCGCAGTTATAGGCATGGAAAGAAATATTAGGAAGTGTTCAGGGCCTCATAGGATTTCATTCATTTCAATCAAATAATTACTGTTTTCCTTGGAACTATAGCCGATGTAAGCAATTCTCTAAGAAAAACTGTAAACAACTGATAAAGCAATCCAAGTGTGTTTACAAGAAGAATTTTAACCTACAGAAAAAGGTTTATCTTCATATCAATTTATATTTTATATTTTCCCAAGGAATGCATGGTTCTTTTTGCTCTGTCCTATCGCAATTGGGTTAAATATTTATTGCTCTTGTGAGACAGCTATGTTGCACAAAACTGTGTTCATTAAAACTTAAAATAGCATCTCATGCACTAATATATTCCTCTTTCAAATGTATGCCTCCAGAAACAGATGAAAGGTGGGTGATTTATTGTTGAAAGAATTGTAACCACTGTTGCCCATTTCTAATGAGAGGTATCTGAAATGTACTTGAGATACTATGTAAGGAATGGCATTTAAAATAAAGGTTATTACTACTAAGAACATCATTTTAAGCATGAAAATTAGTTATCACATTATTCTAGGGTTTCCTTTCAACTCACTAACACTCATCACTACCAAAAATCAATTAATCTTCAAAATTCTCTAATATTGGTAGGCCTTTCCAAATAATTAGGTCATATAGAGAACACTGTTAATTAGTTTATTAAGCAATGAAAGAGCGATGAAACAAAACTAAAGTTGAAAACATGGTGAATATATCAGCTAAACAACATATAAAATAGAGAAAAATACCCCCAAATGTGAGTTTTTTAAAATTAAGAAGGAATGCATGTTAAAACACCTATGTAAATAATTTTTGTTGAAAAGAATAACTTACTATAAAGTTTCAATGTCTGCCTATCAAAACTTTATTTTGGCACACACAGGCCTGAAGTTCAGTTGCGGTTTAGCTGATCTTGGTAGCTAGGTAGATGAAACCAACTCCACATGTCTCATTTTTTATATCTGGGCTGAAAAGGCATTGTCAGTGGCTATCTGGGGTACGCTATTCTTACTGTGAATAAACAGAGGACAGGATTGAAAATCTATCATGTTAATCTTAACATATATATTAGCATTTTATTGGCCTATATTAAATCATACCGGCATGCCCAACATATATTCGACAGAGAATGATACTCTGTCCACGATTGGAGTTACTGAAAAATTTACACCTCAAAGGAATGGAAGTACAAGGAAGAAAACAGAGAGAATGATAATCCAATCTACTACATTAATCCTAAAATTATTTTGAAAGGTTAACTTAGAGTCAAACAATTTTTAATTCCTTTGTATATGTTCTTTCTTGTGTTTCAACATTTATAAATTACAGAATTTTATTTATTGTCTTAATATTGAATACAAATGTATTTCAAAAGTATAGTCACCTTTATGAGAAAAAAAATGATGCAAGGGTAAATAAGACTCACAGTAGAATAATCATCAATCTGTTTTACACTGAATGTCAAAAAACACACAATTACATCTACTTTCTATTCGTATTCTTATTTAGCCTCCAAGATTACCCTGTGGGAGTACAACTGTGAAATTTACCAAAACTAGAAAGAATTATAGCTGATTGATTTAAACACACGTAATATCTAAAATGACTGACACCAATATAAATTAAGAACAATAATTAAAAGCCTAAATCATCCCTGGAAATTTTATTAACAATCTTTAAAAAAATACAATTGTGCCTAGCTGGTTTGGCTCAGTGGATAGAGCGTCAGCCTGCGGACTGAAGGGGTCCTGGGTTCGATTCCGGTCAAGGGCACATGCCCGGGTTGAGGGCTTGATCCCCAGTAGATGGCATGCAGGAAGCAGCTGATCAATGATTCTCATCATTGATGTTTCTATTTCTCTCTCTCTCTTGACCTTCCCCTCTGAAATTAATTTAAAAAAATATATACAGTTGCGTGTTCAGTGTGATTAGATATGTAATTGAATTGCTTAAACATGAAAGTATATATAAATCCCTTAAACCTTTTAGACAGGTAACTACTGAATTGCAAATATTTATTATTTTGTTATACAGCAAGGTGAGCTCATAAAAAGTATTTCAAATGAGATTCTTCCATTTGCAGTTTGTATTGTACATGAACGAAAATATCCAAAACCTGCCTTGCTTATTAACTAACCATAGAAAATACTTCTTCAGAACAAAGAAATTGGTCATTTCAGCTCACATCCAACTATATTGGTCATCACTGTGAAAACTTTCTCTTCATAATTATTCAACTTTAGGTATGAATAAAGATTCTATTTAAGTATATGCCTTCAAATATCCAAAAAGGGGAAGAATGATTTATGTCTTGCTGAGTCTTGTGCAGACACCGTGGGTAGCCAAAGAAAGTTTAGGTATGAACAGGTGGGTGTTGTCATGGATGGATGTCTTGCTCAACAGACCATCAGGACAAATTAAAGGCTGCATTTTACATTTCTGGCGATCACATTGCTTTTTCAGGCCGGCAGCTGGCAACTGGCAACACTCAGAGGAATCAGACACTCTGGTGTTCACTGTGTTTAAAAATAAAAAATCCCATTTTCGGTCACCCTGGCCCAAATTACAATGTATCATATATGCAAATGAGGTGGGGGAATTATCTGTTAATTTTAAGAATTAAGATAATCTTGTATCAGGAATAAAACAGTCTTTGGGAACAGCTAGAAAAAACAACAACTGTAAGGCAATCTGTTTCATAATTCAAAATTAGGATGACACTGCGCGTACTTGGGCTCTCACACAAGCAACCCAAAGTCGTCATTTTCAGAACTGAATCCATCTCAGTGAGAACCTTAAACATTTGAGTTTTCACCCAAGGTTATCCAATTAGTCATTAAGTAAAACTGAAAGGTTACATTACTTCTCTATCCTTTACTTATAGCTGAAATAGTCCCATTAATACTAAGTAGATCTGCGGATGAATATTAAATATATTGAATTGTGTAAAAATTTTAATTTGCAGTCTGGTACTTTTAAAGAGCATTATTTGTATATTATTAAGTTAAACTTTTGAGGGGTTACTGCGGATTTATCATCTGGTAATCCCTGTTTCACGTTTGGAAAGTTGTATTCTTCACAGATAATTTTGAGTGATTATTCCTGTTTTACTGATGGCACATGAAGAGAAGTCTATTTCTAAGCTCACACATTCGTATATAGACACACCACAGATTAAACACAGCAATCTCTCTTTAACCACTAATCGCCAGTTCTTATTTCCTAGAATAAAATATCACCCATTGAAAATGTTCTTTCAGCAACTCTTATACAGGGTGTCCCAAAAAAAGTATACACACTTTAACAGCTGATAGCTGTTGAATGAAAATGAAATGTATTTATTGTTCTTTTCAAAGTGTGTGTGCAATTTTTGGGATACCCTGTATGGTTGCTGATATATGCTCACTAATTTACCTGTTAAAGTTTACATGTACATAACTTTCACATATTTAGAGCTGGCAATAAATACTTTGTGTGTGGTTTTGTGAATTGCTTTCAGATTATTCCAGAAGATATGCATTGGTTTAACTTTATAAACTAGTCACATTTTCAATGTAGGTGACGAATTACATAGAGGTAAAATAAGTAGCCACACACAGGGTGTATGGCTGACAGGAACTCATTAATCTGACATAGTACCTGCTTTTCCAAATTTGGAGATCTATTACTCAGAATTAAGACTTGTTCAACATTTTTGAAATAATAATATAGCATTAATGTTATTTGATTTCACAAACACTCATTTTTAAATGTTCATTCAATGTGTTATAATCCATTAATATTTTTATTATTTTTGAGGTTCAAATTGGCTCAAATTTGGCCAATGTAAGCTTCTTCCAGCTGGTGCTGAGGGCTTCTGTCATTTCCCGTCTGGCATTTTCAGAATACTTAACAGGATGAATTTGAAGCTATGTGGAGAAAAATGATACTTTTCAACATGCCTAATAGGGCAGAGGATTAAAAATGTCAAAAAGAAAACATTATTGCCATGGAAGGCATGATTTCAAAGTAATTGCCCTAGTTACTATATATACCTAATGTTGCTGCAATATTGTGAAGAGAACAATACTGATCATGACAGTTAGAATAACACTAGTTCATGTTAAGGTTACTCTTATATTTCACTTTTCTGTCTAAAAATGTAATTATTTCCAGCAGAGAATCTTGAAGTGCTCAGGAAATAATATTTCCGTATAAGATCCACTTACATTTTGAAGTCTGAGTTAACATTTAGGTTAAAAAAGCCTACTATAGAAATTATATTTTTGTGGTTTAGTTCTTAAATTAACTCAAATTTATTATAATACTTAATTATATATTGTCAAATTAGATTATTCCATACCAAAAATTTCTATTAATATTAAAAAAACCTATATTACCATTAATATTATTATGTACAGCCCTAGATGGTTTGGCTCAGTGGATAGAGCTTCGGCCTGTGGACTGAAGGGTCCCTGGTTTGACCCCAGTCAAGGGTACATGCCTAGGTTGCAGGCTCGATCCCCAGTAGGGGGCGTGCAGGAGGCAGCAGATCAATGATTCTCTCTCATCATTGATGTTTTTATCTCCCTCTCCCTTTTTCTCTAAAATCAATAAAAATATATTAAAATATATATTATTCTGTCTATTTTATATAAAGTAGGACTTTAATCCTTGGCCTTCTTGAACAACAAATATGTAAAAAGGCTCAATAAGTTCGTAATATATATGTAACTTTTCTCCTATCATGTATATCTGGCACCTTAAGTAAAATCTTCACAATATTTTGTTTATTACATTTCAAATATCTTTCCATTGTCCAGGAGGATGTTCTGCCCAAATCACTTATGCTCACATGTGCAGCTGCATTCACCTGGTGGATATGATGAGCTGGAGGGTCCAAGGTGACCTCACAAAGATGCTGCATCCTTAAATGTGACCGAGCACTCTATACCAGACTGCATGGCTTCTAAACATACACTGTCTATTTCATACAGATGATCTGCCTTGAACTTTTAAACTGGAAGCAAAACTTCCTGCTGGGCTGCTGAGAGGTACTTTAGGTCTCATACATAGATAAAACATGAAACTTTCAAGAGTAATTTTGACTTAGTGTAGCTTTGGGCAACTAAGTACTATATTAAACACAACCTGCTTACATTATCTCCTTCAAAGACGAAATTAAAAAAAATATCAGAAGGAAAGTCAGGCTGGAGATACATGCTTATTAAAAATTTAATGTAGCCTGGCCAACGTGGCTCAGTGGTTGTGTGTTGACCTATGAACCAGCTGGTCACGGTTTAATTCCAGGTCAGGGCACATGCCTGGGTTGTGGGCTCCATCCCCAGTGTAGGATGTGCAGGAGGCAGCCAATTAATGATTCTCTCTCATCATTAATGTTTCTAGCTTTCTCTCCCTTTCCCTTCCTCTCTGAAATCAATAAAAATATATATTTTAAAAAAGTCAAAATTATAAAACTTTGAAAATACTTACAATGATAATAGACAACTGTTAAAAATTACAGTAAGTACATATATGTAAATTTAAAATAAAATAAACAAAAATGGGCATGATTTACAGATATATTTAATATTATTAATAAGGCAAGTGATTTAAGCAGTGAATATTATACACATAAATTTAGCTTTTAATTTTAGATAAATAAAAACTGAGAGACAGCCAAAGAGAAATAGACATATTAAAAATTTCACTATGAAGGAAATAAGAATAAATTTACTAAGAGTTAAGAGTCCAGATAGAAGAAAATAAAAGCAAGGAGAATTGGTATTAGACTAATATAATTATCAAGGTTGGAACTAGAGAGCTAGATATTGAACATTTTACATAGTGGAGCACACAAACTTATTTCTAACAAATATGCCATCAGATATGAAAAAAAATCTCACAAAAATATTTATATCCTCATATTTATAATCTATTAACACTAGTAAATATGTAAGATAAGTTGGTGGAGGGGAGTATGATATTTTAAGAGAAGACAAGAAAAAAAAGAAAGTTTGTATTTTTGAGTTCCAGGTGTTCCTCCCTTTGTCATTTGCTCCAGGGTACCTCCAACTGATCTATTCTGGGAAATTAGCCTTCCGGGCAGTTAATGTAAAATGCAGCAGTAGAAAACATTTGTTCTTATATTAAACACTCTTTCTTTGTATCTCCGGGTTTTCCCTGTCTAAAGGGGAAAACTTGCAATGAATACATCTTGAGTTGCTACACAATAAAATAAGTCAAGTTGCTGCGGTAGGACTTGCTTCTATCCTGCTTTGATATCAATTTTAAATGTATTGTAAGCAATACTATTCAAAGGAATATGACACATATAAAGAAAAGGATTACATAATCCTGATGAACCCATATTTTTGTTGATTCTACTATGCAATATTTTCCACTAAGTCTGGTTGAAGAATAAATAAATTCATGTAATCATGCATGCTATGTGAACTGGAAGATCCTGAGGGTTCAATTTTATTATAAGTGGGATGCAAACCTATCAGCTCATGGGCATTACATAGAGCCTTCCAAAATGATATAATTCACAGATATTTTTCATCTACATAAAGTAATGTTATGAATGATAAAATTAATAACCATTAGTAAATTTGTAATACTTATTAATAAAGTTATAAAATTCAAATAAATAAATATGTGGAAGCAATATATGTGTATGGCAAGGCAATTAAATTCTAATTATGAGATGATCTTTATTTATTTTGTCATTAAATATGATGTTTATATAAAAGTAGATAATAGATAGAGCTTATAATATCCGTGGACACAAAATTTAGAACACATTTACTAAAATAGTGAAATAAATACCTAAAACAATTTACCTCAAATATGTATCTATTTCAATAAAAAATAAAGATTGGTTTATTTTAAAAATACCAAATTAGGATAGTAATAATTAGAGAAAATAAATTATGAAAACATAAGCTTTAAATATGGTTTTTAATAGATTATGGATTTTTCAAAAACAAAAAAAAATTGGAAAGTGAGTAACACTATTTGACCAATGAGTTTTTCTAGTCCTACAGAATGTAAAACAAATCCACATATACTATGATGCAAAATAGATTTTGTATTTTGGTATTTTTTCCTTTTCCTTTTTCCGTTTTATAAATATGGCAAAATACGCAAAAAAAAAAAAAGTGCTATTGTCAATTTATAATTAATAGCCTTGGCCAGGAGCAGGAAATTAGACTGTGTAAGAAGAGCTATCATATCTAACCAGGCAGATCTATGGTTATTTCTATAGATACACGGCAGTCTGCTACTGAACCTTGGCCAAGATAAGAATGAGAGGCTGCTAGTGGTTTTTAAAGTGCTATTTAAAAATCTGAAACTGCCCTGCAGGCACTTTGGGGCCACAATGTCATATTGGTTTTGAGATATACAGGTAGATTGCAAATAACCAAGACCAAGCCAGTATGAACAAATAAAGGAACAAATAAAAAACCAAATAGCATCATATGCTAGAAGGTTTTCAGTGGTAAGGCTGGAAAAAAAGGTGTTTTAAAGATATTTGTTTGTTTGTGTGTGTGTCTGTGCGTGAGTGTGTGTGTGTGTGTGTGTGTGTGTGTGTGAAATAATTCATGGTAGAATACAATATTAAATAAGGTGGCCAAGTTAGGCCTCATGGAGAAGTTGAAATATAGCAGAAACATGATGATAATGGAGACACCAAATACATGTGATTGTTATACAACATAGTGAATGTATCTAATGACACTATACTTACAAATGGTTCAAATAAGATTATGTTAGATATATTTTATCACAAATTTTTTTTTAAATGAGCCACCTAGCTATAAAAAAGACATGGATAAATCTTAAATGAATACTACTAAATACAAAAATCCAGTATGAAAAGAACACATGCTTTATGATCCCAATGACAGGGCATTCTAGAAAAGTCAAAGTATAAAAATTGTAAAATGATCTGTGGTAACTAAGGGTTTGGAGCAATAAGAAGAGAAGATTGAATAAGTAAACACAAGAAATTGAGTGGTGGAATTATTTATATGATAACATAATTGTGGATACATAAAACTGCATTTTTCGAAAACATTTTATAGCAAAAAGAGCAAGAATGTATACAAATTAAAAATATACGTTTGGAAGATTTAGGGAATCCCAAGATTGAATGTATACTGTGAGTCCCCCTCCAAGAAATTGCAAATGTATAAAACAATCTCAGTGATGTAGGTGAAAGGATTATTTCTGACCTAACTAAATTTGCAAATAAGTGGACTTTAAAAACAAGATAAACCGTGTAAAGCAATAAAGTTGAAGGTTATGGGTTAAAAATGCTGTTACTGCTATACATGTATACTAGAACTGATCAATTAAGTGAGCAGACGGTGTAGAGTGATAGTCAAGTTTTTTACAGCTTGAGTGGTAGTTCACAGATAAGCAAGCAGAGAATGATCTGTATAGTTATGTATTCAAGTTGGAGACAGCAGCATAAACTTATGTCTACCACTAGTGGACCAGTGCACGAATTTGTGCACATTGAAGGAAATTAATTAGAATATTTTAATATTGCTATTTGCCTTTTCTCTATAATAGAAATGTCAATCAAATTTATGATCGACAATGACAGATGGGAACACACGCGTGTGATTGGCACCAGTGAGAGCTTTATATGTATCATGCATGTGCAAATTAACTTAGCCTTTATATATACAGAATAAACTTGCTTAATTAGACCTGCTTTCTGATATAGCTAAACTTTTTTCCGGCCCAGTGAAGCACCCCAACTTCTCTTTCAGGTAATTGTCAGCAACACAGCAGTAAATATCAACATGAAGGGAGAATAAAGGGTAAAATATTTAACTGTAGCAGTGTTTGACTATATTCTGCACAGTGAGAAAACCTGAAGTCATTTTCAAGTTCCACCATTTCTTACTTTTTTTCAGTCGGGTCAAGTTTCTAAGTGTTTTAAATCTCCGTTTTCTAGCTAATGAAAAGAAAATAGGATTCCACTGAATCTCTTATCTACCTACTCCAGGATTTCTGTGAGGATCAAATGAGATGAGGCACAAGAAAATGCTTCACAGACATTTGGTTAAAGTGTAAAATGTTTCCACCTGGCTATAAAGCAAGTCATGGTCCTGGGCTAGTCACTAGGGAGAGGAAGCCAGGTGTTGCTATATGATGTCATTACTTGGTGCCCACAGCCACAGTTTCCAGGCTTGGTTGGGCTGTGGGCCACAATTTTCACCATGGGGTCTTGGCAGCACTGGTTGCAATTTGGTGGGGTGTAGCTCCGGGGTGTTTGCAGGGCCTGTGTCCCACTTTGGAGAAGCCGAGTGTTGCTTTGTGTGTGCCAGGTCCATGGTGCCATTTCTCTGTAAATGGCCAGTGAGCATCACAGCAGCTCCTATGTTGAGCATATGCCCCCTGGTGGTCAGTGCACGTCATAGCAACCAGTCGGAAGGTCGGACACTTAGCATATTAGCCTTTTATATATAGAGATAATATTGATAGAGATAGTTGCATGTAGAACTATTTATGAATTCATGTATATAATAATAAGGTGCATTTCTCTTCTCTATCAGCTGAGACAGCTGGAACAAAAACATCCCAAGAGCAATGAACCCAGTTCTTGATTTGTAATCTCATTGTCCAATGAAAGCAAACAGGTTTCCATGAACACATGATTGGTTTCAACAATGGGATGGAAAAAATGCATGATGAGTCTGGAGCATCTTTTAGTACCGGAATAAGTATTGCTTAAAAAGAAATAAGCAAATAATGGTATAGGGGTTTGTCCAAGGAGCATAAGAGCCAGCTGAAAGAAGTCCCAAAGTCCCAGCTAGAACAATTAAGCAAAACAATAAAGTAGTATTGATTTATAAATCAAAGTATTAAATAAATATCCATGTCTTTAGTTTGCACTCGCTTGCTTTTTTCTCGATTCCTTTATTCTAATGCTAACCGTGTCGAGTCACACTCAACATCCGAGTACAAAAGGTTAATAAAATAAATAATCGAATAAGTGTGTGAGTAAAGAGAAAAATCTTACATGCATAATTATTACATTAATAATTATTATTCATACTTTGCCATCAGTCTGAAGTTAGTAGAGCTTCTACTATTTAGCATCTGTGTTCCAATATTTGTCTTTCACTCATTTTCTGTTTTTTGTGGTTTCAATTGAGTATTGAGTATATTACTTCATTTTATCTTCCTTTTTTAGATGTTACCCGTCAGTTCACAATATACATTTTAAACTAAATTCACTTTAAAATAATACTATTCTACTTCACAGGTAGTTCAACTACCTTATAATAACAAAATAATCTAATTCCTTCCTACCATTCCTTGTATTCTTGCTGTCACTTATTTCAATTATATATGAACATCTATATAATAGATAATAAAATACATTATAATTTTGAACAAACTGTTCATTGTTAGATCAATTAATTTATGAAAAATAAAGTTTTTATTTTACCATCACTATTCCTTCTCCAATGCTGTCCCTTTGTTGATGTAAATCAAAGTTTCTGACCTGTATCATGCTTCTTTCTTAACATTGTTTGCAAGGCAACAATGGCCTTTTTAACATGGATATTGGAATTTGGAGATATCAGGTCATGTATGAAATTTCAATTGTGGAGGTGGAAACAATAGTCAGCCAAGTGGCAACTAGGTTATACTATCAGAAGCCTAATAATTTTCTGCACAAATTGCAATATTATTTTACTTTACAAAAATATGAACACCGGAAAGAGATTATATGTTATGATTTTCATACTGTAAAAAGCAGTATTATTCCACATATCAATAAGAATTCTAATTACAATTAACATTATTCTTTTAAACAGTCAGATAATACATGAAATCCAAATAAAAATCAAGAAAAATCAAAGTTGACTATTCAAAGTCCTTTGTATAAGCAAGATTGAAAATGGAGTTATAAACAAAAGTTAAAGCAATGCTCTATTAAATACAAAGCACAGTTCCTAACAATAGGCACTAGACAAATTTTTATTGTTGGTGTTTATAAAGAAGTAAAAAGTAGAATGTATTTAAAATAAAGAATGTATTTAAAAATAAAATAAAAATAATGCCAGTTTTAAATAAATAAATGAGAAATATTTACTTTATCCAGAGAGATTTGGGAAATTTGAACATGTATATTTTTACTTTCTGAGCCATAAGTAGGCAATAATTTATTTAAATTTGTCAGATAATTAAATTAATAAATTGAGAAATACAAATAAACTACCTTATCACCAAACACACAATCTTACGTTTTAGAGATAATAAAAGAGAAAAGCACTTACTTTTGCATTTCTATAGATTTAGTCTTACATGCAATGTGGGTAAGTTATCCACACTACATTAGCAAAGGCAAAAAGGGAGTAAATGCCAGTGTTTTGAGGAGAATATTCATGAAAAATCAAGGATTGTGCTTGTTGATCATCATGCACAGGCCACAGAAAGAGAAAACATTTTTCCTTGGGAAAATTAATATGATATCCACACATCAATTAAACCATGATCCACAACTACACAAAATAAATAATGACTTGGATATTATCTTTATCTTTTTCTGCCAACAAATTCAAACACATCTTATCAAAACACCTTCAGAAAATATTTTATCCTGATACTACCTCTTAAATGTTAACATGTAAATCAAAAGAATTATTTTTCCTCTATGGAAATGTGTTTCAAAACTATAAATTTTGTAGTGATTCATATAGAAAATGTAGATCAGATAATTATATCAAATTATTCACAATATGGCAACAAAGATAGTATTTCATAGTTATAGGTAATTTAACATTTGCCTCCTTTATTACCTAAGAAATGCGTCTTCTGTGCATCTGTGCCTGAGTAACATTGACCATATGTGTCTGTAATTAATTACAAATTACCTACTCAAAGGATGAGACCTGGCACACTTGGGTTTTTTCTAAAATTAATGTTTAAGCATTGGAATAGTCTTTAATTTCTGTAACCATATGTCCATTCACATTTTGAAATACACTTGTTGAATTACAGATCGACAATTCATTCCTTGTTAATTATCATGAACATTAATATTTAATCAAGGAAATTTGAAATCTTCTACATAAATGCTACACTTAGGGTTGTTTACTAGTGGGAAGATTCTATGCCTATTGCACATTGAACTTTTCTAGGTTTGCATTATTGATAGTACATTAATCAGAGAATGTAATGACAGCAGAGTCAACCTTGAGATTCAATGTTTGTCTTAATATATTTCCTTCCTTGAAAAATGTGACACCATGCAGCAGGTACAGGTCTGTGAAACATGTCACCAGAAATAAAACTTATCTGGTTATTATTAACAGAGCAAGTGAAAAAAAAAATGTTTTTCAAGAATAGAGAGGGAAAGAAAGAGAGAGAGAGGGAGGGAGGGAGAGAGATAGAGAGAAGTTTGAATAAGATCAACATGAAGGAGGGAGGAAGAGAGAGAAAGAGAGAGAGAAGTTTGAATAAGATCAACATGCATGTGCACATGGATAGCCCTAAAAACACCCAAAAGAAGTACTTTAAAAATCAACATGGTGACAAATATCAGATGATCTCACTTATGTGTCGAATCTAATGAACAAAATAAACAAACAAAATAGAAATAGAGAAATGGATACATGGAACAGACTGAAAGCTGTCAGAGGGGATAAGGAGATATGAACTGAATGAAAGAAGGTGAAGGGATTGGCCAAAGAATATATATGCCTAGTCCATGGACACAGACAACAGTGCGGTGAAGGCCAAGGGGAGGGAAGGGGGGGAAAGTGTGGGAATATGGAGACATCTGTAATAGTGTCAACAATAAAAATTAAGTAAAAAAAAAAAAATCAACATGATGAGCGTCTAGTAGAACTGAAAAAGAAAAAATGGTAAAATTTCCCTGTAAAAGCATGTGGACTTTCAAGGTAGAAAGCAAACATGTACTAACCAAAATTGTCCATATTTCATGATGGAGTTAATATATTTTATACCTTTCAGAAAAGGCACTTCAATAAATCTAACACATATTATTTTAAGTAATTAAAGTCCTGCTCTTTAACTCAAATATAATATCCTAGAGTTCTGGTGCACAAAATTTGTGCATGGGGTCAGGGGGGTTGTCCCTTAGCCCAGCCTGCACCCTCTCCTATCTGGGACCCCTCAGGCGATGTCTGACTGCCAGTTTAGGCCTGATCCCAGTGGAACATCCCTCTCACAATCCGGGGCTGTTGGCTCCTAACCACTCGCCTGCCCGCCTGCCTGATTGCCCCTAACCGCTTCTTCCCGCCAGCCTAATTGCCTCCTAATCGTTCCCCTGATGGTCAGATTGATGCCTAACTGCTCCCCTGCCAGCCTGATCACCCCCAACTGCCCTCCTCTGCCAGCCCGATCACCCCCAACTGCACTCCCCTTCCAGCCCGGTCATCCCCAACTGCCTCCCCCTGTCAGCCATCTTGTGATGGCCATCTTGTGATGATGTGGAGCAGTTAATGTGATGACATGGGGTGGCCATATTGTAGTGGCCATCTTGTACCTACATGGGGGCGGCCATCTTTTGATGATGTGAGGGTGCGAGGGCCACCTAGGCTTTTATTAGTATAGATAATTTCATAATATTGAAGAAATTTTAATACACTTTCATTTCAAACCAAAATATATAAAATTATTTTTCATTAGTATATCTAAATGTATAAATAATTAAATCATTACTTAGAATGAAATCTATATACAATTATATATGTGTGATAGGAGTATACAGACATATATATACATGTATAAATCAAAGGACTAATCTGAACAGTGAAAACTAACTACATCATAATAGCATGCACGAACCTATGCTAAAAACTTACATTACAGAAACTCTTCTTGACCAAGGACACTTTTATTAAAAAACATATTCTAATATATGTAAATGTCCAAAAAAGAGATTACTTTAGAAATCATTATATCTGACTGAGTGATTCTTATCTTATGCACTTTGAATGTAAAATGCAAAAACATAACTCTCTGTATTATTTTACATTTTTTATTTTCTTTACAATAGTTGATTATGACATTAATGTGTTCATCTCATATTGCAGAATTAGAAATGAAATCACTTTTATAATGAAAAGTAACATTGTTCAGATAACACAGCATATAAAAATGAATTTATGAACTTAAAATAGCCAATATTCTGCCATAAATTTTAAATGGCTTCAACATAATATCTGGGATTCAGATTAAATTTATTTCATAAATGTTCAACAATAATCACTTCAAACCTAACTACTTCATAAGATGGATGGCACCACTTTATATTTTAGAAAATGAGGGAATTTCAAAAAAGGAATTGAAGCAATTATGATGAGGCACAGCAATTCAGGTGCATTGAATTGCTTCACATAAAAAATAAAATAATAAGTATTCATATACCGTATTTTAAAATTCAATATTTATATACTTTTGTTGGTAGAGTGATATAGTAGAGTCGAATAAACATCAAGACAGTAATTATTTCTTATGTCTGCTAGCAGCCAGGTGAGTGATCTTGAAAATAAATTCTTCCCCAGTTGAGCTTGACACAAGTACAACCCCATTGACACCTTGATTATCAGCTTGTTGAAGAGTCTGAACTTCACTCACCCAGCAGAGCGGTTCCTGGATTCCTGACCCACAGAAACTGTGAGATAAATGCTTGTTGGTTTAAGCCACTCAATTTAGGATGATTTGTTATATATCAATAGATAAGTAACAGTATTTCTACAGTAAAGTTTAAAATTGTAGAAAAATTAGTACAATCTGTTGTTGGTTAATATAAACTTTATTGTTTTCCCCTAAAATTAAAATAATTACTGAATAATAGAAATTATTTTCAAAATAAAAATTGTATCATAATCAAATGCAAATCTATTTTGCAATATTAGTGAAATTCCAATGAGATTTTTTTCTTAATGTTATTTTCACTTTTGAAAGGCTCTGCTCTCAATGAACAGACATGTAAACAATAGAAAACAAGAACTTGCAATTTATAAATATGAAGTCACATAATATAACTATTTTACCCTTCAAAATAAAGAAGTACTAATACCACTTAGAAAAATATAAATTATATGAATCCCAGAAACTGATATATATCCTATCTAATGAAAGAGAAACATGCAAATTGACCGTACCTCCACTACGCCCACTAGCCACGCCCACCAGCCAATCAGGAGTGAATATGCAAATAAACCTAGCCAATATGGCAGTTAATTTGCATACCCAGGCCGAGAGCGAAGACTGAAGACAGCATAGAAGGAAGCCAAGCACTGCAGAAGGGAGTGAAGTTGCGGAGAAGCAAGCAAGTGGGGCAGTGGGGAAGCAGGCGGGGCTGTGGAGAAGGGAGGGAAGCAGGCGGGGCGGGAGCAGGTGGGGCTGCAGAGAAGGGAGAAAAGCAGGTGGGGCAGTAGAGACTGCCGCAGGAAGCCCTATTGCAGGAATCTTCCTGCAACTATATATATATATATATATATATATATATATATATATATATATATATATGTAATATATTTTGGGTTTGTATTTTTGGGAGCCATTAAACATCACTATATTACTGAAAAGTTATCACTTATGAACTTAACTAAGAAAAAAATTCTTAATCAGTAAACAAAAATAAGTTTTCTGCTTGATATGTAACAGTGTGATGACCTAAGACTAGTTGGAAAAAATGACACTAGGAGACATCTATTAAAAACTAAAACAAAAAATTTTTATTTGACACATGTCAGCTAATAGTGTTTGTCTACTCTGGGTTATAAATGTAACTTTCATCTATAATTTTACTTTTGTTTGATGAGATGAGAAAATACATGGGGATATCCACGTTAAAATCTTTTTCCAACGATATTATATATTTCCTCAAGAAAGATTTTAAAACAATTTTCATCCCTTATTCTTCAATGTGACACCATTTTATTTTTATTAGACAGAATTACCTTCTGAATACTTTTCCTTCATGAAACACGTTATGTTGTCTTTCTTGAGTTTCATCTTACAATGACTTATTCCTGATACTGAATTTACTGAATTTACTCTTGCCTCTTCAGTAGTTCCTTGTCCAGCACTTGTAACCATTTTTATTTTCCCAAAGGTCTCCTTGGCCCATCACAGAAGGTTCACTCTATTGCCAGTGACCAGTAATTCTCTTGTTATCTCTGGGAAGGAACATATTTTATTCCAGCATAACACATTTGTCATAGTTTTATGAGCCTTTAGTAACCACAGTGTCTTTGAGAATGTATACATCATACAATTAGAGCTTCAGATTCAAAATATGCTTCCAATATCATTGTTTTTATCACCTTTCATTGAAATAAGACATTATATAAATATCTGGAAATTATTTACTCTTTAAATTGTATTTATGATTTCAACTGATCCAATGTATAAGAACTTTATATCATAATTAACCATGGTCAGTATAACTTTGAAAGCAGTATGTCTAACCACAGCTTTTTCTGATTTAGAATGGCTTAAATGTAATCTATATTACCTATGGACTTCTAAAAATCAATTTAAGAAGAGGAGGGGGAAAATATAAATGATAAATAAGGATTGCATACATTACCATGTAGCTAAATAAAGAGATTTCATACTTGACTGCTGTCACTATAAATAAAAAAATATATCATTTTGGAGAGAAACACTCTACCAATTTCAGTAAAAGTATATACCCTGAGATAGGCTGTGTTAATATGAACATTGGATAAGCATGAAAGACTTTGCCATTGGAGATAAAAGAGAGTACTGGGGGAAGTGAGCGGAAATGATGATACAGAGGTACCCTATGATTCTAAAAACTAAAAATGGAGGTTGTATTTATATGCAGTGACAATAACTATATAGTCATCATCAGATACATTTTAATGGGAAATTATTTGCTCTATTTATTTGTCACAGACCGCTTTGTAAGGAAAAGAAGAAAGCCATTTCTCCATTACTCGGTGTAAGCTGACAGCAGGTCCCCTGTAACCTTCATGTTGAATGAGGCAGAAACACAGCCGCACCACTTAAATGATTCACTGAGGGGAATGCATTCCGTTTATATTTATCACTGTTATGTCTCAAAAATGACCTAGCTTATTATTCACTGGAGAGAAAGTCCCTAATCAGTTTAAAATCACCTTGATGTATAAGAGTGCTTGCTATCTGAGCAGCAGGTGTAGAAGTCAGAATGATTGAGAAAATATGTTTCAAAAACAGCAGGAAGAGAAATGAGATGGCAGGAATAATGCTTAATTTCCTCACCCTGATCATGAAACTGCCTTTAATGGTTTCAACTATGCTATGAAAACATGGATACTAGAAAATGAATGTAAACATATTTTTATACATGGGGATATGAAAAGAACAAAAATTTTAAAGAGCTCTCTGATACAAAAATACAGGTTGCTATGTCTGTTCCTTTTTTTTCTTCATGTGAAGGAGTAATTTTGTTTATTTATTTTTAAATCTTTAGTGTTGAAAGTGTTACATGTCCCCTTCTTTCCGCCCATTGACCCCTTCTGGCTCTCCCCACCCCACTCCAGGAGTACAAGCAATATAAATAGAAGAGAACCTATGACTCAATTATGCATTTACTCCCCAAATCCAAACTGGTGCCTGGTGTATAGTAGGCATTCAATAAATATTAAGAAATGTTAGCAACTATTTTACTAAGCATATAGGCATACTATACAAGCATTTGTAACACATAATGTTTACATATCTCCGCTTTTTAAAATTCTGTATCTAAATAACATTGTCCGAGTGATTAGCCAGGATGGAAACATGAATTGTACTTGATTATACCAGCTCCCTTAATTTCCACACCTAATCAGTCTCCAAATTCTGTTGATTCATCACTTCATGTATTTTGGGATAACTACCCAATATCTCCCTTACGTATTCATAGCTTAGTGCTTTCCTTCCTGCATACCTTAGGGCAGTAAGAATTTATTCAACATGTTCTACAATATGGCATTTGAAATTAAAGCCTTTGATACTTAGGTCTGGGAGTAATAATTTTTCTCCTCCTTAGAAAAAGTCCCAGCTTTGGACGACAGCAGAGATTTAGAAGGTGAGGGCTAGAAGGATATTTAACATCTTCACGTACTCTTTGGTCATTTGAGGACACTGTTAGAAAAGAGATGAAAAGAATGCTCGTGAATCTCCATTCCCAGACTTTCCCATATCTCCTCTCCCAGTGGAGTGGGCTAAGGTCATTAATCTATCTTTGTTTTTGCAAGAGAAATAATTCTTCTACACACTGAAAGTGGCTGTGAGGAAAGCAGATGTTTAATTCAGCTCATTGCATATTTTCATTGTGGACTGCAAGAGAACTGAGCTAACAGAAGCTTACTCTTAATGTAAAACAGCTACATAAAAGAATATGCAAAGTAAATTTGCCACAGTATTATTGCACAGATTTTCTTAAAATATAGAAAAATACTTAGAAAATTTATTAAAAATTGAGTTAAAATTCTTAGAACTTGAACCTCACATATAAGGCATTAGCAATTATAAGTTTAAAAACATGCTTACTATTGTTAGAAAGGATGAAGAAAAAAAACTAAAAGGTGTAAGTGATGTTTTACTTAAATATATTCTTTATTTTACTGGATAATATGTTAAGAAGGAACATGATGTTTTCTTTATTTTTGGTTTCCCCAACAGTCCTTAAAATAACACCTGGTTTATAACAAGTTCTCACTGAATTGGAATAGGGTTTTCATTTAAAGATAGATTGAATTTGAATCTACTAAAACCTAAAGCTTTTTTTCTTTCATTTTGTAAGATTTATCTATAATAATAAAAGCATAATATGCTAATTAGACCAGAGGACCTTCTGGATGAAACCAGGACTGCGAGGGAAGCTTGGGTCCCGGGTGCCTGCTGGCGGCCAGGGTGAAGTCCAGGTCCAGGGGGCTGGAGAGAAGCCTGGTTCCCGAGTGCCAGAGGGAAGCCAGTGCCAGCAGCTGGAGGAAGGAAGGCCATCTTGCACGAATTTCGTGCATCGGGCCTCTAGCAGATAATAACTTGCTTCAGATATCAGTTAGCTCACAATTGACAACTATGATTTAAAGTATAGCCTATAATTATAGATATGTATATTCCCCTATTCATATGGCCAAAGATTTAAAAAATAATAATAAATACACACACTTGCAACAAAATAAGATAAAAACATTTTTTAACGCTTTATTCTTTTTAGGTATTTTATATGTAAGGCTCACTTGTTTGAATGAATTAACATGATGAATAATTTCTTACTCAAATTCTCTCCCCAGACTAAAACATGTCTCCAGTGGAGGCTGGTGTGATACCTGACATCTGAGTGATGATTTAAATAAGAAAAGTTAGAGCTCAGATCTTTGACCCTTCTTTACCACATCTTTTTTTTTTTTTTCTCATGAGAGCTTACTTATGTATAAAATGTTATCTTATCTATATCCCTACCTCTCTGATTGAAAAAGATAATGAAGAAAAACAAGTATTTCTTGAAGCTAAGGACACAGGTGCATGTTCTCACATCCTCATAGCTTATTTAAGAGTTGCAACTAAAGAAAGATGAGAATAATCACACTCCAATAATCCCAATGCTACTTGAAGTTAGGGATCATGTTCCTTAATTTCTGTAAGACAATGTCATAAATACTTGGGATAAGAGCATACATTTTTTTATAAATTTGATTAAAAACTGATTGTGCTGTATTAAAAAAAATAGACATATTTCAATATTAATAACTTTATCATTTGAAGCATACTTTTCTGTGAAGCTCTTGTCTCAAAAATATGCAAATTTATAATCCCTTTGTAGCATATCTTTTCATAGTAGATTTTTTTTTTTATTTAGTTCAGGTTTCACTAGTCAAATGGAGAGTTTGTTGTGCTTCTTGTGTTACTGTATAGCTCTTAATTCATGATGTATAGGTGGTCCATTGAAAATAGAAAGCCACTCATTAAAATTCAGGATCATCACTCATTGAATTTTTCAGGTGCATGATGTGTCAGTGAGAAATAGTTCTCATTCTTGTCAATACAAACTTGGGAAGCTGAGCCACACATGAGGGAAAGGAGAGAACATCCCTTTAATAAAAAAATCAAATCTAAGCATTATTTTATTTAGATTAATGAAGAATGACCATAAATAGCACACATAGGTAATCACTAAACGCAGCCTCTCAAAACATTTCATCATATTGAATAACTAGTTTAAAGGTGGGTGTTCTTTTTTTATTTTTGAAACGCTGTAATAAAATGGAAAAAAAAAGATTTAAAAATGTTGGCTAAAAGCATTAAAAAATATTGAGCATGAAGAAAGCATAAATTAATTATAATAAAACCCTGATTCCAAAAGACCTAATCGTTCTTCTCCCCATTTTTTTATATCATTGTGACCCAAACATCTGGAACAATACTTGGCTCTTGGTTAAGTTCCTTAAATGTCAATATTGTTCTTTGGCTACTTGTTTATTGTGGATAATTTCTCTGGAACAAAAATATGCTTTCCTGAATACAAGCATAATTTATAACACAATACAAACAAGAGAATGAATACGGGAGTGATGTCCCTATCGCTAATATGTCTCTATATTAGTGATGTCCCTAATAAATGCTCTCCTAACCTGCTCACTCACTCCCATGTGTGTGATATTTATTATCTTTATTTTTCTTAAGTATAACAAGAAAATTATAGTTTTTATCCATCTACCTTTTAAAAAATAAAGTAGTACTCTTTATAAAATATTTGAAACTTGATCATCCTGTTTATTAATAGATTTTGGTGAATTTTTCTTAGTGAAATAGATCTGAGATAATTTTTCCATATCAAGATCATTCACTTAGTCATATCTGCAAAAATGTTTTTCTCTAAAGGTGACATTTTCAGGTTCCAGTGGTTAAGACCTGAAATCTTTGGATGGTCATTAATAAATGCATTGTATAAAGATTAATCATGATGAAAACATAGACACATCCCAACTCAGGAATATTTTATGAGTAATATATTAGTAATCAAGGTTATTAAAACAAACAAATAAAAAAAAAAAAAAACACCACCAAGAAAAGCTCCGGAGAAATTGTCACAACCAAGAAGAGATTAAGGCCACAGTACTACTAAATATAATGTAATGTGCTATCCTTGGTGATATCCCAAAGAAGAAAAAACAAAAGAAATTAAGGAAAAGCTGAGGAAATTTGAATGAAGTATGGACTTTAGTTATCAATAAGGTAACAGTGTAGCAATATTGTTTTATTTATTTTATTTTATTTTTAAAATATATCTTATTGATTTTTTACAGAGAGGAAGAGAGAGGGATAGAGAGTCAGAAACATCGATGAGAGAGAAACATCGATCAGCTGCCTCCTGCACACCCTCTAATGGGGATGTGCCCGAAACCAAGGTACATGCCCTTGACCAGAATTGAACCTTACAGTCATCAGGCCGACGCTCTATCCACTGAGCCAAACTGGTTTTGGCTTGTTTTTCAGCTTGTTTTATTAATTATGGCAATTTACCATAATAATTTAAGAGATTATGATAGGGGAAATGGCTTTGATTACCCAAGAACTATCTATACTGTCTTTACAATAATCATTTAAATCTAAAAATGTTCTAAATTTTTAAATAAAATAAAGTTTTAAAAATAAGTTATTATTTTTTAATATTTTTATTGATTTCAAAGGAGAAATCAATAAAAATAATATCTTTCTTATTGATTTCAAAGAGAGAATCATTGATTGGCTGCTTCCATCAAGCCCCACACTGGGGATTGAGCCTGCAAACTGGGCATGTGCCCTTACCAGGAATTGAACCATGACCTCCTCGTTCATAGGTCAAGGCTCAACCAGTGAGCCATTCTGGCCAGGCAAATCAGAGTTATTATTAACAAGTATCCTGGCCATTTATTGCAGGACTGCTACTAAACTGTGAGAAACTCTAGGGAATTTTAGATGCCCTGCTTCCCTCTTGCCTTCTGCCCACTGCAACTAGCTCTCTGGTGTGACAATAAGGATAGTGACTAATACAGTCTTATCTCCATTGCCTCACATCACCTTGTTGCACAGAAGTGAGACATGAAAAGAAGAGGAAGTAGCTAAGAGAATAAATTCTCTTAAATTGATTGAATTACTGGTCAATGAAAATTGGCAAATAACTTAATTTTTCTTTTGCAGTTAATATGGTCATGTGAACAATGTACTATCTTAACTAATAATATAAAAACATGTAAATTGACTGTACCTCCACTACACCCACATCCAATCAGAGTGATTATGCAAATTAGAAGGCCAAAGATGGTGGCTGCCCCGCTGCTCCAGGCACGGAGTGGCCGGGTAGGGCAGGACTCCAGCTATGAAAGTATGAAAGGGGGGTGGGGGCGAAGGGAACTACAGGAGCGGAATGCTGCAGCAAAGACAAAGACAGCAGACTCAGGCCGGAGTCTGCAGTGAAGACGAAGATGGCAGACTCCGGCTTGAGTCTGCAGCAAAGACGAAGAAGGCAGACTCTGGCCGGAACGAAGGCCTGGGTCCCAGGTGCCAGAGGAAAACCAGTGCTGGAAGCCAAGGGAAGGAAAGCCTCTTGCACAAATCTCTTCATGCAACGGGCCCCTAGTCTATATATATAAAAGCCTAAGCAACGGGCCTCTAGTCTATATCTATAATTCCAGGAATGACTGGAATAACCGGAATGACTAGAATGACCTGTCACTATGACGTGCACCGACCACCACAGGGCAGACGCTCAATGCAGGAGCTGCCCCCAGCCCACAGGCCCTGATCACTGATGGGGATTGCCGGCCAACCTCCTGGTCCCTCCGCTTGGCCATCAGGCCCTGATCAGGGTCAGCCCCCCAGGCTGGGACAGGGAATCAGGGGTGGGTGGCGGTGCCCAGGGGCGAGGGAAGGAGGAGGCGGGGGGGGGTGAGGAACCTGATTGGCCCTGATCACTGGCCAGGCCTAGGGACCCCACCCATGTATGAATTTTGTGCACCAGGCCTCTAGTAGAAATTATAAAATTGTCAAGTTCAAATGTAAAACTTTGGTTGCAAAATAGTGATGATGTGTTGCATATATGTACATAAGCTGGGAATGGGTATTTTGATTCAATTTCTTAATGTTATTATAGAAGTGGGCATTCCAAGTAAAATTTTATCAAGATTTATGAAGGAGTCTACATCGTTTTCCATACCTGCAAACTAAAAAGTTTGCTTCTATAATATCATGAATACTGACAGAAGACATGGGACTTTTAAGTCAGAGACAAATGACTTTATTACCACTGCACAGCAGTAGTCACGGTATCAGCATTCGTACCAGCTCCTCAAGTTCCAATTCCTTAAGCAAGACATGGAGAGGATTAACTGATATCTGCACACACAGTGAAGAGAGTTTCAGGAGAGAAATCCCAAGGTTCAAGTGTAAAGGCAAGAAAAAAGACAATGTTCCAGTTTGAAGGTCTTCAGGCAGGAGGGATGCTCTCTTACTTTCAGAAGAATCAGTCATTTTGCTCTGTTCTGGCCTTCTGTTGGATGAGGGCTCACCCACATGTGGGAGGGCAATCTGCTGATTCAAATGTCAGTCTTAGCCACAAACACCTGCACAGACAAATCCAGAATAATGTTTGACCAAATATCTGGGCACCCCGTGGCTTACTCAAGTTGATACATAAAGTTACCTTACCAGGCTGTTAGCCTGCATGAATTGGCCCCTAAGGAAGTATTATCTTCATTTTATGTGACAGCAAACAAGCCTGTTATTTGCTCTATTGGGGGATATTATATCTATTGTCCACATCCTTGAAATGATAGCCCAAACCAAAGATAGGCATTGTTTCTGCTCACAAAGCATGAAGAGAAGGTAGAGAACTGTTTACTAACAGATGTGAAGACCATTTGTCTCCATACCCAACTTGAAATATTTAAATAAGAATGTGTTTTCACATATTTAATGGACTGCTTTTAGAGTTTGACATGATGAGACTTGAACTACAAACTTACATAGCTGGGAAAGACTGTGGAAAATGCTACTCAAACTACATATGCAAGTAATACAAAAGTTGCAAACGTTTTAAAACTTGCTAGTCATTGTGTGTATAAATGTGACGACTATGGTACTATAGCTATAGAGAAGTGACTTGCTTGGGCATTGCAGAACTTAATTTCAAAATCCCATTTTAGGTAAAAGGTTCCCGAATTGTGTTCTATAAAAATATTCCATTTTCTTTATTTGTATACAGTTTCAATAGAGAAAGTACCCAGTTAATATTACATAAATGTTTCATGCTTCACTTGCATCATATAAAGAACAAATTAGGTCATGAAATCCCATGTGGATGAATTTGGTCACTTCTCCATGTTACCTGAAAAAATAAAAGCAGAATAAAGTGCCATGCCTCTTTCTAATAATGCTCAAATTAAAAATATTGAAGACTACGTTATTTAAGGAATACAAATTTTGCTACCACCTCTCAATAATGACTGGAAGCTGTGAGAGCACATTTATATTGAGAAAATTATTTGTTTGGATCATGATACATAATGTTAGCTCTGAAACTATTTGATGACACTGAAGACTTTTTTAGTTTATTCTTTTCTAATGCCATTTAAGTTTTATTAAAATATAGGAATTGATTGCACACACACATACAACCTCTCGATTTAAAATGAAAACCTGTAGCTTCCAATTTAAATGTCAAGCTATAAAGTAGGAAATCTTCAATGCCCTTCTGTTCAGTTGATATACTGATTTTGTTTCCTTATGAACCAAATTCATATTGCATGGAAAACAATTTGACTTAAGACTAGCAAAAAAATTTAGCAATTAGTAACCCACATTGAGATTATAAAAATTTAACATGACTTAATGCCATTTGAATTTTCCCTATGATCTTCATTATTAGTATTAGCAAAATACTAATATTATTTCACATTTAATAGAAATCTACACATGAATAAAAAATTTAGAAAGCAATCATGAATTCTGCAATAGTTAAGTCAAGAATAAATTCCAGATCTAGAAAACTAACTATGCTTCAACAATGTTGTCAAAGCGGAGATTAAGACAAGAAATGGAGATGTTGGCAGACTATTTAGATCTAGGCAATCCTAGAAAAAAGTAAGCAAGAAAAGCCAATATAATTGTTCAACTCAAGGTCACTGCTAATGATGCTAGGGGTCCCATTCTGCTGCATTGCTGGAGAATGGTGCTGAATGTCTCCCATTTTGTCCATGCCAGGACAGAATACTGGAATATTTCACCTACTGCTGGCATCCGTTAATTAAAGAATTGTTCCCTGTCTTACCAGTGTGGTTCAGTGGTTGAGCATCTACTTATGAACCAGGGAGGTCATGGTTCAATTCCTGGTCAGGGCTCATGCCTGGGTTTCGGCTCGATCCCCAGCATGGGGCATGCAGGAGGCAACCGATCAGTGATTCTCTGTCATCATTGATGTTTCTATCTCTCTCTCCCTCTCCATTTCTCTCCAAAATTAATAAAAACATATTTTAAAAAAATAATTGTTCCTCAGGACAAGTTCCATATAGTACCAAGGTGTGCTTTTCTGAGATGAACAAGTTTTTATGGTTTCAAAGAAAGCTTTGCAATAAAATGTGAGAAGACAAAGGGTTGCATGAGGTGACATTGTCACTATGAGCCTCAACTTTACAGAACTGACCACTGTAGCTACAGCTAGAATTAGAGTTAAGCCAAATGAATGTGACTATGGTGTACCAAAACAAAACAAAACAAAACAAAACAAAACAAAACTTGCCCCATTTTAAATTCACTTTATCACTGGGTTATCAAGAAAGTGGTTAGCTGGAACTTCCAAAAACAACTTCATAAAGGAAGGTTATCACAACAAAATTCCTGTCTTAGGAAAATTGGGCATATATGAGTAGGTAATATATATACTAGAGGCTCGGTGTATGAAATTTTGCCTGGAGGGGGTGTCCCTCAGCTCGGCCTGCACCTTCTCCAATCTGGGACCCCTCGAAGGATGTCCTACTGCTGGTTTACAGGGATCGGGCATAAACTGGCAGTCGGACATCCCTCTCTCAATCTGGGACTGCTGGCTCCTAACCACTCACCTGCCTGCCTGCCTGCCTGCCTGATTGCCCCTAACCACTCTGCCTGCCGGCCTGCACGCCCCAACTGCCCTCCCTGCTGGCCTACTCGCCCCCACCTCACCTCCCCACTGGCCTGCTTGCCCCCAACTGCCCCTCTGTTGGCCTCCTCACTCCAAACTGCCCCCCTGCTGTCCTGATCACCTCCAACTGACCTCCACTGACATCCTGCTCGCCCCCAACTGGCCCCCCTGCTGGTCTGCTTACCCCCAACGGCCCCGTCCCCCACCACCCTGATCACTCACAACTGCCGTCCCATCCTAGCCTGATCACCCAAACTGCCCTCCCCTCTTGGCCTCTAACTGCCTCTACCTCAACCCCGCCACAATGGCTTTGTCCAGAAGAACGTCCAGAAGGTCTCCTGGAAGGACTCCCAGTCTAATTAGCATATTACCTTTTTATTAGTATAGATAGAGGCCTGGTGCATGGGTGGGGGCCGGCTGGTTTGCCCTGAAGGGTGTCCCGGATCAGGATGGGGGTTCCCTTGGGGCATAGGGCGGCCTGGGTGAGGGGCCTGTGGTGGTTTGCAGGCCGGCCATGCCCCCAAGGGGTGAGGGTCCCTGCTGGGGGTGGGCGTGGTCAGCCTGGGTGAGGGGCTGAGGACTATTTGCAGGCTGGCCACACCCCCTTCAGGGTGGGAGTCCCTGCTGGGGTTCCTGGCCAGCCTGGGTGAGGGGCTGATGGCTTCCAGCCCCTCCTTTTTTTTTTTTTTCAGCACCTCCTTGAGCGGAGGCTGGGGCCTGCTGGAAGCAGGTATCTGGGATTTATTTATCTTCTATAATTGAAACTTTGTAGCCTTGAGTGGAGGCCAGTGCCAGCCAGGGCAGGCGGGAAGCTTGGCTTCCTCCATCACCAGGGGAAACCCAAGCCTCCTGCTTGCTCCAGCTCCATGGCCGCCACCATCTTTGTTGGGTTAATTTGCATACTCACTCTGATTGGCTGGTGGGCATAGCGGAGGTATGGTCAATTTTATGTTTCTCTTTTATTAGTGTAGATATACATATATATATATATAATGATATATATAATTGATCATTATTGTGTTAGATGTGAATACATATTCTGATGAATATGCAGCAAGTATAGAGGTGAAAAAATATATCGGTGTTTTTGGTGTGGATGGTGGAGAGGTTTTAGAATTCTAGCCCTCTAAATAGACTGATCTATTGAATGCTAGATATTTGACTTAACTACTGATGAAAACCTCAATAGTTACATATTGTATCAAGAGGTTAGGAGGTAATGAAATTTCTTTGGAATTGCAGAAATAACCCATCAGTACCGTTTGAAGATTGATTTATCTTCTGTAAATGCTTAGTGACATTTTCACGTTTAGTTTAAAAAATGTGTATATAGTTTTTGTTAAGGAAAATAAGCAGAAAATGTACTACTGTATTAACACTTCCAGAGAATCTCTGGAAAATATGTAAATAGAATGGCTTGGCTGCAAATATTATTACTCAACCTCTTAGGATTCCATTTTTGTTTCATCATAACACAGGAGCTGTTGAGAATTGAATGCTCTCAGCTAGCTTCCTCTTGGTTACATACTTGCATCATTGATGAGGCACTTAGTATTATAAAGCAGATGCATATTTTTAAAACATTTTGCTTTACTGTTTGAGATAGACCATCAGAATGTGTGCATGTATTTACAGCCACAGATAATAAGACACAGTAATGAGAAAGAGAACAATGCAATGACTTACTATTAGTGATCCCTCAGCAGACTTTCATATAGATGATAGCATACATCCTGTCACTACAGTGAAGAGCATCTAGAAATCAGCTGTAGAACAGCAGTTAACAGTTTATTTAACACCTGAAGTGTTTGTTGTAGCACTTTGGGAGTGTTCTGTTGCCAGGAAACAATAAAGCAGCTATCATCTAGATAACCTTGGGGAAATAATGCTTTTCACTGCCTATGTAAATCTTGCTCACATCAATGAGTTATTTTTAGCCCGCCAAAGATACTGGCACTTTTTAAAGAAATCAAGGGATTTTCTGTTAACAATTTTATAAGGGAAATAACTCCCCTTAATAATAATTTCACTTTAGCGACTGATAAAGAAGGGGCATTTCAGTTTTTCCATATGTGTCAAAGTCAAATAAGAAAGCAACAACAATAAAAGCAAAGCTCAGGGATGACATGGGAGCCAAACAGTAGCTGTAGTGTGATAATCGAAGATCATATAGTACATATATTGCTTTGGCCCATCGGTTATAGACATTGTCATTGATATTTCTGGCTAACAGAAGTACTTTAAACTATGGTTGCCTAATTCTCCTTGAGAAATATGTATATAAGGAGGGGCAGATGGATAAAAAAAAACATAAGGTAAAAAAAATCACAGAGAGAGAGAGAAAAAAAGAGAGAGAGAGAGATAGAGAGAGAGAGAGAGAATATATATAAATCTATATTTAGAGATCTTTAATTTAAAAATTCTGCAAATAGTTCTAAGCACTTCATATCTGAAAAAAATTAAGATTCAATCATAATTCATCTCTTTAATCAAAATTTTAACACTTTTCTCTTTTTGTAAATAAATAATGTCTCTGGCAAAGAGCATATAGATGCATTTACCTATTAAACATATCTACTGTTTTAATGGGCAAAATACCCAAATTTATATTTACTGTGATTACTGATACTTTTGGATACTTTCTCCATGCTGTTTTATTTATTTGTTTACAATAGTTAATATTTATTAACTAGAGGCCTGATGCACGAAGATTCATGCAAGAATGGGCCTTCCTTCCCCTGGCTGCCGGCATCGCCTTCACTCCAGCCAGAGCTGCATTTCCGCCTTCTCATGCTGCCCAGAGGCCTGGAGCAGCTGGGGCAGTGCAGAATGCCTGCGTCGTCGCCACAGCGACAATGCATGCGTCCCGCCCCACCCCCAGCCGCTCAGTGCCTGCGTATGCAAATCAACCCACCATCTTTGTTGGGTTAATTTGCATACTCACTCCTGATTGGCTGGTGGGCATTGCGAAGGTACAGTCAATTTGCATCTTACTCTTTTATTAGTGTAGATTCTACAGTTTGCTTTAAAAAAATAGTAGGTGTGTTTTTCTATCTTAGTGAATGTTTTCTTGCCTTCTTCAGCTTCTTTCAAGTTAGAAATCAGATTAAACTCTTAGTTTTTAAAAAATACTATTATATATTTTAGTGTTTTTTTTCTTTAATAATTTAGTTTGCATTCCTCCCCTGCCCCTTGGAAGTGAGGAGAGTGTACAAGGTTTATTTAAAATTACTTTGCACATTTTTTTCTGCAAATAATGAAATGATATTTATACTTCAAGAAAAATTGAATTTACATTACAACTTATAATGAAAAGGAGGCCAAGAAAATAATGGAAATGCTAGATTTACGTTTTTCCCTGGATGACATATTTTAAATTGAAGCAACCTTAGATTTTACAGATGAAAGAGATGAAGAGTGTGATTTAGTTTCTTATCACTTCAATGCCTTGAATAATAGTCCACAAATATTGATGTCTTTTCAATGAGTTGTACAGACATTAACAATCACTTTTAGAATCAGAAAGTGGTTGGACTTCAAAGAGTTGTCATTTCATCTCCCAGTGCTATTTTTATTTTTAGTAGCTTATGTAATTATTTGTGTCACTCTAAGAGTTTTTAGGGTGGTTTTTTTTTTTTTTCCTGATCTTGGTGGTAACAGAATTTTATTTATATCTTTCAAATCATGAAAGTTATTGAATCATAGGAAAGTAATACAATGTCCAAATTTGATCATTTCTCTTATTAACTAAATGTCAGTATAATTTTATATAATTATATCAATAGGATAAAGGCTAGTATTTGGGAAATGAGTTCTTAGCAATTGGGTATTGAAAATTAGGAAAAAAATTTCTACAATTGTTTTTATCCCCATTCTCTCATTCTTTATAATAACTCTAGTAATTTCTAATTTAAAGATTTAATTGGGATAAATATTAAAAATCAAATATTCTACTATCTTTAAGAAAATTCTCTTTATAGGCATGCCAGTTCTATAATATGAAATTTGCAAGTAATTTAAGAATATTAACTTCAAATTATACATTTTATTCTTCTTGCCATACTTCAGGATGAAAAATAGCCCTTCCCTTCTTATACATTCAGTAATTGAATCTGAAACCATTCTCACACATTTCCTTGACCACTCCAGTGCCAAGGGTGAAATAATTTGTTGCTGCAGATAAACTGTTTATATTTGACACACACTATGAATCATTTATTTTTTTTGCCTCTTGAAACCTTTAATCTGCATATGGTATTCCTTATAGTAATGGGAATGCAACATACTATACTTATTCTAACTGATCTCTCAGTGGAATAAAAAATACAAGAATCCCGTGTTTTAAACTTCTTATTTTTTTAATGGTCTTGTCCTAATTAGATATTCATTGTGACAGTGAGCTATATTGATGAAAATGTCATTATGTAACACTAGAGGCCCAGTTCACAAATTTGTGCACAGCTGGGGTCCAGCTGGCCTGCCCCAATCGGGGCAGATTAGGGCTGGGCCTTTTTGGAGGAGGAGATGGCTGGGGGTTGGCCAGCTGGCCCGTCCCGATTAGGGCTGAGCCAGCTAGGGGGAGGGGCCATGGGCGATTGGTGGGCCCCGCCCCAGATTGGGGTGGGAGGCTGATTGGGGGCCAGCAGCCTGGGGGAGGGGCCATGGGTGGTTGCCCAGCCAGCCCTGTCCCTGATCGGAGTGGGGGGGCCGATCGGTGGCGAAGCTGGCTGGGGGGAGGGGCCATAGGCCGATCAGGGTGGTGGGGGCCCATCTGGGGTGGGGCTGGCCAAGGGGAGGAGCTGCAGGAGGTTGGCTGGCCAGCTCTGCCCCCTATTGGGGCAGGGGGGTGATCAGGGGTGGGTCAGCGGGGGGGAGGTCCTGCAGGCCGATTGGGGTGGGTCAGGCTATCGGGGGCAGGGCCAGCCAGGGGGAAGGGCCACGGGAGGGGTTGGTCGCCCACCCCGCCCTCGATCAGGGTTGGGGCAGGCCAGGGGGAGGGGCCATCGGAGGGTGGCTGGTTGTCCCCCCCGCCCCGATTGGCCGGTTCACTGGCCGCAGTGGACCTCATAGCGACCTGTCGTTACATTTGTTATGGTTGTTACGGCGTTACGGTTGCTGGCTTTTTATATATATAGATTATGCCTTTATAATTTAGAAGAACATAATAACTATAATGTACTGGCTGTTAGTCTCCATCTGTTTTTTCTTAGATAGTTTCACCTTTCTCTGCCCCGTTCTGTGGATAGGGCCTTTTTTTTCTCTTTCAAAGCATCAGTCCTCAGGCCCTCTGGCTTATTCTTGGGGTTCAGGCAAGGGGACTGCAAGTGACAACAACCAAAATATTGTTCTTCCATTCCTCCCCTGCTCTTACAGACCCGGTGTGCAGTTTGAGAAGGTGTTGGTACTGTAAGTGGCTGGTACCGGAGAAAAGCCTCCATGCCTATTTACCTTGTTTTGAACAAAACGTTGCTTGTTTGGCTCCTTAATCTGACTTTCATTTGGGCCTGAGGAAAAGGATAAGCTTCCAGCAGATAAAGTCAGGTCAGGGAAAGGAGACAAGGAAATGTGGTGTTAATGCATATTTGTGATTAACTTGCAGTTGAGAAGGTTAATTAATATTTGGGGAATTAAAAGCTGAGGGGAGGCAAGATTTTCCTCAAGAAACATATGGCAAGAAGCATGTGACATCCACTGAGTCTCAAAAAAGATCGCATCCCGGGAATTCCCATCAGCCACAGAGTAGAGCTAAGGAAAACTTCATCGTTTAGTAAACACACATTTAGTAAAAAGCATGTTGTTTAACTCAGAGTTTCTTGCTCTTGGTGTCATTGACATTTTGGATCAAATACTTGCTTTGTAGGAACGATTGTGTACATTGTCTATGATGAGCCATATCACTGGCCTTCACCACTAGACACTGATTCACATCTCCCCTGTCCCTCTGTGGTAGAGAAAAATTTAAAAATAACTTTAGATATTGACAAATGTTCCTTTTGGGGATAAATATCCCCTGGATGGGAATCACTAGATCACTGTCACTGGTAAAAATAATTTTAAAATTATATATATATATATATATATATGTGTGTGTGTGTGTGTGTGTGTGTGTGTGTGTGTGTGTATTTCTAATTGGACTTCTTCATATACAGAGTAAAAAATCGGATAAACCTTGGATTTCTTAAAATATGGAAAGAACCATTTGAAAGCACAAGTAAACAAATATTTATATTTTTATGACCTCTTATGGAAGTCTAATATACATATAGAAAGGTATATATACTCTTAATGTACAATCAACACACATTGTACAATATATCATCCTGATAGCGTAAAGTTTGATGAATTTTAACACATTGAACAAATCTGGGCAACTGGCACCAAGACCCAGGACTTGCCCACGTGCCCCCTTCCCTCTGTACACTGCCTGACAAGGGGACTGACCCCTGTCCTGACCTCTGACAGCCCAGATTGATTTTGTCTGCCCTGGTACTTCATATGAATGAAATCATATGGTTTAGTAGTCTTTTGTGTGTGAGGTTTTCCCCCTCAATATTATTATTGTGTAATTCATCCACCTTGTTCCATGTATTTATAGATTATGTTCATTAGTGTTTGTATCACATTCTGTAAATATAACTCAATTCATCTATGCACTGTAAATAGGCATTTGAATAGGTTCATTTTCTGTGACTATTATGAATAAAGCCACTGTGAATACTTTTGTACCATGTACTAGTATGTGTGTATGTGTGTGAAAAAAACTGTTTTGTGGTGTGTGTTTTTCCTTCCTGGTCAGTGTCTGCCCCCCAGAACAGAATTGCTGGAGGAGGAGGGGGTTGATAGAAACTTGCTTTCACATATCTATATCCAGTATACCCAATACTGTGTATTAAAAAGACTGCTTTCCCCACTATAGTATAGTGTAGTCTTTGTTGTAAATTGGGTAACTGTGGTCTATTTATAAACTTTAATTGTGTCCTGTTACAAAGTTGGATATTTGATGTTTTAGTCCTTCTGCCTTGTTTTTCTTCAACACTGCCGTGACTCTTTTTTGCCTTTTGAATTACCATAGGAGTTTAAGAATTAGCTTGTCATGTTGGGAAAGCTACATCATTTCATTTCTGTCTTTCTTTTCTTTGTTTTATTTAAGTGTTTATGGCTGAATTCTCCTATAAGAATTCCTTTAGCTTTATCTCATGATTTTTATATAAATATTTTCACTATAAGTCACTTAAAATATTTTCTAATTCCCATTTAAATTATTTAGCCTATGGTTTATTTTTTAAATGTATATTTTTGAATACAGTCATTGTGCCCACAACCCTAGGCAATTCACTTACGGATTCTTTTGTCTTCAGATTCTTTTGAACTATACATAATACACAATCATAGAATCTGTGCATAATGACAGTTTTAAATCCTTTCTTCCAGTTCTTATCATCACAATGGCTAAGACCTTGACTCTGGCAGGCAGCTGGAAGGACTTTTCCAAAAAAAAGCAAAAAACTTTATTTTGCTGTTGTTGAAATATTGTATATTTAAATACTATAATTTGCTAACTCTGAAAATCAGCTTCTTCCTCTTCCTCAGCGATTTGTTTTGTGTGTTTTTCTTTTTTCTGCATGTTGTCTCAGTCCTTTCAGATGTGGAGCTGGGTTATGGTGGCTTGCAGCCTCAGTAAAAATCGAGCTACCTCTGGTGTGCTCTCTTCTCTCCAGAATGTCTCCCCCCAGACTTTTGACTTAAAGTATGACATTATCCTTAACCTTGGCCGTGAGGTTAACCTTAGCATTCCTAAGCTATGACTCCACTTTTCCGCTCACACCAGGGAAAAATCCAAATGTCTAACAAAAGACACAAAAATGAACGTGCAGTAAGCACCACTCCCCAGCAAGGCTTTGTTTCCCAGGCACCTAAGGCCGGCAGGGTTTATTCTGCCCTTCTGAAGCTCTGGCCACTCCTCAGCAACTGCTGTGCTCCCAGACTCAGGAAATGACCATTGGCCATCCCGACCACATGTACGGAAGCCCTCGCGGTTTTCCTCCAACTCTCCTCAGTGCTTACAAATCTGTGGTTTCTTTGCCCTGACAGTGACCTCTGCCTTGGCTAAACTTTCTCTTCAGCGTCTTTCCATATTTGATGTATCCCCGGATTAAGAAAAATTGACTAACCATAGTCAGCTCTATCCAGAAAAGTCCTTCTAGGCTGTGTTTATTCAACTAGTCCTCCTTCCTTCTACATACCTCTGGTAAGTCCCAAAGCGCATTGCTTGTCATGTGTAAGACTTTTTTCTAGTTCTTGCAATAAAGCATCAGCCTCGGATTACCTACTACATCCTAGTTGTTAGCAGAGATCTCCCATCATTTTTTCTTAAATGTTTTTTTTTTAATGGAAGTGAAATTTGCATACCATAAAATTAATCATGTTGCAGACTACAATTCAGCGGTATTTAGTATATTCAGAATGTTGTGCAAATACTATCTCTATTGACTTCCAAATCTTTTCATCTCCCCCAAAAGGAAACTCCCTATTCCTTAAGTCAGTTCATTTTCTCCCTCCACCCTGCTTCCGGCAATTACCAACCTGCTTTATGTCTTCCTCAATTTACCTACTCTGGATATCTCATTTAAATGGAATCATATAATAACTGAGCCTTTGTGCCTGGTTTCTATCACTTAGCATGATGTTTTCAAGGTTTATCCATGTTGTAGCAAGTGTTAGCACTTGAAATTTTTGGAAGACAGATCTCATTATGCATATGCTCCATTTTGTTGATCCATCTTCTGATGATGAACATTTGGGTTGTTACTACATTTTGGCTTTTATGAATTGTGATGCTATGGATATTTGTGTCCAACTATTTATTTAAATACTTGTTTATAGTTCTGTTGGGTTTGCCCCTCGGAGTGAAGTTGCTGGGTTACATGATGACAATCCTTGGTTTAACTTTTTGAAGTGACAAGATATTTTTTGTCTAACTTTTTGAAGAAGGCAGTTGATTTAAAGTCTTTGTCTAGGACAGTTCAGTGTCTATGCTTCCTCAAAGGACAGTTTTAAATGTAACGAGCCATACTTTCTTGTTTCTTCAAAAACTTTATTTTGCTGTTGTTGAAATATTGTATATTTAAATACTATAATTTGCTAACTCTGGAAATCAGATTCCTCCTCCTCCTCAGCGATTTGTTGTGTCCGTGTGTGTGTGTGTGTGTGTGTGTGTGTGTGTGTGTTGTTGTTGTTGTTTTTTCTGTATTTGAGGTGGATTTGTTTGATGGTTTAGTAACTTTCATATACTATTTTTAAAGACTATCATTTGTCATATGAAATCTCTGAAGCATGTTTTTTTTTTTGTTTTTTTGTTGTTGTTTTTTATTGTGACCAACTAGCATTTGGATAGAGGTTTCTTGAATGCCTGGAACAAAGAAATAAATACAAATACTCTATCTTTGCAGATTGGCTCTGTGTTGAAACACTTCTTCAGTGTGTAGCCACCCACGCTATTTACAAATCTGCCCTAGCTTTTAAGATCAGCCATGGATGAAAATTAAGTGTTCTCAGGTTGGTTGTTTTTGTTGTTGTTTTTAGCATGCATCCTTTCCTGGGTTGTGCATGAGGTTTTAAATTCCTAGTATACAGGGGTATTTTATAATGCTCTAATTCTCCAAAAATACTTTCCCCACAGCTTGTCCTCCCAGGTTTTCAAAAATATTGATTGTTTGTCTCCATTGCAATCTTTGCCCCAGGCGGCAGCAGATTACTTCACCTTTCACAGTTTTTGAAGAATGCTCTGTACCTAGCTCCTTTTCTACCCCTGAGAGACTGAAAAGTTAGGGGGAATAAATGCAAATTTTTGCTTAGTCCTTCAGTCAGACCCCAAACTGGTCAAACCCAACAGATTCAGTTCCTAGAGAGCAAGGTCTGCCCTCTCTCTCTGGACCCAGAGACCCAGGGTCCCGCACAGGGAAACAGAGGCTGCTGTCCTCAGATTGCAGCCAAGATGGGGAGCAGGATGGGAGCATGAGTAAGAAAAAATGCTGCACAGCTTCCCTAGGATTTTTAAAGCCAAGTAATTCTCCAGTCAGTGTTTGCTTGGTTGTTGTAAACTTTTGACTATTTTCCAAAGTTCTGACAAAGGTGATTCTGAGTAGTTTTGCTCACTGAGTTTGGGGGGTGAGGGTTGTTTCTGTGGAGGGACAAATTCTCAAAACGACTAACTGTTATTTCTCACTGTTGTCACTAAAACATTTCTTACTTTTCTTTTCACCCCAAGTTAAAAACCTTTTTTCCTGGAGAGCTCTCTCTCATTCACTTCTATTGAAACACCGCCCATAACTGACATGCAAAATCAGAGCGACAATATTTTAGCTCTCTTTCAGCCTCCTTTTACAGATTCAAGGTGGTCAGATTATCTCCTTTCAATTACTTTTGAAAAATGTATCTTTATTGTTGAAAGTATCACAGATGTCCCCCTTTTTTTCCCATTGACCCCTTCCACCCTACATCTGTCTATCCCAGGCCTTCACCACCTATTGTCTGTGTCCATGGGCTATGTATACATGCATAGAAGTTCCCTGGTTGGTTAATCTCTCCCCACCCATCCCCCAACCCACGCTGCCTTCCTTCTGAGGTTCCTCAGTCTGTTCCATGCTTCTGTGTCTCTGGATCTATTTTGTTCATCAGTTTATTTTGTTCATTAGATTCCACAAATGAGTGAGATCATGTGATACTTACCTTTCTCTGACTGGCTCATTTAACTTAGCATAATACCCTCCAGGTCACTCTATGCTGTTGCAAATGGTAAGAGATTCTTCTTTTTTATAGCCTCTCAATTAATTTTAAATACACAGTTATGTACACTGGACCAAAAGACTTAGACTTGAAAATTACATGGAAAAAATATATATATATGAATATAAACATGTACTATACACACACGTACACACATATACATACGTAGGAACATACATATGACTAGCAACAGCAAAGAAAGATAGAATATGCCGCATTACCAGCTATGTTTGAATTTTTTCCTAATGAGGTGCTATTCTTAGTTGTCCTATTTATTGTTTGAGACTTGAGAAAACTGGGGCATGAGAAGATTTAATTTATAGTGTCTTCAGCAAATCCATCCAATTCTATTTAGTCTCAGAGTTCTTAGAGAAGCTTTGACTGTCAAAACTGTGGTAATCAAAGAAGAAACCCAGAACCACTCCTCTTCCCTCATTGGGAAATGACTGAGTTCCATTTGCAGGGTGTCAGAAAAAACACAAACATGAAGATGCAAAGTTGTGTATTTTAATTTAGTTGGGACTTTGCCAAAAATAGGAGAAAATTTCACATTGACTTAGATATCTCTATGAGTCTTTAACAAAGGAAAGGCATTTATATTTAACCTGGAATATAGCTCAATGTATTATTTGAGCTTTGCTAGCATGTAGGATTTCTGTAAGTGTCTTTCTTGATATATGTCTCTACCCTGAGTGCTTAGATTGTTCAATGTGCCAGAGCACAATGTAAGTTCAAAAATCAAAGAAAACTCCTCATGATCTGAATATATTACACCAAATTATGTGTGCATTTCTAACATGATGACATCCACCCAGAATACTTTCAGAAGTAGATTTAATTTTGTTGCAATCACACTGTAGAAATTCTTCACATGGCCTTAAATCTGTTTGACACCCTTTAGCTTGAGAGTGGAGTTTATGCCTCTCCCCAGGAATCCAGGCTTCTTTGACTGCTTTGACAATATTTGATAAAATTTACCAGAGAAGCAACTGGCTGGTCTTCTGCTTTTGTTGCTTCTTTCTTGGGGTAGGAGGCACTAATGTTTTGGACAAGATTTTAATTTCAAATTAACTTTCTTTTACCAATATGTTTATTCAGAGTTTTCCTTTCTTCTTGAATTGGTTTTGGTAATTTCCATCTTTCTCAGACTTTGGGTTGATTAGACTGAGTATTTGGTCACCCTCCAATAAATGCCTAATGCTGCTTCATTGGAGCCACACGCTGGCATAGCCCTGAGAGTTAAAAGAGAGAAGAAATTCTCCCAATAAGCAAAGTTCTAGTCATTCACATTATGTGGGGAAAAACAGACCAATAAAAAAATAGATTCAGACTCATGGGCAGTTGCAGATGGTGTAGCAGGTTTGTAGAAAGTATAAAAACAAAACAAAGCAAAACAACAACAACAATAAAAAAAATGAGATCACTAGATCAGGGTCAAAGATGTCTTGGGAATATGTATGTCAATGGACCTATGGGAATAGGTTTACTACAAGATATTCATAGTGCAAGATGATGAATTGTCAGTGGTGCGTGCCAACAAAAAGCACGCACCACTGACAATGTATTAAACAACCAAATAGAGTAACATCAAACACATGTCAGAAATTTTGTCTCATCTTCCCCGGTTGCTTGTGGGAGTGCAGTTCTTGGGGGTACCGCTGGAATAGCATTTCTGGAGGCCTCCACAGAGGATGAGACATGGTCAAAAGCTTAATTTCCATAGAATTACATCTCTGGGTTTCCAAAGTGCTATTTCCCTTAATCCAGTCATAGAAGAAGTATAGCTGGGGTTTCTGTAGAGCTAAAATCAGATCCAGTGTCCAGAGTTTCCTTTCCACGTTGGAGCAGGGTCCAGTCCAGCATGAGGCTAGCTTTAGACCTAGATGCTGCTACTTCAAGCACAAAGTCCAATAATGAATCCCTGATATGGCATGATGCGTGAAGAGATCACCTGGCCTCTTGGTGGCAAGTCAATTGCAATGGAGTGCTCCCATACTAGAAGATGACACAATTCTTCCCACCTGGAATCCAAATTTATTCCAGGTACTGTGTCTGCTGGCAGGGACTAACCTGAACCATTATTTTTGAGGATTTGTATATAAACTGATATGGGATTAGCATTGCCACAGATCCTACTTCAGAGCAAATCAGTGTATTAGTGGCAGTTAGTAAGGAATCAACTGGTCCTATTGCACACATGCACACACACAAACACACACCACCACCACCATCACCACCACCATCAGATGCTGCTGGCCAAAGAGAGCAATGAAAATTTACCAGCTTGGAAAGTGCAACTAATATGCCAACTTGCAGATAATACCTTGCTAAGGTAGAGTGCTATCCTCCAGGATGCAATTATTCTTAAAATCAACAACCCTGATATGGTACCATGGTGCCAAAAAAGTAGAAAAATAGATTTGAGAACTGCAGGGAGTGGGCCTAAGCCATCAGTAGGACATCCCCTGAGGGCTCCTGGACTGTGAGAGGGGGCAGGCTGAGCTGAGGGACCCCCTCCCAGTACAAGAATTTTTGTGCACTGGGCCTCTAGTCTATATATATAAAAGCCTAAGCAACCATTATGGTGGAACGACCAGAACAACCAGACGCTATGATGTGCACTAACCACCAGGGGCAGACGCTCAACACAGGAGCTGCCCCCTGGTGGTCAGTGCGCTCCCACAGGGGTGAGAGGGTGCAGCTTAGCCAGAAGCCAGGCTCACGGCTGGCAAGAGCAGCTGCCATGGCAGGAGCCTCTCCCAACTCTGCAGCAGCACTACCAAGCAGTGGCAGCAGGCACAGCGTGCTGGGATGAGTGCAAGTGGTGTGGCACCTGGCCCCAATTCGGGCTTCTCCCTGGCCGCCTGCCACTTGGCACACTGCTACATCCCCCGAGGAGTCCCGGACTATGAGAGGGATATCCGACTGCTGCCTTAGGCCTGATCCCAGTGCCGTTCTCTGGAGAAGGCAGTCAGTCTGAACAACTCAGTGACTCAGGGAAGCACAGGGAACTCAGGGTGAGCCTGCCTCCATGCTTGACTCACCCACTCGATGGTGTTCGCAGGACAGACTGTGGTGGCCCAGCCCATGCACGTGCAGCAGCTGCTGACGCTCAAGTAGCAGGCCATGCAGCAGCAGAAGGCCATCCAGCCACAAGCTGGCAGTTGGACATTCCCTGAAGGGTCCCAGACTGTGAAAGGGCACAGGCCAGGCTGAGAGACCCCCCACTTCCACTACACAAAGTTCGTGCACCAGGCCTCTAGTTTTAAAAAAAATAATAGTGCAAACATTATTCAACATATTTTACAACAACCTGATGGCTGAGTAACTGCATAGGCTTCTCCAGTTATTTAACCCATGTAAGTGTCCCATTCTCCGAAAAACATTAAAAAAAAATCAAAAGCATGTAGTTTATTTTCTTTTTTAAAGTAGTTATTACAGAGAACATTTAGGGGATTCTTGTAGTAAAAAAATGTAAATAAAAAAATTAAACTTGATGAAATTGGAGATAATTATGTCTTTCTTTTATTCTTCTTAACTAGATATCAAAGTTCCAAAAATCACTTGCTAACTGTAGCATACAGTTAACTATTGCTTTTCTTAAAGAAAACGTTTTTAGTTTGTGCTCTATTTTTGAAAATACAAAACATTAACTCTATACAGATTGAATTCATAAAAATTGGAACCCAAAACATTCATTTAAAAATCGATCAGTCATGAATAAATTCTACAGCTTTTATAGAGGAAATGAAACCCCAGTTATCCCAGTGGAAAAAACCTTGTGATAATTAGGCCCGGATCGTTGAGGCTTGAGATAATTAGGGTGGAACTGGCAATACATGAGACCATGCCTGAACTTTTCAAGTCCCTTGGCGGCCGAGCACAGCTTGGCCCGCTGCTGGACGGAATGCAGGAGGTCAGAATCAGCCAGCTGAATCTGTAGCCAGCAGTATTGAGTGGTCCTCCATTTCCCCCAACACAAAAGACAAGAGGTTAGGAATCCTTATCTTTTCAACTGAAATCCATGTGAGAATTTCCCCAGTGGACTCTGCCTTCCTTTAGATGTTAAACCTTAGGGCAAGCAGATGGTGATTCTGTTAAATAGCTTGAATTGGGGGATCGACTTTTTTTGAGAAAATCACAAACTGAAATCTTGGAGACATAGAATAGAACATGGTCTAGATACCCATTATTATAAGTGATGCGTAACTTAGACATGTCTTGTGTCAAAACATTTAAAAAATAAAACCATAAAATATGCAGTCCTATTGAAAATAATTTAGAATCACTATGTCTGAGGATTATGGTAATTGAATAGAAACCACTAAATTAGCAACTTGCATTGAAATAGATTTCTTTCAGGTCAGTATCCTGAGATGGTCAGAGAAAAGTCGTAGTATATCATTTGATAATAATTAAAACATTTAATGCATCACCAAAATTGTAGCAAAAAGTTCTTACCATCTATGTGAGTGTGAAAGTGTTGGCTTGGTGAGAGGGATTTGTTAAACTGTAAAGTGATGTTGTATTTGCAACCAAGGCCACAGCTGATTACTGGGACTCTAGAACATGGATGGCCCTTCAGAATCGTTCTGCTTTGAGGCAAATGTACTGAGCCTCTTATCCTCAGTCACTGGATATAAGTCATTGCCTAGAATCAGGCAAGAGGTTGGGAAAGGCAGCTCTCTTGGGCTGAGGGAATCTCCTGGGAGGATTTCATCTTTGAGCTGTCAGCTACCAATATTACCGAAGGCAGTTCCAGTAAATTATCTTTATACAAACCAGAACTTACCAACTTTAATATACTCCAAAATGCAAAATAAAGGATTAAGTACCATTTACTTTTTTTAGACATGGATCATAAAAAAGTTTGAGGCAACCTTCAGACATTTCCCAATTAAAAAATTAGTTTGATCTATTTTTTTAATGAGAGCTTTTTCAGTGTAATGGGTATGTAAAAAAATTATTGTCCATTTTCTTTGTACATTTTCTTAATTACTAAAAGTCTATTTTCTGTTATCTTATAAGAATATAAAATTGTAGCTACTCATTTGTAATCTAAAGATATATTGACTTTCTAACAACTCTAAAATCTCTCAAGTTCATGAAGTATAAAGGTAACAGAGTGGGGTCTTAAAAATTAGGTAAGAAAATCTCATGAACAATTTAAGTGTATAGGTAATACATTCACAATGTAATTTCTGATATGAATAATAAAAAGATACATATTCAAGATATTTTATTTTTTGTGAAAAAATAGACAGGAAGGGGAAAAGGGAAAAGCAAAACACTGCTTTTGAAATTTCTGCCAGGGATTCCTGGGTATGCTGTGATTTTTCTAAGTGAAACGTGTTGGGGGAGAAAGGAAAGGATTTGGACATTTGAGGTGAAAGAGGGTAATAGCCTCCTTCAAATACAAGCCAAAGACTACATAGCAACAAGGAAGGCAGTCTTAGTAATATATGTTGAAGTGTGATCATGGAATCCAGGAGAACAAATGCTCAACAGGGGGAAGACACGATTGTATTCCAGAGGCTCAGTGGACATGTCAAGGCTGGTAAAGGAAAAACAACAACAGCAAAACCACACACACACATACACACACACACACACACAATGGCCTTCGCCAGTTTGGCTCAGTGGATAGAGCATCAGCCTGTGGACCAGAGTCCTGGGTTCGATTCCGGTCAAGGGCACTTACCTTGGTAGCAGGCTCCTCCTCGGTCTGGGCCCCTGGTGGGGGCTTGTGCAGGAGGCAGCCAATCGATGTGTTTCTCTCACATAGATGTTTCTCTCTGTCTTTCCCTCTCCTTTCCACTCTCCCTAAAAAATCAATGGAAAAATATCCTTTGGTGAAGATTAACAACAACAAAAAGAAAACATAAAAAATGAACACGCAAAGCAACAATAAAGAAAAGTGAACCCAAATGTGCTCAAAGATGTATTAAATTAGAAAAAAAATAGGTTTGTGAAAACCCAGAAAATATAGTTTATCAAAAGTATCAAATAATATGGTAAAGTCAAGTGAAAGGCCTTTAAGTGTTTAGATTGCCAAGAAAGTCATTCTGAATAAGTAACTTCATTCTCAAAGGGGTAGGGCTGACTGATGAAAGAGGCTAAAAAAGAAGTATGTCCTATGAGGCAGGCAGAATTTACAAAGTGCCCTCCACCAAAGTTTTCAACATAAGCCCTGGGAATGTTAATATAATGAATAGCATTCTCATGAATATGTTACTTTACATCACCTCAGGGATGTGGCAAATGTAATTAAGTGTATAATCAGTTGACCTTCTGATTGGAGTAATTACCCTGGCCTAATGTAATCACATGAGCTTTTTCACAGCCCAGCATTTTCTTCAGCCGGTAGCAGAAGGGGAAATGAGAGATACCTGACGTGTGAGACTAAACACACAGTTGTTGGCTTTGAGAACTAAATGGGTGATGTGAGAAGGAATACAAGTGGGTTTTATTAGCAGAGATCAGTGACTGGTCTGCAAGCAAGGAAAGCGGAACCTCAGACCTCCAGCTGCACAGGACTGGACTCGGCCATCCACCTGCATGAGCTGGGAAATGGACTCTAATTTAGAACTTCCTGACGAAAGGTTACCCTGGTCAGCACCTTGATTTTGGCTTGGAGATGCTTTGAGCATAGAATCCAGGTGAATACTTTGGACCTACAGAACTGTGAGCTAATACGTGGGTGCTGTTTGAAGCCACCAAATGTGTGGTAACTTCTTGTGTAGCAATAAAAACAAACAAACAACAACAACAAAAAACTAATACACCCTGCTTAAAGAACAAACTTATCTCAGCCAACACATACACAATTTTTCTGTAAGTGAACGTTACTGGTGACTCTCAGCCATGAATAATGAACGTGTTGCTGATGAGAGCCATGATCATTAAAGTCAGCACAAGTGTAATGTAGGAATGGGATATATCCACCACATTCCAAACTGCTGCTTTGGATGAGCATTTTTTATTTAGGAATGCTTATGCACATTTTACATTCAAAGTGTAAATTCTCATTCACTTCTCAAATTCAAGATAAGTATAATCCCTCCCTTCTGGAACTTAATCTGCATTTACTTCTGACCTCATTATTTCCCATTATATTTATACTAATCTGTTTAAGTAGAATTCTGAATGTGGATTCAAAGTCCAGTTTCAACAGTATTAACTATGTGCAGTTGAAGTTAGTATTCTGTATCCTCGTTATCTGTCAGTTTGCTTATATTAAATGAGGATGATGCAAAGGATTGTTGACCCAAATAAATGAGTGTTTGTGCCTGAGATCACTTAACTTAGCATCTGGCACTTGAAGTATGTAATAGTTAATTGTGGAATCTGAATCTTGCAAAAAACAAAGGTGTTGATTTAGTGATTATTCCACAGCATTTTGTAAGAATTTGTTATAAATGCAAGTTCAAGGATTCTCCTGTTGAGAGAAAGGGAGGGGGAGAGACAGAGAAAAACATCTATGTGAGAGAGACATATAGATTGGTTGCCTCCTGCACATGCCTGACCAGGGCCAGGGATCAAGCCTGCAACCGAGGTATGCACCCTTCACTGGAATCAAACCCGGGACCCTTCAATCCACAGGCCAACGCTCTATCCACTGAGCCAAACCTGCTGAAGTGAGTGTAATCAGTTTTTATATTATAATCATTGCCTCTTCCTTTGAATCTGTAATCAAATACATTTTATATTACTCATCTATTTATATCTAGAAACTGCCTTCTTTTCTCAGGTGTCAAAATGCAAACTACATTTAAATTTCATCATCCTCCCAATAGATAAGAAAGCATAGGTGTATATAAAAGCACTATTTCATGCTTCTGATATCTGACTAGTGAAATGGCAAGAGGACAAAAAAGAAAGGGTTCCATCTCCCTGAAACTAATGAAGAATTACTTGACCCTATAAAGAGGTTTAATGTAATCATAAGTAGGTAGGACTCTTATTGCACTTATGTTAGAGCACCGATATAAAGCAAAAGATTAATCCCGTTTTCTATTTCAAGTTCCTTAATACACTGGCTATAAAACTCCCATACTTCATGATAGATAGGTGTTCTATATTGAAAACATTGACTTGGTGGTGGTTCACTAAGCGCTGACTCACTTAGATATATAATATGATAGTAAGTTCAAGTCCAGTTCTTTCGAACTCAGTGAAACTTCACAATTTTGTAAAAGTATAAAAGTACTTTAATACCTCAGAAATTAAATTACCTAAATATAATCATGCCAATTTGTCTCAAAATTAAACAATTTTATTTTATCTACCATATCATTACTGACTTTTAATGCATAATTTTGATGTCATATAGTACAACAATAGAACAAAACTGTGCTCTGTTTTAAGATTTTAAAGACCATTAAAATTCTCATTTTTTAAGAACAAGATGAATGACTTTAGCAGCATCCTTCTTTCCTCCTTAAAAGAGTGGAGTCATGTTATTGCTCTTCATTATAAATGATAGGCACTTTAGTGGAATATAGCACCATTTTGAGAAAGCTGCTGTCATTTCACTCTGCACGTTTGGGTTGCATAAATGCTAACTTTAATGATGCAGCATTTCCTTTGTAAAATCATCTTTTATAGTGGATGAACTGGTCATTAATTTCACTGTAAAGACATAATTTGTACATTTTAATGTATTTCTCAACTAATCTGTTTGTGTGAGCATAACATCTGGAAGCTCCTGCAAGAAGACAGGAGAGTATAAAACCTACCTTAGTTCATAATTTCTTTGATTTCTCTTGCCTGTCCCATAAAATCCAGCTTTAAAGTTTTATTTCTTTGTTATGCCAGGATTGTGGTTATTTTGTATACAAATACATCCATGTCATGGCGTGTGTTACATTGGTGCTGCAGTTACACCAGATTGCACAATAGTTTGTTAATGCTCTATTACTTTTCCATGCAAATTGCTAAAATGAAGAACCTGGAACTCAGTCATGTTAGCCATACATCTCCAATTTAATTTACTCTTTTTAAAATTCTGATCATCTACATTGTTACTACAAATATTCCCCATTTTCTTTTATTACTCTAGCTCATTGTCAATTGAATATTCTGAGCCCACTGAGTATTTTTTTTCAGCAAGACAAGGTCTTGAAAATACTCTAGAGTTTTCTGAAAATTGTACAAATAGTATTTAAATAAAATTTTTACATATTGGAACAAAATTTTAAGATAGCATATGCATAAATAGATATTTAATAGAAACAAACTAATTAAATGCAAATCTTCCAAAGAAAGTATATTCTGGATAAAAGAAATTGAATTGCAAGATTCAAGAAATTTACTGTAAGAATACTTTTATTCCTGTTTCTCTGACCTAAGGATGTCTGAAAGTAAATTGATGTTGCTTAGAAGTATCAAAACCTTGCATAAAACAGGATTCTATTTAAATCATAAAGTCCAAACAGAAATTGATTCTACCACCAAAAGAAAGTGTGGAACACAGCATTCATCACCACAGCAAAGGGTGTATTTATCTGGCAATCATGTCAGACATGACAGATGGTACACAGACCCGGAATACACAGACAGAGGAGGGAAAACACATTGCATCTCTCATAGGGCAGTGAAAATGCACAGAAGTGAATGTCTAGAATATGAGGAAAAAATGTGGAATGGATATACATAAACACTTCTTTCTTTTACTTATGCTATCACTAAACTATCACTAATATCTTACCAGATCTTTTGTAAAATGTAGTTGATTGCAAGGACCCATTCATTATTCACATATTTTATATGTATATTAGTGGTCCAGTGCACGGATTCATGCACATTAAAAGGAAATTAATTAGAATAAATATTTTAATATCACTATTTGCCCTTTCTCTATAATGGAAGTGTCAATCTAATTCACGATCAACAATGACAGATCAAGACATATGTGTGCAATTGGCGCCAGCGAGAGCTTTATATGTATCACGCATGCGTGAGTCAACTTAGCCTTTTATATGTATAGAATAAACTTGCTTAATTAGACCTGTTTTCTGATGTAGCTAAACTTTTTTCCAGCCCAGTGAAGCACTCCAACTTCTTTTTCAGGTAATTGTCAGTAACACAGCAGTAAATATCAACTTGAAGCACATTATTATTGTAGATCATGCAGAGAGAACAAAGGGTAAAATATTTAACTGCAGCAGTGTTTGACTATATTCTGTGCAGTGAGAAAACTTGAAGTCATTTTCAAGTTCCACCATTTCTTACTTCTTTTCAGTCAGGTCAAGTTTCTAAACTTTCTAAATCTCTGTTTTCCAGCTAATGAAAATAGGATTCTACCAAGTCTACTATCTTTTTTACTCCAGGACTTCTTTGAGGATCAGATGAGATGAGGCACATAAAAATGCTTCACAGACATTTTGTTAAAGTGTAAAATGTTTGCACCTGGCTATAAAGCAAGTCATGTTCCTGGGCTGAAGAAACTGCAAGGAGGCTAGTCGCTAGGGAGAGGAAGCTGGGCATTGCTATGTGACATCATTACCTGGTGCCCACAGCAACCGTCTCCAGACTTGGCTGGGCTGTGGGCCACATTTTGTGCCAGGGAGTCTTGGCAGTGTCGGCTGTGATTTGGTGGGCTGTCACTCTGGGGTGATGGTGGAGCCTGTGTCCCACTTGGGGGAAACTAAGTGTTGCTTTGTGGGGGCCAATATGCAGTGCCGTTTCTCTGTAAATGGCCAGTGAACGCCATGGCAGCTTCTGCATTGAGCGTCTGCCCCCTGGTGGTCAGTGCACATCATAGCAACTGGTCGGACGGTCAGACACTTAGCATACTAACCTTTTATATATATATATATACTAGATGCCTGGAAATGAAATTAGTGCATGGGTATAGTCCCTAGGCCTGGCCTGTGACCAGGGCCATCTTCCCTGGCTGCCCGCAGCCAGCTCCGCCCCCCACTGCCATCCACCCCCGGGTCCCCGTTCGCCATTGGGTGATCGGTGCCTGCTGGCCAGGGGGAGGAACCGAGAGGTCAGCCGTTCCCACCCACTTGCTGGCCCTGCCCCCGCCACTGGTCACCCTCTGTGTGTAGGGTGACTGGCAGGGCAGGGGCCTTGGCCTGGTGCCACCCATGCTCTCTGCCATCCACCCTCAGTTTCCCATTTGCCATCGGGCAATTGGAGCCTGCTGGCTGGGGAAAGGGACTGAGAAGTGGTCAGTGTGCCTCCTAGTGACTGGTCGAGTGGTCATTCTGGTCGTTTCACCGTTAAGGTCAATTTGCATATTACCCTTTTATTATATAGGATAGAGGCTCAGTGTACGGCTGGGGCCCAACCAGCCTGCCCTGATGGGGGCCCCGGATCGGGATGGGGTCCCTGCTGGGGAGCGGGGCCAGCTGGGGCGAGGGGCCGCGGGTGGTTTGCCGGCTGGCCATGGCCCCGATCAGGGTGGGGGTCCTTGCTAGGGGGCAGGGCCACTCGGGGTGAGGTGCCACGGTCATTCTGGTCTCTGGTCGTTCTGGGTGTTCCACCATTTCAGTCACTGGGCTTTTATTATATAGGTTAGATGTCTAAACTGACTATTTTGGGGAAAGGTGTTCTTAATGATTGTTTTCGTCTCAAAAATGGCAAGATACTCTCATTAAGGCATCCAGGTAAGAAGACAGACTTTGCACATCCCTCCCCAGTCCTCCACACTTCTGACCTCATATTAATAAAAACTACAAAAAAAGAAACATTGTCATTTTAAAGAGCCAATAGAGGGACCAGCCTAATTCTAGAATACAAATCAGGTGCTAAGAACAGGTTCCTTCTACCTCATCAACTGAGTGGTTTTAGAATTGCATCAGTAGTACAAGAAAGCCCTGAAATTTCCTTCCGGACAAATGTTTATAGCAAGTAGGAATTGGGCACTGTAGCAAATGAAATATTTAGCTATGGACACTAACTGTGTAGAGACGAAAGTGACAGATCTGATTCTGGCTACAGTTATAGCTCTCTCTCCAATCTCTTTAGATGTCTGATTTCCAGTAGGATGTCTAATTTTTTTTAATTTTATTTTTGCTATTTTAAGCCAGCATTTTATTTTAAAAACACCCTCAAATGCCACCACACTGTTATAAACCATCTATGAAAAGCCTTTTCAGCTTTCATCAACACTCGTTCAAGGTTCTTGCAGCTTCCACTCACTCTCTAGTTCCAAAGCCAGCCTTACATGTGAAGTTTTTGTTGCAACAGCATGGCAGTCTCAATCCTAAAATGTGTCTTGCTTAATTATTGTTGCATAAAAAATTACTCCAAAGTTTAGCAGCTTAGAAAATAAATATTGATCTGTCCCAGTTCCTGTGGGTGAGAAATTCAGGAGTGGCTTAGCAAGATGGTTCTGACTTAGGATTTCATTAAGTTTCAGCCAAGATGTCCACCAGGTGTGTGAAGGCTTGGCTGCAGCTGAAGAAACTGCTTCTGACAAGAGTCACACACACAACTATTGGCCGGAGGCCACTGTTCTTTGTTGACTGCTTTCAGGGGGCCTCAATTTCTCTCCTCATGAGCATCTCCATGGGGCTACTTGAGTGTCCTCATTATATTGCAATTGCCTTTTCCCAGAGAGAGTTATCTGAAGACAAAGACACAGAAAGCGAGAGAGAGAAACAGAGAGAGACAGAGACAAAGAGAATGAATATAATGGTGTTGACCTGGACTCAGAAGTGATATGCCTGTGTTTTGTGGATAACACAAACTGACCCAGATACAATATGAGAGGGGACTACATAATGGCATGAATACCAAAAAGTTGGGAATCATATGGGCTATCTGGGAAACTTGTTACCAACAGCTCTTTGATGTTTTTGTCCCTGAGGGAAAGGAGTGAACCTTTATGAAGTCCTACTTGTTCTACAATAGAATGAGCACTGTCAAATGTATGCTGTAAGCATGCGTTGTAGAGTTAGCTAATATATTAATACAAGGTTTATCTTCCTTTCTATTGTTAGGTGTCATGAATTCTCTCCTCCCTAATTCTTCCCTGATGAGTAAAAAGTAATTCTTAGAGAGGAGGTGGCCTTCTTAAGATATACTCATGTAAATAAAAGTGTGGATCCTTGATGTATTCAAGAACTGGTCGCTTACCCAGCTACAGGCTGGATGCATCCACTTCTTCCTCACTGCAATGTAGCCTTTAGCAAATAGTAAGATTTGTTGTAGTTGTTCAGACTTTGGGCATTATTAACCTTCATTAAAGAGCTCATCCTGTTTTCTCTTTCCCTGAAATATCTCTAGAATCTGTTTATGTTTCCTCTACGTACTGCCCTAGTCAAAGCCAATGTCATTTATCACCTGGACAAGCCTGTAGCTATCTGATTTCACATACCTATACCCTATTCTCCTTCCCCCTGTAGGTTAATGGGTTCTTTTGTCAGTATTGTTTTTCTCTGTATTATTTTGTGTTGAAAGTAAATAACATCTCATCTCACTATCCACAGGCTTTCCTTATGATGTTTTCTGGTGACTTACATCTCCCTCCATGATTCCGCCCGCACACGCCCCCCCCTGCCCCCCATTGCTCTGCTCTTTTTGTGTAACTCTGTCTGCTTCATCATTTTACTCCAACTATGCCAGCCTTTATGTTGTTTCTTAAAACATCAAAAACATCCTGATTTGGGGTATTCTCCTGCTGCTACCCCTATTTGGAATCATCTCCACCAGAATGTGTCTCTCCATCACTGCATTTATGTCTTTATCCAGAGTGATATTAAGAGAGAGGCCTCTTCTAACCACATCATAGCATCTCCCCATCCTTCCCTTTCCCCTTACCCTGAATTATTTCTCTTCCTAACCCTTTTCGCTATCACATATGTTATATATTTATTTTCTGATTTAATTATTTTGTCTCCTCAATAGAAGCTATTCTCCATTAAAGTAAAGACTTCTGTGGACTTAGCTATTCTCAGCAGTAAGAATAGTGCCTCTAATGCCCCACTCTCTGTTCGGCCTCAAATAAAGCAGAAAAATCACGATTTACTAATATTAGCAATAGCTTCCACTCAGAGTGAAAGTAGAGTGAAGGCAGAGTCCATAGCTAAGGTGTACTTTCCAGATTCATACATGCCAATTACTTAGAAGTAAATTAAAACCAGATGCTAGAAAAGAATAGAGAACAATCTATTATTGGGCTTATATTCCTATTTAAATATGTGTTTTACTATATTAAAAAAATGTGCAGTTTTGCACCTGCAGTACATCTTATGTCTTAAGGTTCTAAAACCCACTATAAATAGTTAAAATTTTGATGGTTATCATTTGAAGCATAGAAATGAGTCACACACTATTGAATTTCACTAAATAATCTTTTTTCAAAATATCAAAATATTTTTTTTTAATTCTATTATATCCTTTCTTTTTAAGTTACATTTTTGTGGTTATTTTTTAACTTGAATTTACACTTATGTCACTTATCCATCTAATATTTGGTTCCTATAACTACTGAATCTGATAACTAGCTAGCATTGTTCTCTAGGCTGAAACAGACAAGAGAGTTTTGGGAACCACTTACCATCTATAACTTTATACCTTTCCAGTTTAACTTCTGATTTATGTTTAAGGGGCTCTTAAGTATTTAAATGGGTCTCTTCTCTGGACTGCAGTATGGCCAGCTAAACATTTAAAGTTAGTTAAATCTTCATAACAAGGCCATTGCTGTTTCCTCCAGTTAAATTTGTTTCCTTTGAAGCAATCTTCATTTCTCAGCATTTTATTATTTATCAGTCTTAGTTTTCATGGTTGTCTACCCTCACAGAACATGCTTCCATCAAAGATAGGACTGAGAAAAAATCATATCAATAAAAAAATGTACGTGGCATATGAGAAACTTAAAGTAAATATTTGATGTCAATTTATTCATTTGTTAAATTAGGAATTGCTCCCAACTTTAATAGGCTCATCATCCAGAGGGGGATGTAAACTAATGTAATAGTTTACATTAAAATGTTTATATAATATTTATGGAGAGAATATAAAGATTTTCTAATAGCAAAGTCTGCCTGATTATATCTCACTTTCAAGAACAGATTGTAGTCAGCAGCTAGAGAAAATGCATAATATAATATGTAAATAGAACATGTATTTTATGTAAATATGAATCGATGATATCTCAAGAGGGTTGTTTTGTTCAATAAATTATTCATTTATTAAATAATTTATTATCCAGCACTTAATAAGCACTAGCTAATGTGATAGACACATAGAAAAAAGTGGTGATCCTAGAGGACTGATTGTATTTTCTTTGCTCAGAGGAAGTTGGGATACATGTTGGGAGAAAGTGTTATATTACATTTAAAATATATATATTATAACAACAACAACAATAATAGAAGGCTGAGATTTTTAAGTTCTGCAAGGGCAGAGAATTAGCCAGGCTGTAGTCACCATGGAGTTAGACTCACTCCTAAAGGTGAAACATCCAAGGGTCTGAAACAGCTACAAAAACTGAGAAAACAGTGTAGGGAATTTGGGTGTTTTGTTGGTGTGGAAGAGACTAATTCCACCTGGAGAGAAGGCAGGTAGAAGAATTCTTAGAGGACAAGTTAGAATAAAAGACTCCATCTACTTGAGAAAATCAATGCCTGCACCTTGATTGCATAAAGCAATAGCATTAGCAAAATTTTACTCCAGGTAAGTAACTAGAAATCTTGGTCTGTTCCAAAGTTGCAGAAAATAATTGGTAATTGACTAGCCTCAAGCATTAATACCCAGGTACTTTTCCTTCCCAACGCCAAAAGAGTAGAGCAGAATTCACTGCCCAAACCTGCTTCTCCTGGGAACTGAAGGGGTACTTGGAGCTCAATTTGTACATTCTGAGGTTTTAGTAAACATAAGAGTTTATGTTTCTTCATCTTTCATGTAGTCATGTTCTAAAAAACGACACAAGGACAACTAAAGAGGCAAACTAATTTAAAACAAACTTACAAAGGAGATCACAAGAATAACGAAATGTAAAGGGAAATCTTGCTTACAAATACCATTAAATGAAGAAGTGTTAGAATAGAGAAACTAAGCCCAGCCAGCATAGCTCAGTGGTTGAACATTGACCTATGAACCAAGAGGTCACAGTTCCATTCCCGGTCCGTGCACATGCCCGGATTGTGGGCTCCATCCCCAGTGTGGGGCATCATTGATGTTTCTATCTCTCTCTCTCCCTCTCCCTTCCTCATTGAAATAAATAAAAATATATTTTTTAAAATGTTTAAGTAAATTAACTACAATTTTATATAATAAATTAATTTCAAAAACCTGACATCAAATGAAATAAAAGTAACAGGAAAATATATTTATATGACTCCATCAAGGAAGACAAAACTAGACAAAATAGACAAATTTAAGCAATATGTTTTACAGGCTTGTACATTTGTGGTAAGAATATGAAGATTTGCAAGGGAATTGCTAATATAATATTAGTTTTCAATAGGAAAGAGTGTATATAGAGCCAGGGATGTAAATTGGGAAGAATTTTCAAAGTTCAGTGGTTATATTTTAAGCTGAGTGGTGGGGAGGAAATGTATTCTCTTTTGTGTATGTGAGCATTACCTGCTTTTCAAAAAAAATAAACATGGTTAGCAAGCATTTTTTTTTAATTTCAAGAAGAAGAAGCAAGGATTGTGCAATGGAATAAAGAAGAGGACGGGGTGACAAGTGTATTGAGAAGGGATTGAATCATATAAGAACTTCTGGACAGAAATACAGAATTTATAGAAGTTAAATGTTATCCTAATCATAGAGGAGAGCAAGAAACTAATTTGGATTACTCTGGCTGCTGTGCTGAGAAATGTGTATATTTTTTCCCAGAGTAAATAGTGGAGAAGGAAAGACCAATTTGGAAACTCTTTCAGTAATCCATCTGACAGATGTTGCCTGCAACTCATGTGTTTGTCACAGAGCTGGAAAGAAATAGACAGCTTTGAGATATATATAGGAGTTATAATTTATAAAACTTTGTGATGGATTGCATCTAGTGGTTTAAGTAATGGTGAGTGATAAACAATGTTTTTATGTCTTCAGATTGAGTGACTGGTGGAAGAAGAATCTATTAATGTAGAGAATGTTATAAGAAGAATTGAATTGTGGATGGAATTAGATCTAGAGATTCATTTGAACAAGTTGTGTTTGGACATATTATGTTGTGTTTCATTACCAGCACGTTATGTTCTGTGAATCATCCAAATGGAAGAGTTAAGTGATTGGTTTGTAATATGGATCTGGGAGGTAGAGGAGAAGTACAGCTCATAAATAGCGAGCCACTAACTAGGAGGGGCATGTGAGATCTTAGCAATTAATAATATTACATAGAGAGATGCTGTAGAAGAAAAAAAGTGGTCAAGGTGTGAGGTGTTCATACTTTGGCAAGAAGTAGTGGAGCAATTATAAACAAAAAGAAGGGGGTGCAATATACTGAGATTAACAAATAAAAATAAATAAATTGGAGAACAAAGTATCAGAGAAGCCAGGAAAAAAGTACTGTATAATCTTTTCTGACAAAGGCTACAGTAAACTTAAGAAAGATGATGACTGATAAGTTATTTACTGGATTTACCAAATTAAGGTCACAAGTGATGGTAATATATTGTATAAATATTTATCTCTTTTCCACGACCAGCACGGCTAGAGAACGGACAGGAGTCCTGAGTAGGGGCGATGGGGGATTGAGAAAAAGAAAAAGACAGACACAAAGACAGTAGGGAAAGCTGGGACCTGGTGGGACAGCTGTCCTCTGATGGAGAGACAGGGACCCAGAGCTGATACAGCATGTTTATTTTATACAGTAAGATACCAGAACATTTTTCTAACGTTTAAGATAAAGAAAATATGTGCATTCTTATGGCTTCTTTGTAATCGTCACTTCTGGGTGAGCCTGGATAATTGTGTTTGTTCCTGGTGCCTGGCTGGATTTAGATAATGAAATTCTCCCCCGGGCACCTGAGCTAAAGGTCAGACTGACAACACACCTGCCTCTGGCATGGTATGTTTCCAGGGCATGGCTCTGCCAGGCACCACTGGATTCAGACAACAATCAGCTCAGGGGCCTTTCTCAGGTGCTCTCTACAGTAATAAAAAAATCTTCAATTGAATGGTACAGTTGGTGTGTAGAGCCTAAAGAATGAAAGGCATTTAAGGAAGAGATGATAATGTGTGCAGGTAACGCTTAGAAGAAGCATGGGCATTGAACCCCAGGTGGAAAACTTGACAACTTATTATCCAGATGTACAATGGAAACATAGGTTTTCTTTTTATTTGACTAATTTTTCTCATGGTTCATAACTTTTCTGTATAGCATGGATCCGAGAAGGCTTAACATTGACAGAGGTTCTGTTTGGTTTAGTTCTATAGTTTATTTTCACTTGAATGAGTATGTCATTAAAATATATTTTCCCTCCTCTTGTTCCTCTCCAAGATGGCAAGTAAAATTAAGGGCTTGAGTGGGGGTGGTGGTGGTGATGGCTGCATGACTTTCAGGTAGTAGAACAGAGAGACTTGGATCCAAACATGAACATCCCTTTTCTGTCCTCTAGGTCCATCTTGATGATGTCACGTGTCAGCCTACATTCTGAGAAAACTGTCAGCATTTCTATCTGAACTCTGAAGCTGGGAACTCTCAGCTATTCTCTAAATTAATGATGTATGAAACAAGGGTATCAGCTATGGATGACCAGATTGGGCCAAAAGAAGGAAATTTTGTGGATGTTGGATAATTAATGAAATGACTATGGAAATTAGAAATTAATTCATTGCAACAATAGATTCATACTTTGAAAAATCAAACAACACTCAAGGTCTATCTACACAAGCCCATCCCATCGTCAGTTTCTCTGTCAATAGGAGTAACATCACTACATTTTCTCATGTGATGATAATGATAACTGGGCCTCATTGCACACAATGTAATCTGTTTATATTTCATGTATTCACTCATTTATCCAAGCATTTACTATAATATTTTGCATTACTAATATTGCTGGGCTCCATACTAACAGCTGATGATTGGAAATTAATAACAGTATCCCTCTTCCAAAGGATGTAACTGTAAGTATAAAACCCAAAATACAACACATGATTAAAATCAAACTAGAACTGGGATTAGTAGAGAAATATTTATTGTTTATTTTATACTTTGCTATAATGTACCAAGCAATTAGATTAAACAAAAATGGTTTGGAAATAACTAACTCTATACATCACTATACACTGAGTGGACAGATTATTATGATCTCTGAACACATAATAATCTGGCCACTCAGTGTGTATATGTGTTTGTGTGTGTATGTATGTGTGTGTGTGTGTGTATGTATATATATGTATATATATATATGTATATATATGTGTATATATATATATATATATATATATATATATATATATATATATTAGACGCACAGTGCATGAATTCGTGCATGGGTGGGGTCCAGCCAGCCTGGCCAGGGGGAGGGGACATGGGCGGTTGGCCGGCCTGCCTGCTGGTTGAACTCCTGGTCGAGGGGACAATTTGCATATTAGCCTTTTATTATATATGATATACACTGAGTGGCCAGATTATTATTCATTAAGAGATCATAATAATCTGGCCACTCAATATCTATGAGGAGGGTTCGTGTTTGATTTAGTGTTTCTAGATATAGGTGACTTTTCAAATCCAGAAGTCCCTTTCCTACTTTTCCACTTGGAAATTATTTTGAACTTGCCACATCATTAACCATAGAACCAACACTCCAATTGAAAAAGAATTGTTTTTAAAATAAAACACATGATATCTTTACCTCTCTGAGTCTAGGAAAAATAGCCAACATCAGTGTCTCAGGCACTTAGCTACAAAACTTACTTCTTTTTCTCATCAGTTCTCTTAAATTTGTCAGTGGCTAGATTTAAGGATGTTTATTTCTTAATCCAGAGGTTCCCTGATTATCAAATATGAATTAGTTATAGAGACACTGTGACTAGGAGATCATTACAATATATTATTGACTTAACTGTCCTTATGAATTGCTTTTCTAAATCTGTGATTAATTAATTTATAGGGGAAAAACAAACAAGTAATTGACCTTTGCTGCAGGGCATCTTGGTAGCTTCCATGACACTTTCCAACTGATTAATGGAAAATAGCCAGCGAACTCTTAAACATTGTTTTAAGATTTAATGGAAATGAGGTAAAACATCTTGTGATAAAGATTTACACAAGTCATGTAATATATTTAACTTATTAAAATTAAATATGATATATATTTCAGAGATAGTAACATTTTAAATGATTATTTTTATGTTTATCAGTGAATGCAATGCATATGAGAGAAAGCAGTCCATTTTTTAGTTGAAATTATATGAAGCTTGCGAATTTTGTAACTTTATTTTCTTAGACCGGAAAGGTTCCTTATACTGCTCTGACCCATGGGAGAGCATGTTAAAAAGATCTTTTATCTAAAGATTTCCTATATGCAGAACTATGCTTGCTATAGACATGATACAAATTACTAAGTTTGCTGGCTTCTGAAAAAAAAGTAAAAATATGAACCAATTTGTATTAGACGATTTTATTTCATGTTCTTTAATCATGTAAAACAGTATTTAAAGGTAGACATTCTATTTGTGTCTACCAAACCGTCCAATTTTACAAATGAATTAACTGAAGCAGATATATTCACCTTTTCCTCTCTAATTGAGTTGTAAAATACATAAGTCAAAGAATATATTTTAGATGCATTTGGTAGAAATACTGCTAAACTAGAAATTGTGTAATAAAATGTATTATGCAGTAAAATATGGGAATTATGTGAGATCTCCAAAGGACATTATTTTCACCTTTAATTTCCAGCCTCATTGCCATAACTTTCCTCAGATTTCTTCAATAATTGTTTATGAAGTGATTAATAGAATAGCTTTCAGACATTCTATGAGCACATATTTATACATAAATTACATGAAATTCTATTTATTTTAAAAATAAAATTGTATTTTAGATTAGTTTTAAGCTTCAAGTGTAAGAGAGTCTCTATACACTGTATACTGTATACCTGATTTTCCCTATTACTAACACCTCACATTAGCATTGTACATTTGTCACAATTAATGAAAAACTATAAATATCTTATTATTATTTGGAGTTCAGAGTTCCATCCTGGATATCACATTCATGTAGTCCTTATGTTTCTTTAGGCTCCTCTCAGCTGTGAGTTTCTCAGATTTTTTTTTGTGTTTGTTTGTTTGTTTTCATAACCTTGACATTACCAAGAAGTACTGTATTAATATTCTAGGACTGCCACAACAAAACACCATATATTGCATAACTTAAATAACAGAAATTTGTTTTCTCCCATTATGAAGTTTGGAAGTCAGAGATCAGGGTAGCAGCATGGACACATCCTGATAAGGGTTCACTTCCTGGTTTGTAGATAGCTATCCTCACGTGATGGGGGAAGAGAGCGATTTAGTCCTTCTCGTATAAGGCCACAGTCTAATGGACCAGAGCCCTACCCTTGTAATCTCAATCAACTTTAATTACCTCTCAAAGACTCTGTCTCCAGATATGGGAACACTGGGGATTAGGGCTTCAAAATATAAAATTAGGAAGAACAACATTCAATCTCTAGGAAGTACTGAAAGGATATTTTATTTACTGTATCTTAACTGAAATTTCTTTAATATTTTCCTGTTTTTACTAGATTGGACTTACATTTTGGGGCAAGAAAGTACACAAAGATGATGTGCCACTCTAATTACATCCTATCAATGGTGCTTACTGTAGACATGGCTTACCAATGTTGATATTAACTTTGCTCACCTGGCTTAGATAGTGTTTGTCAAGATTCTTCACTGGAAATGTATTCATTGTTTCTGTTCCATATCCCTCTTTGAAATGAAATCATTGTGAGTAGAGCACACTTAAAAAGTAAGAGGTTATGTTCCATCTCCTGAGGATAAAATATCTCCAAAAATCATTTTGAAAATTAGTTCATGTCCATTCATTCAATCAATCAATCAATCAATCATTTATATCAGTATGAATTCCTGGATATTTATTTTATAAATTGGGTTGTAATATAATATTACTTTATCATATATCATTGCTCAAATTATTCCAGGTTTTGCTTCTGTGTCTCTTAACATATTGCCATCATTATTTGTGTGTGTGTGTGTAATTACTTGGTATAACTTATTTATTTTTAAAAGGGATTGTTTACTATTAAAGTACTTCAAATTAGTTAATTCTTAAAATTCACTACTACCATTTTTGCACACTACACGAGAAACCCTTTGCAATGCTAATGCACACTATTCACATTTATAATTCTACTAGGGACCCAGTGCATGAATCTGTGAATCTTGAAGGAACTGTGGGCTGTGAGGCTGCAGTGGACACAGGGGCAGGTCTCAGCCCATCCTCCGCACCCCCTCGTGGCCCCTCCTGCTGTGGCCCCCAGTCCCCTGTCTGCCAGCAGCCTCACTCCCACCACCGCTGCTCCCACGTCCTGATGACGTGGAGCGATTGGGGCCAGTGCCAGCAGTAGGTGCGAGCAGGGCCTGCACTGTCAGTGGGTCTGAGCGGTGGCTACTGCCCCGATCACCCCTCAGGAGCAGGGGGAGGTGGAGAAGCCCTCAGGGACTTTGGGGCCGGCAGCCGCTTGCATCTTCTGATGGTGCCAAGCTATCAGGACCAGCTGTCAGTGGGTGCAAGCAGCGGCTGCTGGGGGAGGTGGAGAAGCCCTGGGGGACTGTCGGGGCCAGCAGCCGCTGACAGTGCTGAGTGATCAGGCTGGCGCCGGGCGCCAGCAGCAGGTGCAAGCACTGGGCAGGACCGTGGTGTGGGAGCAAAGAATTTTCAGTAACCACCAGAGGCTCACCCCAATGACAGCGACCAGTGTCCCACCTTGGTCTTGAGCCCCTGCTCACCTACTCCACTATCCCGCCACAGCCCACGCCCACCATGTTCCGCACTCTGCTGCCTGCTGCCTACGCCTGCCATGTTCTTCATGTGCCCCCTGGTGTTCAGCGCACATCATAGTGGCTGGTTGTTCAGTTGTTCAGTTGTTCCATCGTTTGGTCTATTTGCATATTAGGGTTTTATATATAGAGAGATAACTGCACATAACATCCTACATAATAAAATGGTAATATGTAAATTACCATCACTCCGCTACGCCCACGATTGGGCCAGCAGGAGGCGCAGGGGGCGGGACTCAGGGTGGCCGGTGTAGCTGATTAGGCCAGCAGGACGCTGAGCTCGCGGCGCCAGTGGCCTAATCAGCTACCCCGGAAAGCCTCCGGCGTAGCCAGTGGCGCCGCGAGCTCAGCATCTGTGCCATGGCTGTGCCGGAGGCTTTCGGAAGGCCTTGTGCCGGAGCAGACAGCTGGCCAGCTCCCCCACGATCAAAAGCCAAAGCGGGGGAGCTGGCCGGCTGTCTGCTCCGGCACAAGGCCTTTCGAAAGCCTCCGCCGCGCTGGAGGCTTTCGGAAGGCCTGGTGCACCGGCGGACAGCCAGCCCGCTGGTGCACCAGGTGCATGATTAAATCATGCACTGGGCCTCTAGTAAACACTATAATTTTTTTTTTAAGATTTTATTTTTTCAAACATTTTTTGGTTTACAAAAAAATTAATAGGAAGGTATAGAGATTTCCCATATAACCCCTAGACCTGTCAAATACATAGCCTCCCCCATTATAAACATCACTCATTGAATTCAAGGGTAATGTTCACATGGACACGTATCAAGTAAGCAAGACTATCCTGACTAATAGAAGGCAAATACTTAATGCCCATGTACTCTGAGGAAGGCTCAATTTTTATGCATGTCTATGAAAGTATCAATGATTCCTCTCATCAGAGAGCACAACATAAACTTTTGTTTTCCAGAATTGTTATTATAATGTAATTACATGTGTGTGTATGTTTGTGATATGTCCAATTTTCTAGATTAGGAATACATAACTAAATAAATGTATAACTTTATCTTTGACTTGTACATAAAGCGAAACTCATATGCAGCTTTCCACTTACATTTTGTTTAGGGTTGATTCTGCATCTTTTACTCTAAACTGTGCAGTAGTATGCTAGATGATGTTTGTTTTATTAGTAAGATGTGAAAGCTTAACAAATAAGCTTCCTTGGGATTTCATGAGCCTGCAGTTTGTTAAATTAGTGAAATGAAATCATTGAAAAAGCAGAGGTTGTTGAAGATAGTCTACTATCTTGGGAAAAGAACATATATCAGTTGTTAAGAATTTGAATATGATAAAAAAATTCTAGGACACATCTTGATTTATTCATTAAATGTTTGTTGGAAAATAGATTCAAATATTCTTATAATCATCAGATTTTATTAGTCAATTAATAATCATAATTAGTTCTCTTACTAACATTGGTGAACAGACACAACCCAACAGTTTCCACACAAAATCTTAGGAGTCATAATTTCAGTTTTCATTAAGAGCCCTCTTTCCCAGAAAAAAACACACATGTGTGCTAAGCCTAATTTGCATAGATTTGTGAATAAAAATCCTTGTTTCTATTAAAATTGATTTTATTAAAGAGAGTTGAAACATTTCCATATATAAAACTAAACTGCAATTGTTTCATACAATAAGAGATTGAACTCATTCAATTATGAATTATTTGCTAAAATATTCTAGATAATATGATCCTCCATGGAACCAATTGTTTCAAACCTTATGCAAATTACCTTTCTTGTTATCTATTAATTTAATACTTATGAATACTCTAGGCTTTTTATTTGAGAGATTACAGGGAAGTACACTGTTCTCATTTGTTCAGGTTTACCTCTATTCTTCAACCTCAAAACAATACAAAATTCTTGCATAATTTTGAAATGTTATTTAGAGTTTTTAATTATATTTGCAGGAGGAATTTATTTTGACATTATAATTTTTTATTTTTAAGTGCTTATAATTTAGACTTTCTTTGGCCCAAAGTTAGAATATGTATTATTATTTTAAGAAAAGAAACAAACATTTGGAAAGCACAGTTCTATGTGTTTAATGTAAGATTAATTTGTTTCTAACTAAAATTTTATAAAAATCTATACATATGATATTAAAAATGAATACTGTAGTACATAATTAAATGAGACATAATTGGAATATAGTAACCAGAACATTTTTTAAATAAAACATGTTAGTAAAATTTGAAGGAAAAATTAAATTAAGATCCTTATGCTAGTCATAACTAAAATGAAGATGTTTAATTTTTCATTTAAAACATAATTCTACTTTTTGATGATAGGTTAATTTGGTTGGGATATAATTTAATAGTTAAGGAACTAAAAGTAAAAAGATTCACATGTTTAACTGAATAGAAAGGTGTGTGTCTTTTGCATAAATTTTTGAAGTGCCAACATTAAAATAGTAATAAACTAACAGCCCCTGGACTATTGACTATGGTGAGAGTCTTTTAGATAAGGACCAGGTAAAGGCCTTAAGAACATTGGAAAGGAAAATAATCATTAAAACTTTCCAAATGTTTTTCAATGAAAACAACATATATCATTTGTTATAATCCTTAAAAATGAATATATGAATCAATTTTGGTTTGTTTTATATTGTTGTTTAGTGGTGATGGTATTGAATCAAGACCAATATCATGGGATTTTTTACAATGCAAATATCATTAATATTTTGGTTAAAAATTAATCCCTCTCATTGCTAATCTGTCTCTCAATTAAAACCCACAGAGGCTTGATAGAAATATTATAATTTTGTTCAATCTGATAAAACAAATCTAATTCAGATTTCTGGAGACATCTTTTGTTTTCTACTACTTTGATTTATTGAGTATCAATTTTGAGGCTTTACCTACATTTTTTTCCTATTTTTCATTATAGGTAGGATCCATTATATATTTATTTTTTTTTAAAAAAAGGTTTTCTTAAAAAATAGTCACAATCTAATGGAATAGATAGCCTGGTCAAATTACGATTTAAATAAGAGTTAAGCTGTTCTCAAGACCTTGGGTACAGATGTTGCAGATAGTCTGAGGACGTTAGTGCTCTGTACTTCCTATCATTACATTTTTTTTTTAAATGAAGACACAGACATTTCATAAGGTGAAGTTCATTTGTGTGTTTTTTTAATCTCAGCCATTTCAAAAATGTTATACTTTGTTTTGTCTGTGCTTTTGAATTTTTGACATAAGTCATCTTAATACCCACCTAGCATTAAATATTAATTAAATGTTTTTAAGTTAATTTAATGTAAACAAATCAATAGCACTAAAGATTTGGGGATTTTTATATCCAAACTTAAAGCTTTTAAATACTGTTTTTACTAGGAAACCATTTGATTTTATATGATCTGCTTTAAAAACTTAAGATTTAGCCTGGCCAGCATGGCTCAGTGATTGAACATCAACCTATGAACCAGGAGGTCTCAGATCTGATTGCTGGTCAGGGCACATGCCTGGGTTGAGGGCTCCATCTCCGCTACAGGGCGTGCAGGAGGCAACTAATCAATGACTCTCTCTCATAATTGATGTTTCTGTCTCTCTCTTTCCATCTTCTTTCCTCTCTGAGATCAATAAAAAATATATTTGAAAAAACAAACAAACAAAATGAAAGATTTAAAAGAATAGAGTGTTCTTCGGTAATTCACTTTTAACTACATGAGCATTATTCATTTTAGTGTAATTTAAAAATAACATTACATATTCCTTTTCCTAAGAATGATTTTGACTTACCATCATTTGCCAATTTCTGTTCATATTGAACTCAATCTAAGACATGCACATGTATGCACACACACTCAAATGTGACAGGAAAGCTCACAATGTTAAAGAATGCTCTATCTGACTGAAAACATTACATACAATTTCCACCTTCCTTAAGAAGTCTACTTTTCATTGTAGGAACAAAGTCTTTTATCTGCAAAATGTACAATATAAACATTTGAATATTTCATTATTTTATTTATTTTTAATTTCGGAGCTTTTGAGTTAACAGTTGAGCTCAGATATATGTTTCCTTCCAAGCCTGAGGCTTCCAGCTAAGCCAAATCTATTTATGCTAACGATCGCCAGCAGCTGTACTCCGCAGTATCAGAGGCTTCTGGGAGGTCTTCCAAGGGAAATCCAAATAGAGCATATTGCCACGATCTAGTGTGAGTGCTGAAAATAATGTCCCACCTGCAATGATTTCTGTGCCACAGAAAACATGGCAGTTACACTGTACTCAAAGAGAGGGAAAGGAGAGAGAGAGAAATGAGAGGAGAGAGAGAGAGAGAGAGAGAGAGAGAGAGAGAGAGAGAGAGAGAGAGAACACAAGAGCTAGCTATGTTATTTGTTTCTAAAAGTTGATTCATCCTACTCCTCTTCCCTTTGTGCATTTGTTGGCTTATTAACCATAATGCAAAGTGATTGGCTGTTGCCTCATTCACCCCCATCAACCAGGGGTCCCATCCCTTCCCATAGTCTACCTCCTGCCTTTTATGGCTTCCTATGATGTGAGCAGCAGCCCATGGAGAGAACTGGAGGGAACTATGCAACGAATGCTGCTACCAGTGAGCTTAAAGGCACAGCCCATGAAAATACACTAATTCTGCAGGAGACAAAGGAGTGGCGATTTTACCACCTATCATTCAAATGATGAATGAACATACTGAGCTATTTCTGCGGCCCATGAACAGTTAGAGCTGGAGAGGGCTGTTCAGAGGAACTGCATCAATGAAACCACCGCTCATGAAAAATGACTGTCGTGCTGTCCTTTATCCACATTAATGGTGCTTAAAATGGACTCTTGAGCATGCACATATGTTTACACTTGTACAGGGACACGGACATATTAGCTCTCCCTAGGTATTCTTTTAACCAACTGATCAGTGCAAGTGACTTCTGTAGTTCAGCTTCACGACTTTTTCATAGAAAGTCTAAAAAGTTTTGTTACCGTTTGACAAATGACTCTATCTCCAGAAAACCCTTGGAACCATAATCATTCTTTACCTAGAGATGTGCCCAAATTCTGGACAATAATTTAGGCGGCTGACGGACTGTTTTATATGCAGGTTGAAGACATGGCCTTTAGTCATTGTCTTCCCTTTGCCCGATTTGAATACTTAGCCAGGAAATTACTATGAAAATGATACAGACGTCCATCTGATGGGTTATTCAAATAAAACAAAAGAACAAAACAAAAAAGGTCATTGTGACTCATTTATCACATAATTCAAAGGATGCTGGAAATTTCTTTTAGACTACTTAATATTTTCAAGAAATGCATGTCCTTGATGAGAGTCTTTCAGGCTTTAATTGAATTTTTAGTATATATTTAAAGATCGGTTTTAGAAAGCTAAGGTTTTTACAAGATAGAAGCCAACAGACATCTCTGTGGTTTATATGAGTAGGTGACCATTTGTGAAGGAATTAAAGTGGGTAAAATCTATACTAATAAAAGGGTAATATGCTAATTAGGGCGGACGTCTTATGGATGTCCATTCGGACAAAGCCACAGTGGCTGCGAGGCCCCGGACTCAGGCAGCCGTGGGCTCATAGCAGCCGTGGGCTCAGCCTGGTCGCCTCCCACAGAGGGAGGCCAGACTGCAGTTTAGGCCCACTCCCCATCAGTAGGACATCCCCTGAGGGCTCCCAGACTGTGAGAGGGGGCAGGCTTGGCTGAGGGACCCCCCAAGTACATGGATTTTCATGCACTGGGCCTCTAATGTTAATATATACAACAGTTTGGCTCTATTGGTGTTTTCAAAATTTACCAAAGGGATAATCTTTAATCCACAGTCAGATAAGCTCCCAATCTGTTTTATAATTCTTGATATTTATTCTACTCATTTCATTTTGAAGCAAATCAATATTACTTTCTTAGTAATAAATTCCATGAACTATATAAAATGCCTTAATTTGGTGCAATGGGAACTGAGAAGGGTAACATATGGGTTTTATACAAATATAAGCATGATTTCAAGGTTTGATCACATGAGCAGGGAAAATAAGTCATCTGCTTCATTCGTTGATATACTTGGGAAGGGCAAGGAGAGGCTGTGATAATAAGCAGCTACAAATGTAGAGCAAATTAGTCATGATGACTAGGTGGAAGAAAGATATCGTAGGTGATGCATGCCATGAACCTTGTCTGGAGCATTTTTTTAAAAATATATATTTTATTGATTTTTTACAGAGAGGAAGAGAGAGGGATAGAGAGTTAGAAACATAGATGAGAGAGAAACATCGATCAGCTGCTTCTTGCTCACCCCCTACTGGGGATGTGCCCGCAACCAAGGTACATGCCCTTGACCGGAATCGAACCTGGGACCCTTGAGTCCGCAGGCCAATGCTCTATCCACTGAGCCAAACCGGTTTCGGCTTGTCTGGAGCATTTGCCATTACAAATGCGTATGTGCGTAGTTTTGCAAATGTGAGAGGAGAGGTTGTCCTTAGACAGCCTAGTCTTAATTCAACCTTGGGCATCTAGAAAGAGAACTAAGCACCTCGCTTTAATTATATCTAATAGACATCACTTTTTCTAATGAAAAATAAAATCAAAGAATGAAAGCTCCCCTGGTTTTGGATATATTAAAGTTGGGGTGGGGGGAAGAAAAAGAAAAATCTTCTCCATTTCTAATTCTGCCCCGGAATGATTAATTTCATTCAAACTTCCACAGTCTCATATATTTCATTCAAATCTCTTGTGTGTCCCACTTTTTCAAAAATTTATTTCTTCATTCATTATTTGATCTATTTTTTTCCAAATATTAGATAATGGGAGTGGTCAATAGAAAAAAAAAGGAATATTCTTTGTTATTTCTATTTTTAAGCTTACATGCAAGTAAATAAATAATCTTAACTGTTGTTACATATTTATATTATATCCTTGCCAAAATTTATATTAAAAATAATAATCAGAGACTGAATTACACTATCTTTAGTTGAATTACCTCTTTTAAAATGTTTAATTTCATTTACTACTTAGATTGATTTGACTATTTCTGACTGATTTCAACTTATTTGCCCAATGTCATTGAAAGATTAATGTACATATTGCAAATATAAAAAATCCTAGATTGAATATAACCTATGATATTTTCCTGCTTAGTTCTTCTTTGAATCGCATACCTCTAAAAAGTCTGTAAAGATAAAGCATTACTCTTTTGCTGTAATTTCAAAAATATTTATTTTATGAGCAACTACCTTTTAAAAATTAATTATATTAACATATATTTTCTTCATGGGGTTATGCTCTTGTTCTACATACAATGCTTGGAAAGTTAATGCATGACCTTGGTAAATTACATTATTTTATCCCTTCTAATATGTGCAATGAAGTATGAACTCCAGAGTATCTGTGCTGGTGAAAGGGAATAAATTAAGTCCTCAATTGCATGCCAGTGAGATACATATTTTCTTTGAATTTCACTAGACTTGGGCAGGTGGGTAAAGAGACTAATGTTTTCCTCTTAGTGTGCCATTTATCAACCACCACAGTGGCTCAAAGCAATTTTGTTCTCTCTTCATGTCCCTGGGGTCCCAATATAGATTTTCATTTTGCTAGCTGGAATGAGTCTGAAAACTCTCCCTGACGCTTGGTCTTGATCAGCTGCTGCTCTTCATTGACTGAGCAAGTAATCATTTTATTGCCAGTAAGATGGACAGTTGACCTAGCCTAAGAGTGGCCCTGTAATTTATATACTCTTTGTGTTACACTAAGCTTCCCCGTTGAAAGAAAACAGAAGCTGCCTGGGTTAAATAATGATCCATCTCGGTCACTGGTCATAATTTCAAATAAAATCCAGTTTGTGGGTGAAAATAAAAATGTATATGGAGATTCTCTTAAATGGAATTTTGTAGAATACACACACACACACACACACACACACACACACACACACATCATCATCATCATCATCATCAGACTTCTTAAAATCCCCATATATGTTTTATCCTATATCAGTCTTCTGGGCTCATATCTATTTGTATCCATATCCCACTGTAGTACCTAAACCTGGCCAACATGTGTGATTTGGGGAGGACCATATTCTGACAAGGAGCAAATTGAGAAGAACAGGACAGCATTCTATGAGACTGGGCCAGAAACTGTGTGGGCTTTCAGGACAACTGGGAAGGCACATAGATAGCATCATTTGTGCCTAAACTGTCAACGAGGCACTAACAATCCTTTACCTCTCAGTGAAATAATATTAAAGAATTTGGTATTAAATTTAAAAGCACACAATGCCAAAATTTGTCAATTCCTTTGTTATATTAAGGTGTATTTCTCTTCCTTGTTTCTTCTTTTCTTCCTTCCTCCCTTCCTCCCTCCCTTCCTCCCTTCCTTCCTTCCTTCCTTCCTTCCTTCCTTCCTTCCTTCCTTCCTTCCTTCCTTCCTTCCTTCCTTCTGTCTTTTTTCCCTTTCATTTTTTTCATGTAGGTGTGCTTCTAATTTAAATGATATACATTTATCTCAGGCTTCAAGATAGGAAATATATTTGCCAGTGAATACAACAAAAGCAAAAAATACATTAACCATCAAAATAAGACAATTTTTAAAGTGCATAGAAAAAAAGTTGTAACAATTTAAAACATGTTTAACTTTGAGTGACATCAGTGAGTTCTATAACAATTCTATGGTGATAGATTAGATCATTGATTTTATAACATAAATTTTAAAAAGAATGAAGGTTACGAGCTTCAATATGTCATAAATGTTATAACAAGATAAGTTCTCAACCTCCTTGTCTGAATCTGATATGGCATTTTCCAACATCTGTCTCTTTCCAGTAGGGATGAGTCACAAAAAATGTATTTCATTAGTAACTACAATCGGAATTACATATTCTTACCTTCCTAATTTGTTATCTCTTCCCACTGTAGAAAATCATTGTGCATATGAAAGTAGTAAAAATTAATTTTAAAATACTTAGGCTGCAAATGACAGGGGAAAAATATTAGCACATTGGGGAAAACATTGCTTTATTTGTTCCACATAATACCAGGCGTGGAGCTACACAGAGTGGCCAGATTATTATGCGTTCAGAGCTCATATATATGTTCATGCACTGGGCCTCTAATATATATATATACATATATATATTAGAGGCCCAGTGCATGAATACATACATATATATAATATACATATTTTATATATATAAAATACACATTATATATATATATATATATATATATATATATATATATATATTAGAGGCCCAGTGCATGAATTCATGCATGGGTGGGGTCCGGCCAGCCTGGCCTGGGGGAGGGGACATGGGCAGTTGGCTGGCCTGCCTGCTGGTCAAACTCCTGGTCGAGGGGACAATTTGCATATTAGCCTTTTATTATATAGGATATACACTGAGTGGCCAGATTATTATGTGTTCAAAGACCATAATAATCTGGCCACTCAGTGTATGTGGTTGTGGTTGCTGACATCAGTTTTTACTCAACAAGTCAGGGAACTGTTATCATGTCTCTGAGCTTCTTAACTTTCTCAGAGTTCAAAGCATGCTTACATCACTATGAGTGCTGTGTCCTCATAGGAGATTCAAAGACAGGATGCAGGAGCCAATGTAGAGTAGACCTTTGCTTTACTTTTTTTTATTTTTATCAGGAAAATCTAATCTTTCTTAATACCAGTGATTCTTTGCTTTGTACAGAAGTGAGTCCCATCATCACCACTATGTGTAAAAGTCACACAAGGGTATATTTGATTTTTCTGACCTCTATAATGAGAAATGTGTAAGGAAGAGTGAGTTTGCGGTAGAGGATTTTTTTTAGTTTTCTACTTTTTAAAATGTATTGTGATGATATTGGTTAATAAAATTACATAGGTTTTAAGTGTACAATTGCATGATGCATCATCTGTATATTACATTGTGTGTTTGCCATTGAAAGTCAAATCTTTTTACCCCCTTTACCCTTTACTACCCCCCACTCTCACCTCCCTTACTCTGGTAACCACCATACTGTTGTCTGTGTCTATGAGGTTTTTTGTGTTTTTTTTTTAGTTTGTTTCTCTTGTCTGTTAATTTGTTGCTTTCAGTTTCATATCTCCCATATGAGTGAAATCATATGGTTCTTGACTTTTTCTGTCTTACTTACTTCACTTAGTATGATATTCTCAAGATCCATGACAAAACGGCACTGCAGACATGATTAAGGATTTGCAGATGGAAGATTGTCCTAGATTGCCCTAGCCAGTTTGGTGCAGTAGAAAGAGTGTCGGCCTGCAGACTGAAGGGTTTGATTTCGGTCAAGGTCAAGTACCTCGGTTGCAGGCTCCAGCCCTGGTTGGAGCATGTGCAAAGGCAACTAATCGATGTGTCTCCCTCACATTGATGTTTCTGTCTCTCTCTCTCTCCCTCCCACTTCCTCTAAAAATCAATGGAAAACTATCCTCAGGTGAGGATTAACAAAAATAAATAAAATAAAAGATTGCTCTGGATTACTTGGGTAGGCCCAGTGCAATCTCAGGGCTCCTTTTAAGTGAAAGAATCACGTACTCAATTTTTGGTAATTTGCTACAGATGCAATAGGAAACAAATGCCATAGTCCTTTAGTAAAGAAAATCGATCGATCCTCTGTTTTGCAACATTTTACTGTATAAGACAATTTTTCTATTAAGAACTCTAAAATTAGTAAAATGAGTGACATATTTCTTCAGTGTTAAATTCAAAGTTTGATTTAAATCTAGGCTATTTAAATTGCCCTCAAAAACATAAATTACGAATTATCATTAATGTAAACCTATTTAAGCACCACCTCAAGTATTAAAATAAATATATATTAACTATTATAAAGATTTAGGCTAGGTAGCAAAAGAAAAAAAAAACTGGGTATGTTTTCTCACTTTATTGCCTCAAAATACAATATGGAAAATTATACATATAGTAGATATATCATTTGTTTATATCTTGAAATTGCATTTTATTTTCAGAGAAAATGGTGTTTTTCATCTTACTTGGGAACAAAGCTACAGAGGCACACACATACACACACATGCATCCACATATATTTATATAATGTGAACAATTAGGGAACATTATGGCTTGATGACATCTGGTTTCATCAGTCATTTAGTAAACATGATTCAAAATATATTGAGATAGAATGATGCTGTATTATTTATCTGTTGTTTTTTTTCTTGCAGTTGAAAATATGCAATATAAATAGCGCTGCTTGATTGCTGATGTCTTTCCTCAATTAGCATAGAAGCAAATTGATTTGAATTTTTTTTATTTATTTTTATTTTTTGGCTTGAGGGGACAGAACAACAGAGTTGTATTCTTCTTCCTGCTGCATTTCTATCAAACACATTTTTACTGAGAACTACATTTGGATCTTAGGCAAGTTATTTTTATTCTTTTAACTCAGAAGTAATATTCAATAGCAGCTCTCTATGCTCCCTTAAGGAACTATATTTGTCACCACAAGGTGTTTGAAGTGCACAATTAGCCTTTTTCTCACTCTCTCCATGATATCCATCCCGGTGGGTGGTCTTTAAACACTCAAGTAATCATTTCTACGGCACTGAACATACACAAGTTGGGCTCTTCCGCTGGAGTCAAAGATGTGTTATTTTCAGTCGTGTTTGGCTTTAGATGAAATGGTTTGAAAACAGTCTGAAAGTTTTAGTTCTTCAATGAGACATGCTCCACTGAATGGCAAAGTCTGATGAATGATCACCTGCTTGGAAAAAAGGATGCGGGTGAAATAAACATTCCAATCACCCAGGAGAAGCAGCAGGACAATGACAAAGACGTTCTTTTTTCTTAATCCAATTGGGTACTGAAAAGAATAAAAGGACATACATTTTCTTTCATATAGAAATAAAGCGTGGTTACCTTGTAATATAGCAAGTGGTGCACTTTATCTGATTACTTTTGCAATATAACTGTTACTGGGGGAATTATTACATTGTTGTAATAAACCATAGTGTTCATTAGTTTTCGTAAAAAATCAAAAAACACAGGAAAAGGGTTGCTTCTATTATGGATGGGGCTTATAGTAATACTTAACTTGTTTACAATGATATGGACATTAATTTGCAGACTGGAATTTAATTGCTCTATGTCAAAGCTTCTCTCTCAATTTTTAGGTTATTCTGTTCTCAATCCTAGGTGCCCACAAACCCATATAGCCCATGGATTCACTGATCCAAAGTGTATAATCAGCATCTATTCAACAAAAACAAGCAGTCCTTGGAACATTCCTGCTACCGAGAAAATTAAAATGGACCCATGTGATCATGTGTGCAATTCTTCTTAGAGGTGATTGACTCCTTTCCTTACATATCTAATATTGTTCAATGGACAAGATGTGAAAGCAATAAATCCAATCTCACTCCCCCTGCTCCCCACAAAACTATCTATTAAATCATATCCACACCAAAAGGAGCATGACTTATTATCATTAAACATGTGCAACAGAGTTAATTACAAGTAGCAACACTAGCATAAGGAAAATAAGCAATTCCTCTTCCCTAAAGTAAATATCACAATTAGAAAATGATTTTAAAAAATATTTTAAAAAGATAAGCCCAGCCAGTGTTGAACATAGACCCATAAACCAAGAGGTTACTGGTTCGATTCCCAGTCAGAGTACACGCCCAGGTTGCTGGCTCAATCCCCAGTAGCAGCATGCAGGAGGCAGCTGATTGGTGATTCTGAACTTCAACAGTATCAGATGTATACCTTCATTACTTTTCATGCTTAGTTCAAGGGCTTTTATAAGAAAAGACATACTATAGTCATGCTGCAAATAATTTGGAGAGTCAAAATCATGACACAGATAAGTTGCCAGTACTGGAGGGCTGTGGCTAGAGTCAGCTGATTGGGTAGAAAAAATAATACTAAAGCACCACACCCTGCAAAAGTACCTGGGAAGTTACCACTAAGAGTCCTGAGAGGAGGTCAAAGACTGCCAAAGTGGGAGAAAACAGTCTGTCAATGAGAGATCAATGGTCAACTTTTGGCAGGTGTCATTATTCTGGCCTACAGTGGTGGCCTCTGCAACAGAATCACAGTCCTTTATTGTGATGGATGTTGCCATGTCCAGTATCAGCAAGAGTGACAACCTGTGCAATGCAGGCTCCCAAAGCACCTTGATTCTAGCCGATCTCATTTGAAAATGACCCCTATCATGGACATCTAAAAGTGACACAGATAGTTCAGTCAGAAGCAATGATCTTTTCCACAGATTTCACCTCCAGAGGGGAATGTTTATTCACCCAGCCTGTGGTTTTCCATATAACAGAATAACAAGTAGCAATGGTAATACCTGAGTCAGTAAAATTATAACAGGGTTTGTCTAATGCAGTATTGACCAAGACGAGGAAAAATGATCTTCAGTTCTGCCCTTTTACCAGTACATCCAAATCAATCTTTGGTTCTGACTAGTTGGTGTTGAAGTTGAATAGCTGCAACAGTCCCATAGATAACATTGCATCTCAGGTAAGGTAAACCACCAGTCAACCAGACCCACGTAGTTAGGGGATCCTCTGTGAATCAAGAGCTCTACTGAGCCAGTGGTTTTAATTCACAAAGTGCAGTGGATATAAAAGTTTCTCTCAACAAGATCTAGCTGTTACTAGATCAACTGAAGGACTTGTATGCATACACATGAGCATAACCAATGGACACAGACAGTAGGGGGGTGAGGGCATGTGCTAGTGGGTGGGAGCAGCCAGGGAGAGGTCAAGGGAAGAAAAGGAGACTCATGTAATATTATAAACGATAAAGAATTTAAATTTAAAAAAAAGATAGCTGCTACTTTTTCATAGAAATCTAAATAGCTACAACCCATGGACACAGACAATAGTGCCATAAGCCTGGATGTTGAAGTGGGGGAGGTTCAGGGACGAGGGAGGCAATGGGGGGAGGGGACATCTGTGATACTTTCAACAATAAAAATATTTTTTAAAATAATAAATTAATAGATAAATAAATAAATAAATAAATAGTCACAAAGGCCAGGCTTGCCTACCACATCTTTTTCTTTTCAAGAGCAGTGTAGTCAATGGCGTCTATGTCCAATAGGTGGCACTGTTGCACTGGGAAATGGCTCCCAGTACTCCAGCACCCATTAATTTAAACAAAGCTGTGATTCATCTCTTTAGTCCTGGAGACTATCTAGTTCCTGTCTGACCATTGGAGAGGGAAGGGGGAGAAAGCTGGGTGGATCAGCTGGGGGTTGGGTATCAAGGGTGATGGTTCACTAGCCCCCTCTATACAAGTGACAGTCCCTGAATGGGGAAGTCCTCTCTAATACTTAGTCATGGAAAATCCAAACACTAGCACATTGATACTAACAGTATACTCAGCAGTAGAATCAGAATGACACTAGATCACATTTGCTCTGGAATTCACATTTGCAAAGTCACTTTAGCTTTCCTTCTCCACTGTGCCTTTCATCCAATCCCCTTGTTTGGATTTGAGTATGACCTGCTTGTATGGTGACGTTGATACCTGTAACTCAATAGAGTTATGACAATTTCAATTCCCCTCTTCAAATTCACCAGTGTACAGGTGGATGTGTATGGCCTTCTGTCTCTTTTGGGGACAAGGAGAGCTTGTCCACACTTCTTTTCAGTTTTTATTTGCCTATACACTACTATATCTTAACCAAATAAACCTTTAAAGTTTTGATCCACTCAAAGTCTGTATTAACTAGTAATAACCTTCAATATATATTTCAGTTTGGGAGTCTCTTTGAGTCAGTAGCCATAGCCATTTTGCCTTTGGTTTGGGCCAATGAGCCTGCTAACCCAATGTTACCATAACATGTTTTCCTCTGTCTACCCAGAGAAGAGTAAACAAAACCAAAGGCACCTTTTGGGCAGCACATTTCAATCATACCTCTCGTGATCAGCCTCTTTCCACTGATTTCACTCTCACTCATTTATAGGTACATCAGTGGAGGAGCCTACAGGCCACCTGTCCACTGCCCCTCCCACCTTCCACTTAGGTGAGATTATTCACTAACAAGTCCCAGAAAACTGTTTTATACCCCTGAACCCAGGCCTCAGAGACATTGCCCTTCCTTTCCTGAAAACCATGCTCTGTCAGTGTCTCATCCTCATTGACAAAGTCAATCCTGTGAAGGATCTAAGATCTTACTTATTTTCAGGCTAACACTGTAGTCCAACACAGCTTCCCGAGTGGAAGACTTTAAGGTGAGAGGCAAAGGTCTATAGTACTCATGGCACAGAAAGCATCATAAACATTGGCATGTTTGCATCAGATTCCCTTGCCCTGAGACTCATTTAGAGATCTGAAAGGCCCATATAAATGCCGGCATATACACTGGGTTGTAGTAAATGAGAGAAACCCAGAGTTTATGCCTCTTTGGGATATTGATGATGGGAATTATGAACTAGCTCCCCCTGTCCTCAAGAGACAGAGGGCCATTGGAGACCTGGGTGAAGCTCTGAAAACCAAGTAGAAATTACCATTTGTTAAAATATATTTATATTTTGTAAGGGTGTTTTTCTTAATGTATCAAGCCTGCCTTCACCATCAATGCAGAAAGCAGGATTTAAAACTGCATTACAATGTCCCTTTTACCTTTTCTGGTTGCCTCCCATAACTGACTCTCCACCCCCAACATCTTTTTTCTTTAGGTGAAAATGACATTTAAGGTGGTAGGCTTTACTCATTTTATGGATTTACTCAGTTTTCTTGAGTTTGTCCCATGTATACAGTAGGTATATATGTTATTAAACTTTGCCTCATGTCAATTTGATTATTAGACCAGCCAGATAAAATTAGAAGAGTAGAGGGAAACGTTGCTTCTCTGACATTGGTTTGATAAAATACGTACAAAAGCACACAGCGACAGGCTCAATATTAAAGAAAATAGTTCATCTACCTTAAAATTTTACATATTTGTGGACCATTAGGAGAAAAAAATATTTAATGAGAAGGAATGTATTTGCTGAGATGAACTCCCCACGGTCAAATTGATACCGTTGTAATTTAACCTGGTTATGAATAACTGGAAAGGAGCAAGGGAAGGCCACATGTTATGGGTATGCCACTTGTGCAACTTTCCAGGAAGCTGCAGTATAGACACATGTCCAGTAAAGTCTGGGTAACATAGCAAAGGTACTTCCATGTCAGCGACACCTGGGAACAGGTCATTGGCCAGAGGAGGCATGGCCACTGCAAAGGCAGGAAGATTTGAGATATTTAATCTCCTAAGAGTTTTCTCTCTTGTGCTCTTGCGTTCTTGGTTCGCACTCCTGGCCTCCGGGGCTCTCATGCTCCTGCACTCACCCATGTGGCCCATGGCCATGTGGACCCCTACGTCATGGACTGATGGACTGAAACTAGCCTAATGCTCTCCGGACCCAGCTCCACCAGCGGACGAAACTTTGGACACTGGCTTTGCTTTTAGCTCTGATGAATCCCCAGCTACACACCTTCGAAGACTGGATTAAGGGAAATGGAACTTTAGCAACCCAGGGATGTAATTCCATGCAAATAAAAATGACTCATCCTCTCGTGCAAGTCTCAAAATGTGTTTTTCTTGAGATATCATAAGGCCTCGGACCCCCAGCACCCAGTGGGGAAAGGGATACCCAACTTCCAGGGCTGGGTACCTCATTTCCACTGATAACAAATTGGGCCCAAATTTTGTAAGTAATAAGAGCCCAGTGGCCATTCGATGTCAGGGCTTCTCAGATACTCTATACCTGAAAGAACCTCAGACTGAACCCTCTTCTTCCCAAATTATGCCCACTTTTATAAGCCTTCTGAGTCAACCAATTGCAAAAACAAACAAACAAACAAACAAACACACAAAAACTAACTACCCTGGTTTCTTCCTTGGACTGAGATCTGCCCTGTCCAATCAGAACTATACAAATTGTATCCTCACTTGTTTCTATACCAACAAATCAGAAGCGCACAATTTGGATACCTAATTTACATAAAACAGACTTAATTGAGAGTCTGGGTGGGAGCTTTTGCTACAAAAGTAGCCTCTGTTTTGTCTTGGTGGAACACAATTTAGGTTGCCACCTAAATCCATGTCTCTCTGGATGCAGTTATTTTTGCACATATAAGTGCTTTTTTACTTTTTACTACAGTCTAAAATTAGTTTTGGTTTACATATTAAAATAAAGTATTAAACTTCCATTTAACCGAGTATCTCCTTTCAGGAGTGGCATCCCTCAGCTAGCTCTGAGAAAGCTCTCCTTTTGTCCATTTTTAACCATCTAGTACAAGATATTTTTATTTGCCATCTCAACATTTTAATGTATGAAAAAGGGTTATTCATCAAACACTTTTTCCCTTAATTGAAAATATGCTATACAGTTTATAGGGAAATGAAAAAGCAAGACATATAAATGAATGAGTCAGTTCATGTAATAAAATAACAGTTTCACAATAAAGTAAATATTATAGAGATTGTTGACTGAATGAGATAGAGGAGTAACTATGCTCACTTCCCATTAGTGTCACACCTGCTTAGAGATTAAATTGCATTATTTTATGCTACATTAAAATGGCATTTTTCTGGAGTGATATTTTACATTTCTGATAGGTAGGAGTGAATGCCTTGGTGCACTCAGCAACATTCTGTTTTTTTCAGTGAAGATTTCTGTTAGTGACAATTCATCCATAATTTTATTTAGGAAAAAAAAAAAAAAAGCAATGTCAGCCAGGACACAGGTGTATACATCCTTTTTCTAAACCAGAGTGATAAGAAAATTTAACACTGTTAATAACTTATAAATTCAGGCAGATGGAACTTCAATTTAATGCTTTCTGAATGCCACATTCTACAAACATTCATGCTAAATGAAAACCTGTGCTTTGCAGAAAGAACAATTTTTTTATCTAGTAATTTAAAATTGGCTTCTTTTTAAAAGCTGACATTGTTGACATCATCTGCTATGTGTATGTTTTATTTCTGTTAGAAGGATTTTGATCCCATATATCTATTTTGTGATCATTTTTTCTTTCCTATTTTATTTGTGATTAAAAATCTATTAATATTTAATTAAAATTCTTAAAATTGAAATTACCCAATAATCTAATAAGTTTAAATCTTATTTTTAGCATAGGTAATTTATTTAAACATCATATTATTTTATTTAAAAACTAGAGGCCTTGTGCACGAATTCATGTACCAGTGGGGTCCCTCAGCGTGGCCTGCGTGATCAGATCGAAACCAGCTCTCTGACATCCCCCAAGGGATCCCAGATTGCGAGAGGATGCAGGCCAGGCCGAGGGACCCCACCGGTGCATGATCGGGGCCGGAGACAGATGCAGGAGGTTGGCCCGCAGGGAAGGGACCACGGGAGGGTTCCAGGGTATATCCGGACCATCTCGCTCAGTCCCAATCAGCCGGACCCCAGCAGCAAACTAACTTACCAGTCAAAGCATCTGCCCCCTGGTGGTCAGTGAACATCATAGCGAGTGGTTGAGCAGCCTTAGCATATCATTAGCATATTATACTTTGATTGGTTGAACCGCTGACTGGTTGACCGGACACTTAGCATATTAAGCTTTTATTATATAGGATCATATTTACTGCTTCAGGGGAAAAAAAGCCAGAGCATTCACTAAAATGTTTATGCCCAGATGCAGAAATGGGTCACATGGATGCTCCTGATATACACTGTTCTTGGCTCATGTTAAGTCTTCCATTAATGTTTTGTTAATAAACATCTGAGCATATACAGTACACTTTTATTAAAGACTCTAAAATCTGATAGAAATTGCCATTTATAAAAATGTATCAATCTTAAGCACATTTATATAATTTGAATAAACAAGTAAAATTATGAGTTATTCATTTTAAAATGGCTTATCTACATAGAAAAGGAAGATGGTAAAATATAAAGAACATGAATCAAGATGAAGAGGCTCCTTAGAATTTTCAGGACAACCCTCAGTTTTTTCCTCACTTGGCATATTTTTATGTACCAATTAAAACATTTAAAAAAGCCATTTACTCATTTAGTAAAATTATTTTATTTGTTACTAGAGATTTAAGTTCTGCCCTAGTTGTGGAACATATTTGAAGCATAATTATTGGTAAATCAGATTATTTTCAAACTTTTTATTTCTTTTAAAAATAATGGTAGTGTGATTATTGAAACAATGTGTCCAGTGCATTAAATATTTTATTTTTTAAAATATATTTTTATTGACTTCAGAGAGGAAGGGAGAGAGATACAAATATCAATGATGAGAGAGAATCACTGATTGCTGCCTCCTGCACGCTCCATACTAGGGATCAAACCCACAACCCAGGCACATGCCCTCACCAGGAATTGAACCATGACCTCCTGGTTCATAGTTGATGCTCAGTCCGGCTGGGCAAAATATTTTATTGATAAAATAATACTACAATAGTAAATTGATTTTATTTAAGACAATATGCCACTAGCAAAAGGAAACAAATTACATTAATATGCACCCAGGCATGAACAACACTGCTGTTAGCAAATTAAATGAAGAGATCAAGTTCCTCATTAGACCAGTTCTTATTTGGAACTTTGAATACACACTACTCAGCTTTTCCTTTGCTGTTTTAAAAGATACATTTAGGAAGTTTGTGTCTCTTGAAAGGAGCATTTAGCTATGAGAAATACCAAATCAACTCTTTCATTACATGTAAAAAAAACTCCCTTTTTAAAAGACAATCTATTAACTACGTTAATCTTCAACAAGTAATGCCACATGTAACTCCAATAATTGCAAGGCTTTAGGTTTTATGCTATATCTAGTCTCATAAACTAAACTTATAATGTTATATTTGCAAACATTTGAAAATAATTTTCTTTCTCTACTTTTTTATCCCATCCGCCTACCGTAGTACTTAAGTTTTACTAATTAAAACAAAACAGAACAAAAACCTGGCCAAGAAAATTTACATAGAATTTGGATAAATTAAATTGTAAAGATAGGTCTCAGAAATTCAAGTACACCAAAATATCCATTTCTTGTAAGTCATGCCCACAATAGTTATATTAAGAGAAGACATACAAAAAAACTTAAGTCAAGTACTAAGAAACTGAAATAAATATAAAAACATTTTCTAGAACTATCCAAATAAAGTACTGTGGTCAATGAAAAAAATAGATCTTGGGATAGCTGGATGTCTATTTTCTCTATGTAATTAATATTAGTTCAGAGATAAGGAATTAAATAAAAATACATACATTATCAGTACATTCAAACTTTAGATATCAGGATTCTAATTTAGGAAGTATTGGCAGAAGGAAAGTTAGATAATCTAGCAGTGATTTTTGTACATTCTAATTCTAAAATGTATTTTTACCATGTCCTCTAATGTAACCACTACTATTAACATGAACCAAGTTCTGATCATAATTTATTGGATTGCCTTTTTAACAGATTTTACTATTTAGACTCTTTTCCATCTCTTATGACAGAGCAGTCTGAGGGATTGCTATAAAATGTAAAAAAATGATCCTGTCATAGTTCCCCGTTAAAATCCTCCACTGAGTTTAATTAGATATAAAATAATGCTGGAATTCTTTACCACTATAGTCATATGGCAGAAGAATGAAAGTTAATCTACAGAAATAATAAAATAAAAATTTTAAATTTTAGGGAGGGAGATATAAAATTATTTTTATATCGTTCAGCTTATGTTAAGTTATGCTGAACTGATAGTGAACACTATCAATAGTTTAAAAGCACACATTTTAATTTCTCAATGACAACACATGAATTTGGGTACTTTTTATTTATTCTGGTATCCAGCTAAGGAGACATTCTCATCTGTGTGTGCTATACTACTAAAGATGCCTAGTACTAAAATCTAAACTATTGAAACCCTCCTGAATGATATTATATTTTAAAATTATGTTTCTTAGGTATATGCTTATCTTCTGACTACATAGTTTGAAATATCTTCAACTAATTCTCTTTGTTTTGATCAAAATCCACAAGCTAAAAGTCTCACTATGAATGATTATGTCCCTTAAGGGTAGAGTTAGGGACCATCATATCCACACAGTGCTTTATTCATAGTGTTTCCTTTTGGTATACAGGACAATACTCCAACCAGGCCAGGGCAATGGTGTAAATTTTAAATCACACAAAATATACTGTAAAATGATGAAATAATGAAAATAGGAATAAGTGCCCTAACCGGTTTGGCTCAGTGGATAGAGCGTCGGCCTTCGGACTCAAGGGTCCCAGTTTCGGTTCCAGTCAAGGGCATGTACCTTGGTTGTGGGCACATACCCAGTGGGGACTGTGCAGGAGGCAGCTGATCGATGTTTCTCTCTCATCGATGTGTCTAACTCTCTATCCTTCTCCATTCCTCTCTGTAAAAACTCAATAAAATATATTTTAAAAAAAAAGAAAATAGGAATAAGTGTCCTAATAGTGTCTCTCAGCTGGAAAATACTGTGCTATAGCATTAGGGAATTCTGGAGGGAAGTTGGGAACCTAATATCCAGAGACACGAAAAGAAAGCAAACTTGTTGATTCAGGTCAATATTGAGAAACTCCATTTTGAACAACTCTTACTGTTTTCAGGATAAGATGCACAGCATATTAACCCAGTGAGAACAAAGACTGATCTAGGTAAAACTAGATTGGTGCAGAATTACGAGGTAGGCAGTTAGACAGACATGGCCAGAACAAGGATGAGGGGCCAGGTATAGGAGGTTACCAGGGCGGCAAGGCCCAGGTGCCTAGCAGTGGGGAAAACAAGGACCTCACACCCAGGGAAACCCTTCCTCCCCAAGCATACCGCTGGCCATGTGGTTTAGACCCCCCGACCCTTCATATCCCTGGTCATGCTGTTCAGACTCTCCCCTGACCTTCCCTCCCCTGGCATACTGCTAGTCATATGGGTTTGACCCACTTAGCGGGGGAACAAACAAGGAGGTGTGGAGAATAGCCCTTAAGCAGTAAGCCTCCAGGACAATAAGGTTCTGACCTGTATCTAATACATCCAGATATCAGTTGCGATTCAGCTCCAGACCCAGAAAAACAACAAAATCAAACAACACCACAGCTGACAGCAGCACCAGCTGTGTTGGATAATGACCCCCTGTCTGGCACTAACCTATCAGTGGAGACCATGACCCTGAAGGACACACCTAGAAAGGTAATACATATTCTTTTGAGATCCTCCCCTGGGACCTCCCCTAAAATCCCCATCCTTAAAAGCCAAGTGGCTCTCTCTCTGGAGCACACCCTCACCTTTCCCCACCCCCTTCCCTCAGGCGTGTTTTCCTTGCTTCCCTCTTTCTACTAAGTTCCAAGGGCTCTCCTTTTGCCTCTGTAATTAGTTTCCTGAGCCCATTTCTTCTATGGTTCACTTCTACCTCTCTGACTTTCTAAATAAACTTTTTTTTTTTTTTTTTTTTTTTTTTTTGCATTTGAGTCTTGCCTCTGAATTCTTTCTTAGCCAGAACTCAAGAACTGAGATTGCTGAACCAAGGTCAATTTGCTGGTAACAACTGGTGCCAACCTTGTGACAATATCACTTTTATTCTCTTCAATATTATTCCTTACTGTATGATTCCTGTCATACAGATATACATTCAAAAAGGTGAAAATATTAATCTCTTCATATATTTCGCAGTGAGCTTCAAGGATGTCCTCTGATGATTGAGGGAAATGACACAGAAAAAGAAAAAAGCTAGAGTCAATGTTAATATGTCTTCTCATTAGAATGCATGGATCTCTTCCCCATTGTAGGTTTTGCTTCTGGCTATACACATTAGATAACACTTTTATTCAGTGCACTTGTAGGATATGTCTTAGTGGACTTTTTTTTTTTTTTTTTTTTTTTTTTTTGAAGATCACATTCTGATGAATCACTGTGTGGAAAAGTGTAATTTGTTTTGTTCAGTATGAATTTTGTCTATGAAATAATACTTTCTTATTTTTATGCTGAAGGCATAAAACTGGTACATTTGATCTTTACCCACATAGTTTGGTGGTTGCTAAATTTAATTTGTATAGAAAATATAATTTTTACAGGTGAATATGTATTATTTTTTAAAAATTCTATTTAGCACTCGGGATAAATCTCTGATATAAACTCAAAGTAAAGATAAATGTCAAGTTGGATATTCTATAAAATGCTAAATGCTCAATGAAATATAATCTTGGTACCTATATATATCCTCAGTCATTAGAAGAATGTATTTTTGGTACTATATCTTAGAATTCAGTGTAAACTGTGACTATGACAGGGGAGTTTTGAAAAGCAGTCAGGGAGAGGTGATTTGGGACTTCTCTCAGAAAAAGTGATTGGAGTGAATTCAGTAGAATTTTACATCATATAGGTATTGCTTATATCATGAAGGGGGACGAAACTGGTGGGGTGTGAAATAAAAAGAGAGGGGCAACTAAAGACAAGACTATTGACAACATGAAGTTCACTAATATTAGCTGCTAATTCAAGAATACTTTTTTCTTTGAATTATTTATCAAAATAATAATTATCAAAAACTTGTTTTCAGGCAATTCGGATACAGTAATATGTCAGGTATGCCTTTCTTCAAGGGATTCACACTGCAATTCTAGGTATAAAAAGTCAACTGCTAATTCTCCTAGAATAAAGTAAGTTCTGAGGTGGATGCAAATACAGAGTATTATGGGATGACCTAAGACAGTCCCCAACCATCTCAGAAAAGATGGCATATACCTGAGTGCTGAAAGCCAAGTAGAAGCTAATTAAAGAATGAACTCAGAAAAGCTGCTTCTGGCAGAGGGAATACAGTGTATAAATTTGAGTCACAAGAAACTTAACAAAAAGTAAACATGGGAGGGTTGATAAGCAAATCAGCAAGATCACGGGCAGCCATGCACGCATTCTTATTAGTTTGGAGGCAATTGGCAACGCTTGACAAAATGTATCCTCCTTGAAGATTAATCTCGTAACTTGAGAAACACAAATTGGTGGGCATAGCCAAGGTCCCTGAAGATGATACGGGAATTTTGGACTGGAACTGTGGGGTGCCCCCTGGGCAGGATGGCTTTTCCTGGGCTCTTTGTCTGTTGGAGTCGAAGAATGAAACCACGGATGGAAGATGGTATAGTAAAGGTGGAAAAAGCACAGACTCACATGTGGGGAAGAGTCCTACTGAGTCCCTTTCCCCTACAGTTTGTAAAGGCTGCAGATCTTTGTGCTTTGATATCCCCTCTGATTGGTCACTATTCCCTTAGATTGGTTACTATAGCAACTCCTGAGCTTAAACCTCACGAGAAGTACATGAAGTTCCCTCCTTCCTCTCCCTAATTATTCTCCTATTTCCTTTGGGCTATCTTCCTCCTTCTTTATTTTGTAAATATAGACCTTTTGCTACTCCCAGCTCCCTTGTCTTATGGAAATGTACCCTTTTGCAGCTCTGTAGCCCTGTGCTTTGTCCATGGACCCTTTAATTAAAAAAAATTTCCTAAACCTGCCTATTTCACCCCTAAAAACTCCTTTCAAAGATAAAAGCTTTAGTTTACCACTGGTATTTCATCAGATTTCTTCCTTCTTCTTTGAAATTGTGCAAGATTATATTTAAGTAGATGGCTCATAAGAATAAGACAAATGAAAAGAAAACTATATAGAAAAAGCGAAAAAAATAACATCTGGCTCTCTGTCTTTGGTTTTTAGCTTCACTATTAACATTTGAATATATTCCAGCTTCAAAGCTGCTATTTATTTTGGGGATTTGAAGTTGCTTATTATACCACTATTCTCTATGTTTTGTGTTCCATTTGAGGAATTGAAGCTTGAACTAAAATGATAATTTTATTTACTGGAAAATCTAGATTTGCTGAATTTCAAGGCCAAGGCTAACAAGAGCTCTCAGGAGCTGTACCCCCAAATTGAACTTGCCTATGTACCCAAAGACATAGTAGTGTCTGACTTACCATACTCACACTACAACAAAGGCCTTCTCAGGTAGGCTTCTCTGAAGAAAATACTTAGTGGAGCATGTTGTTTGTGGTATGGACATTGTTCATCTACAAATATTTGTGTTTAATGACTGATAATGAAAATTATTAATGCAATAATACGTTCATTTAATCATAGCGGGTGCCTTTGTCTACCAGGGTTCTGGATGGGTAAAAGATAACATACAGATACAATGTAGAATAGGTTAAATTGAAGTTATTTTATCCTAAGTTGTATTTGGAAATATTAGTATAAATTCACAAATCTTTTTGTGTAATACATTTCCTGTAACTATCCATAGAAATGCTTAGAAACAATGAAAGAAGCCCTTTCTAAGAAGTATACAGTGTCAAAGATCACTGCTAGTGTCCAGATTATGGTCTGGATATATCATTTTCAACCAAAAAAAAAAAATAAAAAAGAAAAAAGAAACACAAAAACAGGGTTTCCCATAAAAACCATGTATTTATTCTATGTTTGGGACAGAACATGAATAAGATGAGTCTGGAGCATTTTGATTACCACTGAAGTTATAAGCACTATGAAGGTCTTACCAGAAAGACTCAAGAGAAAACTTGAAGCAGCAGTCATTGGGAAAAGACGGAAATTTGCACATCAAAAATTTGAGTTGTCAGCTGAGGCTTAATCAACCAAGCTCCCTGAGACCGGTCCTTCTGAAGATTTGAGCAGTATATTTCCATGACTGCCAAAATAAACAACTTTGGCTTATCTTAAGAATATAAAGTTGGTTTAACATTTAAAACTTATGAAATGAATTTCATTGTATTAACAGAAGGAAAATATAGAAATACATAATTTTATTTATATATATGTACTTTTTGAAAATTACTACATTTTCTTTGTTCACAGAAGATATCATTGCATGTATAAAATATCATGAGAAATCTATAAAAGGTATTGGAAAATATAATTTTGTTTAACAAATTCATAAGATAACAGATCGATAGACCAAATCAAGTGCAGTTTGTAGACAATAGCCATAAAAAAATAGAAAATAAAAATCAATTCTATTGACAATATCATCCAGAAATATGACCTATATAAAGTTATCAGTATTTATGCTAGTACTGTATACATAAAACTAAGAAACATTGCTGAGAGTAATGAAATATGACCTAAATAAATGGAGTGATAAACCTTTTTTTAAGAATTATAATCCTCAGTCTTGTTAAGATGTCAATTCTTTTCAAGTGAATTTACATAGATTCAATGCAATCTAAGCAAAAGCTCAGCAGGATTGTTATTGGAAAAGCTGACACTAATTCTAAAATTTATAGTTAAGCGTAAAGGACCTAAACTACATAAACAATTTTGAAAAAGGAATTTGGAGGAATTACAGTGCCTGATTTTAAGACTTCCTGTTAAGTTATACTAACTATATAAAGAATATGTAAGAATAGAAATAAAATCCATGGTGTGGAATACAGAGACCATGAATATAGGAAAGATAGGAAGAATATAGAAAAACATACGAAATATATTTGTGGGGTAAAAAAAGGAAAGCTTAGTAAAACATCTTTGTAATGTTAAGTTGGACAAGGATTTTGTAAATAGGACCCAAAATGTATTGTGTTCAAAATTATAATATAATTTATCTAACCTTATTAGTCATCTTCTATAAGACACCTTTTAAAAATGAAATGTAAATATTATATGGAGAGAAAATAGTTGACATAGATTATTAAACAAAGGACTTGGGTACACACTTCATAAGATCTCTACAACTTCAAGATGATTAATGATCCAGTAAAAAGGGGGCAAATATTTGAATAAACACTCACCCTAAGAAAATATATGAATATCTTGTAATCATATGAAGAGACACAACATTAACAGTCATCAAGGAAATGCAAATTAAAACCACAATGAGCCCTAGCCAGTTTGGCTCAATGACTAGAGCATAGGCCTTCAGACTGAAGGGTCCCAGGTTCAATTCCAGTCAAGGGCAGTACCTCAGTTATAGGCTCCAACTGGGCAGGGCCCTGGTAGAGGTGCATGCAGGAGGCAACCAATCGATGTGTTTCTCTCACATTGATATTTCTTTCTATCTTTCCCTCTCTCTTCCACTCTCTCAAAATCAATGAGAAAATGTCCTTGGGTGAGTATTAAAAAACAAAACAAAAACCACAATGAAATACCAATACACCACCACTAGAATGGTTAAAATCAAGACTTGTCAAGTATTGGTGAAGATGTGGAATAGTTTATTATCTCATACATTGCTAGTTAGAGCATAAAAGGGTTTGGAAATTTATAAACTTAAATTGCTCACATAATGAAGTAGTTTCACTTTTGGGTATTTACCAAGAGATATGCAAACTGTATATATAGAGTGACTTGTACACAAATGGTCATATTGGTTTTATTTATAAAAGTTTCAACTAGAAAAAATACAAATACCTATCAATCAAGTGAATGAATAAACATTGTGATGTATACTTAGTAATCCTATCTAATAAAGAAGGAATATGCAAATTGACCATCACGCCGTCACAAAGATGGCGGCGCCAATGGCCACAAGATGGTGGCGCCCAGTCCCCTCAGCCCCGCCAGAGTCCCATAGTCCTTTCAGCCAAGCCAGGGGGGTGTTAGGCACAAGGTGCGGCCGGACCCGCCCTCAGCCCCCCAGCTGACCAGGGCCGGCCCGAGGCGCAGGCAAGCCTCATAGGGCAGCTTCCCAGCCTATGCCTGAGGTGCAGCAAGCCTTGGATGTTGGCTGCCCAGCTGCCTAAGGTGAGCCCGAGGCGTAGCAAGCCTCGGATGTTGGCTGCCCAGCCACCTAGGGAGGGCCTAAGGAGCAGGCAAGCCTCGGATGGCAGCTGCCCAGCCGCCCAGGGCTGCCTGAGGCTCAGGTAACCAGGGCCGGCCGAAGCTTGCACTGCCGGAAGTGGCAGCAACAGAGGCGTGATGGGGGCTTTGCCTTCCCCTGATCGACAGGTCGCCTCCCGCCCCTGAGGGCTCCCAGACTGTGAGAGGGGGCAGACTGGGCTGAGGAACCCCCCTCTCCAGTGCATGAATTTTCATGCACTGGGCTTCTAGTATAAAGTAATAAAATGTTATTAAACACACAAAAAAAGATGAATCTCATAAATGGCCTGCTGAGTGAGAAAAAAAAACAGATATGAGTATAACCTCTATAATTTTACTCATATGAATTTTTAGATGGGCAAAACTAATCTTTAATCAGAGAAAGTAGAACAGTTGTTACCTCAGGCTGAAAAATAGGATGCAAAGCATGAGGATAATTTAAAAAAATCCTTCTGGGGTAACAGAAATATTTTATAATATTTATTAAAACGGTAGCTCCAAAATTAAATGTTTTGATACTTCAAAGTGTATAAAGAGACTAAAAACACCAGAAACAAAAGGATGTATACTGAAATCAGTTGGAAAATAATTGACTATTACACATGCATACACACACAGTGGTTGTTTCTGAAACCCTACTTGACACACATACCAACAGGAATTACAGATGAATTGGGTAGCGATACAACCCATTTCGATAATTTCATCAGCCATATCATTCAACTACCTGCAATCAGAAGAAATATGGTAACTTTAAATCTAAAAAACACGTGCCAAATTATCCTTAGAGAAGGCATTTAAATAATCCCTTAAACTTAAAAAGTAAGGTAAAATAAGGAGTACAATGCCAAATGCATGCATATTTCTTAAGGTTTAAAGAAAATTTAATTCCAGTTCTTTCAGGTGCCAGCTATTACTAGTCCTGCTAGCATCCAAACCCATCTCCTTTCTCAGAGTTCTAAGATAAAACACTGAGATTCCTGCACTATTGCTGATACATCAATAGAAAATGTTGAGAAGCACTGACAAAGGTCAAAATTAAATTACATGTGGGGTGGATAAGACTCAGTTCATCATACAAAGCAAAATAGATGAATTTGACTCCAAAAAAAATTAAAGAACTATATATCAACATCACTTGGGACAAATAAAACAAATAACACACTAGAGGGAAAATTCCCTTGGGCTCTCCCGTTGCTTCTCCTATGCCCTTCCTTGTTTCACTGTCCTCCGTGTGTTTTTTGCTGTGGCCAATAAATTCTGGCTTGCTTTGTTGCACGTTTTCTCCTGACTGAAATCTTCCTTCAAGAAGACAAGAACAGAGGTCTCGTCCTCTTGCCGGTAACACTAACAATAAAATGAACATATAAATCACTACACAGTAAGTCCATGTATTAGTGATATAATGGGTGCATAGCAGGTAAAAATACCCTAATATTGGGATTAAAAAAGTACAATAAAAATAATGAGTCAGAGTATAATATCTACAATTATCAGCACTAATATATATATTTTTTTAATTTTATAATTTCTTTAATATTTTAAAAAATTGATTGTATAGTAATATGTGTTCAACTGCAACTTTCAGACAACTTGTGAGTTAAGCACATTTGAGAAAATGCCTTTCCTGATCAGCAAATAAACACAACCTGACAACTGGAAAGAACTGTACTTAGTAATGTTAGTCAATGCCATAAACTGCAAATGTTTAATGGTTAAGAGGGTTATTTCTTAAGTCCATAATGTTGAAAATAGATTTGCTTTTCTTTGTATCACTACCTCCTATTGGTGATTCGGAAATTAAGCATCTTTTTATACTGGGGCCTTGCCGTAGTCAACACATGCCTTGAAATTCACGATGTGCATCTACTAAGTAGACAGGAGGGGACATAGTAAAGTGATTAATGTGGGAAGGTTTGATGGCCAAGGTCTAAAAGTTGTGCATGTATTTTCTGTTCATTCATGATTGATTATATTAGCCACATGGCTGTATTTAATGTCAAGTATGGATAATTTATTGCACAATGTATCATTGAAGAAAACAAATGGCATCTAGCAATCTCTCCCACCAGATTTTCAAATCCATCTATCCTTACATTAAAATTTGTATCTATAAACAAATAAAATTAAATAATTAAATGAAATTCTAGTATAAAACAATACAATAAAAAATAGAAAAAAATGCTAAACTAGCTCGGCTGGCATGGCTTGGGGGTTGAGCGTTAACCTATGAAGCAGGAGGTCACAGTTGGATTCCAAGTCAGGGCACATGCCTGAGTTGTGGGCTCAATCCCCAGTAGGGAGTGTGCAGGAGGCAGCTGATCAATGATTCACTCTCATCATTGATGTTTCTATCTCTCCCTCTCATTTCCTCTCTGAAATAAATAACAATATTTTTAAAAATTCTAAACCACAAGGCATGCATACAGGTTATATGTAATGAAATAACAAACAGTAGATTTCTAATACAGAAAAATAAGTGGCAGAGATCAGTAAATGATACATTCAAAATAATAAGGAATGTTCAACAGGAAATCTAAGGACAACTAAACTAACATTTTAAAGTAATGATGAAGTAAAAACGAAGATACTGATGGCTTCCAGAGCCTCCTAGAAAGAAGGGCTAAACATGCTCTTCACCAAAAGGAAGAAAACAAGAAAGAAATGTGAGCAAATGATTTAGTAAATCTAAATCATAATTAACTGCAGAAGTAGTTGAATATGTGATGCATGTATTTTGAGACCATATTATCCTTATGATTGCTCAATTTATTGCAATCATAAGGATAATATTTATTGTAAGAGAAATTACAATAAATGTAGGTTAATACAAACCTAATATGATAAAGAATCTCTCCCTATATTATTTGATTTTGACAAATGCTGACTATACTTTATGGTCTCTTACACATACGAAGTGTCTTCCTATCTAATAAAACCCTAATATGCAAATAGACCGAAAGACGGAACAACTGAACAACCGGTCACTAGGACGTGCGCTTACCAAGTTCTGGTGATCCCAGGCATTCCTTGGGCTTTATAGCAGTATAACGGCAACCTCTGCCTCCAACTTCAAACTGTCTTCCTGTGTGACTTTTTGTGTACTACATGCTTCTTATAAGGACACCACTCATAAGACTTAGAGCCCTATGGTAAGATATGTACACATATAATACCTTAATAAAAAAAAAAAAGACTTAGAGCCCTTATGCTGTTGCTTCAAGCCATTGAACCTGAAATGAGATGCTGAAAGTTCTACTTTGGGCTTCCAAACAAAAATATAAATAATTTATAAAAGCCATGCACTGCCTGTGCCTCCTTTAATCTGTTAGTCTTAGGTAGCAGAAATAACACCCCATTTGATTTCTTCAATGTTGAGTAAAAGGGAAAAAGATGGATTGTATTTCCAATGATCATAAAGAAGTCAAGGACACTTTAACTTTCTTAGTTGCTTTCAATAAGATAGAATATGGATGAAAATTAATGATAATTACAGTGATTGAATTCTATGCTGGTATGCCTTTCCATGACTATGAGAAATGTTAAAATTTGCAATTAGAATTTTCTCTCTGAAAGGATATTATCACTAAGGGCAAACGTGTATTGGGTCATTTTCAGCTGTACTGCTGAGTTTCAGTTATATTGGCATCCATCTTCAATGTGTGATCATAACCCTAAAGCATAAATCCAGACCTTAAGATTTCAGATCAATTTAAAACCTCTTTTCTTTTCTAATGCTGCTAAACTATATGAGAAATCTGGCATCTTTTCCTTTGCTAAATTCCTATATTCATTAGTAGAGAAAAAATGTTCCTGTAATAAAAAAACTACTAAATACCTTATTTTCCATAGATGTTTCCAAATCATTATTCTCTTTATGGGGTGATTCAGTTTTGTTAATGTTCCATGGGGCAGTAGAAATAATATAATAATATACCTTTTTTATATATGAAATGGATACTAACCTTCAATTCTCGTTCTCATCAAGATTCTTTATTGTCTATTTTAAGCAGGTTTTTAAAATACCCCAAGAAGCCATGCTCTTTGCAGCTGTCTAAAACGGTAAACCGTATCCTTCATCTCATTTATCTTGGACATATTGCTCTAGTCTACTGAATTTATTATCTCATGATATAAATGTCCAGAGATAAAGATACCAACATATTCAAGCAAGAATAAAGTAAACAAAAATTGGATCAATGTTTGCCAAAATTAGCACAAAGTGTAAAATATAGTATAGATGTGCAATTTGAAAGTTTATTGCCATGTAATCCTTATTAATTATAAAGGGGAAAACAACTTTACAGTTGAGAAATCTGTCATTCATCAACTTAACCAAGCATACAAAGTTAATATGACTAGTAATGACTCAAATTAACAACATCCACCTATCTAATAAAACCCTAATACTTAAATAGACCAAACGGTGGAACAACCGAACAACTGAACAACCAGTTGCTATGAAGTGCGCTGACCAAGTTCTGATGATCCCAGGCATTCTTGTGGTAAACCATCACTTCTGTACTCTTATGAAAAATACATAACAAATCAGGAGAAAACACAACATACACTGTCATTAAAGGACATTCTAAAGTTTTCAGCTCAGGAAAAGCAAAGAAACAATGAGGAACTGTGTTGGAAGAGATTAGGGAGAAATGACAACTAAATGCATTATTTGATCCTAAATCAGATTCTGGACTAGGAAAAGGAAATTAGTTGGACAATTCAAATAATTTGAATAAGATTGACAGATTAGTTATTTGTATTGTGCCAATTCAGTTTTCAGGGGTTTAGAATTGGCTATATGACAGTAAGTTTTAAAGAAACTGAATGAAAGATATATGAAAATTCTTTGAAATATTTTGTATATCTGATTTTATTTTAAAATAAAAACTTTAAAAAAGCATTGATAACATAAAGATTGTGACAGATATTAGACTTTTTAAATAAAACTGGGGATAAGCATAAACAAAATTGTAGTGCTTTTTCATTTTAAAACCATTATCTTAAAATATAAAATCATCCCTAACGGGTTTGGTTTAGTGCAGCGGTAGTCAACCAGTGGTCCATGGACCACTGGTGGTTCGTGAGGTCTGAAAGGTTGGCGACCACTGGCTTAGTGTATAGAGCTTCAGCCTACGAACTGAAAGGTCCTGGGTTTGATTCCATTCAAGGGCATGTACCTCAGTTGCAGGTTCCTCCCTGGCTGGGCCATGGTCAGGGCACATGCGGGAGGCAACCAATCAATGTGTTTATATTACATTGATATTTATCTCTGTCTTTTCCTCTCTATTCCACTCTCTCTAAAAAATCAATGGAAAAATATCCTGCACCCTCTCCATTCCAGGACCCCTCAGGGGATGTCTGACTGCCAGTTTAGGCCCAATCCCAGGTATCAGGCCTAAACCAGCTGTCAGACATCCCTCTCACAATCCGGGACCTCTGGCTCCTAACTGCTCACCTGCTTGCCTGCCTGACTGCCCCTAACTGCTGCCCTGCCAGCCTGATCACCCCTAACCACCTCTGCCTGCCGGCCTGATCGCCCCTAACTTCCCCCCCCTGCCAGCCTGGTTGCCCCCAACTGCCTGCCCGCCGACCTGGTCATCCCAAATGCCCCCTCTGCCAGCCTGGTCGCCTCATGCAGCCTTCTGTTCAGTCGTTTGGTCATCACACACTAACCCCTCTGCAGGCCTGGTTGCCCCACACAGACTGCTGTTTGGTCGTCCTTCTGGTCATTTAGGTCGTGATGGCCCCTTGCTTTTTATACATTAGCATTATATATACATATATGTACATGTGTGTATGTTATTCTGGAACAAGTAAAAGATAGAGGTTTGATGAGAACTTTAGAGAAAATGAAGATTCAATTACGAAAAAGGCAATAAAGGAATAAAGAATGTGATGACTACGCTATAGCCACAAGGTTTGCTGAAATGACTATGATTATTACTCAAAATAAAAATGAATAGCTACAGCAATATAGATGACTCTTCTCAGAGATGGAAGAGCAAACTTGGCATCAAAATCCTTCCACCGAAAGACTAACAGAGAAAAGTGCATTGATTGTTTAACTAGTGTGACAGACAACATCACACTCTGAGGGTGACTATAAAAATGATCCAGAAGTTTCAGAACCAGAATTATAAATGAAGGTGAGATTACAAAGACAATCAAAGCTACAACACTATAAAAAGATAAACTGAATTTAAACAATTTCTAAATGATATAAATGAGGAGAGATGATGGAAGTGGTTTACTTGCTAAATTATTCATTAATATTATATTAAGATATTCAATTATTTGCTTTAACAAAATTCTTCTATCTTTCTCTCTCCTTACTCCCTCCTTCCCTCCCTCCTACCCCCCCCCCATTGTAGTCAAGTAAGTTTATAAATCTAATAGATTTTTATATGAAAAATAACAAAAGAAATAAACTGCAGTAAATCTTAAAGAATAAAATTTATTTCTGGAAGATATTCAAGCAAGAAGCAGTAATTAAGTTTTGTTCTCTAGAACATGAAAACAATGTCTTATAAAGTTGTGGTTGATTCTCTAACACAGGACTAAGTGATAGATAACCTCATTTGTATGCCAGTTATATATTTTGCTTGTCTTTACCTGAGGAATCCCATAACAATTTGGCTTCTTATAAATAAATAGCTTACAAGAAATTATATTTTCAGTGATTTAGGAAGTTCAAACACAGTCAACCTTAAATATTCGAAGGTCAGTCTTTCAAACAAATTAATTGAATTATTTTAAATTACAAAGTGCATAGATTCTTTGAACTGATGAAAACTAATCTGGTAAAAATTCTGCCTTGTTTTTCTCTTTCAATTTGTTTTCTTTTCAAGTGCTATTATATAAATTAACTGGAAATATATTTGAAAAAAATTATATATTCATGCATACAGCTTATTTTATCAAATAGCTATATGTATTACTCAAATTATCTTTTATTTTAAACTTTCTTCTGATCTCAAGATTTATAGGCTATTACCAGACCTAAACAAGGTGTGTATGTATTTTCCTCTAAGTTGATGTACATTTAGCATTCTCATTTGTTCTATTGCCTGAAATGAAGTTATAAACACCTGAACTTAATTTTATTTTAAAGAAAGTGTTATCTCAATGGAGTTTGAATTTGTCAATCAAATCTATCTCTTTTTCTTCCCTTGTTCTTAAAATAACTTTTCTTCTCTAAACTTCTACATTGAGCCAAAATATGCAATCACTATGCAAAAGCTTACCATTTATGTAATAAGTGAAAAAGCAGAAGAAACATTCAATGTTATAATTAATTTTATTATAAGACAAATATTCTGAAATGCATTTTTAAAGAACTGCTTTACATTGTTTTTTTTTTTAATTTAAAATTAGAGTAGAATAATAAAATAAAATATTTGGCATATATGTTAAAACTATAAGTTCTTATAATGTACACAATAATAATTTTTTAAAATATATTTTTATTGATTTCAGACAGAAAGGGAGAGACAGAAACATCAATGATGAGAGAGGATCATTGATTGGCTGCCTCCCGCATGCCCCTCACTGGGGATCAAGCCCTCAACGTGGGCATGTGCCCCCAACTTGAATCTAACCTGGGACTCCCTCAGTCCGCAGGCTGACGGTCTATCCACTGAGCAAAACCAGATAGGGCCACAATAATAATTTTTAAAAATATATTTTATTGATTTTTTTACAGAGAGGAAGGGATAGGGAGAAAGAGTTAGAAACATTGATGAGAGAGAAACATCAATCAGCTGCCTCCTGCACACCTCCTACTGGGGATGTGCCCGCAACCAAGGTACATGCCCTTGACAGGAATCGAACCTGGAACCCTTGAGTCTGCAGGCCGATGCTCTATCCACTGAGCCAAACCAGTTAGGGCCACAATAATAATTTTTTAATAAATCTGTGCCTCAGCATGTTTTGCTTCTTAATTTAATGGCCAGAATCATCCACAGTTAAATAATTTTCTACATAAACGTCTATTTTCATATATAAATAAATCTTCTATATAAATCTATAACTATACACACATGCATAGAAAATTATAGTAATACAATAAAATATGCTCTTCATAGGTTTCAGAAGCTTTTCTTCCCTTTGAGCACTAAACAACGAATGTATTTCAGATCACTAATACATATATGTATCTAATTCTTTTGAATTATTATTTTTATTGTAATGAGTATAATTAACTTTATTTTCATATTTTATTTTATTTTTTTCCCCAATTTTTTAAATAAGGTATTATATGAGTACATATCTTACCATTGCCCCCCCCCACACCCCACTCCCATATATGCCCCCACCCCCCAGAGTTTTGCATCCATTGGTTATGCTTATATGTATGCATACAAGTCCTTTGATTGATCTCTTATCTCCCCCACCTCTCCCTAACCTTCCCCTTGTAATTTGACAGTCTGTTTGATGGTTTACTGTCTCTGTATCTATCTTTTTGTTCAAGTTTATAATGTTCTTTATTATCCATAAATGAGTGAGATCATGTGGTATTTTTCTTTCATTGACTGACTTATTTCACTTAACATAATGTTCTCCAATTCCTCCCAGGTTGCTGCAAATGATGAGAATTCCTTCTTTTTTATGGCAGCATAGTATTCTATTGTGTAGATGTACCACAGTTTTCTGTTCCAGTCATCTGCTGACGGGCACCTAGGCTGTTTCCAAATCTTAGCTATGGTGAATTGTGCTGCTATGAACATAGGGGTGCATATATCCTTTCTAATTGGTGTTTCTAGTTTCTTTGGATATCCCAGGAGTGGGATTACTGGGTCAAATGGGAGTTCCATTTTCAGTTTTTTGAGGAAACTCCATACTGTTCTCCACAGTGGCTGCACCAGTCTGCATTCCCACCAGCAGTGCACGAGGGTTCCTTTTTCTCCGCATCCTCACCAACACTTGTCGTTTGTTGATGTGTTGATGATAGCCATTCTGACAGGTGTGAGATGGTACCGCATTGTTGTTTTGATTTGCATCTCTCGGATAATTAGTGACGTTGAGCATGTTTTCATGTGTCTCTTGGCCTTCCTTCTGTCTTCTTTTGAAAAGATTCTATTTAGGTCTGTTGCCCATTTTTTATTGGATCATTTATCTTCCTTTTATTAAGTTGTATAAGCTGCCTGTAGATGTTGGAGATTAAACCTTTATCAGTGATGCCATTTGCAAATATGTTCTCCCATGCAGTGGGCCTTCTTGTTGTTTTGTTGATGGTTTCTTTTGCTGTGAAAAAGCTTTTTATTTTTATGTAGTCCCATTTGTTAATTTTCTCTTTAGCTTCCATTGCACTAGGGGCAGTGTCAGTGAAGAATTTCTTTTGGCATATGTCTGAGATTTTGCTGCCTGTGGATTGCTCTATTATTTTTATGGTTTCCCGTCTTATGTTTAAGTCCTGTATCCATTTTGAGTTTATTTTTGTGTATGGCATAAGTTGGTGATCAAGCTTCATTTTTTCCCCATGTATCTGCCCAATTTTCCCAACACCATTTATTGAAGAGACTGTCTTTATTCCATTGTATGTTCATGCCTCCTTTGTCAAATATTAATTGAGCATAGTGGTTTGGGTCAATATCTGGATTCTCTATTCTGTTCCATTGATCTATATGTCTGTTCTTGTGCCAGTACCAGGCTGTTTTGAGAACAGTGGCTTTGTAATACAGCTTGAAATCTGGTATTGAGATCCCTCCTACTTTTTTCTTCTTTCTCAGGATTGCTGTGGCTATTCGGGGTCTTTTTTTATTCCAGATGAATTTTTGGAGAGTTCTTTCAAGGTCTGTGAAATATGCCGTTGGTATTTTAATGGGGAGTGCATTGAATCTATAGATTGCTTTGGGTAGTATGGACATTTTAATGATGTTGATTCTACCAATCCATGAACATGGTATGTTCTTCCATCTGTTTACGTCTTCCTCTATCTCTTTTTTCAGTGTCCTGTAGTTTTCCGTGTATAGGTCTTTTACCTCCTTAGTTAAGTTTATTCCTAGGTATCTTAATTTTTTTGGTGCGATGGTAAATTATTTTCATATTTTATATAAATTCTACTCCAAAATATTTTAAACTCCTCCCCCAGTCAGTTGTGCATGAGTGTAGCTGTTTATCATCACTGTAATATATTGTAGAAGTTATCAAACTCTGTAATACTTGCTGATCTGAAAGAAAACTGTTGTGTGTTTTTGTCTTAACTTACACTCTATGATTATGATAAATATGAGCATCTTTGTTATAAGTTTACTTGCCATATATCTTTCTTCTTTTGTGAAATGGCTTTCCACGACCCATCTTTGGATATTTCCTTACTAATTCATATTAGCTCTTTAGAGATTCAGGTTCATTAATTTTTTTTTCAAAATTATTATCAATATTTTCTCTCATTCTCTAATGTTTTAATTTTAAAAATCATTATATAGTAGTTTATAAATAGCTTTTAGATGTTCTATGTTACAAAAAATGTGCCCTAATCAAACACACACAAAAAAAACATTCTGATGTTTTTGAAAATGACTTTGGCATATAGTCTTTATGTTTTAAAATGACTTATCTTTCTTATAAACAGGACATGGAGAAAGTTAGATGGCAGGAAAAGGCCAAAATACACCATGCTCACAGTTGTATTTGGGCAGAGGAAACCAGCTGTATCTTCAAAATTCCTGAACATGCATAACTGTGAAATATACGCATAGTATCTCACCAAATAAACCGATTTGGAAATACTTATTCTATATAAATAACCTAAATTAAATATACCTAGAATGCATCAAAATTTTGTTTATAACTGTAAAAACTTGTAAAAAAAAACCCACAAAAAATGGGTGTATATCTTGTAGATTTGTTTGTTTACAAGGTAAATGTGGAAATATAGAAGTCAAACTGAATGAAAATCAACATGAACATCTTCCCACTGAGCAAGATAAAAAACCAAGCAAGGCTTGTAAGCACCATTCAGTAGGTTGTGTTTTCTTATGGAGTAACTAGAGGCCCGGCACACAAAATCGTGTGTGGGTAGGGTCCCTAGGCCTAGCCTGTGATCAGGGCCATCTTCTGCCCGCTTGCCAGTCCCCAGTCTCACCCTGCCACCACTCACCCCGATTTCCCATGATTCCCCGTTCGCCATCCAGTGATCAGAGCCTGCAGGCTTTGGGGGGGGGGGAGGGGCCAAGGGGTGGTCAATGCACCTCACAGCGACTGGTCGATCGGTCATTCTGGTCATTACACCATTATGGTCACTGGCCTCTTGTTATATAGGATAGTTATCTCTTGATACTATTTGCACATTTATCTTTGCTAGAATTATTAGTTTTAATGGTCTGTTTAATACCATTTCCCTTATCTCATGGGTTCTTCTTGGGTCCAATTTTCACATGTTTTATTTTATTTTGCTGGAGTATGTCCTTTAACAATTCTTTCAGAGCTTTGGCAAATTTGAATCCTTAATTCTCTCTGTCTCTCTGTCTCCATCTCTCTCTCTCTGTGTCATATTTTCATTCACAGATTTTAAGTCTCTTTATTAGATGTGATGTTTGCTCATTACCATAACTGGAGTAAACAGGGTACTATTATCTATCTGAACCTCCTTGTTTTCAGTTATCCTATGACTCCAGCATAACAAAGGCATGAATAAATGTATTACATCAACTTAATGTTGAATGAAAATAAATTCAATTTTATTGCATCATAATTAAAACTAAGAAAAAATATAGACTTTAACCCCAAAATTTCCTACTATGTCTATAGCAAAAAAAATAAAATAAAATTAGAAAATACAACTTCATATCAAACATACACTATGTTCATGTTATAGAAGATGTCAGTGTGTGTGGGAGGCCATAGCAGAAGTGCCCCAGCAGGACTGATGTCTTTTAGCACATTCTGCACTGACCAAATATCCATCATGTAAAGCGTAAGGGGAAAGAGTTACATAGAGGCAGAAGCGTTTTTCTAGGCTAATTAGGAAGTGACAGTGATTTAGCAGATTCTTCAGCCTGACTGAAATTTCAAAACAAACAAACAAAACAACAAACAACTTCACCTTGAGACTTTTCCAACTCCAGGGAAATTAGGTAGATGGAGAATGGTAGTGGCCCTTAGTTAATTTCATCCATGTCATATGAGGCATTTTCCAGATATGCTGGAGAGAAGATTCTGTATGTGGTTGTTTCTGTGCAATTAACAAAATTTCTTTACATAGTCTCCAGGACCGCACCCATGAAGGCTCCCACAAAGGCTCCCACAGGGAACTCACACCCCACCTTACCCCTCTTCTTTCTATGCATCCTCCTGGGTAGTCTCTCAATCTGCTGCTTTTATTTGCTACTGTTGCAGCTTTAGCACAATTTGGATGAACATAAAATTATTGGTTCTTAACCTTGTTTCTGAGAACATCCTGCCACTCAGCTTCAAATGCTCTTTTTTATATTTGTTTGTGTTTTTCTCTTTTTTATTCTGGCAATCATTTCTACTGTGTCTAATTAGTTATTTTTCTTACAACCTGCTACATTTGTATTGATGCAATGTTCTTTAGTATTCATCTAAAGGTATCATTTATTAAAGACAATAACACAGTTGATGTTTTCTTTAATCATTGTTCTGTCTGAGTGTGGAGGGAGAATTACTGTTTCTCTTTTAAGGTGACTGCTGACTTACTATTTGTGGCTTTATATTTATCTTTGAGTTTGAGATGTTTCAACTTAGTGCTTCTTTTCTGGTTACAGAAGTAGAAGTATGTCATGTTCACATGATGAGTGTGAATATGACTAATTGTTGGCATGATGCAGGCACATTATTTTTCCTGCTAATTTCCAACCATTCAAAGCCCCAGACTCTTTAGCTCAAGAATTCATATTGGTTCTTTGAGACAATGGCAAGTATTACCTGTATTCTGTGCTCTAGTCATGAGAACAGGATCTAAAATAAGGCCAGATAACCTAGATGCTCCATATTCAATGCCCAGGAAAATACTGATGGCTGCCCCAGAGCACATTCCTGATCCTGTATCCACTACTACCTAACTGTGTGCATTTGAAACTGACCCTTTCTTTCTATATTTCCTTTGCTGTGCATGATTTACAGCGTGATTTCCTACATAGATCTGGGCATAGTGTTTCCTATTGCTGTGTAACAAGTTGTCATAGACTGAGCAACTTTAACCTTTAAACATCCATTTATCATCTCACAAGTCTGAGTATGTTGGGCTGGGTCCTCAGCTTAGGTACTCACAAGGCTGAAATGCATGTGTTGGCTAGGTTATATTCCTTATGGAGGAGCCTGCTTCCAAACCCATTCCATGGTTGGCAGCATGTGGTTGTGTGAGGTTTGGGACTGAGGCCTCCATTTCCTCACTGGACATCAGTGTGGTCATTCTCAGCTGCGAGGGATCACCGTATTCCTTGAGTCATGACCCTCTCCATCTTCAAACCCAGTAATGGTACCATGAATTGTTCTTGTGCTTCAAATTTCTCTGACCCTGTCTTCTGCCACCAGCAGGAGAAAATTCGCTGCAATTTTTAGGGCTCCAGTTATTGCAATGGGCCCACCCAAGATAATCGATTTTATGTCCAACTATGTCATATCTATATATACAAAAGGCTAATATGCAAAGGGAGTCTGACCGGGAGACCGGGAGTTCGATAGCTCACTATGATGTGTGCTGACCACCAGGGGGTGGCACGAAACAAAGGAAGACCCCAGACGGTGGCCAGCAGCCAGCAGGAAGTGAAGGAAGGCCGGGGCTGGTGGAAAGCAGCCGGAAGGAAGGTCCCAGCCGGCAGCCAGAATGCCCTGATCAGCCCTGGTCGCCAGCCAGGCCTAGGGACCCTACCTGTGCACTAATTTTGTGCCCTGGGCCTCTAGTAACATAATAACACAAATCATGGTAGTTGTACCTCATCACATTCATAGGTTCTGGGGATTAGGATGGACAATCTTTGCATTGACAATTTAGAAATTTGACCAACCACACTAATCTACTGTGTTTTCTGACTTTCAAAGATTTTTCAGAATTCTGATTTACTACCAGAGTCATTCATGTTTATTGTTGTTGTTGTTTTGGCATTGAACTGGATATATTTCTTGACAAACCTATATTATGTGTATGTTTATGAATATTTATAATAATTTCTAAATATTTGAGGTAGAAATAGAAATCTATAGAATCATTCACTTATTCAAAATTTTATTAATGCTAAATTATAGAAGGGTCAAGAGATATGAGATGACACATGAAGATTTTTGTTTAATATGGATATTTCTATGGTGATAAGCATATAGTTCATCAATTAACAAATATTGCAAAAATGAAAAAAATACCTACTATTTTTATTTGCCTCTTCTTCACCCCATTGGTGTGGTAAGAATTCCCACTACATGGTTATGAGGATGGCCAAACACTGGGTAGATGAGAACCATGGCAGTTTATTGGTCACAGATACAACCACATGACACATCATGCCATGTAGGGTCACACACAGAGGTTATGTTCAGAAACAGAGTGAACAAGGAACTATAGAAGGCCAGATTTGTATTATCACAAAGGGGAAGGGGGTGCCTCCTGATTTCTATGGGAGAATGTGACTGTCTTGTTTGAATAATTCTGTAGGCGGTGGAGAAGTAAAGCCCACTGCTCAGGATTCAGCTGAAACAGTCCGGGTCTCCTCAATAAGAAGGTTGTTTGGCAGAGGGACCTTTTCCTTGGAAGCAGAATGGGGAAAGGAACTTGCAATTGGGTCATTCAAAGCACTCCTGGTTTTACCAGATGTCAAAGCAGCTCATGAACCTTAATTTGATGTCTTACACCACATGGTAAAATTCTTAGCAGATAATTAAAATCATTAGGATGCTAATCAACTAGGAAGTCATAGGAGAGAGGAGGGTGAGGGAAGACTTTATTGTGGAGCGGGCATTTAAACTGAGATCTGACTGTGGAGGAGATAGGAATGTGAAGGTCAGGAAAGGCACATTTTATTTATTTATTTATTTATTTATTTATTTATTTGGCACATTTTTAAGAAGTAGATCCAATATGGAGGACCTTAGGTAGAAATAAATTTCCCTTGATGAAGAAAGAAAGAATTGCAATGAGATTGTAATGTCATGAAGAGTGAGGGAGTAATGAAAGTTGAACCTGAAAGCTAAATGATTTTCAGGTTTATCGCTTCTCAGCCTTTTGTCTAAGATCAAGTGTAGTAAATGATTTTCAGGTTTGTGTAATAATTTTTAAACCAGCACAAGGAGTCATTGGTTTATATTCTGTGTGAGTTTGGAAGTCACCTGAGGGATTTAAACAGGGAAGTCATGGTCAGCATAAATTTTTTAATTAGGAGAGGATGAGAATGGCTAGTAACAACGTACCGTATTTTCCGGCATATAAGACAACTTTTTAACCCAGGAAAATCTTCTATATGCCCAGTCGTTTTATATGCCAGAAAACATGGTACATTTAGAAAAGAGAAAGGGCTAATTACCCAGGTTAACAAAGGCACTCTGACCTTCAGTGAGGAGGGACCAGCAAAATAAAATATGTCCAATCTGCCACAGGCACACGTACATTAAATTACTTCTTTAGGCTTACAATTGTGAAATGTAAATTTGGTATCATCTACCTAATAAAAGAGTAACATGCTAATTGACCATACCTTCGCGACGCCCACCAGCCAATCAGGAGTGATATGCAAATGAACCCAACAAAGATGGCAGGTTAATTTGCATACACAGGTGCCAAGAGGCTGGGGGCAGGGCAGGATGCTTGTGTTGTCACCATGGCGGCGAGGTAGGCATTCCGCACCACCCCAGCTGCTCTGGGCCTCTGGGCAGCGTGGGAAGGCAGAAAGGTGGCTCTGGCCAGAGCGAAGGCGGTGCCAGCAGCCAGGAGAAGGAAGGCCCATTCTTGCATGAATCTTTGTGCATCGGTCCTCTAGTTTATATTATATGCTTGGTAACAAAAGGTGAAAGAAAATTATTATACTGAAGAAGGGACACTAATAACCAATAATTTTAAAATTCATAGAAATTTCCCTAGCCAATTTTGCTCAGTGGCTAGAGTGTCGACCTGAAGACTAGATGGTCACGGGTTTAATTCCAGTCAAGGGCAAGTACCTTGGTTGTAGGCTTGTAGACTCCATCTCTGATTGAAGCAGGAGGCAACCAATCCATGTGTGTCTCTCACATCGATGTTTCTCTCTGTCTGTCTTCTTCCCCTCCTTTACACTCTCTCTAAGAATCAATGGGGGGAAAATATCCTCAGATGATGATTAATAACAAAGAATTCATAGAAATTAATGTATTTATTTTTAATATTAGAAAAGTTAATATTATATAATGCTTAAATACATTTTTCATGGGAATGCTTTTGTATATTTTTTCTGTTAGTTATATGGCCACGCTGTTTTGTTATAACCTACCAAAACTTCCAGAGAAATGTACTAATAATTAAAACTCAGGCAGGCACACACAAAGAAGAAATGCAGTTTATGTTTCTCTACCATTCTACACCGTTCCCTGTTCTTTCTACGGGCTATTTTAAGCAATTATTTTTTAATATTTTTATTTTATTTTTAGTTAAGTTTATTGGTTAATGAGATTACTTAGGTTTCAGAGCAATTATCTTTGAAATGTTGCATCTTCTCTGCTATGATTCTATTAGGCTAATTTAGAAATTACATTTATACAGTAGTATATAATACTTTGAAGTTACTGTCCTCTTTGTTTCATTTTCTTTAAAAAACACAATAAATTTAATCAAACTGATTTGATAATGAAGAAAAATGTGCAAATAGTAAATCTACTTTATTGAAAATTTATTTCAAAGCCACATAGGTGACAACTAATTAAAGCACATTTAAAAAGCTATTTGAAATTCTTGCCACCTTAATATAATAAGAATATTACAAAAATTAAGAGAGCCCAGGAAATACCAATCTCCTTGAAAAATAATCTCTTTGAAATGCTAAGTGGAATGTGTTCATAATCCCAGTAATAGCAAATTATGTGAATATCTCAGTGAATGTGGCAGAATAGTAAAAATAATTATCAATAAAAGTCTGTAACAGTTCCAAATCTTCAATGATAAAAAATAAAAATCTATTTATTATTATATTATTGCCCATGAATACAAATTATTTAAGTGCTATTTATGCTAATATAAATAAATATAGGTATTGACAGATTATTAAATTATCTTTATTGTGGAAAAGGAAACAAAATAGTTAAGTTTTAAATTCTTGAAAACTGGAGTAGGGGAGAGAAGATGCTCAGACTTACACATGAATTATAAATTGCCAATTAGAGAAATAAAAGTTCAGTTGATAGAGGATAATAGAAGCCTTGTGAGAGATTAAATGAACTGCAAAAATTGCAAAGCACACACAGAGAAAGACAGTCATTTCCAAGGAACTATGAACTAATCAGTTGGTGGCACAACAGATGAACTGAAGATAAAACCCTCAGTAACACAATCACCACACCTGGATACTGCAAACTTCAGCTGGAGGATTTCTGCTTAATAATGCATTTCAGAACTTCCTTTGGCTTTTATCATAAAGTTATTGAAAATGTTGTTGTGCCAGTGGGTGTGTGATGGTATTTTGATACATCATCTATTTGACCAAGGTGTCTGAAGAAAGGCACAATCTTCTATTTAGAAGGATATTCTTTTGAACAAGATCCCATCCTCATCCCTAGTCTTTTCCTACCACATAGCAACTATATAAGCATTTACATTTTTCTTGAAATTTTAACAATTTATTCAAATTTTGGAATGAAGAGTAGTATACTGATCAACCCAACGTAGTTCTATTTAATTGTGGCCCTCACCGTACTTACTACTGATTGTTAAACTATGAGTGCAGAGACTGTGAGCTCCTTGTTTTCCTCTGATGTTTTTTACCTCTCACAGGACTCAGAAGTGAGAGCTGTTCACAATTTCATCTGCATGGTTTTATGAAACTTTTAATATGGCTAATTTTACACAAGCTTATTCATAGTTTCCAACTTGATATAAATAACCAACAGGGGTCAATTTGCTTTATATCATCATATTATGTATTTCTGTTCACACTTTTGTATGTTTCAGCTTTAGTCTATTCCTTTGAATAATTTTATATTACTTTTTAAAGTTGTTTTCGTTATTATAGAAATTGATACAATAAAGAGTTTGTGTATCAGAAATCTTGATTTCTTGTATCAAAAATGTGAACAAATTCACCTTCACCAAATTTTGATGACAGGCCTCCTAGATTGTACATATTTATGCTTTAATCAATATATGACAATTCACATTGCTACAGGCTTACTGCTGGGACTGACCAGCAGACCCTGAGTGACGGATAAATGGGTCACTCTGACACATGTTTCAGAGAGGGCTAAGGGACTGCTTGGCTAAAGGAACTGGACAGCCCCATTTGCCTGCCTCCTTAAGCTTTTATTGTAGCAACAGCTTGAACTAAAATTAATCTCTAGATATATCAGCAGAGTAAGTATCCTTGAGAAAGCACATGCTTCTACAAGGTTGGGTCTAAAGACTAAACATAGGGATTCCAGCAAAACACCCAGGAGCTCGGACTTGTTTGGAAAAGTCAAGGCAGGGGCTGCCACCTTCAGCAAGGTCCCCCTAGAGGCCCCTGACCTTTCAGAGAATCCTCCTTACACTTTCCAACCAAGTCCCGTGCTTCCCCACAGCTTACAAAAACTTTCTTGTGGCTGACTTTTACATTTTTGTATATCTGATGTGGAATGATATCTCATTTTTAAGGTTGACATTTTACTGATTACTGATCAAGTTGGAAATTTGTTTATGTGTTTATTAGAAATTCAGGTTTCCATGTATATAAACTTTATTTTTATAATTCTTCTCTTTTTTGTTAGTTAGTTTTTATTTTTTAAATCAACTTGAGTTATTTATAAAATAGAGGCCTGGTGCAGAAATTCGTGCATGGGTGGGGTCTGGCCAGCCTGCCCCGATCGGGGCCAATCAGGGGCAGGCCGGCCAGGGAGAGGGGCTGCAGGCAGTTGGCTGGCTGCCCTGCCCCCTGGTTGAACTCCCGGTTGAGGGGACAATTTGCATATTAGCCTTTTATTATATAGGATGGTTATATGTGTTAAAAATATATTTTGTTCTTGTCCTAGTCAGTTTTCTGTGATTGAAGTGTCAAGTTCAGTAGTATTCTGATTGGTCAACCAGAGACCTTATCACCACATTACTGACAGCTGCAACAAGAATGCATATAATAAAAATTTTTAAACACATAAAAATATTTATGAAATGAAAATACATAAGGAAGATATAAATGCAACAGTCTTACCAGGCTATTTTCTTGAATCTTAAAAACATATTTAACATCCAAGAATATTGAATATGCAATTTCAGGATTTTTAAATTTATGCTGACATAAGCACACAAATTTAACCACCTGATAAATACTTACTGAGCCCTGGACCCAATGTCAGTCATGCACTAAGCACACCCAGTTCCTGTCCTCATGAAGCTAGGAGTCTAAGATAGCCTAATAGAATAATCTCAGAAGTAGGTAAATATAAACTGAAGGGGCTGTAAAAATCTACAGCTAACATGAGATCTAATTTTATATCCACCATGATTTGAAGGCAACCATTAAATTTAAACATTATTCAAATAAAAAGAAAGAAATTATAGAAAGGTTACACAACATTCCGTCTTTAAATCATATGGATCTTTGTAGGAAATCATCAATTGTATATTGATTCTGCATAAAATGTGCTTTTGTAGCTTTAATTTTATGCTTTAGCTTAGCTCTTGTCTTTCTACATCTATCTTAAAAAAACAAAACAAACCCAGGTTGTTGCAAATCTCTGAGTGAGTGAATCATGGGGCACTCTTAAAATCCAATAAATACCTATTAGTAAAAATAAATACCTGTTGCTATAAGCCACTGAGATTTGTGGTTTTTTGTGAAGCATAATAATGCAGAAACCTAAAAAAAAATGTCAATTATATCATCAATGTCAGATAATTCTAAAATAAGCAATGTGAACCCTGATGAAAATTCTAAAATAAGCGATGTGAACCCTGTCTGGTGTGCCTCCATTGGTTTGGCATTATCCTGTGCATCAAGAGGTTACTGGTTTGATTCCCAGTCAGGTCACATGCCCAGGTATCTGGCTAGATCCCCAAAAGGCGAGACACAGTAGGCAGCCTATCCATGTTTCTCTCTCACATTTATGTTTCTCTCTCTCTCTCTCCCTCCCTCTCTCTCTCTCTCTCTCTCTCTCTCTCGCTCGCTCTCCCTTCTTCTCTCTAAAATCAATAATAATAATAATAATAATAATAACAAAATTTGAAATAAGCAATGTAAGAAATTTTGAACATTTAAAGTGTGAAAGAGAAAAATAAAACCCCAAGGTCTACCATACATATTATAAGAAAATAAAAATAGTTGTTTTTTTATTCAATATTTGCCATATGCTAATTTAGTGTACATCTATATATCACGAAGTAAGATCTATTTTGATTAGTGATTTCATTTTGTAAACTTTTTTGATCCATTCAATGTCACATGGAAGTTGTCATGGTTATAAGCAGCAAACTATTGCTTTCTTTTTAAATCCATTATTACGTCTTCTTTTAATTGGTTGTTCAATTTATTTATAATTATTTTAATTATTGATATATTTGTGTTAAAACATCTTATTTTATGTCTTATAATTTGTCTCCTTTCCTTCATTCTTACAGATTTGTTTTTTTTTCTTTCTGATAACTTGTTAGCTATTCATTTTTTTGCTTTCAGTTGAGTATTCATGTCAAAATTTATAAGATAATCTTTTGACTTATTAAAGGTAAAATAAAATTAGAATGTTTCCACATTGCAGACAATGCAAGAATCTTAGAATTCTTAGAATGCTCTGTCTGCAATCTTTTCCCCATACCTTTGGCTTTACTGTATATATATGCTTTAATTAATCTCTCTGTCTCTCTGTATATATGTATTTAATGTGTTATAGTTAAAGCTCCACAATTTCATTGAAACTACCCTCACATTTATTTACCTGTGGCATTGCATCTCATGGCTTCCTTTATCCTCACAGTTCTATCTGTCATTGTTTCCAATGTCAGGAAATATTCCTATACATTTCCTTTAATCAGAGGCTTACATAGCTGACTTCTAGTTATTGTCTTTCTGAAAATGCACATTGTCTTCATTTACAAATGGTATTTTCACAGGGTATTGAATTCTAGATCGGCATTTCAAAGATTCCAGTCCATTGTCTGCTGGCCTCTATTGTTCTTTTGAAGAGTCTTTCTTTGAAGGGAATATGCCTTTTTTTCTGGCTTCTTTTATTTTATTTTCTGGCTGCGTCCATAATTTTCCTCTTTGTCTTTGTTTTTGGCAGTTTTACTATGATGTTTCTGTTTTTTCTTTCTTTTTCTTTTGGTTTGCTTTTAGCTATTTTCTTGTTGCATGCCTGATTATTTTTGCATTAGAACCCCGAATTATGCATGAAGCATTACATAGCAATTTAAAGCCCTAATTGTTTTTTTTCTTCCAAAACTGTTTGCTTCAAGAGTCAATTAAACTGAGGCAGATAACCTGAACTGCAGCTGACCGCGTCGGGACCTGGCTTCCATTATTGTGAGTGCTGGGCTATTTTCTGTTTACCCGATTTAAGGCATATCTCTTCAGGGTCCCAAATGAAAATTTGGCGTGTAATCCCAGCCGCTCCTCTCAGAATTCTTGTTCGTATCCTCTCATCAACTCTATGCAAGTGTCCAAAACTCCAGTAAATTAATCAGCCTCTCAATGCAGGGAACTTCTCAGAGAAAATCCTTGAATGGAAAAATGTTGTCAGGAGGCTGCCTCAACTCTCTGGTTCTGCTTCCCAGAAATGGATCTGTAGGATTTTGGAGACACAAAAGCACCCTGACAACTTCAAACTGAGGTGTGGTTAACAGAGTATGGTATTTTTTAGCTGCTCCATTAGAGGTTATCTCATCGCTGCAAGTCAAATGTATAAAATTATAATATAGAGATAAGATAATATATACATGGTTTCTATATTTTGATCGGTTTCTATATTTTAATATAGTATTATGGAAGAGACATTCTTTTTTCATTCTACAATCAAATTAATAATATAATACAGGACTTACCAGTGTGGTTTTAATATAAGCTACATTTAAAATTCTGGAATATGTAATAGGTATTTAAAGAATGACTGTTGAAATAATGTAATTTTTGACTGAAACCATACTAGAGCTATATCTGAACACATTAATTTAATAGTCATTAATTTCTAGATTATCCCTTAACATTAAATGTCAATTCTACACATAAATTGTGTTGTCACAAAAGTGTACATTAAATATAAAACTGAAACAAAATAGGGGTTTAGTAATTATTTGTTAATATAATTACCTCATGTTGATTAGTTAAATGCAATCTCTCCTATTGCAAATTTCTTGCATATTAGTCTTATACCTTCCTCTATTTATAGATTTAAGCTGAGTTTCTATTTTATAGTTTTGTCTATATAGTAAGTGCTCAATAAGCATCAATTGAAGAATTTTGAGGTCCATTAAAGTGAAAATAATAAGATTGTGTGCTCTATGGCATGTTGTGTCAGTTGGGATGCTTTGGGTTTAAGTAATAGAAAACATGTGGGGTTTTTTTAGAGGAAAATAATATATTGTAATGACAGAGAATAGAAAAACCTTCAAAGACTGTAGATAAATTGTATTGTACCATGTCTCAGGAAGGATATAAAAACTGTGTGAGGAATAAATTAGTGTCCATGCTCTTGCTGAGGTTAGAGTGACTCATCATTGACTGCCTTTCATTCATGGTCAATTCAACTGTGGATTCCTAAGAGAGAGACTGAATCTGGTTGAAGCACATTGAGTCATGTGACTTAGCTATATATAATATGGGCTGTCTTATGTATTGTACTGAAATTCAGTCTTAGGTTATTGTGCAGGCAGTATATCTGAATATGCATAGCCATTGTCTTAGTTCCAGCTGCTATAACAATGTGCTATACACTGAGTGACTTACTAACAACAGAAATGTATTTCTCACAGTTCTGGAGGCTCAATGTCCAAGATCAGGATGCCAGCATGGCTGGTTTCTGGTCAGAATTCTTTTTTGGATTGGAGAATACTATCTTTTCAATTTATCCTCACACAGGGGAAGGGGAGGGAGAGCCTTCTGGAATCTCTTTTAAAAAGGTACTAATTCCATTTATGAGGGTTCCATCCTCATGATCTAATTACCTTCTGAAGACTTCACATCAGGCATTAGGACTTCAATATAGGAATTTTGAAAGACACAAACATTCAGACCACAACCTAATCGATACATATAGATATAGATATCAGGATGATTAGCATACATGTGGGTTCCATGGAGTGTATGTGAAACAAGGATCTCTAGAATGCTTGTATTTATAGGTTCTGACATTCCATAAGTGTTATAAAATTTTATTATACAACTAGAGGCCCGGTGCATGAAAATTCATGCACTGGAGGGGGGGGGGGGGGTCTCTGAGCCTGGCCTGCTCCCTCTCACAGTCCAGGAGCCCTCAGGGGCTGGAGGCGGCCTGGCGATCTGGGGAAGGCAAAGCCCCCATCACCCCTCTGCTGCTGCCACTGCCAGCAGCACAAGCCTCAGCCAGCCCTGGTTACCTGCACCTCAGGCCTGCCCTGGATGGCTGGGGGTCTGAGGGGACTGTGGGTGGGCCTGGCTGTGCTGCATGCCTGCTGCCCTGGCAGGACTGAGGGGTCTGGGCGCTGCCATTTTGTGGCTGTGGGCACCGCCATCTTGAGGGCATAGGAGTCAATTAGCATATTCCCTCCTTATTGGCTGTGGTGGCTGCCATCTTTGTGAAGGTGTGGTGGTCAATTAGCATATTCCCTCTTTATTAGATAGGATATTTATAAGTAAAAAGTATCAAAATAAAAATGTATAAAAATAATAAAAATATAATTATAATATATTAGAGATTTGATAAGTATAAATGAAACTATAAACAGCTATTTTAATACATTTGTGCTTCAAAACCAGGGTAGTTTGGATGCCTTTATTGTCTGCCTTAACCTAATGTTCTATTGTGCATATTTAGGTACACTAGTTTTACAACTTCTGTTTAAATACAAACTTTTTTTATAAAACAACCTATTACTGAGCTTTATCCCAATATAGCTTTAAACTATTTACAATTAGGTCACATACATTGTTTTTTTTTTCCAAACTTATATGCTATAGAAATGTTTCTGGTAACTGATAGAATAAATAACATATAATTAGATCTTACTAGAGTATTCTAAGAAGTACTGGAAATACAATCAATCTGTTTTAGAGGCCATATAGTGTAACTGGAAACCTGAAACCACAATTTATCAGATGCATGACCACTAAAGACTAATCCTTCTTTTCTTCATCTGTAAAATGTTAACAGTAATAACAGTAACAAAACTTACACCATATAATTGTATAAAAAATAACTAAAATAATGCTTGCAATCTGCATAATGGCTGTCATATAGGAAGGACATATTAAATCACTATAGACAGCTAAGTGAAATATTTAATTTAATCACAATATAATTCAAATTAATTATTTAAAAATTAAATATACTGAAATCAATATGTGTTACTAGTATTGGTTAATTCACTAGTGCTGATAGTTGCTCTGATCACTGAGTGAGGCCATTGAACTGTCTTCTAATGGGAGCTGCAGCCTAACACACCTTTATGTTCTAAATTTTATGCTCACACGTTAGCACTATGTAGTTTTGGACAGAGATAGAATTCTGCAGCACAGACCATTAAGCAGAGATGTTTGATTCTCTCATAAATGTGCATAGAGCTCACATACAAAATCACATTTTCCTAATTTCTCTGAGTGGACAATGCTATCCCATCGTTGTCATCCTCAGCCACTAACAGACCTTTCTACTTAATGAATGTATAGCCCTAGCAAGTCAGTTTGACCCATGTTACTGGTGAAATAGCTAGAAATAAATTCACTAGTAAATATCTAGAGTAGTTGCTTCTACAATGTTTAATGCAGAGAAAAAATTAAAAAGAAATCAGCTTTAGTACAAAACTAGTGTTTGAACGTACCTTTACATTCTAAATGCCAGTAACTCATTGAATCAGGTGAACCATTTGGTGTCTGACATCTTTAAGGTGGTACTAAAGCACAGGAAATTGAAACATTAAGCTTTCTGGTCGGTACAAGCCATGATGTCCCTAACAAATCACCACAGGATATTTCAGATGACATAGCTCCTAATCCACATACCTGAAAGTAGAAAGAGGCAAGGCTTTTGTTGTTGCTTGTGTTTTAATGGCCTCAATGTTTTCTCATCCTTTTGGACTAGTACATAGAAATAAATGTAGCCAGAAGGTGTTTATTGCATGTTGAGGGAGATTTTGGGAAAGTAATACACTGTAAGCCAAATTTGCTTTGTAATGCAGGTAATCTTAGATGAAAAATTATGCTTATGATTTTTATTTTTACAGTTCTCGGTGGACCTAATATAAACTGGGTGCCTTCTAAACTCACACAAGAACAAAAAAAAAGTGCATTTCCTAAAAGTAGGTTTACAGACCTATAAATAAATGTCTCAGAAAACAATTTTTGCACATGGAACAGTCATTTTAAAATGGAAAAAGGTATTATATGCATCATTACCTTCTCCTACAGAAACATTCCTTCATCTGAATATTTTATTATTGTTGTTAGCATTAATGTGATTATTATCAGCATCTTATACAAGTAAAACTTGGTCCCCCATGAAACCTGAAACATTTTAATATAAATTGTATAATTTATTTAATATTAATTACAAAAATGATTATGTATTGCATCTCATAATCTAATCTTACAAAATTTCAGTAAACATGACAGATTCCAATGCAAATGATGCCTGAAACTTAAGGACACTTTTAAGTTCAAATGATATGTTATATCCTTTTTAAACCATTTTTACTCCTTTCATTCTGTTGCTTTTTTCTATCATTCAAGATTTTGGATATATAGTGTTATGTATGTACCAGTGGCCCAGTGCATGAAATTTGTGCACAGTGGGAGGCTGTCCCTCAGCCCAGCCTGCACCCTCTCCAATCTGGGACCCTTCAGGGGATGTCTGACTGCCAGTTTAGGCCCGATCCCACAGGGATCAGACATCCCTCTTGCAATCCGGACCACTGGCTCCTAACCGCTCACCTGCCTGCCTGTCAGATTGCCCCTAACCACTGCCTGCTGGCCTGATCGCCCCCAAATGCCCCCCTGCCAGCCTTCTCACCCCCAACTGCCCCCCCCCCGCTGGCCTGCTCACTCCCAACTGTCCCCCCCTGCGGGCCTGCTTGTCCCAACTGCCCCCCTGCCAGCCTGATTGCCCCCAACTGCCGCCCCCTACCAACCTGATCACCCCCAAGTGCCCCCCTACCAGCCTGCTCGCCCCCAACTCTCCCCCCATTGGTCTGCTCATCCCAACTGCCTCCCCTGCCGGCCTGCTCACCTCCAACTGCCCTCCCCTGCCGGCCTGATCACCCCTAACCACCTATGCCTTGGTCCCGCCACCATGGCTTTGTCCAGAAGGACATGCGGAAGGTCTCCTGGAAAGTTTCCTGATCTAATTAGCATATTACCCTTTTATTAGTATAGATGTATGTGTGTAAGAATGTATTTATAATTAGCCCACATTTAACCATTTAGGATCAATATAGTCATAGAAAACATCATCTGATTTAGGAAGCTTAGGGTTTTAGAGCACTGGTATTGGATGAATTGGCATCTGTTCTTTTTATCTGGTATTTAACCTTTTGCACTCAGATGTCGAGTGTGACTCGACACAGTTAGCATTAGAATAAAGGAATCGAGAAAAAAGCAAGCGAGTGCAAAGGGTTAATCTGTAATATAACAAAAATTTTAAAAAAAGAGAGAAACAAACAGGCTTTTTTTCAGAAAATGTTTTGAAAGAATACAGCAATAAATTAATACCAGGGAATATTATTGTTTCATAGTTAGAAGTTTATAAAATACTTTCTATCAAAACAGCAATGTATTTAACTTAAAGAATAGTATTTGCAATATATTCGCTTATAACAGAGATGATTTTAGACTACTTTTTAAAATATATTTTTTTATTGATTTCAGAGAGGAAGGGAGAGCGAGAGAGAGAGAGAAAGAGAGAGATGAGAGAGAATCATTGACTGACTGTCTCATGCACTTCCCCTACTGGGGATCGAGCCCAGCAACCCAGGCATGTGCCCAGTTTGGTAATCAAACTGTGACCTTCTGGTTCACAGGTGGACTCTCAACCTCTGAGTCACACGGGCAATGCTTCAAAGGGAATTTAAAAAAAAAAAAAGACATTATTCTTTACATCAATTTCAGTAATGATACTTTTAATCTTATTTGCTTGAGGATCAAGGCCATTTTGAAAAATTAAAATTATATACTGTTCCTCCAAATTTGCTGACTTATTTGTTCCTTTACAATTATTCCAAACTTTATCCTCCATATTCATTTGCAGTTGCACGCTTTGCTTTTGATAAACTACTCACTTCCTTTGAAGAAACACTACTGGTAATTTTCGGCTATTGCACCTTTCATATTTAGTTAGATCAGAGGAATTTAAAGTAATCCCTACAGGATCATTTTCTGGTTCTTCTAGCTGTATCTAGGTAAAATCTAAACAAAAAGGTATAGACTCTATTAATAGCCACAAGAGTGTCCCTACTGGTATATGTCCTCAGTTTAAAAATGATACTGTCAAAGGAACTTTGGCAGCTTAAAGATATAAGATCCACTGAAGTTTCTTGAGAAATCACTTTGTGACCTTTTAGAGGTGTGTTGATAATAGAATTACCAAACCAATCTTTCATTCTTGCCTTTCTTGACAATGGAACTGTATTTAACTCTGACTCTGCTGGAATGCTTCTAAGTTCATGCTCTACGCTACAGGTATTTTCATTTAGTGCTGCTTCTACTTTTCCAGTGGATGGTGCCAGGGAAGAATATGCTGAATCACCAGGTTGAGGAGAAACGCTCTCTTTTCCATTTGTCCTGTCCTGTCATCATCGTCATCACTGGGCAAAGTGATTGGGTCTGACAGGTTTGTGTGTCTTTCTTTTGGGTTGTGATTTGGGCTCCTGTTGACCTAGGTCTGGCAATAATTCTCTCTACTATCATCAAAATTCACCATGGTATCAATTGGGACCTTTCCCCCACAGTTGCCCAGAAATGATTTGAGTGTTGATACTACGTTTTGTGACTTCTGTCCTCCAGAATCCTGATGAATTGACATTCTGAATAATGGTCCAGTTGACCCATTCAATGTTGTAGCTTGTCTGCAATTTCTTTGCGAATCCTTTAAGTTGATTAAACATTTCTTTGAAGCAGCAGACAGAGGAGGGGTAGATGGATATGTACTGTGATATTTGATCACTGCACTTTGATCATTTCTACTGAAGGTTTGTTTTTGCAGATCTATTTTGTACCTTTCTTACGCAGCAATTACATTGAATCAACAACCAGTTTGCATTTAAATGAAAGAATGGGCTAATTGGTAGGTCTCCATTGGAATGGCTTCCCTCCCTCCACAGGCAGCGGCTGTGTCTGGAATCCTAGAACTGGCACTTTCTGCCTTCCTGCTTTGTATGTCACAATAAGTTGTATCTGTTTAAAGTAAATTAAGTTTGTTTTTCCTATTGACCAATACAAATGCTGGTGATGTGTTTGATTCATTGTTTATTATGACTTCATCATGATGATCTCAAATAACTGTGGAGGTTGCTTTAAGAAGGTTCTGTGTAAATAGCATGTATTTTGTTAAAATATTTCACATTTTTAAATACTTGGTTTACATTAAAAACACTATTTTTATATTTATACTAGGTAACATTTTTCTGGTGTTTCTGTTTTTGGTATGCTAAATAAAGCTTTTTTAAAAAAAAGCATGATGTTATACATTTTATACCTGTTGTATATAATTTTCTGGTGAGCAGTATAAGTGAATTATTCAGGTACAATTTGGAAAAACAATGCCTTGAACTCAGATGAGAGAACATTGGCACAGAGATGATGATTGAAGTTTTGAGAGTAGAGGAAATACAGCAATTAGAAAATATTTACAGTAAAATAAGACTATTAATATAAGCATCTTCCTTGTATTCACCCATTCTTTTCAAATAATAAATAATATAGCCAAGTCTTACACCATAAGAATGGTTATAGGTTAGGTAACCATTTAATCAAAATTTAATCAAAATTCAATTAAATATGATTATTTTCCATTCCCTATTTAGCCACTATGCATAGGTCATCACATGATTATAAAAAAGGACTCTACAAATCTACCATATTATTAAAATTTCAAGTCTAATACTATTTATTAAAACCTCAATAGTGAAAAATATTACCACCAATAATAACAAAAAGCATTTTGTTTGCTGTCATTCGTAGAAAAAAATCAAACTGAACATATTCCCTTTTTTTTTTTTGAGGAACTTGTAGCACCTGGGACTGATTTATGCATTCACAGAGCAGGCAGTCACTCTATTAATGTGATTTAAAGGACTCTAAGAAGTCTCCCTTGAATAAATTAACTCCCAGTTGGATCTTTTTAAATTTCCAGCATTAGTGCTTTCCCCAGTGTGCTTTTTATAGGAGATGTATATAGAGAGTTAGGCATTGCATTTCCTTGGAGAGGTAGCACATTATCTGGCTAATGAATTAACAGAGAACAATTGGTTGCATTTACTACCACTAACCATATTTGTACATTAGATAGCCGGACTCTGAAGGGAATTGGAAAGTAGAAAAAGTGCACATCATTAGCAAAAGGAAAAAGCAGGAAAGCAGAGAACTAAAACATGAACTTTTAAAATCTGGGTTTTGGGGTTGTAACAAGAAAGGCAATTTAAAGAGAAATAAAACTCTGCATGTGTTCATGTGTCTGTGAATACACAAGACACATACATATATGTTTTTTATAATATTTCCATCATGGTGTGTGTACTGTAATAAACTTGGACTTATTCTCTTAATATATTAGAAACATTTATGATTTTATTTTTTACCTAAAACTGCTGTGTCTGTGTGCAAGTAAATTAGGTTTAATTTTCAAACATCTAGAGGTGGTGCAATATATTATAATTTAAAAAATAAATAATGGTGTTATTACTTTATCAGTATGCAATTATACAAAATTTTCCTTGTAAAATTTCTCTTGATTAACTCTATTGGGTTATCTTTTTTTTTTAATTTAAATTTAGTGAAGCTTTTCAGCTCCAGTCAAATGCATCTTTACAGATTTATTCCATAATGGATCTACTATATATATAAAAGCAAAGTGTTCCCTCCAGACTCAACTGACCAGGAGTTCGATTGCTCACTATGACATGCACTGATCACCAGGGGGCAGTGCAGAATGAAGGAAGGCCCCGGGGCGGCAGTTGGCAGCCGCTAGGGACAGTACCCGTGCACGAGTTTCATGCACTGGGTCTCGTGTTTTAATAATGCATTGCTCAGAGGGAATAGGTAGCAACTATTCTTTGAAAGGATTATCACGTTTGCTTACAGGAGTATTATAATTTTTAAATTTTATATCTAATAGAAAACACCCGTTTTACTGACTATAAGAGATTTTCTCTTTGTATATCCCAGAACAGCTACCTTTAAAACAAAACAAAATATTTGTTTTAACACCATATTTTCCTACTCTTCCAATGGCTATTTATTATAACATTTTTTCTTCTTCTATTTCTTCCTTCTTTGGTAGAACTTACACTTTTGAAGGACTGGGTTTTCTACTCTTCTATGCTTTCCTCCTACAAGTTCTCATAAAGGCCAATGGTCAGAGATCTCTATAAGTCATAGCTCTTAAATTTACATGCCTACTCTTGAATGGCCCCTTCTCTACTATGTTCTATGTGAAACAAAAATGTCCCCTTTCCAAATATCATACATTTTTATCAACTTTATTGCCCATGTCAATTATCAGGAGTTTTATGCAGAAAAGCAATCTTGCTTTCTGAAATCTTGAATAAGACAGGTAGCAATGGGTACCATAAAAGTGGTAAATGGAGGGATAAGCATTATCTCAGGGTTTCAGTATAGACAGTTTTATATAAACAGAATGTTTAACTGAAATAGACGACTCACAAAGCATTCCTCAAGCTCTGTTGCCCTGGCCAACTGCATCAGAATTGGGGCAAGTATTAAGCTGGCAGAGCCTAGGTCTCAGGACAAAACAGAATCTTTGGAGTTGGACCTGGGGCTCTCCATTTATAAGAATTCCTGATTTATATTTGTTCTTATTATGGTTTAAAACCACCGTTTGGCAGACACTTTACCCACAACTTTTTCAAGGTTTCTTAAAGGTTCAGTTCATCATGCTGTGTTGACATCAAGTCTTTTTCATTTGCGAGTTGCATGAATTTTATATCCTTTTGATGATTCTGGCTTTTCACTTAATTGTAATATGGCTTATTTCTGACAGTGATGAAACGGTGGAGGTCTAAAAATGATTAATAAGACATTTTCAAAAGTAGAAGCTTAAAATGCTGGACTCAGATCTCATTCATTAGCTGTCTGGAGCGCGACACTCGCGGAGCTTCCAAAGGGATTTCCGGGCCTGGGTCTATCAACACTCTGTTGCAAATGTGCTGTGCTTAGGTAGGGGACGTCTGAGAAAGCTTTCAACATCATATGCTAATGCAAATCTTGGCTGGCACAGAGGGATTCTAGCATCTGTCCCCCGTTGTCTTCTTCAGACTTTTCGAGTGGAGCATTTACAATTGCTAGAACAAATGGCACTCACTGTGATTCAGAAGTGCTGTGCCCATCTTTCAGCATGATTGCAAATAGCATGTTATTGGCACCCTAATTTGTCTTTAATCCAGTTTTAATGTCATCCATCATAAGGAAAACTTCACGCAGACGGCACTTTTAGCCCTGTAATTCTAGCATATCAAAGTTTTCTGTAAGATATAGAAAAGGTTCTATTACGTATAACTGATTAACAATGACAACCCAAGAAAATGTCTGTACAGCTATAGTTAATAATTTAAGTGTTGATTTGTTATAAATCATTCACATTTATGTTTTTAAGTAAAAACAATAATCTGAAGTATGTTTAATTTTTTAAATGGCTGAAGTTTCTACATATCTATATAGAGTTACAAATAATAATTAGTATACTAAAATAGGCACTGCAATTAAACCAATAATATTGTACTGAAATGGTCAACGCCTTAAAATTAAAATATATTGGATACAGTTACTCTATGAAAAGACTACAAAAATTGTTGCTAAATATTATCTTCTCTTTTCCAGTATTTATCTATTCAAGAACACATTGCATAAGGAAATAATAAATTATTATGGGGGAGTGGGGGGAGGAGGTGCCATTTATCTTTCCCAGCAGTTCTTGTTTCAATGTTGCTTTTCTTTGTGAGAACATTGCCATCAAACTTGTGAACCAGAATATGCACAGTGCATCAAACAAAAGTCCTTTCGGAAGAAAATCCCTCTAATGCAATATTGGTCCTTGAGTTGCAATGGTGACTGCTCTTGAATAACATACTCACCCACAGTGCAAATGTTGTTCAGCACTCTGAAACGGTTTTCGTTTTATTAGAATTTCAGCAGTTACTGCCCTAAATGTGTGTGTGTGTTTAATATATTCTTATTGAATTCAGAGAGAAAGAGAGAGGGAGAGATAGAAACATCAATGATGAGAGAGAATTATTGATTGGCTGCTTCCTGCATGCCCCCTCTAACTGGGGATCGAGCCCACAACCGGGGCATGTGCCTCGACTGGAATCAAACCCAGGACCTTTCAGTCCTCAGGCCGATGCTCTATCCACTGAGCCAAACCAGCTAGGGCAATATGAAGTGTGCTTGGTGGGCTCTTTAACCTACAAATAATATAAGCTACTCTGTGGAAATGTTTTCATTTTGTTCATTATGATTGATGACTAAAACCCATTAAACTTTGTTTAAAGTATATTATCACCATGTTTCTCTCCTCTATATGTTGAATAAATATCAACTTTCAAGACAAGTTGACTATGTTTAAACTTTGGATTTGGTTGACATCTGAGTTGAATTTATTAAGTTATATATTGCCTGTTTTACTATTCCTTAAGACACATTTCTGAATTCCCTTGCTTTTCCAGCCATGACAACAGTGAATTCTCTAAACTGAAAGTGTCTAAAAATTGAAATAATGTTTGCATTAAAATCTCTTAAAATCTAATGCAATAGCTGAATTATATGTCTGCCTCATATATTATTAATTTGAATTTTTATAAAAGGAGATCTTGTACATAATCATAACATCAATAACATTTAAAAGAATATTTAAAAGTAGAGAAAACTCAAACTGTCTTTAGAAATTATTGGCATTATAGAAAACTCATGTAGTATTGTAACAAAAATTATACACAAATACAAAATATCTGCCTCCATTTCCATAACTATTAGGAATGACCACATTTCTTATAAGTTGGATAACATAGTAATCATGTAAAAAAAGCAGTTAAGTATAAAAGATGCAGGATTAATAAAAGACAATATTTTTATTTGAATTATATAATATATTATATAATATGCTTAGGTTGTCTATGTGTATGTGTATATATATATATATATATATATATATATATATATATATTCCTTAGTGCTGCCGTGGAGGCGGGAGAGGTTCCCTCCACAGCCGCTGTACTCACCAGCTGTGAGCCTGGCTTTTGGCTGAGTGGAGCTCCCCCTGTGGGAGCGCACTGACTACCAGGGGGCAGCTCCTGCATTAGGCTTCTGCCCCCTGATGGTCAGTGCGTGTTATAGCAACTGGTCGTTTGCTGTTTGGTCAATTTGCATATTAGGGTTTTATTATATAGGATATGCATTTTAACCTCTCCACAACAATTTCAGGCAAAAATAACATCAGTTTTTGTGCTGTGTTACAAATGGCCTTCAGTAATTCATTGAATATCTATGTCACTGTTCCTAAGCATGCTTATTTCCACAACTACAACCACTAATGGGATTTAGTCTCTGTGGGATTCTAAGCTTTCTAAGACTTCTGGGTGCCCAGCATTACCACAAATCTAAGTATCAGAAAATAAGTGATTCCTAAATATGGAAGTATTTACTTTATTTAAAATAATGCAGATTTAAAATAATAATATAACAAATTTGCTAAAGCAGTGGCATTACATAGTAGACTTAAGATTACAAGAACAAAAAAATAAAATAAAATAAAATAAAATAAAATAAAATAAAATAAAATAAAAAAAGGAAAAAAAGAAAAAAATAATTTAAAAAAAAAAGATTACAAGGACAGCCCTAGCCAATTTGGTTTAGTGAATAGAAAGTTGGCTGGCAGACTGAAGAGTCCCAGGTTCAATTCTGGTCAAGGGCATGTACTTCTGCTGCAGGCTCCCAGATCCTGGTCAGAGCACGTGGGAAGCAACCAATTGAAGTGTCTCTCTTACATCAGTGTTTCTCTCTGTCTCTTTCTCTCCTTTCCACTCTCTCTCTGGAAAAAAAAAAAATCATTGGAAAAAATATCCTCAGTTGAGGATAAAAAAAAAAAAAAAGATTACTAGGACATAGATTCTATATAGTCCATGCCAAAGCTAGTCAAGGAAATGGTAATTGTGCTGTACTAGAATTCTGGGTGAAAACTGCAGATAATCACCTCTAAGTACTTTCAGGAGAGCTAATACAGTCACAAGACCTTTCACAAAATAAACCTTTGAGTCCCAAATTGATCATGGTGACCAGAATACATGTTAGATGAAAATGAGGACAAGTGCTTAAAAGGAATGAACCCAGTAAACCAAACTGGAACCTCAGAGAATGGCTTCCCAGTCTTCTCCCACAGTTGAGAAGCAGGCAACGGAAAAGCCCTTCCAAATTGTACATTTGTTGAACAATGTTTATGTATTCTTCCAAATCATAAATATGATGAAACATGTATTAAATCAGATTGTTCACACAATCATCAAGGAGAACTCCAGCACCATCTTTTACAAAAGAGCTAATCATTCTGTATCATGCAAGACTATCAAATGTACATTTTATTTTATTTTTCATATATATTTTATCAATATTTTTTATTGATTTTGAAGAGGAAAGAGATGGAGAGACAGAAACATCAATAATGAGAGAGAATCATTGATTGGCTGCCTCCTGCACACCCGCTTCTGGAGATCAAGCCCACAACCCACGCACGTGCCCTTGACCAGAATCAAACCCAGGACCTTTCAGTCCATAGGCCAACGCTCTATCCAATGAGCCAAACCGGCTAGGGCTCAAATCTACATTTTAATAGTATTCACCTTAAATGTACACAATGTTATATGTCAATTATCCTATATAATAAGAGCCTAGGTGGCGTCATGCCCTCGTGCAATGTCATCACAAGATGGCTGCCACAAGATGGCCACCACAAGATGGCCACATGCACAGCAGAGGCGGGGCCCAGGGGCCGCTCCACATGGTGAGGCCTGGGGGTCCCGCGACTCTGTGAGGCACAGAGAAGGCCACTCCCGGCATCTCCGCTGCCTCGTGCAGAAGAGGTAGGTCTTGGCAGAGGAGGCAGGTTGCGGCAGGAAAGGGAAGTTGTGGGTGATCAGGCTAGCAGGGGAGGGCAGTTAGGGGCAACCTGGCTGGCAGGGGAGGGCAGTTAGGGGTGACCAGGCCAGCAGGGGAAGGAGGGCAGTTGGGGGGGACCAGGCTGGCAGGGGAGGGCAGTTGGGGATAATCAGGACAGCAGGGGAAGGCAGTTGGGGGCAATCGGGTTGGCAAAGGGGAGGGCAGTTGGGGGCCATCAGGCTGGCAGAAGAGCAGTTAGGTGTCAATCAGGCTGGCTGGGGAGTGGTTAGGGGGTGATCAGGCTGGCAGGCAGGTGAGTGGTTGGGAGGCAGCAGTCCCGGATTGTGAGAGGGATGTCCAACTGCCGGTTTAGGCCTGATCCTTGGCCTAAATTGGCAGTTGGACATCCCCCAAGGGGTCCCAGATTGGAGAGGGTGCAGGCTGGCCTGAGGGACAACCCCGAGTGCACAATTTCATGCACCAGGCCTCTAGTATAAAATAAGTGGAATATCTTTTATTATCTAAACCAGTGGTTCTCAACTTTTCTAATGCCACGACCCTTTAATACAGTTCCTCATGTTGTGGTGACCCCCAACCATAAAATTATTTTCGTTGCTACTTCATAACTGTAATTTTGCTACTGTTATGAATTATAATGTAAATATCTGTGTTTTCCAATGGTCTTAGGCGACCCTGCTAGCGGTTCTCAACCTGTGGGTCAAGAACTGCTGCTGTGGAGCCTAAGACCATCGGAAAACACAGATATTTACATTATGATTCATAATTGTAGCAAAATTACAGTTATGAAGTAACAACGAAAATAATTTTATGGTTGGGGGTCACCACAACATGAGGAACTGTATTAAAGGGTCGCAGCATTAGAAAGGTTGAGAACCACTGATAAACACTATAGATTTATAGCAGTCAGTTTATAAAACCTGACTCTCAGACTTACCATTGGGCCATTACTGTACAGCCACAACATGCCTTGAATGGATAAAGCCCAGGCCTACTCGAATATCTTCAGCTTTAGAAAATGTCATTTTCGATGGGTAGAAACTATCCTACGGACCTCATCCAGTCTTTGAGACTTGGCATCCATTGTTTTATTACAAAGATGTTTATTTTCTCTCTGTTATGTCTAATTTTTCAAATGTGTGAGTTCAAGTTTCTTAACATGGGTAGTTGTTATTGTTTTGTTACTAGGAAAAAAAGTCAGTATGAGAAACAGCTACATTTTGTTGTCCTTTGAGACCGAAAAAAAGAGAAAATCTGAGCCATGCAATTTTAGCCTTGGATTTTAACATTATTTGCATAGACACAATAAAGTCAGCACTACTTATTTTTTCAACCTCTGTCATAAACCTATGTGCAAATCCAGGAAGGCTTATTGAAGACGGCAAAAAGAACCCGCAGTTCCCAGTGGATTCATGGGAGGTTTGCAACAGACCTTCTGCTTTGAGCACCAGAATTGCTGCCTAATCACATTACAGCTGCTCCTGAACCCAGCTATCACTACAATGATGATGAGTCTTCTCACAATTTTTGTTCCTCTTTGGTTAGAACAGCTGACTTCCGGGAGAAAACTTTGAATCCTGTAATCTTTCCAGAAGTAAGAATGTCTGTATTTCAATAATTAAAATACTTATGGAGGAAATGCAGACAAACCTACCTTTCAACATCTCCCTTTTATGTAAAAAACAGTCTTTGTCACTAACCAAGAGCATAGGAATGAAAAACAAAATCAAAGACATAAGCTCTACATAAAAGTAGTTCTTCTTTTTAATTGACCTAAAACACAAATGTACTTTTTTAAAATATATTTTTATTGATTTCAGAAAGGGAGAGGGAGATAGAAACATCAATGATGAGAGAGAATCATTGATCGGCTGCCTCCTGCATGTCCCAAGCCCACAACCCGGTCATGTGCCCTGAAAGGGAATCAAACGGTAACTTCCTTGTTCATAGGTCGAAGTTCAACCACTTCGACCAGGCAACACAAATGAACTTTTAAAGATATTTTAAAATATGAAGCAATAATTGATAAAATTAAATACATGGCTCAAAAACAATGCCCCCTAAGGTTATAGAACTGTTGTGGTTATATTAGAATTGGAGGAAACTGAATGAGCCTTGCATATCCTGAATAGAAAAAGATTTATGACTTGTTCTATGACATCTATAGAAATAAAAATAACCTAATCGGTATAATGACTCAATGAGATCATTTTATGCAATATGTATGATTTGAAACATTTTTAAGAATAATTTGAGGGTTCAAAAAATATGCCTTCAAAATAACAAGGATTTCAAACAGTGGGATCACACTACTGGCTGCAAATTACTATGCAGTAGAAGCAACTTGTCTTGATGTGACTCAGCATGAATTTTTTCCCAGTTGGTAATAAGTTGATTTTTCCCTGCCCTTTTGTTGGTGGTTATATATTGTATTAACCCAGGATCCAAGTTGTGGAACTGAAAAATACTTTCATTGTTTTCAATCTCAATTTCTCTATAAGCTATTTGTTTCTGCTTTGTTTCAAAGATACTTAAACTCCTAAACTAAAATTTTAAATCGCTTTTCTGTAATTACCATTACTCTTTTCTTATAAGTCAAGGTAATATTGACAGTAATTGAAAATGTTTCTTTACCTAAATATAATTGTATCTATTTTTATGAACTATTAAAAAAAACTTGTTAGGATTAGCTAATTATAAAATGATAGAAACAGATATTACACAATTATTTTGAATGCATTTGAGGAAACTCAAATAACATTTTTAATTATATTAAAATATAATGACCCTTATACTGTTTTTGTTCAGGGGAAATAAAACTTCATATTGGATATAAATTAGTAGTAAATTTTTAGATTAACAGTCTAAAATGAAAATTTAATTATCTATGTTAATGTCTATCTTGATAAGGAAAAACAGGTTAGTCATCCTATCTAATAAAGAGGGAATATGCTAATTGACCCTCACACTGTCACAAATATGGCAGTGCCCACAGCCAATGAAAAGGGAATATGCTAACTGAATGTCATACCCTCAAAAATGGTGGCGCCCACAGCCAATAAGGAGGGAATATGCTAATTGACTGCCATGCCCTCAAAGATGGCAGTGCCCACAGCCATAAGATGGCAGCGCCCAGTCCCCTCAGCCCCGCTGGGGCGGCAGGTGCGCTCCACATGCCTGCCTCTGGAGTCCCCCAGTCCCCTCAGCCCCCCAGCCACCCAGAGCTGGCCCAAGGTGCAGGCAAGCCTTGGATGTTGGCTGCCCAGCCGCCCAGGGCTGCCTGAGGCTCAGATAACCAGGGCTGGCCAAGGCTTGTGCTGCTGACAGTGGCAGCAGCAGAGGTGTGATGGGGCGTCGCCTTCCCTTGATTGCCGGGTCGCTTCCTGCCCCTGAGGGCTCCCAGACTGTGAGAGGGAGGGGACAGGCCGGGCTAAGGGACCTCCCCTCCAGTGCATGAATTTCATGCACTGGGGCCTCTAGTAAAATAATAATAGGAAACAATGAGGAAATGTACATGGTATCTCTGTCAGTGGTCTCAAATGTTAGCATTGAAGCAGGATCACCTGAGCTTGTTTAAAAATTATTGTTAGCCCTAACCGGTTTGGCTCAGTGGATAGAGCATCCGCCTGCAGACTTAAAGGTCCCAGGTTCGATTCCTGTCAAGGGCATCCCCAGTAGGAGGTGTGTAGGAGGAAGCTGATCTATGTTTCTCTCTCATCGATGTTTCTAACTCTCTATCCCTCTCCCTTCCTCTCTGTAAAAAAAAAGAAAAAGCAATAAAATATATTTTAAAAAAATTATTGTTAGGCCCCATCCTTAGAATTTGATTCAGTATCTCTGACATGGTACCCATGGATTTGTATTTTCAAAACCTCCCAGGTGATACTGATGCTGCCCACACCTGGAGAACAATTAGTTGATAGACTACTATAGAGATTATTTGTGATCAATAAAAAAAAAATATCAAGCAGTATTAAATATTATTATTTGCTTTATATTTCTACCAAAGCAATGACAATTCTAAACAATGTCAATGTTCAATTAACTCTTCCCATGGTGTGTGCAACCCATTTGAGAGACACAGAGATAGATTAGAGGTAGAGATAGTGTGTGTGTGTGTGTGTGTGTGAGAGAGAGAGAGAGAGAGAGAGAGAGAGAGAGAGAGAGAGAGAGAGGTAGATATAGAAATGATAAAGATAGACAGAAACAAAGACAGAGGGAGGGAGGGAAGATGGGAGACAAGGAGGAAGAGGTAGAAGAGAGGAGACGGGGAGAAAGCAAATCTTGGGGAGACTATGTTTTGACTTGTAGTTTAGAAGCCTCTGTGTTTTCTTCAAGCAAAGAGAGACTGCTATACTCTGAAAAGAAGGAATGAGCCAATACTTGAGATTCTGCAGAGTCACCAATAATTGGGGGATTGAAAAATATTGAATGTATTAACTCATATCTCTCCATCTCTTATGACAGGGTTTTATTCTTTTTTTTTTTATTTAAGCCCCTGACCTCAGCATAACATTTATACTTAGGTTGAGATTTAAACTTCTCTAGAACTCAACTCCTCCCAGGATTAATTTGTGATCCTGGACCTAAACTTTGCTCGCTAGCTGATGGAGATGAATATCTTTTAATAAGCTGCCAACTTTATCATTGGCTATTATATAAGCCTTCAGTTAATGATTAGTCATTGACAGCCTTTTCTGTAGTTCTACTCCAGTGACTCATTTCCACTGTCCTTATAATTACTAGCCCCCCTGTATTTCTCAAATGACCGATAGGTACCATTGCTAGTGCATGTTCTTCCAATGGCATACAACCACATTTCACAGTCATGAAAATGTTAACAAATACATTACTAACGTATGCTAGGGATAAGCACTTGACCCACCCGTGATGGGGTCCTTATTACCAACCTGCATATAATGATTCAGCTGCAACATCCTCTCTTAATGTCTTTTCTTAGCTCACTTCTGGAACCATCACTGACAATTAGTTTCTGCAGGAAGCACACTGTGAGATAAAAATGAGCTTATGGTGCTCTTAAGATCAACTTCTGTGTGGAAAAAGAGAAAGCATGATTGGACACAGAGAAAAAAATAAATTGCAATGCACTTTAAATAAAATTTTAGCTGACTAAGATGGGATCCGGAAAGCTAGATGATGCTTCAGGGATGTGTTCTGTGTTGCAAGAAGCCAGATCTCTGGACTTTTACAATGCGTAAATGGGTGGGAAAGTGGAAAAATACCTCTTTTATTTTTCCAGAAGGGCAAGACATAAAGAGGGCTAGAAGCCAAGGCCTGTGATCCAGCTTCATTCCCAGCAGCTGGGAATAATCCTTCCATGCTGAAGAATCTGGATGGTGCATTGTACATGCAGGACTCAAAGGGGCTTCAAATTGCTTAAGAGCACAACTGAAATATAGAACATCAAGGAAAATAAGCTTTTACAGGTCTGAGAGATATGCTTTAATTGGAATAAAAAGGCCCTAGCTGGTTTGGCACAGTAGATAGAGCATAGGCCTGTGGACCAAAGGGTTCCAGATTCAATTCCAGTCAAGGGTGCATACCTTGGTTGCAGGTTCCTCCCCAGGCTGGACTCTTTCAGGAGACAACTAGTCAATGTGATTCTCTCACTTCAGTGTCTCTCTCTGTCTTTTCCTCTCTCTTCCACTCTCCCTAAAAATCAATGGAAAAATATCCTACAGTGAGTATTAACAACAACAACAACAAACATAATAAAAAACCTATCAGTCTCTCTTTGCTTAAAAAACAACACAGAGGCTTCTGAAATAAAAATCAAAACATAGTCTCCTAGTAATAATTTTCCCTGTCTTTACAATTTCAAATTTTACAATAATATGTCTTAATATGGGGATGTAAGTTTATTTTTTTCCCTTTACTCTTGAATAGTTATTGTATTTCAATATAAAGTAATTTGTATTTCTAAATTTAGGAAAGTTACCTTATTTAATTTATTTAGTTTTAATTTTCTCATATTTTCTTTTTTTTTATTGTTTCCTGCAACTCATATTATGATGTTGGAGAATGCAACATTCATAGTGTTACTCTTACATTTCAAATAATCTTTACCTATATTTTTTTCTAGTCCTTTGGAAATTTCCTCAACTTATATCTTATATTTTAAATATCTTCTTTTTTTATTCTTTCTTATATTTAACTTTAAAATATATACTCATTGTTATCTCATTGTTCTTTATTTTATTGTCCATCATTTCTGTATCCTCTTTAGAACTCTAAAAAAATTGCTATTGTGTTAAAGTTTTTCCTCAAAGTATATGTGTGTGTGTGGGGGGGTTTTTTCATCTAAATTATTTGTTTCTCTTTTATTTGTTTTGAAATACATCTTTTATTAGAGACTTTGCTCAAATATCTTGAGAATTTTTTTTGTTATACCAGTAAGGATAACTATATTATACTGAAATAAAAAGGTGTCTCCACAATCTTGCCAATAAAGTAAAGTTTAAATTATGTCTCCTGCTATCTATTCATCAAAGTTTGCTTTGGGGATCTGTTCTGTGTCACCATAATGTTCACTCCGTGACCCTGGCTGATGGAGTGACAGTTGTGGGTCAGATCCAATATTATGACAGAAATAAGCCGTTGATGTTTCTGTCCAGAAATGGGAAAAAAAAAATCCACTTCTACTCACATTCCATTGACCAACGCAGTGGTTATGCCTAAATTCAATTACCAGGAATTTAATTGTACCACGTACCAGGAGAGAAAAAACAAAACAGTTTATGAAAACATTAAACATCACACCCTTACACCTTCATAGTTAATAATGAGAGACTAAAATGCTAATTGCACACTATGAGAGCCTAGGGGGATTTACTTTTTTAATAGAGGACTCCAAATGTAATATTCTGGAGTTCTTTCCCTTTGGCAAGTCAGCTTTCACAGAAAGAAATTCTATAATCTCTTGCCTTGGGAAATGTAGGTAGGGCATAAATCTATTTGCAGACATCCTGGTAATGAAGCTTGGGCACAGTACAGAGCTCTCATTTTCTTTGTGTGGATCCTGGTTTCATGAGGACACGACCCCCCCTCCCCTTTTAGTGTTTCTGTTTCAGGTGAGTCCAGAATATGTCGGAATCAATAACTCCATAGGGTTTAAAATTCAATTGTGTTACGTCTACAACCAACAGAATCTATAACTTTTAATTTAATGCTTGGGGCTTTGCTGTTGAGGCAGGAAAGAGAATCTGTACTAGTAAATTCTCCCTTTTAAAACCTTTAAGCAAGCCTACTTTTTCAGGCTCTAGATTATCTAATAGGTTCCCTTTCTATGGAACCCTCTAGCATTTCTGTTTTCAGCACTTTTTTCTTCCCCTTCTTATTTACATATGATTACATATTTTGATGCTTACTTTATGTATTAGTTTGCTTGGGCTGCTGAAACAAAGCACCATAGACAGGGTGGCTTATATAACAGAAATGTATTTCACACAGTCTGGTAGCTGGGAAGTTCAAGATGATAGGCATCAATGTGTCATTTCATTCAGTTCCTAGTGAAAACTCTCTTTCTGGCTTGCACATGGCCAATTTCTTGCTATATGTCCTCATATAGTGGAGAGACACTAAGCTCTTTGGTGTCTCTTCTTATAAGGGCACTAATCCCATCATGAGGTCCCCATCCTTATAACCTCATCTAGCCTAATTAGTTTCTTAAAGACATATCTCCACATACCTTCACCTTGGGAATTAGGACTTCAACATAGTTATTTTTAGGGAACACAAGCATTTATTCCACAACACGTGTCAACCTTATTAGGCCACAGGCTGCCCAGATATTGAGTCAAACTTTATGTCTGGGTGTATATGCCAGAGTGTTTCTAGAAGAAATTAGCATTTTAAGTAGTAGATATGGGTGGCTCTTATCCAATCAGTTGAAGACCTAAATAGAAATAGTCTGATTCACTAATAAGAGGGACCTCCTCCTGTCCAACTACATGACCTGGATGTTGATCTTTCAGGCCTTTTGATGTGAACTGAAACATTACATCTTCTTGGGTCTGGAACCTCCTGATTCTTAGACCAGAATTAAACCACCAGTTCTCCCTGGTCTCCAGCTTGCAGACTGCACATCTTGGGACTTTTCAGCCTCCATAATGCATAACCCAATTCCTTATAATAAATCTGATTCTATATCCCATTGGTTCTTTAAAGAAACTGACTAATGTACAGATAAAATTATGTAGTTCTTTGATTTATCCACTTAGATTTGGGAGGAAATTCCATATTTGGAAGTGTTTATTTTGGACCAAACATAAGAGGTAGAATAAAGTGACACTATGTCAGTTTGTTGGAAGATGATTACATGAACTTGTGAGAGCAGTCATGGCAAATTAAGACAATTAATGCATCCATTAGAACATTAATATAATTTTATTGCCTAAAATAATCAAATACTACATCTTATAATATATATTTCCTATGGGCATACACTACTGATAGGCTTAAAAAGGCTGAATATGTAGTAATACAAAATGTAAAAATTTGCTGAGAGTGGTTTAGATGGTAAATCTAGAAATCTCCAGTAAGGGCAAAGCTTTAATTGTTGATACACATACTGTTGGAATAATCTTTAAAACCTGATTTCAATTGTAACTGTAATGCAGTTTCTTGGACCATTCAAACTGATGGAGTCAAGATAATCAAGTGTATAGAGTTATTTTAGGGAGCGACTGAATTTAAAGAATACTCACAAAATAGCATGAAAAATATACTACCATTTAAGTCAATTTGTCAATCAATAGCTTAACATAAACATGTAATTATTATCTATAATTTTTTTTAAATTTTGTAATGTTTCTAAATATAGAAGTTTAATCAAAATATTGTATTTGGCATTGTCAGTTGTGTTTCTAAGCAATAATAAAAATTTAAATACATAGTCAATAAATAATTCAGTGTGAATATTCCTGGTGTGTTGAAAGCTTAATGAGTGTACAGGTTATATAGCAACTTTCTCATAGTGTAATATCACCTTTCTATACTGTGTTGGGATACTAGGTCTGGGACTCACCATATCACATTTCTCCTCTGTCAACTGACTCAACCAAAGGTTCTTCTAAGAGGGGGTGATACTAGGAACTAGAAGGCTCTTTGCTCCCTGTTTCTTTCAGCATTAACCAAACTAATGTTTTTTTACCCTGACAATGGCTGCTATTTCCAGTAGTAGTTGTCAATGTAAGAAATGTCTAAACCTGTAAGAATTTTTGTGAGTTTATTTGAGCCAAAGTGACAACAATTGCTAGGAAGCAAAATCTCAATGGATTGAGAAAATGCTTCAGAGAATGGCAGTTTTGCACTGTATTTTATACATTACAATCAAAGGAGGAGGCATAAAGTGGGTTACATGAAATTCACTGGTGATATATTAGGGAAGTGGGAGAAAGCAAAGCAGGGAAATCTCTGGGATTGGATGAAGAGTAAATTAAAGAGATAAATACTTATTTTACATAGATGGGTATAGGATAGTTAATGATTAACATTTATAGCATGTAGAGATGGTATGTAGGGGAACAAAATAACAATGAAAGGTTCAGTGGTTTTGGACATTGGTGGGAGACTGTGCCCTGAGGGGTCTGGTAAGGGAATTAACTCAGGGGAGACACTCAACCAAATAAGCTACCCCAGCCAGGGCAGACACCTTGTATTTATTTATTTTTTATCCTCATCAAAGGACATTTTTCCATTGATTTTTAAAGAGTGGAAGGGAGGGGGAGAGACACAGAGAGAAACATTGATGCAAGAGAGACACATCTATTGGTTGCCTTCCACACATGCCCGGACAGGGGCCAAGCCTGCAACCAAGGTACATGCCCTTGACTAGAATTGAACCTGAGACCCTTCATTCTGCGTGCTGACACTCTATCCACTGAGCCAAACCAGCCAGGGACAGCATCAGATACCTCTCAAATGATATCATATCTAATAAAGAAGGAATATGCTCACTGACCATCATGCTATCACAAAAGATGGTGGCACCCACAGACAATAAGGAGGGAATATGCTAATTGACTGCCACACCCTCAAAGATGGCAGCGTCCAGTCCCCTCAGCCATGCCAGAGTGGCAGGCGCAAGGAACGGCTGGGCCCACCCCCAGGCGGGTCCAGGCGCTCCACACACATGCCTCCGAGTCCTCCAGTCCCCTTAGCCTCCCAGCTGCCCAGGGCCAGCCCAAGGCACAGGCAAGCCTCGGATGGGAGCTGCCCAGCTGCCCAGGGCCGCCTGAGGCTCAGGTAACCAGGGCCGGCCGAGGCTTGTTCTGCCGGCAGTGGTGGCAGCAGAGGTGTGACGGGGGTGTCGCCTTCCCATGATCTCCAGGTCGCCTCCTGCCCCTGAGGGCTCCTGGACTGTGAAAGGGGGCAGGCCAGGCTGAGGGACACCCCCTCCAGTGCATGAATTTTCATGCACTGGGCCTCTAGTATTATCTATACTAATAAAAGGGTAATATGCTAATTAGACCGGGAGACCTTCCGGACGTCCTTCCAGACAAAGCCATGGTGGTGGGGCCGAGGCAGAGGCAGTTAGGGGCTATCAAGCCAGTGGGGAGGGCAGTTGGGGGCGATCAGGCCGGCAGGGGGAGTGGGGGTAGTTGGGGGGCAATCAAGCCAGCAGGGGGGGCAGTTGGAGTGAGCAGACTGACGGGGGGCCAGTTGGGGGTGATCAGGCCGGCGGGGGGGACAGTTGGGGGCAAGCAGGCCAGCAGGCAGAGTGGTTAGGGGTGATCAGGCAGGCAGGGAGGTGAGCAGTTAGGAGTCAGTGATCCTGGATTATGAGAGGAATGTCCGACTGCCGGTTTAGGCCCAATCCATGTGGGATTGGGCCTAAACCGGCAGTCAGACATGCCCCATGGGATCCCCAATTGCAGAGGGTGCAGGCTGGGCTGAGGGACACCCCCCCACACCCATGCACAAATTTTGTGCACCGGGCCACTAGTACTATAATATAAGATGGCTAGACCAACAGCAAGATTTGTATAAATAGGGAAAAAATCCTTCACTTCTGAATTTTGTTGTTTCTATGGCTGTGGTTTGAGAAAGTGTGACTGTAGGATATTTGAGGATATTGAAGTAAAAAGATATTGGAGATATATTATCTATGGAGATTGAAAGAATCCCAAGTGTCAAAAGTGACTTTATTACTTTAGCCTGATAGTGGAATTGCAGTACTACTCACAGAAATGAGATATTAGGTTGAATAGCGATTTCTGGAAAACAGGAGATGGGAGAGACTGCATTGAGTTAGCAGTAATGACACTCTCTAAAAGGAGATATCATGTAGGTGGGTAGAAATATATTCCTCTTTGGTCATAGGAGAGAAATAGACGTGTAAGAATACCACACTAGAAGCTGAATGTATAAAGAAAGTGCAGTAAAATATGAAAATCACTTTGAAAGGCATCATTTTCTAGGAAAATCTAAGAATATATTTTCCCTAGAGTTGAAAATTTAGAGAAATCTAACATTTATTAATATGAAAAATGTATAAAAAACACAGAAAAACAATGGTGTGACATTGTTTATAAATATAAAATCCTGTTCTGTCTTACTGAGGTCTCTTAGCTTATGTGATTATATATTGGTTTTATATTTCTCAGGTTACTAATTTTAACTGTGTTTTGTAGAATCTCAGTCTCTCTCTCTCTCTCTCTCTCTCTCTCTCTCTCATTTTTATTTATTTTTTGGCCACTCGTTCTCTTGGCAGGTTCAATAGCATCATAGTAACTTTTGTTTGTAAAATGTACTCTCTGATACTCTCTGGATGGAGTTGATTTGTGGACAAGGTGTCTAAAGGGCATTAAAGGGTATATGATCTGTGCTTTCACTCCTCACACTCTAGGACTTTGTCAAGCAGAAGACAGTGTGCTTTTCCTAAAGGGAATTCCCTCCCCCTGTTCACTGGTTTAAGCATTTCCAGTGTGAAGGGGCAGGAAGGTAGGAGAAGGGAGGCAGAGATTTTCTTATGTAAGGTAGGCACTGCCAGGGGCGGGGAGTCCGGGCCTCATAGGATTTATTCTGTCTGCTGCCGGTGGCTGAGGCTGTTTAGGTGTTCTCAACAGTGTGGGTGTGTGGTTTTGGGGGGTCATGATCACCTTGGCCCAGCTGCTCCTCTCACTGTCAGCACACAATACAGGATGTCTTCAACTCACCGCCAGCACGTAACTCCTCTCCTGGTGGGCTTGATGCATCTTTGTCCAAAGTCTCTTGAGCAGTGCTCCCCGTCTGCTTTCTTCTCTAGTTTCTTGGCTCCTTCACATGTGGACACTGGTAAAGCTGAGCCTTTTTCATGCCCTCAAATAAGCACAGAGTGGCTTGGAAGTTTGGGAACATGGGGTTACTCACGCCTTTCTCCTCAGGTTCTTAAGCCCCATAATGTAAGTGTCTCCTTAAACTTACAGACAAGTAATTGGGCACCAGCTCTTTGCCATATGCACACAACTTCCAGGGATCGCATGCTTTTCCTCCCTCAGCGTCTTCACTGGGGAGGGTCTATAGCTTCTGTGAAAAGGTACCACAAGTGGGGCCATTTTCAACTAGAGTTGCGGCTACCATTCCAGAGGAAATTCTTGCCTGTCTCACTCCTCAAACTTGGGAATGTCTGAATTGCACAAAATGAACCTTCGGACTTATCCAAACCAACACTGTGTTCCAAATAACCGTTTGCAAATCTAACAGGAAAGTACATATCTTGATTAGAATAGCTTTGCTTATTAGCATCAAGAGAGATTTTTCTATTCATATAGTTCCTTTAATTCCTCCTTAAAAACAAACCAAACAAACCTTGCCTTTACCCCGTAATCAGAGCACTATTTGGGTTTCTGCCTGAATCACTGCTTCCCAAATAGCTATTCTTTGATCTCAAATAATCGCTTGATGCCTCTCAGGTTGACTTTCTAGTTTTAGGTTAATGGTTCTGAAACCCCGAAAGGCTTGGGCCAGGGAGCAATGTGCCAGGCTCTGCTGCACACAAGGATGGCTGCCCTGGCTGCCAATGATTCTCTTTAGCAGTCAGTTCTTATTGTTTAATAGGAACGCATCGAATCCCTTACACCATGAGTACAAACGGTTAAACATTTTAAATGAAGAAAATGACTGTGAAATCTATTATGTTCTCTCCTCCTGCTGTGATAAATGTGTCTTCACAAAGACAAAATAAAACATCGTGTGGAAAGCAACAGACTGCACCACAAGCTCCCTCAGTCTCCTTCCCAATCACTTAGAAAAGCCCTGGGATAAACACTCCTTGTCGCTCACTCTGGTGGGGGGATGGGGTGGGGTGTGGGGCTCTTTCCATTTCTACTTATTACCTTCCTGTATCCTCACCATTCAGGGACATCAATGCTTAGAGGCAGAAATCACTGTGTTGGTTTCTCCTCACCTCAATCCCAGGCCAGACAACATCTGACTACTAGATGCCCTGTGGGAACCCTTCCTTGGTTTTTATAGGAATTTGAAACTGTCAGGTTGAGTTTGGATTTAGAGTTCTCCTGCAGCTAGGAATTGGAACATGGCAGGGGGCAGAGAGCCACGTCTGGGCCAGGCAATGGTCCACCATCCTTTTTTTTTTAAACATTTTTAAAAATTATTATTATTGATTTCAGAGAGGAAGGGAGAAGGAGAGAGAGATAGAAACATTGATGATGAGAGAAAATCATTGATCTGCTGCCGCCTGCATACCCTACATTGGGAATTGAGCCTGCAACCTGGGAATGTGCCCAGACCAGGAATCAAACCGTGACCTCCTGGTTCATAGGTCAATGCTCAACCACTGAGCCATGCCGGCAGGGCCAACCTCCTTTGTTTAAACCCAGGTTACTTCCAGCAGTTGGGAGGTTTCTCGTGAGTATAAGAAAATGCCTGCATGTGCACAAATGCTCCCAAATAGACAAGCTTTGGACACCCAACGTGTTTAGGATTGTGCAACCTTCTCTGTGATCTGCCCTCAGCTCAGATCCCTGGAACTGACCTGTTCATTTGTTGTATGGGTCCGGGGACTTTATGTTGAAAATTATATGGTTCCAGCTTCTTAAAATATGGTAAAAAAAAAAAAAGGGTCAGTTGGATGTTTGAAAAATATTAAAAGCAAAATCCCCTACCAACTCAGAAAACATGGCCACAAAGGTAGAAGAGGAAGACAAGTTTAAATGTTGAATAGACATTAAACTGAGATGTGATGAACACGACAATCCCCTGAGAGACTGCAGAGACATATTCTCAAAATAAACCATAACCAGCTCCCTAATAAGACGACATGACACCATTTGTCACGTACAGTTTATCTTCATTTCACTTGATAGTTAGCTAATTGGGTCTTGCCAAAGGAGAAACACATTTTTCATAGCTTTGTGATAGGAGGGAGTTTTGTTCCTGTAGTTACTGTAGTTAGTTACCCATTAGAAGGAAGAAAGCAAGGGGAGGCAGACATTGGTAAGCTGGGAGCAGAGGTCCTTTTGCTTCATCGGGAAGCTACAGCTTCACACTCCCCCCAGGGAACCACCAGTCCATTCCCAGCAGATCACTGGGGGAAGGGGTCCAACAAAGAGGGAGGTGAGCACATGCTCAATAGAAGTGAAAATGCTGCAGAGAAGGTGTTTGGCCATAGAGGCCTGTTAGTCAAACCTGGGAAAAAGATCATTGACTAGAGCAGTGGTCGGCAAACTGCGGCTCATGAGCCACATGCGGCTAACGAGTCGCGGTTTGCCACTCTGTTGACTAATGAGTTTGCCGACCACTGACCTAGACTCTCGATTCCAATAATTATAGGCTGTTGTTCCTTGTGATTAAGCCCCTATCCCAGTGGTGGGCAAACTCATTAGTCAACAAAGCCACAGTTTGCCAACCACTGGACTAGAGGGTCAATGCAGTCCTAAGAAAGCTTGGAAAGATGATTGGTTATTTTGAAAAGCTCCTGGGTAAAACCCCAGGGAAACAAAGATCTCTCTCTCTCTCTCTCTCTCTCTCCCTCCCTCCCTCCTCTCTCTCCCTCCCTCCCTCCTCTCTCTCCCTCCCTCCCTCTCTCTCTCCCTCCCTCCATCCTGTAACAGACTTGCCCATTAGTTTGCTTGCTCTCCCACCCAGGAACACCGACCATGCGGGTCTAGCAGCTACCACACCCACAGCAGGCCACAAGCGCTCCAAAGGACTAAGCTTTACTATGAAACTATGAAACAGAAACTTTGGACACTGGGTTCTCTGGTGGGAGAGGTCTTCTCTTTGGCACTGTGGTCCACCAAGTGACTGACCCCAAGGCTTAAAGACCATAAACAAAAATACTTAAACTCTATCCTTTGGAGATACGAGGGGAGCGGTGACTGTTGACTCTATTGCTTGGTTCCCTGACCCATTCAACCTTGCTATGGAGAAATGAGGCCATCAATTGAACACTAGCTTAGAGCATATTTGATAAATTCTAGGGCTCACACTCATAGCAATATGCCCTAGTACTGCAACTATACTTTCTACAGACCCCTGGTAGATTGAATTCTTTCAGCAAATATTCAATATTCTCTCCAATGTTTTCTCTAATCTCTCCCTCCATGACCGGGCTCAATGTACTTTTCTACCTGTCTTACTTTAGGCTTAACTCAGTGACTTGCTTTAATGTGTAGAATAGAGCAGAGTGTGCCAATTTTGAGCAGAACGGAGGCTTTGAAAGATATTGTGTGTTCTCTCTCAGTTTCTTATATTCCTGTCACGAGAAGACCATGCACAAAGTAACTTCTATTCCTCCATCCCGGGTTTTTATATGAGAAACGTGGGGAGCAGTTCAATACAAGAGCCAGGCTAAGCCCCCAAAAAACCAACAAAGATTTGCAGATACACAGGTAATCAGATGCTGATGCAAAAATAATGTTTTGTTTGTTTGTTTAGGCCACTGGGGATTTGTAGTCATTTATTGCTTTAATTGCATTGCATTCCCAATTCCATCAAAAAAGGCAGCTGCCTCTTTGTGATGGGGCATATGATATTACTGGCCATGCAGTCACTGTGCCTCAGCCTTCCCTTTAAACAACTGTCAGGTGTTATTTTGAGAGAACTGCCAGGGTACTCCACAAATGTTGGGGTTAACAAAAGCACTGCATGGTGGAGAGGGAAATGCACATGAGACTTGGTTGTCTGATCTTCAAAGAGAAAACACTGCCTGCTCCGTGATGGGAAGGGACAGGGCACCAGGTTGCTGAAGGATTCCCATAGGATAGGGTTTGGCAAACCACAACTCTTGGGTCTAATCTCTGTTCTATAACTAAGTTTTATTGAATTACAGCTACACTCATTTGTTTACTAACTTCCTATCTTCAGGTTATGATGGCAAGCAGAGTTCAGTAGCTACAACAGAGACAATATGGCCCACAAAGCCTAAGATATTTACTAATTGGCTGTTTACACAAAAAGGTTTCAGATTCCCACCCTCGCAGGTATCTGCAATGTCAGTATCTACAGCTTAGGTTTGATTTCTGCTGTTGGGAGGTCAATCACTCAGCACTTGGCCAAAGGCAGATCAATTTCAATGAGGAAATGGACAATTTGGTTGGATCTATAGCCTCCATCCCCTTCCAGCCAAGCCATATTGTATATAAGGGCCCTTTGAGCCAGCACTAGATCAGTTAAGGAAAGATGCTTACTAACATCTACAGCAAGTATGTCAAACTCATGGCCCAAGGGCCACATGCCTCATTTATTTGACCCACATTAGCCTTTGAGTTTGACATGCTTGATCAACAGGATAAACTTACTCTCTCCCAAGAACCTTCTGGTCAATTTTTCCAATGATATTCTTTTGAATTCCTGATCTATTGGTCGATCTTTCAGCTATCACTAATGGATCAGTATAGAGCAACAAATCAAGCCATCTTTTCTTATAATAATAATAAGAAGAAGATGCATTTTTATCTATTTATCTATCTATTTATTTATTTATTTATTTATTTATTTATTTATTTATTTATTTTAGAGAGAGACATTGGGAGAGAGAGGGAGAAAGAGGGTTTTGGGTTCCAACAGAGGTTGGAACCCAAAACCCAGGCATGTGCCCTGACCAGGAATCTAACCCTCAACCTTGTAGTATACTCAGCCACCTGGCCAGGGCCAGGCCATCTCTTCTAAGAGGACATTTAATTGCATTACCTGAAGTTGTGATCACTGGGGAACATTTTCCACCAGCACTCTCTTTCTGGGTCAAGCCCGATTTAGGAAGGAGAACAGCACTAGCCCATTCCTCGCTAATGTTTTTTTTACCATGAAAATACATCCAGGAAGTAATAACCAGGTGATAACGGTACAGAAGGGCAGGCAGTGCTTCTGGGGAGATCTGTCTGCTCTCAGAGGATTAAGTCTCCCTGGTGGCTGTCCCCTGGCGTGTGTGAATAAGTCTGTAGCTTCCTGGTGAAGCAAACAAGCTCATGTCCCCCAGCCCATTAGGTTCAACAATGTCTGATTCCCCTTGCTTCCTTCCTTCATCAGTATCTATGCTAACAGACCTGCCCCTGGATGGGTACTGGCAGACCTGATTTTATTCTTTGTTAGGGCAGGCCCATTTTGGTTGTCATGTTGCTACAGTTGTCCTGTTATATGGCCTTATTGGACCTCACCTGAGTACCTGCGGCGTTAGGTTAAATCTCTCACTCCGGCTGGGCTAGAAATGTAATAGCCTCAGGTATGTTCCATCTCTGTTTTCACTATTTAGGTTTCAATGCCATAGCGGGTGATTTCTTCTGGGCTTCACAGTCTTATCTTGTGCATGCTGAGCCCAGCCCTCAGCCAAGTAGCTGAGGCGATGTCACACAGACTTCTGGAACGCCAGAATGCCTCGCTTCTTCCTATCAGCTCCCTGTGCAGTCCTATCATTTAAGTTACCCTGCCTTGCAAATTACAGCTCCTTGACTAGGCAGTGCCGGCTATCTCTGCCTGATCAACCAAGTGAGACTCTGGCATTGATTAGACCCCTCCAAATACAGGCTACTAGGGAGCTATTTTCCTGTGTTTTCCTGCTGTGCGTGTGCTATTGAAAGCCTGTGCCCCAGAGGACCTTAACAGTGCCCTCAGCTGGACTACATTTCAGACAGGTTTCTTTCTGACCCCAGGGTCCTGTGCTTTCTTTTCTTAGAGCATTTGCTTTAGAATCTTAAATTTGTTATCCTGCATCTTTCATCTGCTCCTTTGAGATGTAAATCCTTTTTAAAAGCCTCTTGCCAGTTTTATAAGCCAGGAATGCCTTTCTCCAGAACCTGGGAGCCTTTTCTTTCAAATGCAAGCATCAAGGAAGATAGTGCCCCTATCTCTCTGTCTCTCTTGGAGGAGAGAAGCCACGTTTTTTGTGGGGTATGGCAGGCAGCTTGCTTCTAGTTGTAAAGATAGACAAAGTTTGTCTTTCCTTTGGGTAAAGTCGGTTGGCAAAAACAAATGACCTAAGATAGCCCCCCTCACCCTTTTAAGAACTCTATGGCCTTTTGTAAGAGTTGAGCTCAGACTGTTTTCTGCTGTTTCTCTCCTATTGCAATAGCCTTGGATAATAAAGTTTTCCTCTTCTGTTTCACTCTGTCCAGTGTAATCCTTACTTTGGCACTTGAAAACATTTGTCCCATGTGTTTTTCCTGTTTCGGTTGTTTTCTGTGGTAAGAGTTATTCTATCATGCTTGAAGCAAAAATCTAGAGAGGATCTCAGAGGAATTTTGCTCTCAAAGAGGCGATAACATTTTGATTGATAGCTAAAAGACGTAAGTTCAAAGAAGGTGTTTTTATTTTAAGCTGGGTATGTAGGTATTACAACATCTGTGAATGGTTATGGAAGGGATACATAAAAGAAGAGAAAATCAGTCCTCAAGAGAAAGATAATGTGGCCTCTAAGATGTCAAGTATAGAGGTGATGGGTTCCATACACAATGAGAAGTTGGGGTCTTAGAGAACACAGGTGTCAGTTCCACCAAGCGCCATATATTGATACAGATGCAGGTATGTCAGTGGATTTGGTGGTGGAAAGCTGATGAGGTTCCTTTAAATAGATTTGTATTTCCTCAGTAAATAGAAAGAAAGGTCTCTCATCCAGGGATCAAGGATGAGGCTGTTGGAGAGCTGAAGAGTTTCCAGGCACCAGAGGCATTGAGAGTTGGGCTTAATTAGGCATAGCTTTTCACTAGGTAAGGATAATCTAGGAACACAAGGACACATTAGTAAAGGAATACTCAGAGAAGACACAAGGAAGTCAAATGATGGTGGAATATATGAAGGGTAGCAATGATATAGTCTAATTGTATGTAAATCATAGGGAGGGGAGGGGATAAGTCATTTTGTGAGATAAGGAAAGAAATAATTTGCTGGTGAAAATAAGGTGGTGATATAGCAATCCTACCTCAAGACCCTGCATTATGTGTGTCCCAAGAGAAAAAATGAGAGAAAATACAAGAAAACGATGAAGAGTATAGCATCATGGACATACTACATGCCTGAGTTTGTAGCTTGGTCTCATCATATTGTGTGACAGTGTCTGTGTTACATAAGCTGTAGCTCAGATTTCTCTTATGTAAATTGGAAATAATAGTTATACCTATCACATAAACTTTTTGTGAACAGTAAGTTCCCTGATACATGCAAAGTGCTTACTTAGTACACTGTGTAGTATATACTACACATTCATTAATTGAGAAAGAAATGAGAAAGCTAGATGGGACATGGCCAACTGGCCATCTGTTCAAGAGATACAGGGAGATTTCAGAGAGGAGTTTGACATTACAGAAGGTTGTTCTAAACGGTAAGCAATGGGATCCAGAAGGTATCTTGAAAGACTTATGGAGAAGGAGCTGAGGAGGAATGGAATCTTATCCAATGAGATGTGGGATGAAGGCAAATGATCTGAGAAGCTAGGATTTCTTGGGTATGGGAATAGGTGTGATTACACCTCTGTGTCAGGGGCTGGCAAACGTTTTCTGTAAATAAACAGATAAAAATATTTTAGGGCCACAGTCTCATTCACAACTTCTCAATTCTCCTATTTGATAGCCACAGACAATATGTCAATCAATGTCTGTGGCTATGTTTCAATAAAGCTATTTGCAAATGCAGGCACTGGGTCAGATTCAGCCTGTGGGCTGTACATTGTGATCTTGGTTTGCTAGGGCTGCTGTGTAGCAAAGTACCACAACCTAGAAAGCTTGAGTAACAGAAGTCTACTTTCTCCCAGTTGTGGAACTAGAAGTCTGAGATCAAGATGTAGGTAGGTTTGGTTTCTCCCTAGGGCTGTGAGGGAAGGATCTGTTGTCTACAGGCTTCACTTCTTGGCTTGTAGATGCTGTCTGTTCCTTTCCATAGTGTTCTTCTGGTGTGCATTTCTGCCTGCAAATTTCCCCTTTATATAAGAACACCACTCATATCGAATAGGTAGGGTCTGTCCTACTGGCCTCATTTTAACTTGAAAAGTAAATGATTAGCAAATGTATAAAGACCCTGTCTCCAAATAAAGTCACATTCTGAGATACTTGACATTAGGACTTCAACATATGAATTTGGGGAGACAAAATCCAATCCTAGTATATAAAAACCCAGGGTCTGTAATATCCAAAATGACTGAAGGCTCAACCAACCAGAAGTCACTGCCCACTACTGCAGGCTCCCCAACCCAGCACTGACTGCCGAGGGGGCTGTGGATCAGGCTCAAAGAGAAGCCTAGAGAGAGAAGCAGGGTCTGATCCATAGCCTCCAAGGCAGCTGTCGATCACCCCTTGTCTCTCTCTTTCTCTTGGGGACTAGCCAGAAGCCACACTTCTCTTTCTCTATAGCCTTAGCTGTGGCTGCTGATAAGCTCCGCCTCTCTGATCAGGCCCGTTGATAGGCCCGGAGATGCTGACTGGCATAGAAACCGACCAATCAGAACCAAATCTGGGTGAAGTGTGAGGAGTCAATGGCTGCCTAGGAGGTGGAGCTTTTGACCCTGACTGGCATAGAAACTGACCAATCAGAACCTAATCTGGGTGAACTGCGAAGGCAGAACCTAAGGTGGGGGCTGAGGAGGGGTTTTAAGGGCAACAGCTGTTTGGTGTAAGGTGTAAGAAAGCGGTTCAATTTTTTAATGACCGGTTTAGCAGTATAGTGCATATGGCTGGCTATCAGTCCAGATATAGGGATTATGTATTTTTGTCTGCCAAGAGCATCTCTTGCTGATGCAAAAGGCTTTCTCCTCCCATTTAAGTAATCCTATTCTATATAATCTATCTATACTACTAAAAGGGTAATATGCTAATTAGTCCAGGTCGACCAGCCATCTTCCGGATGTCCAACTTCCTTCCAGGCAAAGCCATGGTGGTGAGGGCCAAGGCAGAGACCATTAGGGGCGATCAGGCCAGCAGGGGAGGGAGTTGGGGGGCGAGATCAGGCCGGCAAGTGAGGGCAGTTAGGGGTGATCAAGCAGGCAGAGGAAGTTGGGAGCAAGATCAGGCCAGCAGGGGAGGGCAGTTAGGGGTGATCAGGCAGGCAGGCAGGTGAGCAGTTAGGAGCCAGTGGTCCCAGATTGCAAGAGGGATGTCCGACGGCTGGTTGTATATCCCCCAAGGTGTCCCAGATTGGAGTGGGTGCAGGCTAGGATGAGGGAACCCCCCCACACCCCGTGCATGAATTTCATGCACTGGGCCACTAGTCCACAATAATTGCTGACCTTTGCTCTAAGATGAAGATCTTTATTCAATCCTAACCATCACCTTCTCCTTGTGAATTGTCTCTCTTGGGCCATGTGGGCAACAATTATTGGTTATTTCTTCATAACATCATTTTAAAAAAAAAGACTTGAAACAGAAGTTGATCTCTGTCTGTGCACTGATATCCCAGCTTTGATGCTGCTGCTTTACCTAGATGCAAATGAAGCTCTGCCTTATGCTTTTATTCTGACAGGTGCTACTGGAAAACCATGCCTCAACTCCAAGGATTGGTTAGTTCTAAAAATCAAAGTCACTGACTGACGGTGTCTGGAGACTCAGGCCTGCAACACTTCATTGCTTTGGCGACAGCTGTCTAAAGAACACCTACAGAGCACCACAAGCTTCTGGGTTGAAAACACCCTGGTTTCTTCTGCAGGCAGCCGCCTGCTGTCATCACCTCAGTGTGATGTAAGTGCAGCCCACTGAGCTCCATTGATCCTCTACCACCTCCCCGCTTTCTTCCTCCTCCCAAGATGCAACCACACCCACCTCCTCACTTAAATACCACCAGCAAGAAGGACAGAATCTATTTTGGGGGTAGGAGAGTGATGGATATTAAAAATGGAATATAAAACGAGGTATGAAGGTGGCATGAAGGTATTTTCATGAGGCATTGTTTAGTGAGAAATTTCAAATAAATAAAACACATACACACAAATAATGTGTGTCCGTCTATGCATAAATACATTCATACATATATATATATATGTATATATATATATATGCATAAATTACATTGCTTAATAAAATGTATCATAGGCATAGTTTGAACACATTTGTAGAACCATGATGCGTGTGTGTGCACCAGAAAGCACACCAGCTGTTTCGTGGTTGCAGGTGAACATGAGGTTGAGGAGGGAAGCCATTTAGGGGAGATGGCGAAGCGAAAGAGAGAGAAAATAAAGACCCCAAACTGAAAGAGCTAAACTAGACTGCAATGAAAGCAAGTATATTTTTATCATATTTATGCAAAGATTTAAATTATGCAATTGTGTGGGAATATATATATATATATATATATATATAGTCATGAGTGAGTGTGTGTGTGTGTGTGTGTGTGTGTGTGTGTGCCTTTTAAAGCTTTAAGAGGTGGTGAGGGAAATGAGGAGACCTGGAAACTAAAGGAGCAGCTTTGCCTACTTCACAGTTTGCACTGGGCCTGTGCTTACTTTGGAGAGTTCCTGGAAGCTTGTAAGAGGCAAAAATAGTTTTTCTACTTAACATTAAACTTGCAGCCAAACTTCTACACAGTGTATTATAAATGATTTAAGAGTTACGATTATTTTCTTATATAACTGAAAGACTGCTATATCCTGGTGCCCCAAACTAGAATTATTAGGATACAAATGCAAATGTTTGCAAAGTTACTACAATCGTATGCAATAAGACCCAGCCTTTACTTAGCTCTTACTATGTGCCAGCACTTGTAAAATCACTGTAATGCATATTTACCGCTTTTCTCCTTCTAGGGAACCTATGAGGTAAATACTGTTTTTAACCACATTTCAGACTACAAACAAGGCACTGCAGTTGTTGTCAATGCAGTGCAACAAACTTAGCAGTTTAAAATAATACAAATTACTTTATCTCCCATTTTCTGAGGGCCAGAGTCTAGCAGGGTTTGGCTGGATCCGCTGCTCAGAGACGCCCATGCCTAAAATCAAGGTGTCGCCATCCTGCAGAGCTAGTTCAGGGGCTGACAGAGTTCTGTTGATGTGGTTGCAGGGCTGAGGCCCTGAGGTCTTAGAGATCATTCCTCTCCACAGATATAGTTGAGAACTAACCGTGTTTGTCCTCCAAAGGAAATGTCTGCTGCTGCTCTGTTTTTTCTTCTTTCTTTCTTTTTATAAGTCATTCATTCTTATTTCTGCTGCTGCCCTGTCAGACTTCTTACTCTGACTTCTTAGCCATCTGTGAAAAGGCTCGCCTTAGCCGGTTTTGCTCAGTGGATAGAGCCTTGGCCTGCGGACCAAAGGGTCCTGGGTTAGGTTGCAGGCTCCTTCTCAGCCTGGGTCCTGGTTGTGCAGAAAGCAACCAATCGATGTGTTTCTTTCACATTGATATTTCTCTTTGTCTTTCCCTCCCTCTTTCACTCTCCCTAAAAATCAATGGAAAAATATCCTTGGATGAGGATTAAAAAAAAAAAGTAAAAAACAAAACAAACAAACAAACAAAAAAAAACACAGGCTTACCTACTTAGGTCAGGATGATTCATGTTTTGATTAATTTAAAGACAACTGATTAGTGACCTAATCATGAGAATACGATCCCATGATACTGAAGAGTCCTGGAGGAGATTTTAAAGAACGCACATACCAGGAGCAGAAGTCTTCTTGGGGTCCATCTTATATCCCTGAATACCACAAAATCTAAGGCAAAGAAAGAAGGTTTAACTTGCCCCACATCACAGAGTTAATAAGAAATCAGAATTGGGCATCTATATTTAAATTCCATGTTGGTAACCACTATGCTCTACTAAAAGGTGAAGGAGGAGAGTGTCAGCTCACACTTTGTAGATATTATAAGAACTGTGAAGGGTGTGAGATTTTATCCTAGTTGCAAGTTAACTAGTTAGCCTTCCACAGTTTCTTGGGAGCTGGAAGAAGACACAGAATCTTGAGTCAGAAACAAAGTACAATCTATTACTCAAAGAAATAATAGTAGCCACAGTATCAGCATTTGCACCGGTTGTCTGAGCCTCAGTTCTTATGGAGTGACACAAAGAGGGCCATGTGGTATTTATATATCCACGGGGTGTGTTAGAAGGGAAGAAACTCTAGTTTAGGGAACCAGATGTGTTAGACCAGACATAAGCCTGTCTGACGTTTGCCCCAAGGGGGGGTATTATCTTTATTATACTAGACAGTAAGCAAACCTTCTCTTTTTCTATAGAAAACTACTGTCTATTTTCCAGGCCAGTTTTCTATACAGTCAACCTTGAAAAGATAGTCTTCAACACAGGAAGATAAAGTTTTATTTGTGCAAAGTGTATGGAAACATGAGAAATCCATGAAAAAGTACTGTCCAACACTACCCAACTCTTGTTTGTACACAATCTTTGTTTCTATTGAATTTTCCCATAATTACATTAGTCTCTCTGATTAATCTTAATAACAAAGTTGTGGAAAAATTCATTCACGTTGTCTCATAAATTATTTATTAAAGAGTAAAAAGGAGGCCAATGCACAATATTGACCTCAAACATGTCCTCCAAAAAACTGAATCCAACCAACTGAATAAATATCACAAACCATGAAGATCTACCTTAATAAACCAGGTGACTTCCTCCTTAAGGTTTTATATTGATTTTCACTTGGCCCAACCTATTAAGCCGGATGTGTTAGTGATTATATAGACTCTACCCTGCCCAGCAATCAGGATGTCTAAGAGAATTCCATCATCTAAAACAACACTGGTCAATGAGTTGAAGATGACCTGCACATGTTCTAGGGACAAGGTAGTGTCGTTGACCTTTTGAGCTAGTCAAGAAAAAAAAAATTAATTCAATCTTTTCTGATTGTCTGCCTCCCTCTCAGGAAAGACTTTCCATGACATGACCATAAATAGAGTCAGTTATCCCTCTGGAAGCTCCCCTGAGTAAGTGAAAGTAGTCTGATTTTGAATAAATTTATGTATTTTTCTTGAGGGCTACATGATCTACTGGTAGTATTTTCTTTAAAATGTGTAGGTTTTTTTATATTTACCCTTAAGGTGCAAGTCACAGTGTTTTTAGAAGGGAGGCAAGTTAATATCTGCCTACTACACAAGAAGTATAGTCCCAGGAATATAGACTCTGGCAAAAAAAGGAAACAAGTATTATTTAAAAGTATTAAGTGACTCATAGAGTGGTGATATATTTTTAAGAAGTTCACCTTAATCCAGGATATTTGCTGCCCTATTTATGTCTTATTTTAAGAGCTAGTAGATTTTTCCAAAGCTGTGGGGTTGACCCCAAGTCTTAGCTAGGATTCTTTGGCCCAGTTGTTCATCCCCCCAGTGGCTCACTGGAGCAGTAAGAGCCTAGACACAGATCGATTTTTCTTTATGACTTTCCACAGGAGACTCACTGTTTCAGGGAATTCTCCTTTCAAGGGTAACTCTCCCTCACACAGCTGGGTCCCATGACAAAAACTCAGACTTTTTACTGCCCTATTTGAGTACATTTAAAGTTGGAATGAAAGACTGCAGGAGGAGCTGGGTTTTAAGATAACCCAGTTGTGGCCATTTCTTCTTAACAAGTATCACGTGTCCCAGCCCCTCAACTTTTATATAAACCAGCCAAAGTTGTAATGGATTGCTTGTTTTCGCCCTCAAAAGCTACAAGTTTTCCTTCTTTAGTAGTCAGCAGAGGTGTGTGCCTCTGTGACTCCTGATTGCAAGAGGGACCTTAGTAATAGTTTTCGGAGAGGGATGGACCTGACGCTGACCACCACATTGGATAGTTCCCACCTCCAAAGGAGCTTTAGCAAGAACCAGGGCCCATTCCAACAGCTGTCTGTGAACTCACTTCTTGGTGTGGCCTGCGAACATCTATGCAATTCTTTCTCATTCACAGGCAAGAGTCCATTTATTGTGTAGCAGTTGTCTGTAAAATTTAGTTAACCTATTTACTACATAGTCCCATGGACTTCCCCCAAATCCTGATAAATTGGCCCCCAAGTATCATCCTTCCTAGCACAGAAACCCATGTTTCTATTATTTTGTTAAACTGTCAAAAACTGTGAAGGATCTGAGACTATCTACTTGAAAGCTAACAAGTTAGCATGTTATGGTTTCATGGCTGCTGGCAGAAAGCATGAAACCTCTGAATCAGAGGCAAAGAGCAGTTTATTACACATACAAACAGCAGTAGCAGAAAAGGAGCATTCCCCAAACTCTAAAGCACTGGGTGGCACTGTAGGGGAGGAACCCCAAGCATAAATGGGTGGATTTTTTAATAATGGTTGACGAGCTTATTCAACCTTTGTTCTAAAAAACATCATTACTGCTATTATACTAGATAATAAACAAACCTGCTTTTTGCTGTCGATGGAAATACTATTCTATCTTGCAAGGCTATTTACTATACAAAATCCTTGAAAGACAACCTGGAATAAAAGGCCTTTGCTCATAAGATGTTGAATGGGGAGACTCATGCAGAATTGTTGCCAATATGCATTTACCTCCTTCTTTTAAATAGTAATTACTAATTTTCTTTAAGAGGACATACATTTTCACATACTATATATTTTGTAATCACAAAAATTGCTAATATTTACTAGTTATTAGGCAGGCATTGATTTACACATTTTTACATGTATTAGCTCTCTTAACCTTCACATCCCTATGAGGTATTGTTATTCTTACCCCGTTTTGAAGATGAGCATTCTAAGATCCAGAGACTAAACTAAAATGTCCCAGTTCACAGCTAATGATGTTAAGACCAGCACCTGGGGGATTATCATCCCCCAAAATTCTGACTTGAGAGTCCATGCTCTTGGCCTCCAAACTGGGGCAACAGGAGGATCACATGGACTTATGGCTGACTCGGCAACACGTGAAGCCTTCAGCATTGGGCTGGACACGTGATGGTCCCTTCAAGCATGAGGAGTAATATTTCCTTTGATCTCTTACATTCATTTTATAAATAAAGAAATTGAGGCTCAGAATACTTGGTTTTATAGTCAAAATGTTAATTATTCTAAAACTCTGAAAAATAGATATCCACTGGACATTTCAACATATTCCTGGACTCAGAAAAAACTTGGAGATGAAAATACACATTAATGACTACATATTTTCTAAAAAATATATGTTTCTATTGATTTTAGAGGGAAAGGAAGAGATAAGGAGAGAGAGAGAGAGAGAGAGAGAGAGAGAGAGAGAGAGAGAAACCTTGATGTGAGAAACATTTATCCACTGCCTCCTGCATGCCCCCTACTGGTAACTGAACCTTCAACTGAACATGTGCCCTGACCAGGAATCAACCAGCGACCTTTTGGTGCACTGGATGACACTCAAGCAACTAAGCCACACTAACCAGAGCTGGATTCTTTTCTTTCTTTTTCTTCCTTTCTTTCTTCCTTTCTTTCTTCCTTTCTTTCTTTCTTTCTTTCTTTCTTTCTTTCTTTCTTTCTTTCTTTCTTTCTTTCTTTCTTTCTTTCTTCCTTCCTTCCTTCCTTCCTTCCTTCCTTCCTTCCTTCCTTCCTTCCTTCCTTCCTTTCTTTCTTTCTTTCTTTCTTTCTTTCTTTCTTTCTTTCTCTCTCTCTCTCTCTCTCTCTCTCTCTCTCTTTCTTTCTTTCTTTCTTTCTTTCTTTCTTTCTTTCTTTCTTTCTTTCAGTATATATGGTTAGATATGCCTGCTTGATCACCTCTTTCTTTCTTTCTTTTTTTCTTTCTTTCTTTCTTTCTTCCTTTCTTTCTTTCTTTCTTTCTTTCTTTCTTTCTTTCTTTCTTTCTTTCTTTCATATAAATATGTTTTTATTTACTTTAGAGAGAGGAAGGGAGAGGGAGAGAGAAAGTGACTACATAAATTTAATGGTATCATTACTCTAATATTTATGAAGATAAAGTAATATAATTTAACATAGTTTCTTAAGCATACCTTAAGCTGGAAACACATTTGCATATAGCATTCAGCATCATAATAAATACTGCTTACTATTTTAGATCTAGACTTGGCCATATGCACTTTGATTTGAATATTAATTCCAACTTGAGAAAATTAATTTGTATTCTAACCATATCTACTGAAGATATGTGTGACCCTTTCAATATCTAAGTTCATAATAACTATAATGGCTTTATTTTATTATGAAGGCTTATAGTATCTCAAATGATTATGATTAGTAGTTAAAATAACGATAATATAGAGTTAAAAAAAAAAGCACTTGTACAGAAAGGCAGTGATGGTTAATTTTTTATCTTATAATAAATTGATGAGTCAAAAAAGAACATTAAAAAAGCATATAATGAAGTTTTATGATATGAAAAATGTAACCGCTGGGTTCTCTTCACTCATTTCTTGGTAATTTCATTTCTCTTTTAATGAGAGTTCAAGAGAAATTCTCTGCCCGACTGTCTGACCTGATCCTTCTTAAAATCTTACAACTAACTTTTGCCCTACAGCTAAAATGGTTGCTCGCTGCTTCAGTAAGTTTGACATAAAGAAACCCTTAGACTTCATGCTGAAGGAAAGAGCATGGAGACAGAGTAAGTCATTACATTAACAACCGATGATACTACAACCTAAAGTAGAAAAGCCTTTGGTAATAATTAGGTTATTTAAGAGAAGCACAAACTCTTTTAAGTGCCCATGTAACATAGGGCTTGCTGATTAATTAAGTGGTCCATTACATGAAGAGTTAGCGATTTTCTATAATTACTTGCTATTTAGACTTTATAGCTAGATTATTTAGAATCCCAATTCTAATTGTCTGTCTAAACTTAGGTAATTTAAATCTCTGAACCCTAATTGCCCCATCTCTTAACTGGTAACACCTTGATGGTGGAAGGCATGAGAGAGATGCTATATGAATATTGCTTACTTGAGCCCTTATTAAAGTGAAAGTGATAAATGGTAGCAAGTATTTAGTGTAGTAATTGGAGTCCTATGATAGTCTGAGTATTGCATTCGATGTTAAGAATATATAGATGAATAAAACACAGTTTCTAAGCTAGAGGGACACTTACTTCACTTGGGGCAGCCACCAGAGGCAAAGGATCTATAATAATAAAGGCATAATATGCTAATTAGACCAGACAGCCAAACAACCTTCCGGACATCCTTCCGAACAAAGCCGCAGTGCCAGGGGCCAAGGCAGAGGCGGTTAGGGGCAATCAGGCAGGCAGGCGAGCAGTTAGAGGCGATCAAGCAGGCAGGCAGAGTGGTTAGGGGTTATCAGGCAGGCAGGTGAGCAGTTAGGGGTGATCAGGCAGGCAGGAAGAGTGGTTAGGGGCAATCAGGCAGGCAGGCAGGCAAGCAGTTAGGAGCCAGCAGTCCCAGATTGCCCGACTGCCGGTTTTGGCCCAATCCCACAGGGATCCCTGCAGGATCCGGCCTAAACTGGCAGTCGGATGTCCCCTGAAGGGTCCTGGATTGCAAGAGGGTGCAGGCCAGGCTGAGGGGTTCCCCCTCCCATGCACGAATTTCATGCACTGGGCCTCTAGTGTCTATATAATACACTAAGTACAGAGGCATACCAAAATAAATAGCTTGGCATATTAGGTGGTTCATCTTGCGAAGTGGAATCTAATCTAAACTGAGGTTATAACTACACTAGCCAAACAAATAGGTGATGTGGTCTGATACTGTGAGCAAACACACTTGTGTGAAAATATAGTATATTGCATAGAGCATTTTTCCTGGCCGTTCTACATGTGGAATATCTTAAATATGAAAACCAATTTAAAAATATGGAGACAAGTGCTTGTGTTTATCCTCAATTTTGAAATGAAATTTCTGATTTTTTTAAAGAGGAAAAAAGTATAAACAGTGAACTATGAAAGTGTATCGTTTTTATGAACCACAGCAGTTGTATAGAGTGGCATGTGATAAATGAAAGATAGATAGGTGAAAAAACAGTGGGCATTACATACCATTCAGAGGAACCAATATTTATTATGTATAATAGTGTTTGTTAAAGATTGGCCAGAAAACCACGTAGGATCCCCTCTGCCCATAGAATCAGAACCGTTGGGAGCATGAACTAAGAATCTGCTACTGTAATTAAATCCCCAGTGCAAATCCCCAATTAAACAGACAGAATGGTGCAACTTCAGCTGTTAGTGAGCTAGTGCCATTGACTAAACAGTTAGCATTTTTGATTGATGACTTTAGCAGTTACTAGAGAAACAATTTGAGGAGGACAAATTTGAAGACAAATAGAAAATGTAAGAGGCCATTTGTTCATTCATACACCTCCCCCCGCATCCCTCCAAAACCCAGTTAGATGATGGGTATACACTATAGGGAAAAAATCAGGTAAGTTCTTTGAACTCTTGGTTCCTAAAAATTTTCCAGAAAATCAGATAAGCAACAAATAATTCTGTGTATCTTTAAACAGAAGTTCAAGGTAACCTAAGCAAGACTGGTGAATCAGGGAAGGCTGGAAAGAAGTGACATTTGTACTTAGACCAGATAAGTAGAAATCATGTGGGTGTAGAAAATAAGCAGAAAGCCTGAAGGGAGAATAGAGCTGAGTTTTTAAGGTGGAGGAAACATAATCATTGAAAGCCCTAAGGCATGAGAGAACATGGTTCTTTAGAGTAATTCACTCTTGTTCATTTTAGGCCAAAGGGATTCTTTAATAGTACAATATAATCATATAAATCCTCTTAAGAATTTAAGTCATTTTATGTGGTGCATTACTATAAATTATAGAGAAGCCTATTTTTAATTAGTTTGTATTGTGGATATGTTTTAATAAAATCTTTTACAGCAACATAAATACACTATCTTTATACATATTTTAGATAAGCAACTTAGAACCACTTAGCAACAATAAAAGCATATTGTTTAAAAATTATTTAAGATAAATATATGAATTATATATTGTACGTTGATTATTTTTAGAAAGAAGGTGTATGCCTGGGGATACAATAAAATGTAGACTAAAATATAATTATATTTTATGGTACCTAATATAGATAAAAGCTTTCATAAGCAGTTGCTTGTATTTTTTACATATTTTTGGTTAAAATAAATGAGTGTTTATCTTAATAATGTTTATATTTTGCTTCTAAATAATGAGATAGTAGAGAGGATGTTATATTATTATTTAAAACCACAAATAGATATTAACACCTCATGTGTAATATATAAAATATATGAATATAATTGCTATCCTGACCAGGGACTGGGATCAAGCTTGCAACCCAGAATCAAACTCGGGACCCTTCAGTCTGTAGGCCAATGCTCTATCCATTGAGCCAAATTGGCTAGGGCAGGACTGGTTTTAAAAGTTGAGACATCTTGATGTGATGTACATGATTTTAATAATATGAAGGCAACATATAGATATAATGATAGTCATATTATTGTCTATTTCCAGAATTATTAATAACATTATAATTCAGTGTCATTGTTGCTTATTATTTCTATCTTCAACTTAGTTCAATATGGAAATAAATTAAATACATTATAAAAGAAAGCATTAAAATAAACTGATGTAAAAAGTGACACAGATAATAAAACAGTTCAAATGAATTGTTGGCTAAGTCATTTGGAAATTTATCTGAAGTCAACAAACACTTATATAATGGGGATTCATTTAGTACTCACTCAGATTTCATCCCATTGTATTTTAAAGTGGACATTTATTTTATTATTGAAACAAAGTAAAGTAGATATAATTATCAGCCTTGGAAACATGATCTTAATGACACATGTTTGCAAATATCCAGGTGTGGAGAAGATCGCATATTCAGAAACAGTGGAATATGGAGAATGGAATGCAGTCCATTGAAATAGAGATTTTTCTATTTAGGAGAGGAGTGTAGAGGAGAGGAGAAAGTTTATTGAGATATGTTGGGGAGATAGATATATATTTTTTAAATATATATTTTATTGATTTTTTACAGAGAGGAATAGAGTGTTAGAAACACTGATGAGAGAGAAACATCGATAAGCTGTCTCCTGCACACCCCCTACTGGGGATGTGCCCGCAACAAAGGTACATGCCCTTGACCGGAATTGAACCTGGGACCCTTTAGTCCACAGGCTGATGCTCTATCCACTGAGCCAAACCAGTTAGGGTGGGAGATAGATATTTGAAAAGCTTTCAGAAGAAAATTTTAAGGATCCTAATCAATTTTTTTTTTTCTGTAAGGGTCATGAAAATATAAAAGGCTATAATCTGAAATTGACATAATCTAATAATTAGCATTTTCATTAAGGCAATTTAAATAAAGACACAAAAATAAATATGGTTGCTAATAGTTAATAGAAGAAGCTTGCAAAAATCCAGATAAAATTTGATGAAAGATGATTTTTATGTTGGTGCAGAAATAAAGAGAATTAAACAGATCAAAGAAAAGTTTAGAATAAAGAGTCTCTGCAATTGTTCAAGTATGAAAGAGAAAGGAATTCCAGACTTTTGGGTTGATCAACAAGTTATATGTTAGTGGTGTTTTTTGAGAAAGGGAATATTGAATGAGAATAAGAAAGATGAAGAGGATTACTGGTATTCTGTGGGTGATCATGCTTATTGTTATTTTTTTCTTGTAATGTAATATACTTGAAAATATGTAAGTGCTGATGGGAAGAAGTCGGTTCAGAAGGAGATACTGAAGTGGTAAGAAAAGGAAATAAATCTTGCTATAAAACAAATTTGTTTCATTGTATAAGAATATAACACTGAGATACATCACCTACAATATCAATAAAATAAAATAAAATATGATGAGGACATATCATGCACTGATAATTCCATGGAGATTGTAACATATTGGTACTCTCTCCAAATAGATTTTATTTTATATAAGTGGTAAGAGGTGAAGGAAGAGAAGCATGTACTGGAGATTTGAGAGTTGTGGAGAACATTTTCAAAATTCATGGTGGTGAATATGAGACTAGAATTGAATTGTTGGGAGCCCCACAAGTTGCATGACCAATAATTTATTTTTTGTACCACACTGCTCAATTGTGTGATTTTCTCAGGAACACTCAGAAGTTAAGCTGTAGTCATGGGAAAAGGTGGAATTCTTGAATGCCAAGACGATAGAATTTACTAAAATGGTTTGACCACAGAACAGAGACAAGCTGTTGACAAAAGTGATTCAGATGGGAAAAAATTAACAAGGCAGTAATCATTGAGAGAAACGATGAAGATCTGTAGTTTCTGCCACATGTATTACACTTGCTATCATGTAATTGACAGAATCTTAAGATTGAGTCAATGAATATGTGTGTGTAAATGTGTGTGTATATGCACAGACCTATGTATCATATGATTCTATGGCTTAATTAAGAGGAAGCAAAATAAATTCTACTCAAAGCTTCTTTCTTGGGTGACTCAAAATATAGGAAATAGGGGAGAAACCCCAACTTTCTTAAGGTTGGGTTATGAGTTTATTTTTGAACTTGTGAAGATGTTTTCGGTATCAGTGGATGCACCACTCATGGTCCTACTAGAAGACAGAAACCACACCATATTTTGAACAGGGAAAGTTTAATATAAATAACTTATTTATCCGAGGGAATTGAAATTCATAGGGGATTTGTTAATAAGAAGAGAGAGAACTCTGACGAGTACTGGAATAGGAGATGCGAGGGGCAATCATTACCTCATTACACCCAGACCCAGGCTGATCATTCACAGAAGAGTCACTCTCAGGTTATGGCCCCCCACCCCCCACCCCAGACTTGAGATACAGGCTTCAATCGAAAGGTCGTGAACCTGGCTCACTGACTGGAAGAACCTGCAGGAAATTGGCCCTCTGATAAGCTGTCCACAAGTCAGTGTCATACTTTGGAACTCTTAGCAAAGCCACCTGAGGTCTTGCTGAACTAGCTGGTGCTACCTTGCATTGCAGGAACCAAGTGCTGGAAAAAATTATTCACTGAAGGAGATAAATGCCAGAGAAACTGTACTGCTGGAGCCTGGCCAGAGAAATACCATGGAAGTTAAATACCTACTTTTCCTTCACTGCTCCTCTAGTACCCTCTACTGGCAACGATTAAAATCATGCCAGGCAGCAAAGTACAAATGGCTAAAGGCCCAGCTCTATTTGCAGAGGAGGAAATGAAGGGTTCATTTGGATCAGAGAGATAATGATTTGATAAATGGCAACTCCACAGGATAATTTGATGCAGCATCCCTGGACCTTGTATTAAGGAAAATATAGCTTGAGAAGGGAGCATTGTTAACATGTAGGAGTTAGAACAAGGAAGAAAACTTAGCAAAACGAATAAAACGGAGACATCAAAGGTAGAGAAGAGAAACTGGAAAAATTGGTGATTTGAAGTCAAGGAAGTTTCACAAATGAGAGAGTGGTCAGCAGCATCGGATACCGAAAAATCCAGTAGAATGAGACCTGTATTTCACATTTCAATGGAAGAAACCGTGTTAGCAGACAGAGCGAGAGGGAGCTCTATTTTAAAGAAATTGCATGGGATTTGCAGTAAGTGAACTTATGTTCAAATCCCCATCCTGCCATTTATCAATGGTGAATCTTTAAGAGGGTTTCAAAAAATATTTCTGAACCTCAATTTTATCCGGAAAATAGAAATGTTCATAGTAGCCATCACAAAGCTTGTTGTTAAAGATCAAATAATCTACTAGTGTTGCAACAATTTGAAACCTCTATTTTGCACAGTTGGTATTGTTCGTGTTGGTACTGAAGACGGAGTTCTAGTGCTAAATGAAAGGGGAGCAAATGGAGCCTATAAATGCAGAAGCATAATTTAAGAAGGTTGACATTTACAGGAAGGAAAAATATATGTTTAAGTGGATCAGGTTGGAAGTTGGGGTTCCAGTAGTTCCAGGTTACTGTGCAAGGCACAGAATTTAAAACAATAAGACATTTCTTTGCATAAATTGCCAAGACCAAGAAGTATGACATGCCATTTACATTCGTTAATCAGCAGATAGTCAGAGCTTAAACCGCCATACATAATACAGCATACAAAATAGTTAACATACCCCTACCTAAATCTTCTACTCTGAGCTTAATCATGCTATTTAATTGCCAAACTTAATTTGAAAATAATTGTTCACAGCAATTAAGTAAATGTGCCAATTTCATTAACAGACTTTCTAATTAGAACCTACAACATAAAAGTGCTAATGTTGCTTCATTAGCTTTGATTTACTGCTTTTAATACTACCTTTTTTATTATTTTTTTTTTCCAATATGAAACTGTGTCTAGGGTTAATTATGTTTGGTTCTTGCAAATATCAAGGGATAATTATTTCCAGATTAAGCATAAAAATATCTTATATTAAAATTTCATTTTAACTTTTCACATTAAACACATATTGGGACCAACATTTTAAAGTCTCCTTATTGTGGAATAGTTTAAAGCAATTAGTGAGAATTGCATTCGCCTTGAATTGTAACCAAACAGGTTTTTCAAAATTGAAAATGCTCCTTCACATATGGTGTCTGATTGTAAAATAAAACAGTAAAGAAAAAAAAGTTTAATTGTTATGTAGCCCTGTTGCAACATTCTGAAAGTTGACTTACGTGAGTAATAATTTTATAATCTAAGATATGCATTAAATGTCCTCAAATATATTAAGTATTGTCTGCTAATGAAAAACCTAGGTTGGGGGGATCAGTTAAGTTTTCCAGTTTCTATCTTAGCCAAGTAAAAAGAACTTGCTTATGTTTCCAAGCAAGTACTAGTGTTCCTATGTAGCTATTAAAAGCACGATTACATCAAAGTATGAAAAACATACTGACTCCTTACCAGCATTAAGATGAGGCTCCGATGACAGGGGAATCTGGAACCTTATTGGTAGGATTGCAGTTAAGAGCGAAGAAAGCGGAGTCCATAGGTCATCTAGTCCAAGCCCATTGCTTGTGTACTAGTATATATACAAAGGTGGGCAAAAGTAGGTTGACAGTTATGAGCTCTCGAAGCACAGAGTTCATTCTTGTATTACTATTCATTGATATTGTATTATTTCCCATACAACCATAAACCTACTTTTGCCCCACCCTGCATATAGGAATGCTTGTATATATGTATTCCCCTCGATATGATGGTCTACACTATGGTAGATGCTATGATGAGTCCTGGGGATGCGTGTGCAGTGACCACACTGTTCTATACCATTTTAGTCCTATGATCAGGTTCGTCTTTAGTTGAATCTGACCCTGGGGTTGTGAACTTCACCAGTGCTTCTAGGTGCTGCTTACCCTTTATTTGGGAAACGCCGGATTACTGGAGGGGCCTGGAATTGGGGCATTTCCCTTCCCCCAGCTAGTGCAGTCTCCCATAAAAACACCAGCAGGTTAGGCTCTGGTAAAATAGTTTCTCCTGAGGACAGGCCTTGTTTTAAAAAAATGCTCTGGAGTATTTCAAAATGGCTTACTTTCCCCTCCCACTGCCAGAAGCATGGGGAGAATTTTCTCTGCCAACTTGGTAGAGATCCTGGAGGTAAAACTAACAAAAGTGTCCGAGGCCCTAAGACTGGGTCCCCCTGGAGGTTTAGCAGTCAGACTTATGCACCCTGGGCTTCCAGCAATTCATCAATTTCCATTCAGGGTTTCCTACCCCAGCACTGGTTCCTGGGGAGACTTTGTGTGGGGCTTTCTACTCCGATAAATTGTGATTCTCTGTATTTGCCTGTCAGTCTCAGCAATTTGGGGGACATCAGCTTGTTGCTCGATGACTTCACTTCTTTTCTTAATCTAAGGAGAGTTGTGGATATTTTTCAGTAAGTTTAGCTTTTTACTTGTTGTTAGGATGGAGTGATGACTTCTAAGCTCCTTGCATGCCAGATTGGAAACCGGAAGTCCCTCTACTAAATTTAAAAACCCTGCATAACCTCCAAGAGAGTACAGGATGCCAGGGAGGAATGCGGATGCTACTTGTGTTAATGGTGCCTTGTGGTTCACAGGAATCAATCATGCTTATTTCTCCCCAAATCAGAGTTTAGTGATATCATATGAGTCATTTGAAATTGGCCATTTTATAAGTACTTACCTTTACAGCAATTGTTTACAGCTATTCCTGGCCACACTGGATGGAATGGAATGCTTGAGTGTTCAGGAACCACTATACAAATGTACATGTTAACATCTGTATTACAGTCTTTCAATTTCTTTTTTTTAAAATATATTTTATTGATTTTTTACAGAGAGGAAGAGAATGGGATAGAGAGTTAGAAACATCGATGAGAGAGAAACATCCATCAGCTGCCTCTTGCACACCCCCTACTGGGGATGTGCCCGCAACCAAGGTACATGCCCTTGACCGGAATCGAACCCGGGACCCTTGAGTCCGCAGGCCGACGCTCTATCCACTGAGCCAAATCAGTCTCGGCTACAGTCTTTCAATTTCAAATGACATGCAACCCAGGGTAAGCAGAAAAAACAAATGTATTGGTTCAGAAACCGAGAAATCTGTATTTAGTCTTTGTTTCAAGCACCATTTATATCTAAGATTCAAACTGTCATCAGAGCATAATTTGTATGATTTTCTAAGCCTGACTCCTATGGTGTATCCTTTCTCTCACTTTATATGGTGCCCACCAGATCAATAGCCTCCTCAGTTCAAAGTCAGCATGCAAAGAGAGCTTCTTCTTTTGATGAATAACAGTCCCAGCTATCCCTCTGATTGGATCAATTTAGGACAACATTGATCCCCTGAAGCAGTCACCACTTTATGTGTGTAGATTGAAATAGACTGGATGATTCAATAGAGTCATATGTTCCACCCTGGGGCTAGACCTAGAGTCCTACCCAAGGATCAGAGCTCTCCTGTGTAGAAAAGGGTGGTCCTGCAAGGCAATTTTGGGTGAGTCACCAGCAGCAACATGTGATATGATATTGAAGGAAAAAGATGCGACAGATGCCCACTACTTCCTACAATGAAACAGACATAGAGAAATAGAGCAAGGTCTCCCTTTAAAGCACAAACAAGTTGAGCTGTGAAAACCTCTCTAAGAATTTTTTTGGAGTATTTTTAAGATGGATCATTTTCAGTGTGACATTTGAATTCTTTCTCCATTTGGCCCAAAATGGAACTTTTGCTAAATTGGATTGAGATGGGACTTTTGGCAAATTGAGAGTTTGCTAAGAAGTAATAATGTTAGAAGTAATAACACGAAGGCTCTCTGGTCCTCATAACAAAGTATGTGTCTGGAGGGAGAAGGCTGTCTCCGTTAACAGAGAGTGGTGCTCTGACTCTCTCCATTGGTAGTTCAAGACAGCAACAAACTGAAGTCAGTGCCACGGCCATCTGACGTTACCCACGTTGATTTAGGTGGCAGCAGAGGTTGCCCTAAAACAGCAAATAGGGAATCTGTGGGCTTCTGTCTGCTGAAGAGACTTATCTAGGCCTCAGTCTGAAATTCCATCTCAGAAAGGAACAAACTTGAGAGAGGGGCATCGAGAGCTGGGGACATGGCCCCTGTGTCCCACTCCTCCTTTGTTCTGCCCTTCAGGCTGCAGGAAGTTTCAGACCAAAACAGAACAACAAAAGATATATTACATCTGAGTTCAGTTTTTAATTTTATGGTAAAAAATAAACATGTAAATAAAGCAAGTGCCATATCTTTTATTGTGTATTATATTGAGTTGTTTATCATGTTAGGTAAAATGTATGCTTTATATCAAGTTAACCTTGTCAAATATAATTTTCGAGGAATTCAGACACCTCACATTGGAAATGAGTTAGATGTAGGCCACTTCATTGGCATCACAATATATCCTTTTTTAAAAATCACTCTCTATTCTTCTCTCTTTTCTTTTGCTTCCTTAAACAAATAGCAATTAAACTATTTTATTGTGTATACTCAATGATTTCTGCACAGTAGACACTCTATAAATGTTTGTGGACTAAAATAAAAAATTGGTCTCACTGCAATTATAAGAACTTGATTTCACAATATGTAACTCTCTATTTATTTTATGGTTTTCAACAGCTTGCTTCCTAAAAATCAAACATTCTGAGATTGATTTTTGGCTAAAACATTCTGAGTAATGTTCTTGTGTTCTACCTATGTCCAAGACAAAATGTTCACTACTTAACATATGACCCTGTTATCAATTCAAATATAATCATATCCATATTCTTACTGAATACTGAATTCAAAACAAAAGTATTTTCAAAATGATAACTATATTGGTAAACAAAATATTTATCATATTAAGAATAATTAACTTTGCTTGTGAAACTTATATTATGCAAATATTATATTAAATTATGAAGACTTGAGAATTTCAATTTAAAGTCATTAGGTAATTATTGTGTTACTGATGACTGTGGAAACAAATAAATGCAATCTTAGCTACAATCTGAATGAGTTCCTATTAGATAAAAATGTGAATTAAATCTACCTGGTAGAAAAACAAGACTAAACTTTTCTAAAGAATACCTGATAATTAAGTTATTCAGCACAATTACAATATAACCTAATTGGGTATTGAAAATGGCTCTAGTGATAAAACAAATTTTCCTTATATAGATTTGAAATCTATCACCTATATTTGGTTATGGGCATTTGAGGGGCATATCATTGGTTTGGAGATTGTTGTTTTCTGCTATTCCCAGATGATATGAGTAAAATAGACTCTTCTGCTGATAATTTCAGTGAAGATAAACAAAGCCCCTACAAATCTATCTCATAAACCTGCAAACTTTTTGTATCCAAGAGCGAGTTATAAATATTTTAGGCTTTGGTGCTTCATGTCATCTATGTCACAGCTCTTCACCTCTGCCATTTTAAGCCAAAATGGCCAAAAGACAATACTTAAATGATTGGGAATAATTTTGCTCTAATAAAACATATTTACAAAACTGGTCTCAGATCTGGCCCACAGGCCTCAGTTTGCTAACCTTTTCACCTATATTAGTCTACATGCTTTCTAGGAAAAACAGTATATATTTTAAAGCCTGCTGAAAAATGAATATGGGTTACTTTGTTTCATTATCTTTGAATTGCATTATTATTATCCCATCTTTTAAAGTGCTTTGGACTATTTTTTTCTGAGAATAAAATTGGTCTCATCTTAAGGAATTTTAATTATGCTTATATGATTACAATAAATTTATATTCAGAATGAGATCTTGCATTTTGTAAAGGTAAGACTAACTAAAACATAGGCAGAAAATGATAATATGGAAATATCTGGACAATGTTTTATGAAGACTTGCTGAAAATACTGTAATTATTACCTTTACATTTTTTTAAAATATAAATTCTACTTCAATGCATTTATGGTTGTACAATAAAGAGGAAACATAAGCCCGGCCAGCGTGGCTCAGTAGTTGAACATCTACTTATACACCAGGAAGTCATGGTTCCATTCATTCCCTGTCAGGGCATATGCCTAGGTTGTGGGCTCAATCCTCAGTGCAGGAGGCAGCCAATCAATGATTCTCTCTCATCATTGATGTTCCTATCTCTCTCTTCCTCTCTGAAATCAATTTAAAAAATATTTATTTAAAGAGGAAACATAATTCTTCATCAGTAAGAAACCAGCCCCACTGCTCCTTGATCTATTGCCCTCAGCTGTGTATCTCTCCCTTTCCTTGGCCTACTCTGGATCACAAGTAGGAAGACCCTCCCAGCTGAACTTTCCAAGCCCTCATGCCAGCTGGTTGTTGCTGGGTTTGACCAAGGAGGACAGGACTTCTTGGCCCACAATTAACCCTGATCCTGAAATTGAGTGTCATCTCTTCCTCTTGGTCACCCAGTTAACAGTAGTTGCTTCTGATCTTTGTGTTGCTTCTGTTTGGCTGATGACCAGAGCCACAAATCCCCTGCATTAAATTCTAAGGTTTCAAACACTTTCTCTGTGCTCTGCTTTCCTAGGAGCTTTTGATTCATGTAAGCAAAACTAGATTAAAAACTCTAAATATATTCCAACCCAATATAAGGAAAAATTATCTTTTCATTAGAGCCAAGTGAACTAATGAATTAGGTTATCTTGTGATTGTGTTGAGTAACTTAATTATCAGGTTTCCTTTAGAACAGTTTATTTTCTACCTGGTGGGTATAATTACTGCTGACCTTTATGAGAACCATAGATTTTTATATAAAATATAATTAAACATCCTACCTAATAAAAGAGTAATATGCAAATTAACCATCATTCTGCTATACCCACCAGCCACGCCCACTAGCCACACTCACCAGCCAATCAGAGCAAGTATGCAAATAAAGATGGCTACAGCCACAGAGAGCAGGAGGGAGGCTTGGGTTTCCCAGGCAATGGAGGAAGCCAAGCTTTCCACCTGCCCTTGCCGGCCTAAGCCTCCACTCAAGGCTACAAAGTTTCAATTATAGAAGGTAAACAAATCCAAACAGAAATGGTGGCAGCCATGGAGCTGGAAAGAGCGGGAGGCTAGGGTTGCCCCTAGCAATGGAGGAAGCAAAGCTTTATGCCCACCCTGGAAGGCCCAGGCCTCCACTCCAGGCTACAAAGTTTCAATTATAGAAGATACATATCCCAACAGAAATGGCTGACAGCCACCGAGCAAGCAGAAGGCTTGGCTCCGCTCCAGGCTACAAAGTTTCAATTGTAGAAGGTAAATAAATTCCAGATACCAGGGCCTTCGCTTGGGTTGCCAGGAGGCGTGGCCAGCCTGCAAACCACCACAGGCCCCTCACTCAGGCTGCCCCACACCCCAAGGGAACCCCCACCCTTATCTGTGACACCCTTCAGGGCAAACCAGCTGGCCCCCACCTGTGCACCAGGCCTCTATCCTATCTAATAAAAGAGTAATATACAGATTGACCATCACTCCAACACACAATATGGCTGCCCACATGTGGTCAAAGATCCTGCCCCCATGTGGACACAAGATGGCCACCACAAGATGGACAGCAGGGGAGGGCAGTTGGGAGGCACCAGGCCTGCAAAGGAGGGCAGTTGGAGGCGATCAACCCTCCAGGAGAGGGCAGTTAGGGGTGACCAGGCTGGAAGAGGAGGGAAGTTGGGGGCAAACAGGCTGGCAGGGGAGCAGTTAGACATCAATCAGGCTGACATGGGAGTGGTTAGGGGGTGATCAGGCTGGCAGGCAGAAGTGGTTAGGGGCAATCAGGAAGGCAGGCAGGCGAGCAGTTGGGAGCCAGCAGTCCTGGATTGTGAGAGGGATGTCCGACTGCCTGTTTAGGCCTGATCCCACCAGGATCGGACCTAAACGGACAGTCGGACATCCCTTGAGGTGTCCCAGATTGGAGAGGGTGCAGGCTGGGCTCAGAGACACCCTCCCTGCCCCCGTGCACGAATTTCGTGCACCGGGCCTCTAGTATTACCTTAAAAATCAAGAATTTATTTGGAGCTTATAAAATCTTCATTTTACCATTTCTGGTTTAATAAGAAAATCAATGTATTAAAATATGAAATAATTGCTTACGTAATGTACAATATTTTCCGGCATATAAGACGACTTTTTAACCCAGGAAAATCTTCTCAAAAGTTGGGGGTCATCTTATACGCCAGGTGTCATCTTATAGGGCGGATATATCCCAAACTCTATATTTTAACTGGAAAAGTTGGGGGTCGTCTTATACGCCCAGTTGTCTTATACGCCAGAAAATACGGTAGTTGTCTTACAATATACTCTAGCTTAAAGATCACACTTTGCCATAGGTAGCTATCTTTGTAAAAATAAAACAGTATTATGATCAACTACTTGATAAAATATATGCATGAAGATTTCACATAATTAACCTCTAATGTTGCATTTCAGGCACAATTAGCCCACCTTGATGTTATGAAGCAAAGTGGGTTCTGTCATAGCTAAGCTGTGTTGGGTTGCATAGGTTAGTCAATTTCCCTGTACATTATTTGTATCCTACATAGTATAGGCAAGTGATGTGTTGTTATGAAATTTCAATGGGAAAATATATGTAAACTAGAGGTCCAGTCCATGAAATAGTGCACAAATGGGGTCCCTAGGCCTGCCAGTGATCAGGGACCATCAGGTTCCCTGCCTGCCTGCCTCCTCCTTCCCTCGCCGCCCGCATGCCACCACTGCGTGGTTCCCCACTTCCCCACCTTCTCCCCTCCTATTTCCCTCGCCACTCGAGTCCACCACCACCCACCCCTAGTTCCCCATCCCAGCCTGGGGCCCAGCCCCTATTGGATGATCAGGACCTGCCAGCTGGGGGGAAGGGACTGGGAGGTTGTCAGGCAGGCTCCAATCAGGCTATCGGGGCCTGCTGGCTGGGGGAAGAGTTGGGGGCAGGGACCTGGGAGGTTGGCCGCCAGCCCCAAGAAGGGAGCTGGCCCTCAGCCCCCTGAGAAAGTGGATCCATCCACCACCACCCACCCCCGGTTCCCTGTCCCAGCCCAGGGGCCCGGCCCCAATCAGGTGATCGGGGCCTGCTGACCAGGGGGAGGGACCGAGAGGTTGACTGGCAGGCCCAATTGGCGATTGGGGCCTGTGGGCTGGGGGCAGCTCCTACGTTGAGTGTCTGCCCCCTGGTGGTCAGTGCGCGTCATAGTGACTGGTCGTTCTGGTTGTTCCATCATAATGGTCGCTTGGCTTTTATATATATGTAGATGTCCTGGCATAAAGTCCAACACTCAATATATCTAAGTTTTCTTCCTTTAAAACAGATTGTCCTGGTGATGATAATTCCTAACTGGAAAGAATAAAAGTCTAAATGTTGCTATTTTTTTTTTTTTAATTCCACTAAGACTAATCAGAATTACTTTTTGTATTTGTTTTATTTTTGTTTTGTTGCTCAAAACCAAGTTATTACGAAAATCACATCATAAGTTGTTTTTGGATCAGGATGCACTATAATTTCTGAAATGTGAAAATATTCAGTTTTTGTTTTTTATTTAAACCATGGAAGGTCTTATGGCTGCAAAGAGAGCATACAATTTCTGAAAATATTCTCAAAATAGTTTTGTGTAAATTCATTCTAATTTTTAGCCTTTATATGGTTATTTTAAATTAGGAAGATTAAATCTATTTATAAAACATGTTTTAACAAGAAAAAATTCTTTGGACTTATTTTATTAAACCCTAAAATGAGTGCTTTGGGCTGCATAACACCCTGCTGGTGAAGATATTTTTTAATCTAAAATTTAATAAGTTTATTAAACAAAAGCTCTTTAATGCCTACTCTAACTTCAGTTCTGCTACACATAATTAATTCTCATAATCATAATTCAAAATGGACATTTTAAAATGAATTTTTTATGGCAAATAAATTTAATTGCCATATGGCCTATATAAAACTTCTATTCTTATGCATACCCCTGAAGTCAGCAATGCAGTATATAAACAAATATATTTCATAAGTATACATTTGAGACTTAAGGGAAAGATTCCAGGATCAGAACAAGCTTCCAATTCACTATCTTCTCCAAAAGATTCTAAAATGCTTTCATTTATTTTATTTTTTTAAAATATATTTTTATTGATTTTAGAGAGGAAGAGAGAGGGAGAAAGAGATACAAACATAAATGATGAGAATCATTAATTGGCTGCCTCCTGCATGCCCCATACTGGGTCGAGCCTGCAACCGGGGCATGTGCCCTGACTGGGAATCAAACTGTGACCTCCTGGTTCATAGGTCGACGTTCAACCACTGAGCCATGCTGGCTGGTCCCTGAAGTATTTTTAAAAGAAGAAAATATATCTTCATTAACACTGAGACTAGATAACAGCAACAACCACATGCTGTAATATATTCATGATATATTTAGTAAAACTTACCTCCAAAGGAAGGACACCCAGAGCTAACCCATGCCACCCATTCACCAGGAAAGGGTTGTGTTGCAAGAATTAGTCATTGGCATCTAAAAAAAAATATATTTTTAAAAAATATTCCTCAAAATGTGACTAAAGGCAATGGTGAATTAGGAAACCAGCCTTCCAGTGGCAATGAAAGAAAAGACGTGTGGGAATATCACACCAATGTCCTCTGGCCTGGAGGGATGGGTCCCTCTAAACTAGAACTCTAGTCCTGGAGGTTAATTGAGGAACATGCTCACGACTTTAAAATAATTAAGATTTGCAAAGTCAGGTTGATTCACCCTTTAAACCTGGTATTTCTGCAGTCTTTCTCACCTCAGTAGTTGACCCATCATTGTCCTAATTGGTCAAATGAGAAAACATGCTGTCACCTTTTATTTCTCCCTTTGGCTCATTCTGTACAACTTATTTCTGAGCAAGTCCTGTTGGTTCTACTTCCAAAATATGCCTAATAGCCATTAGCTTTGCTCTATTTCCTCTTATTCCTGCATCATCATCTCTGCAGTAGCCAGGGAAAAGCCCTTGACCTGGTCTTGTTATTTTCTATATTTGCCTTCTCTAATCCATTGCTCAACAGCAGCCTGTGTCAACTTAATAAAAACAAACAAACAAACAAACAGATAAATGAGGTTATATTTCTTTGCTTAAATCCTTCAAGATGGATTCAGAAGGAATACTTCGTAATTCATTCTATGAGGCAAAAATTACACTAATATTGAACAGAGTCAAAGACATTATAATATTATAGTCCAATATTCCTGATAAAGATAGATGCAAAAATTCTCAAAAAATATTAGCAAGTCAAATCCTACAATTTATAAAAGTGGGATTTATCCCAGGTATAAAAGTTGAGCAAGGATGGTTTAAATTGTGAAAACCAATTAGTGTAATACATAAGATCAATTGGGTAAAGAAATATTGTCACATGATCATGTCAATAGATGCAAACCAACACACACACACACACACACACACACACACACACACACACACACAACTAAAAATAAAATAAAATGAACTAATGGAAATTTTTGGAGTTGACAGATCTATTATCTTGATTATGGTGAGGTGTTTAGTTTTGTGTATATCAATTATATCTCAATAAAGATTTTTTAAAAAGGCACTCCAGGTAACTCTCTACTTAGTACGGCCCTCATTCTAGCTTAACTAAGAGTCTTTGACCTCTAGCTGGTTTGGCTCAGTGGATAGAGCATAAACCTGCTGACTGACTGGCCCCAGGTTGGATTCCAGTCAAGGGCATATACTAGTACTTAGGTTGCAGGCTCCTCCCGGCCTGGGCTCCGGTCAGGCTCAGGCAGGAGGCAACCAATCAATGTGTTTCTCCCACATAAATATTTCTCTCTGTCTTTCCCTCTCTCGTCCACTCTCTCAATGAAGAAATATCCTCCTTTGAGGATTTTTTAAAAAAAGAGCCTTTGATACAGTATGTAATAAAAATATATTATTGGGTAAACAGAAAAGGCATTTGACAAAATACAATACCCATTAATGATAGAAACTCTGAAAAACAACAGCAACAAGAAACAGAGGGAATCTTCTTCAATAAGATACATAACTTCTACCAAAAGCACATAGTTAATATCATATCAAAATTCATGGTGAAAAACTAGCTTTCTTGCTAAGATCAGGAACAAGGCAAGGATGTTCCAACTCACCACCAATGAAAAGATGTTGAGGAAACTTAAAGCATCTTACTAAGAGAAAGAAGCTGACCTGAAAGTATATGACATTCTGGAAGACAATACTATGAAGACAGTAAAAGAATCGATGGTTGCCAGGGATTAGGGGGGAAAGGGATGAATAGGTGGAGCACAGGGGATTTTTACAACAGTGGGACTACTCTGCATGACTTTCATGATGGGTATATGCCATTATACATTTGGCAAGACCCATAGAATGTACATGAAGAGTGAACCTAGTGGAAACCACGGACTTTGGGTGATAATGATGTGTCAGTAGAGGTTCATTAATTGTAACAAATATGCCACTTTGGTGGGGGATTTTAATAGTGGGGAAGGCTGTATGCCTGTAGGGCCAGGGGATACATGGGGGATATCTTTACTTTTGCTCAATTTTCAATGAACCTAAAACTGCTCTCAAAAAGAAAGTCTGTAAAAGCAAACAAACAAAAACTTTGTTGGCTTTTCTAAGCACGAGAAACAAAATTCACACCACCCAGTATGATTACTGCCCTGAAACGAGGCCAAAGCTGACCTGTGCGCCTTTATTCCATTGCCTGGTATGGTACAGGGAAGACAAAGCACCAGGCTGCCTCGTTTCTTTGCCCAGAACTCCATTCTCATAACTCATCCCGTGTCTGTCTCCTTTTCATCAGCTGTAGCTTAAATGCTGCTTCCTTGAACACCATCCCTTAAGTTTATTTCTTTACTATACTTTCTTTTTCCCCTGTAGAGTAAAATGTACTTGATTCTGAGTTTTATTAAGATAAGAATCCACATTAAGAAAGTTTTACTAAAATGGGTTTAAAAATGAGCATGGGAATCATTTAAACATAAAAATAACTGAATTAAATACAGCTACAATTGATGCAAAATGGTAAGTAGATGAATATATAAGGCAATGTAAAATAATGTTTATAATTATTTATGTTATCATTTTAATTTTACCTTTTAAGCTGTGAGCAAAAGTTCAAGGTTATACAACAACAACAAAAATGTGCCCTAGAGGGAAGTATAAATATAAAAAATACTTTATTACAAAGGAGACATTAATATTGTTTAACTTTCAAATTTTGGACATTAACAAATTGAGGAATAGAATTACATAAAGGTATAAATATATGTACTGGTAAAGTGTAATGAAGTTTTATGTTGTTTTTTTTTTTTTCCAAATCACTATGTGCAGAATGTCAGGTGGCATTAAAAAGCAACAGTAGAAAATAAGACAATATAAAGAAAGCACTTAAAACATAAATTATAAATCAAGATGACAGCTATGACACTACAGGTACTATTTCTATGATTCAAATTAAATTTAACCTTAGCAGGAATCATCTTTTTTTTTCTTTTTTGGAAGCTACTTGATCTAAAATGGGTAGACTATGCATTCAATTAATGATAAAACATGGCTTAAAATACAGGGATGGGCAAAAAGAAGTTTATAATTGTGAGTATACAGAAAGTTTATTTTTATATTATTGTTTATTTATTATTGTACTATTATTTTTTATTATTATTAACTTACTTTTGCTCACCTCTGGTATATATATATATATATATATATATATATATATATATATATATATATATATATATATATTAGAGGCCTGGTACATGAAATTCGTGCACAGGGGGAGGGGGTCCCCTCAGCCCAGCCTGCACCCTCTCTAATCCAGGACCTTTTGGGGGATGTCCAACTGCCGGTTTTGGTCCGATCTCTGGGACATCCCTCTCACAATCCGGGACCGCTGGCTCCTAACTGCTCACCTGCCTGCCTGCCTGATTGCTCCTAATTGACCCCCATGCCAGCCTGGTCACCCCTCACTATCCCCCACCCCCCGCCATCCAGGTTGCCCCACGTAGCCTGCTTGTCAGTCATTTGGTTGTACCTCACTAACCCTCCTGCTGGCCTGGTTACCCAATGCAGCCTGCTGGTGAGTCATTTGGTCATTCCTCACTAACCCCCCTGCCAGCCTTGTCGCCCCATGCAGCCTGCTGTTCGGTTGTTACTATGAGGGTGTCATGACCAATTTGCATATTACCCTTTTATTAGTATAGATTGTGTTGGTTTGTGCTTAGATAGTTTTTTATAACCAGAAATTTTATCATATTTAGTTTGCTCAGTGAGAGATTGCCAGCCACACTAGTTAATGTTTCTATATCCAGTGCTTTGCTAGTCATCTCTAGACAGGGAGATTTCTTTTGCTTATGTATTTTTTTTAGCTGAAAAGACTTGTCACTTCACTGTACATATCTTCTGATAGATTAGAGCACCACTTATACATTATGTAACATTTTAAAAAGGAAAGAACTTAAATAATTTTATGACTAAGTGAAATCGGGCTTACCCACGCATGGTTTTTTAAACTTCAAAATAGTTCCCACTATCATAGCTGTGTGCATGGTGTTTTTATGCTCTTCGTTGTAAGGTGTTTCATGATGCTTTAAAAAACCCCACACAGAAATGTTGAGGCATGAAAAGTTAGACTTAAACCTAAACTGTGAAAAGGTAACAATGTTGTCTCTCCCAATGAGATACTTTTATTTTTTTAATCCTTCTAACTAAGGTATAATTTTATCTGTGCTCATTCTCAGTCCATTTTACTCTCCCCTCACTTTGTTCAGTGGCTGGAGTTTATTCATAAGTCATTGTAATAGGTTGTTAAGCACAGGAAAAACACATTGGCTTTCTATTTTATAAGACTAGAGGGATATCTCATTTAATTGAGACTGTTACCTGCATGTGTCCAGATTAAAATTACAGTTATTTGCTCTCTTGCTTTATGCCAGGCATTATGCCAAACACTTCATATATTACAAGATTGAATTTTATCCATAGCTCTATGATGTAGTTCAGTTATTATTCTCATTTAACTGTAGAGACTCTGAGGCTTTTGAAAAAGCTTACAGTGGGATGTGAAAGATCTCCATGATACTTGAAGCAGCTGTGGTCAGAACACAGTGAACTAGTGGCTGGATACATTGAAGCTATAATTGAGGTGTCTTTTGAGTGAGTCCCTACTACAAATAGTTATTTTCTACAAAGAGTGGTTGTAGTAAGTTTTTTTTCTCAGTTAAGTATAATTCTTGCACAGGTCCAGATCTGATTTTGCAAAATACAGGAGTAACCCCTTACCTGTGGTTTTGCTTTGTGTGGTTTCAGTTAACAGTGGTACACTGTAGTGTGAAATATTAAGTGGAACATTTTGTAAATAAATAATTCATAAGTTTTAAATTGCTGTTCTGAGCACCGTGATCAAGTCTCTTGCTATCCTGCTCCATCCTGTCCAAGATGCAAATCATCCCTTTGTCCAGCATCTGCATGCGATATACTACCTGCCAGTTTGTCACTTAGTAGCTATGCTATGTATCAGTTATAAGATATGGAGAGAGAGAGAGAGAGAGAGAGAGAGAGAGAGAGAGAGAGAGAGAATTCACATAACTTTTATTATAATATATTGCCATAATTGTCCTATTTTATTATTAGTTATTGTTGTTAATTCTTCCTGTGCCTAACTCATAAATTAATCTTTTTCATAGGTATATATGTATAGGAAAAAAACATAGGATATATAGCATTCAGTACTATCTGTGGTTTCAGGCATCTTCAGTGGGTTTTAGAACATACCCCGGGCATGTAAGGGAGGACTACTGTGCATTTTATTCTGTTCAATCATTGAAATATGGGTGCTAAACATAACATATTGTTAACTCACTATCTTTATTCTTATGTAATTCTGCTTCAAAGTTGAATATGGGAGAAATTATTACCAAATCAAGAATAAGGATATTGCACAGATTATAAAATCAATCAGAGAAAAATATATCATATATCCTACCTAATAATAGACAAATATGCAAATTGACCATACCTTCGCTATGCCCGCAATTGGCCAGGATGCGCGCGGGGGGGGGGGGGGGACTCGGGGTTGCCGGGATGGCTGATTGGGCCGGCGGGACGCTGAGCTCGCGTCTCCAGCGGCGGCACGAGCTCAGCGTCTGCGCCAAGGCTGTGCTGCGGCACAGAAGGGGCCTTTGGGGCAGTGAGCTCACGTCCCGCCACGGACCATCAAAAGCGGGGGAGCTGGGTGCCTGTCCACTGGTGCACCAGGCCTTTCAGAAGCCTCCGGTGCGGCAGAAGCTTCTGAAAGGCCTGGTGCACTAGCAGACAGGCACCCAGCTCCCCCATGATCGAAAGCAAAAGCGGGGGAGCTGGGTGCCTGTCCGCTCAGGCACCAGACCTTTCAGAAGCCTTCGCCACGCCAGAGGCTTCTGAAAGGCCTGGTGCACCAGAGGACAGGCACCCAGCTCCCCCGTGATCGAAAGCGAAAGCATGTAGGGGACCCTACACGTGCATGATTCAATCATGCACTGGGCCTCTATTATATATATATATATATATATATATATATATATATATACACACTAGTGGCCCAGTGCACGAAATTCGTGCACGGGGGAGGGGGGTTGTCTCTCAGCCCAGCCTGCACCCTCTCCAATCTGGGACCCCTCAGGGGATAACCGGCAGTCAGATATCCCTCTCACAATCCAGAACTGCCTCAGCCCCGCATCCGGGACCCAGGATTCCCTCCTTCATCTGACCACAGGCACCCGGGATCCAGGCTTCCCTCCCTCTGTTCAGCCATAGGCACCCAGGCCACCTGCAGCCGCAGGGGATGGTGGGCAGGTGGCTTCGCCTGGGCTGCAGCCACAATTGCTGGCGTCTGGGAACACAGGGTGGGCGGCTTCTCCGTCTACCAGGCTGTAGCCAGCCTCAGGTGCTGGCGCCTGGACCGCAGGCAGGCGGCTTCTCTGTCTTCCCTGGGGTGCAGTGTGGGCGACTTCTCCAGCTGGCTGTGGCCTGGGATCATGGGGCAGGCAGCTTCTTTGTCTCCCAGACCGCACCCAGCCTCAGGCGATGGGGCCAGGTTTCTCTGTCTCCCCTAGGACATGGGGCAGGCGGACGTGAGGCTTCTGCTGCTGTCTGCGGCCTAGGATCATGGGGCAGGTGGCTTCTTGGTCTCCCTGGCTGCAGCCAGCCTCAGCTGGTGCCCGACTTCTCTGACCCCCACAGGCCCAGAGCCAGGGGGAGGCGGGGGGGGGGGGGGGACGCGGGGCTGCCACCACGTTTTCAGGTTAATTTGCATACTCACTCTGATTGGCTGGTAGCGTAGCGGATTGATGGTAATTTGCATGTTTCTCTTTTATTAGTGTAGATATATATATATATATATATATGATGTGCAATTTAAAAAATGATCCTGTTGCTAATATAATCACCATAATATAGAATTATCTTCAAACATTCTATAGTTATCACAACAGAATGGAAATAAACTCAGTGAAAAGAGTTTGGAGCATGAATACATGTTTTAGTGATCTTTTTAAATAGTAGTAAATGATATTAACCATGATTTCAGTTTATGCTCAACTTTCAGAGCAACTAATGTAATATGCTATAATTAGTTTAACACTCACTTTAGTTAACTTCTTGTATTCACAATATGTTGTTAGTTTTCTTTAAAAAATGCTTTTGATGTTTAGGAAACACGTTCTAAAATATAATCTACCTGTTTAGGGCTCACACCAGAAGATAGTAATTAGTACTACTCAACTTTATTAAAACAATTGAGCTCCATATTGAATGAAACTTTGCCACTTTTTTTTTTTTTGCAAGTTTTAATACATTTGTGAGTTTTAATATTTGAATGCTTGGTGTGAGTCTTTCTTACCCTGCATTTCTTCATTTCACCTCTATGAGTAGGCATTACTCTGAGGTGACAAATTTGAGGTACAGAACATGGAGTGTACTCACAGCTACAGGGCGTGCGGGCAGTAGATCTAGCAGTTGAGTCCTGGGAGCCCACCTAGTGCCATGAGAAAGATTTAGGAACAACAACAATGGAAACAAAAGCAATGAAAGGCAACAGGATACTTTTAATAATGAAATGTTTGAGCTTCCTGGAGCTTGATCTCTGCTTAACCCATGGGGAAAAAACAAACAAAGAAACAAAAAAACCCACAGGTGGACTATTATAAAACAACACTGGACAAGCTGCCTTTAGCCCACTTCCCTTTGGGTCTAAATTTAAATGTCCCTCCTCTTTGTCTTACCTCCTGATAGCCTGGGCAGGCATGCATGGAAGAAACACACCATGGAAGAGGCAAGCCACAAGGTCATATTCTTTTCTCTTGCAGCTCATCTCCTATGAACGTGGTCCAGTAAAAGAACGAGCATGGGGAGGAGAAGACAAAGACGAGTTACCTGCTCTTGCTACTCCTCTTCAAATAAGATTTTAAAAGTTCTGATGAAATTCAAACTAAGCTTTAAAACCTAATGGGAAGAGGGAGAACAGAGAAACGACTGGGTGGTTCAGGCAAGAGAGAAGTTTAATAGAACGAATACTGAGGATGAATACTGAGAAAGGAAATGGGGTCAGGAAATAGGGCAGTACCCATTGTCACAAGGGAGGGGGACAGATGTCTTGGTGTGAAGCCAGAAAGTTGGAAGTTGAAAGGATGTTTTTCTTATCTGCTTACTTTAAAGTAAGATCCTCCAGCACTTCGGCAGTTTCTGAAGCCGCCACAGAGGGGCAGCACATAATAGTCATTATGGAGATGGTCCCTGGGGCACATCTGATTGAGTTCAACTCCTGGCTCTGCAATTTATTGGTCCTGCATCCTTCATAATTTGACTATACCTCAACTTTCTTTTATTAGAAATGATAACAGCTAAAATTTAAGAAAGAGGCTGTGGATGTTAAATGAGGTGGAAGGGTGCCTGATAAATATTATCTATTACTAATATATTACTAATCTTGCCTGTCCTAAATTTTTTCTCTTTATAACAGTTATCTATCTAAATCACATCCAAACCTCTCTCTCCTCTACTCTATCTACACGTTTATATGACAAGAATGATTAAAAACTCAAGTCCCCTAAAGTGATATATAACCTCTTCTGGGTTTTGGCTGCCTCCTTCTTTTTGCCTGAAACTTTTTGCACCATAAACCACTTGCAATTCCCTATAAGAATATTGCTGCTTCTCATCTCCTTGCCTTGTTCACGAACTGCACGGAGCTTTATTCTCCCGTAAATATTTACTCCCATCAGTAAATTCCATCATTCATTCGGCATCTCAATCAATACTGAAATTATATAAAAATCTGTATTAGTTATATATATTTTAAACACTGCATTGTTCAAAGTATTACAGATGTCCCCTTTTTGTCCCCGTTGACCCTCTCCACCTCACTCCCATCCTTCCCAGGCCTTCCCCCACTATTGTTTGTCCATGGGCTATGCATATATGCATATAAGTTCTTTGTTTAGTTTCTTTCTGTTTTCCCTCCCCCTCTTCTGAAATACATCAGTCTGTTGCATGTTTCAATGTCTCTGGGTCTGTTTTGTTCAGTTTATTTTGTTCATTAGGTTCCACATATAAGGGAGATCATATGATGATACTTGTCTTTCTCTCACTGGCTTATTTCTCTTAAGATAATGTTACAGAAGACCAAAGAAATACCAAGCACACTTCCTACAGAAAGGGAGGGACCCCGTTTATTAACACAGGTGGATTCCCGGAATAATTTCCAAATCAGAGTGAAGCAACATGCAGAGAGCCTGTCTATATATATCCCGCTGGGGTCTTTGTCTTGCAGATATGCCCCCTGCCCCCTTCGTGGCCCTGCAGGAAGGCCCCCAGGTGTCAGGCCACATCCAATGGTCCTTCCTGGCACCAGCATAACAACTCTCCCTTCCCCCCCCCCCCCCCAGGGTAGTGCATTGTTCACAGTTCCATGGCCTCTGCATTTAGATAACAAGTTCTGCAAGACCAGTTTCCTCCTCAGTAATACTCTCCAGTTACCTCCATGCAGTCTCAAAGGGTGAGAGATCCTTCTTTTGACAGCTGCATAGGATTCCGTAGTGTAAATATACCAGTGGATTTTTTAATCCACTGATCTACTGATGGGCACTTGGGATGTTTCCAGGTCTTAGCTATTGTAAATTGTGCTGCTATGAACATGGGGGTGCATATATTCTTTCTGATTGGTGTTTTAAGCTTCTTAGGATATATTCCATGAAGTGGGAACACTGGGTTAAAGGGCAGCTCCATTCTTCATTTTTTGAGAATACTGTATTAGTTATTGATGAATGCATAACCAACAACTGAAAATTTAGCAACTTAGAAATACATACATACATATGACATGTCATAGTTTCCATGGGCCCAGCTTAGGTGAATCCTCTGGTTCAAGGTCCCTCCCAAGACTGTAATCATGATGTCAACCAGGGCAGCATTCAGTTTAAGGCTCAGTGGGAAAGAGATCAATATCCAAGTTCACACAGTTGTTAAGAGAATTGAGTTCCTTTTGGGTGTTGGAGTGAGGGCCCCAGTTTCTAGTTGTCTGTTGGCTAGAGGCTATCCTTCACTTCTTACATGGGCCTCCATAGCATCGCAACTCCTTTCTTTAAAGTCAAGCGTGAATCTACTAGCAAGATGGAGGTTATATACTTCTTGAGTCTTCTTTTTTCAGGAAGGACCCCTGCTTGTCCAAAACAGGCAAAATTAACTGGAATCATCGTGTTATTTTATATCTACTTGATTTGTGTGTCTTACCCCATGGTCTGCATGACATCAGGGACTGTGTCTTCATCTCTTTATGCTTACTGCACAGTGGTGATGACAGTGTAATTATTAAAAATATGTGTTTAATCAATTTTGGAATTAAATCCATAGATATATAACCATTAAGTGTTTGATGGGTAAGATTTTTTACCATCTCACATTAAATAAATTATCTTTAGCACACAGAATGAGCATTTTCACTATTGTGCAGTTGACAGGGGTACATGCATTAGACACCAAATAGAATAGAATGGTCATGACTCAAGTTACAATAAATGTCATTAAAATTACAGTATAGAAACCTTGAAGCATAATTTTAAGAGCATCTAAATAAACATATTTGTAGTAATAATGATGATGCACAATGATGATGTCAGCAGATACCAAAACTTAGGAATCCACTAGTGTTTAGTGTCTACCCAGAACTTCTATACATTTTGGCTCTAGGTATTAATGAAAACTGCATTGACACACAACGCATGCTTATTTAAGTCTTTAAAATACATACTTTCTAATATTGAGAACAGGGAGTAAAAGTGAAAAAAACATATTATGAACATATACAGAGAGAAAAGCATGTGACAATTTTCCCTTTGTACCATATTTCTGAATAAATAGCAACAGTTATAAAAGATCTTGTAATGAAATTACTTAGTTGGATCACTCTATAGAATTTGTCATTGAAATCCTTCAGAACAATTGCTAGCTTGTTGGAAAATAAGAGTAATAATCACAATGTATTTGATTTAACAATCAGAATTTATAACATAAAACTTTAGAGTTCAAGCTGAATGTCACAATTAAAGTTTAAAATTATTCATATCTGAATAAGTTATGAGTTTTGTACAATACAAAGAAAGATAATTATCAAGTTGCTTCAGACAGTTATGAATATTTGCGTGACTAAGTATGAAATGCTGTGTTTTCCAGAACTACCTTGAATTTCCATGTTCTCATTACAATTTCCCTGGCCCTGAGTTAATCCCTAGTTACTGGGAAATGACAACCAGCCACTTTTTCAAGTAATATTGTTGGTTTGCCATTGTCTAACTCACAGCATATGCATCCCTTTTTGAAAATGCTCAAGCGAGGATGCTTGAGACTTTGCGTGAGTTTCCCTTCCCACATTTTCCGCTGCTGCTGCTCAGAGTAGCTCCATATACACTGAGTGGCCAGATTATTATGATCTCTGAACACATAATAATCTGGCCACTCAATGTATATCCCATATAATAAAAGGCTAATATGCAAATTTTCCCCTTGACAAGGAGTTTGACCAGCAGGCAGGCCGGCCAACCACCTATGTACGAATTCATGCACCAGGCCACTCAGTATATACTGAGTGGCCATATTATTATGCTTTCAGAGATCATAATAATCTGGCCACTCAGTGTACTTAAAACCTCATGAATACCCTTTCACATTATTCTCTCAAGCAGTGTCTTGCGAAGATGCCTTCTTCTTACTTTTAAGATAGAAAGCTTTTTTATTTCTTCTAAACTATATTTTTATTTTAAGAAATAATTGAATTCACCTAACCTAAAATTAAAAAATTGAATTCACCTAACCTAAAATAATTGAATTCACCTAACCTAAAATTAAAGTAAATTTCAATAATTTTTGTGATTCTAAAATAATTTATAGAGAACAGGGGCTATTTGCTTTCTTTTGGAAGGTAATTTTTAAATAAAATTAGTGAAAAGCAAAAAAAATTATATTTTAATTCTAATCTGTTTATGAATGGATGTTATAATATGATGCAATTAAAAAATGTGAATGGTTTTCAAAGCCTAAATTCTCCAGTGACATTTCCACAGTAGTACATTTTCCAGTGTTCTTATAATTGTGTTTTTACTTATTTTTGGTCACATACTAAAAAAAAATGAAATAATTCATTCTCAATTTGTTACTGCTTTTCATATAGTGAATAATACGACTATCATTGTTAGAATAAATTACAATTTTACTCTATAAAACATAGTTTTACTCTGCATTTTACTTTCTCTAGAAAAGTCTTGTCAGTCAATCAAACATAAGGAATGTGAAATTCTACATCGCTAATTAGAGTTGCATCTTAGACTTTCAATAATCTATTAGTAATTAAATAAACTTTGTAGATATTGTTAGTATTCTAAATAATACTGCTTATTATTTAATTGTACACTCTAGGTAGACATCATTTTGACTAAATAATTGTTTTATCTAGATGTTAGAATGTTAAATAGATTTTTTTTTAAAAAAGGAAGAATTGATACATTGGTTTGCTGAAAGAAAAAAACAAGAATAACAATAAAATTTGTTTTCATTAATCATATGAATAAAAACTAAAAAATTCAAGTAATATGTAAAGTCTGTACTTCATTCCACTTTGATACAAAAATGTGGAATTAAATAGTAAAATATATTTAAAGCATATTTTGAGGGGAAATAATTTTTATACCATATTTAAGTCTAATATAAATATGATTCATTTCAGCAATTTTATCATTAAACAGAAATTATTATTAAATATAGTAAATCAGCTTATTTTATTATATTATGTAATTAATACTTATCACATTTTGATAATTTTTGACACCTAGAGTAGCTTCTTTATCTTTCACTCTTCCTCTCTCTTAATCACATGCACACAGACTCACAGACACACAGATACACACACAATAATCTAAGTTTTCTTCATATCTTTTTAATAGATTCTTGCAATGTTTTCCTTAGTAATTTTTTAGCGTTGGTGCTAATAACTCACAAAAAATTTATAGAGTATTTATTCTAAATAGCTTGAATATTTATGATATGATTTTATTAATTGTATTATCTTACCCCATATCTGCTATCATTTATTTTAATGTATTTTGCCCCTAACATATTTTTAATTGCTGACAAGTACTTTATGTACTTCAGTTTACTTTGTTGCTAACTTATCATTTCTAAAAATCATTGCAAATTAAAAAGAACAAGACACTTGACTTTTTATTTTGTATAATTATTTTTATCATCCAACTTAAATCCTAAGTTTAGCAATTAAGTATAATATAAAATTATTAGAAAATATAACCATTGAATGGATTAAAAAATATGGGGGTATGAAAAAGAATCAGCCCTAGCTGGTTTGGCTCAGTGGATGGAGTGTCAGCCTGGGGATTGAAGGGTCCCAGGTTTGATTCCAGTCAAGGGCACAAGCCCAGGTTGTGGGCTCACTCCCCAGTAGGGGGCATGCAGGAGGCAGCCAATCAATGATTCTCTCTCATCATTGATGCTTCTATCTCTCTCTCTCCCTCTCCTTTCCTCTCTGAAATAAATTAAAAAATATATATATATACATATATATATATATACAATACATATACATATATATATATATATATATATATATATACACACACACACACATATATATATTTAGAGAGAGAGAGAGAGAGAGAGAGAGAGAGAGAGGGAATCAGAATATAACAACTGTTTTAGCGGCAGTTTAATAGATAAACTAGAGTTTGGAAGATACTTTGTGATTAACATTTTCATGATGTGTGTTATTTTTCAATTGACTGGTTTCAGCTTCCACATGAAAGGTGATACTGTATGACAATGCCATTTTAAAGATTAAGTGTTCTGTTGTGTGATAAAGTAAACTCAAATTTTAAATTATGCACATTGAAATAATAAAACTAGATAAAATGAAAATTCTATTGGTCAGAGTCCTGCTATCTAGTATGTAAATCATTTATGGAAGATGTCTCCATTTCTTACTACTCATTTTTTCACACTCACTTGAGTATTTTATCACACTTAGCTATTTCTTAATTTCTCTGTTTAGTTGTTCTGTGGAGAGGCAGAGTACAACCAAATGCCATAGGAAATTTATAGCTAAATTTTCTATATACATCTATTTGGTTCACTTGCCCCAGATACAAGGAAGAAAACAAAGAAGCTCTGAGAAGTCAGGAGGCAGAACTCTTTTTGATGCTTTATTTGAATCCTTTTTGTGGCCCCAAACTGACACAGATGTAGTTTCCCTGAGATTCCTCCAAAAGAAAGAACTGTTTTGTTGTCATTGTTGGTTGTTGTGGTGGGGTGGAGGTTTCGCGATATGTTTTACTACCAAACAAATGAAAGCAATACCTGAATTCATACTAATAATTGAATTGGCATAGTTCCCTTGTATGCTGAGTATCCTAGGCATCCATAAATATTCCACCTTCACTTTCAAGTGTTCTTGGCTTGGGTAATCAATTTTATGTACACCTATAGTACTACTAGGCAAAGTCTCATACATATAATGATTCAATATTTATAAAGTATTTTAATTTTATCATCATATTGTATTATCTTAAGAACCTGGTGTTGAAGAAAAAGGACCAATAGTCTAAATTCATCCACAAAAACATTAAGCAACTTGTTGTATGTGTCTCAGCTAGCTAGAGTCTGAGTAATGAATCCAACCAAAATCTCCAATTAAAATGCCTTTTGCTCTTTCCATTATAAAAGACTGTTTCAGTTTAATTCTCCCAAATATCACTCAGAAAACTTGTTAATATACCAAATTACATTTGTTGGAACTTACAACCATAACAGAGAATGCTATCGTAAGAGAATTTTATCAGTGTCTCGGAAACAAGGAAATTAATATAGAGATAATGATAAGGTTTCTTGGCCCAGGCTCAAGTGGTTTAACATATGTCTAAAAAAAAAAATGTCAAATTGGCTTATTAGCTAAAGTTCACAACATACATTTTTTTTAGGATTAGTGGGTATAGTGTGGTGAATAACTTGAAGTGGATCTTGATAAAAAATGATTGATTAATAAGACGTTGGCCTATGTGAATAGACTATTATCTAAGATAATTTGATATCCAGAAATCTCCTGAAGCTAACAGTAAAGTTATTAATTGGTATATTTCTGGACAAGTGTTTCATGGACTAAGAAATGTTGATCCAGGTCCTCTTAATTCTCAGTCTCCTTGTGGTCTTCCATCTGCCCACGGTGAGCAACCCACCATCATCAGTTGAGGGTTTTACCTGCCTGATCTACACATTACAGGCTGCAGCTGCCGCTGATGTTGATAATAATATGCTACTTACTGTTGCAAGGGCTACAGAATCATGTATTTTAGAGTTAAGTTCAAAAGAGAAGATGATTCTGGGAGTCTATTATCAGGGCTTTCTCTTTTAGTGACAGTAATGGGTAACAAGCTGAGGCTTTCTTTCCTAGAATTTGATATTGTAAAATCTAATATGATTTAGGAACCACTAACCAAGCAACTAACATATGGACACTTTTAATTCTTTTTTCCCCCCAAAATATGTTTTTATTGATTTTAGAGAGAAGGGAAGAGAGAGGGATAGAAACATCAATGAGAAAGGAACATTATCTTTCAGCTGCCTCCCGCATGTCTCCCACGGGGGATCAAGCCCACAACAGGGCATATTGACCCGGAATCGATCTGGTGACTTCTTGGTTCATGGGTTAATGCTCAACTACTGAGCCACATTGGCTGGGCTAATGTTTTAATTCTGAAATAAGTAACGATATGGGAAAATTGGACTGGAACGCATAGTGTTCCTCTGGGCAGGATGGTTCCCCGGTTTTTTGTCCGGTGGAGTCGAAGAATGAAACCACGAATGAAAGGTGATAAAGCAAAAGGTGGAAATTTATTGAGAAACAAGCACAGGCTCCCATATGGAGAGGGGGAAAGAGTCCCACTGAGTTCCTTTTCCATATGGTTTATAAAGGCTGCAGATCTTTGTGCCTAGATATCCCCTCTGATTGGTCACCATCTCCTTAGATTGGTTACTATAGCAACTCCAGAGCTCAAACCTCATGTGAGGTTGCCTCCTTCTTCTCCCTTATTGTTTTCCTCTTCCCTCTGGGCTTTCTTCTTCCCTCTCAGAATGAGGGGCTCCCTTCCCTTTATTCTGTAAAGGTGTACCTTTCTGCAGCTCCCAGCTCCCTTATCTTATGGAAATGTACCTTCTGCTACTCCCAGCTCCTTTATCTGATGGAAATGTACCCTTTGCAGCTCTGTAGCCTGTGCTTTTTCCATGGACCCCTTAATTCCTAAAATGTCCTAAACCTGCCTGTTTCACCCCTAAAAACTCCTTTCAGTAACATTGATAATCTATATTGTAACTATGAGAAGAAGGAAGTTCAGAGATGCTATTTGATCTGCTGAAGGTAATTCAGGTAGGGAGTGAAAGAGTCAGGAATTGAACCCAGACCAATCTGATTCAAAATTAGGTAGTATTTCATTTAACCATTAATGTAACAGACACTAGAAGAGAAGACACATGATAAACTATTTTTATCCTTTGAACTTATATTTGCTTTTTCATTAAAATATATCTGGACTTACTTCAACTAGATAAGTAGCCACAAGAGCATCACCCAGATAAAAATTTGACTGCCTGATTATGCGAGTGAGCAACATGCCATAACTCCTGGTATTTGGTCACCATTTCAAAGATGTGATTTGACAAGACACGATAGCGAAGGGAATAAAAATTCTTAACACTCCCATCTTTTTTCCGGTGCCTGGGGGAGCTGCATCTATAATTGATTACTCAACTTCCAGCTGTTCTCAGAACTATGTCATTGAAGTCATGAATTATTTGCTAAATCTAATATGTGGATAACAGTTAAATCAGCACACTGAGTTTATTTATCTGCTGCATAATTTCTTCAGTAAACACACTTGTCCAAACAGAAGATATATACTCATCAAGGAAATTAGCCTAAAATTAATGGAAAAAATATGATAGTACAAAATAAATACACACAGAGAACTGCATTCTGGCATTCATGTCAAGATGGCTTCACAAAATTTCCAAAGACCTTTGTTTGGAGGACACCTGTAAACATCTTTGAGAGCACTTTCTGAAATCGCTTCATTTATTTCCGTAGGTATTATTATTTTAAATCCATCTCCTTGAATTACAAGTGAACTCTAAAAAAGTGAGGGAGGCTTTGTAGGCCTAGATGGCAAAGCAGTTTTTGCCAGCTTTCCAATAGGAATTCCCTCAGGTCTTCCTTTTGTGCCCTCTTTCAGAAGAGTCCTTCTCACCTTTAATGTGCATATAAATCACCTGAGGATATTGTTAAAATTCTGGAGGCTTGGGGTCAAGGCTGAGATTCTGTAGTTGTCTCAAGCTCCCTGCTGCTGCTAGTCAGAAGAGAGATGAAATGTGGCTAGTCAGAAGAGAGATGGCTAAAGTAGACAGGAGAGTTTAAAATCTTAGTAGCAAAACAAGAAGTCAAAATACATCAAAAAAATTTTGTTCTAATGATTATATGTTGACCAGACAATGTTATGGATATATTAGATTGAGTGACAACTAATTTTTTTCTTTCTTTCAAATAAATGTTTGCTTTGCATTGTTTCCTTTTACAGCACTAGTCTCAGTAAAGGGTAAAGATTAGAATCTGATTCAATGAGACCCAGATGGTGTGTTAGTATTGTCATACTTTACTACTCATGCATATTAATGAGACTACTTATCAATCTTTCCCAAGGATTGTTCATTTTTTGAGTGTCGGGACTCTTCCCTGTTGTGTCTCAAACAATTAATAGGATGACTAGCAAAGAAGAGGTTGTCATGTTGGTTAGATATTTGCATGCCACAACTATGAAAGTGCAGCCATCATGTAATCATCACAATAAGTGATACAATGCAGGGAAAATATCATTTCTGGAGTACTAGATTTTCTAAATTTAATATCAGGGGAGCTTAACAGAACTTTGTGAAAACAACTCATAATGCTCCGTGTATTCTGGTGTTATTATGGGAAATATGTGAAGTCATGTCATAGCTCCTGCTCAAATATATGATTGTTTTACTTGAAACCTAAGGAATGATAAAATGCAGTTCATAGGAGTTTTGTACAGGAAATCTTGAGATGATAAAATGTCTTGTAATTCTCAGTTATGAATGACTCCACTGAAATGGAAAAGTTTACTTTCAACAAAGTAATACTCTTCAAACACCAGAAACATTTTTGCTCCTGTAATCTATCACAAAATATACAGTATTATCAGGATCTATGTAGCATGCAGTGGAGCATGGTTTATGTGTGCCCAGGTCCATTATACATTTTAGACTTCTCTGAAATAGTATGTATTGCTCCCTTATCAGATATTAAGGGGACTCAAAACTTAAGTTACAACTGTTAGAAATTTGGTACTGTGGTATTTCCTATATATGAGGCTATAGAATGTAGTGATTAAGATCAATGTTCCTAGAGCCAAAATGTACTATGCAATTTACCACCTCTGTTTATCAGTTTTCCTGTCTCTAAAAACGGGGCTAATAATTATACTGAAAGAGTTGTTGTAAGGATAAAATGAGTTAAAACCTGTAGACTCTCTACAATAGTTGGGCATATAGTTAAGTATCTGATAGGGTTGTCATTATTAGATACTAAAATGTTCCTAGTTATGGTGTAAACTAGCAGCTGACATAAAAATTTAATGGCCCAATGCAGAATCTACATTATAGCTAAAGTATAATAAATGTGCATTCTACCCCAGCCAGGTGGCCCAGGTGGTTATCCCTCCCATGCACCGAAACAGTTGGTTCGATTTCCAGTCAGGGCACATACATAGATGGTGGATTAAATCCCTGGGGTACATATGTTTCTCTCTCACATTGATGTCTCGCACTCCCTCTCTCTCTCTCTTTCCCTTCCTTTTTCTCTAATATCAATAAACATATCGTCGGGTGAGGATTAAAAATATAATAAAAATAAAAATTCTTGAAAAAAGAAAGAAATGTGCACTCTTTAGGTTTTTTATTTTTTTGGTTATATTTCCACTGATGACAAAACTTGAGGACAATTGTTTCTATTACGCTAATGTCTTCAAGCAAATAAGTCGCAATGTTTTAAAAATTCATTTGGAAACATTTCTCTTTTGAAGGAGAACAAAATCTTAGTGTTTCTCACAGTTCAATATTCTACTCAAAGCATAAAATATTATTTTATCTGATAAAATTGAAAAAATATCCTGTTTGTAAAAACGACTTTATCCAATTTCAGCAATACTTTACCTTTGGATATTTGAAAGCATATTCTTTTTAGTTCAAGTCTCAATATTATTCAATATATAGGATTTCCAATGTAATCTTGAAGATATGGGCCATGCATTATTTATGTGCTCTGATGTATTAGCACTCAATAATCCATTTGCCACCTCTGAAACATGGTTGTTTCAATATTTTAGCAGTCCCAGTGTGCAATGCATTCTGTTATATTCTATATTTAAAAATTACAAAAATACATTTTGGAAAGAGACATGATGGCCAAATGTCAGTGATATCTTGGGTGGGATGCTGGCACAGAAAAAGGACAGTAGGTCAAAACTAAGGAAATCTTAATGACATGTGGACTTTAATTAAAAATACTGAATCAATATTGGTTTATTCACTGTGATAATTATACCACAGTAGAGTAACATGTTAATGCTGGGGTAAAAATGGGGCATAATATGCTCTGTAAGATTACTGTGACTCTTCTGTCAATCTAAAGTAATCTGAAAGTAGTTGTCAAAAAATACATTTCAAACTTCTTGAAATTTTTAATACTAAAATTCTTCTCTCCATTCTCCCATCACCACACCCTCAACACTGCTCTTTTCTGTCCTTCTCTCTATTATGATGCAATGCAGTATTCTTTCTAAGAAATTAGAATTATGGAATATTAACAGGAGCCTCTATTAAATCTCTATACTTCTAAGTTAAAGTCTAAAAGTTTAAAATATGGGTGATATTTGTTTATAAATACACTAGAGGCCCGATGCATGAAGATTCATGCAAGAATAGGCCTTCCTTCCCCTGGCTGCCAGCACCGGCTTCCCTCCGGCACCCAGGACCTGGGCCTTCGCTCTGGCTGGAGCCGCCTTCCGCCTTCGCTCTGGCCCTGCCGCCCTCCTGTAACTCCCTCCACCCCCTGCTCTCCCCCGCATAGCAGGTGTCCTGCCCCGCCCTGGCCGCTCTGTGACTACACACTTGTGTGCTGCCCAGCGGCCTGGAATGGCTGGGGCGGGGTGGAACATCTGCATCGCCATGGCGACGACGCAAGCGTCCAGGCCTGGCCACCGCCATCTTTGTTGCGTCATTTTACAAATTCCCTCCTTATTGGCTGTGGGCGCCGCCATCTTTGTCGCATAGTGATGGTCAATTTACATATTCTGTCTTTATTAGATAGGATAAGCAGGTTTTAAATTTAAAATCTAAATGCTTATTTACAATCTTAACAGATAGGAATTGTACTTGTGATGCTTAGAAAACAAAGTTTTGTAGTCTAACTCTATACATATCTACAAATATTTCTAAATTTATTCAAATGGCTGAATGAATAAAGAGGTCTTTCTTAGAATAGAAAACTATCATCTAGTCACTAGTCTCTTCTACTTTCCTTCCTATGGGGACAAATGTTAGTTTAAATAGAAAATATCAATACAGAATTCTTATCATAAATCTTGGACAAGTTACTTCATAAAATTTAAACAGTTATTTTTACTTCATCTCATATACTCTTACTCAATTTTACTACTTTTTAAAAATTGTATCTAGTTAAACTATACAAATTTGAGGTTTCACATTATTTTGGTTGAGCAAATTTTGATTCAGAATGAGTTCAAACAAACACATTTTGCAAGTGTTTTGGTTGAGAATATCTTTTGTATTTCATTCCCTGACTTCAGTATTCTAGCACCGAACCGACATTTCTACTGTGATGCAAAGGGAGGGGTCAGGGTACAGTCCCTATTCTAAGATCATTTCTGCTCCAGAAGACCTTGGTCTCCTCAGAGCCTGACCTCCTCTCACACAGATGAGTTCCCAGAGTCAGCACTGCCGCTTGCATTACAGATTCTGTGTATTTTATTCTCCTTATGAGAAGTTTTCATTTCTGTTGCCTGATTTCTTGGATTTTGGACTCTTATTTCCCTTCTAAAAATGATGGTAACGTAATTCCACTTGTTAATATCCCTAACCACCACCTGAGAACTTGAGATTTAATGCTTTGCGTTTTCTGAATCTAAGGATGATTAGATAATAACAAAAATAATTTTGAAATTATAGCACATTTGAATTACTATAATGTCAGTGTTCTATAGTATAATGCATTTATTTACTTTTATACTTAAAAAAAAAACACTCAATCCATATCCAGCACTTATGAACATTTAATAGCAAAATACTATTGCAATTCAGTGTCCAATAGTAATCTATCTACATAGTAGAGGAATATGCAAATTAGTGAGGATGCCATAACATCAAGACCGAACAGCAGTGACCTGAGGCTGCATGGCACCTGGCCAGGGCGAGGGACCTCAGGCTGTGCCCCCTGCTCCGGGACTGGGCCAGGAGACCTCAGGCTGCATCCCCAGTGCCAGGCCAGGGGACCTCAGGCCACACCCCCTGCCCAGCGGGGCTTGACAGGGGACCTCAGGCCATGCCTCCCACCCCAACACTGGGCTGGTGGACCTGAGGCTGCGCCCCCTGCCCGGCAGGGCTTGACGGGGTGGGGCCAGCAGGGTCTGGGTCTCCTGCATTTTCAAAGCGCATGCGGCCGGTGGGCAGGGACTTGACTCTAGGTCCCGCAGTGTGCCCCAGACTCTGACAGGAGGGAGATTTTCATATACATTTTACTAATTTTCTTTCATCTCTGACACTTCTATTATAGAGAAAGGGCAAATAGCAATATTAAAATATTTGCTCTAATTAATTCCCTTTTAATGTGCACAAATCTTATGCACCGGGCCACTAGTAGTAGTATTAGTAATAATAATAATAATAATAATAATAAACAGACATAGTAGATATAGTTTAAAGTTATTAAAAGCTCATATGTCTGCTATTTTTTTTGTTTTGTTATGCAGTTTCAGTGTCAGAAATGATATATATCTTCAAAAACTCTCTGTTTTTATTTTTTTATCATCATAAATTACAAAATATCACCTGGTTGAATCAGAAAATAATAGCCAAGTCTAGAACTCATTCATATAAAATAGATGGGCTGACGATCTAAATAAAGGAAGTTAGCAGTTACTGGTGGAAGTCAAAATTAGACCCTATGTAAAAGGAATCAGATGGGTGTCAAAAGGGTGAGCTGTGGAAAACAAGGACCAAGCAAGTCAGGACTAGTAGCTACGAGGGAAAGCATGATGGACAGCTCTGTATTTAGAGCTGTCTCAGGCTTGACTGTTTTAGAGTAATTACATGCATTAGCCTTCAAGCTCCAATTAGGATGGCTCCCATGTAGCTAAATTACTGCATCAGATCCCATACCTGGCTGCAGTTCTGCATGGTCCCTGCCTGATTTTTCCATTGTTTTATTTCTAAAAAAAATAAAAATAAATAAATAAATCTTTGTTCCTTTCCTTTCGAACCCCTGTAGGATCCTGACCTCTGCAGTCACTCCTATCCTCAGAAAGTCAGACAGGGTTTCTGTCATCGGAAAGTTCATCCTTATTTTAGCACAGAAGGCATAGAGCACACCTCAGGCCTAAGCTTTAATAAGACCAGGAACATAAACGGTATGATATTTCTAAGTGGCACTTATTTTGGGTAAATCATGTATATGTTATTGTAAAATGAAACAGGTGGGTTAGTTACTGGATGAACTTATTCCCTTATTTTTTCTTGCTGAGAGGTATGCATTCAATTATACTATAGCATATAAATGAGATCAAAAATCACAAGTAAGACCAGCCTCCCTCGCCTGCCCGCAATAAAAGTCCTGGACCCTGAGAGTCCTTTGGGTCTCCCTGGGGAGAGATATTCCACGCATGTCTCTGTAGTTCACAGCCAGACATGGGGCAACCTCCGTGGCCTTAGACAAGGATGTTTCCTGAAGCCTATACTGGACCTCTAGGGACTACTTTGGGATTCAGATCATTTTCTTGCTGTTTTTGCTCTGTACCCTTTTCTGTAATAAATCTTAGCAGTTAGTATTACTACAAAAAATATCATAACCAAAATGGAAACTTTTCAGTTCTTTCAAAAAACATTGAGATCATAAATGAATAACTTTCTTTTAATACTGGTTAAAAAAAGATAATTATCAAGATTTTACCTTACTTTTTTCACCATAAAATTGACTAGGAATATCTGCAAATACCCATTTAAACACAATACACACTATGTATAACTATGTTGCACTGGAGTATAGAGAAAAGCAAAAGTTGTAATGGCACTTAGGTACAAATCCTAACTATATCCTCATATCTTTGACATGAGACATAGGGACACTCTTGGATAAAATTAACCCAACTCAAACTTTGTGTTTATTTATGTTCACAAACATAGAGAAAAGAACTAAACAAGACAATTCAAGGAGATTCAGGAACATAATATGCTTCAGATGACACCTACGACCTGCCACAACCTATCTCTGAGAAAGGCACAATCTTTTAAGATGTGGTATTAAAAGGTTGAAATAGTTAGTGCATTATTTACTTTGTGATAGAAGCATTCAAACAGTTCAGGTAATCAGTTTATTTGTGCCTGATCATTTATAGCACATCACAAGTCAAAGAATAAAATACAAGAAAGTGTAGTATAGGAGGTTTCTCACAGGAGTTCTGAATTTTTCAAAGTGCTGACTGTTGACTTCTCACAAAGGCTAATAGGACAATCTGTTGATCAGAGTAAAGCTGACTTAATGAAATGTACTGCCTCATGTGAGGTTATCATTTTGACATTTTCTGAAAGAAGGAATTGAAAAAGTTAACTATTGACTTTTTAAGTCTGGACTCCAGTAGTTTGAGGTGCATCTTTCAAAGAACTAGGTAAGCACTGGGCAAAGTCTATGAAGTTTATGACACAACAGATTATGATCAACAAACACAGTGAGTCCAGGGTCCTGAAATCAAACTTTACTGGGCAAATGGTTGCCAAATAAGCAAGCAGCTGTCCCAGAAATGTTTAGGAACTTCCTGAAGGAAAGAACAGTTATTCATTGGCTGATCATTTCATCTGTCTGAACAAGAATTTTCTGGAACAAACACTTAAGTCATATTATCATAGGAGGTTTAAGTTCTCAGCAGGGAGATACAATTCAAATAGTGAAAACCATCTGTTTCAGCAGGGTGTACTGGGAGACTTCAACTCAAACTCGGTCATGCACACATGCAACCATCTAGTATGTGGAACACGCTGTGTTATATGCTGTCTCCAATACATGAGCATTAGAGGGATGTATTCTCACTTTACAGACCTTATAGGCCATCACGCAGGTTAATAAAAAGACAATGCAGTGGGGGGTAACAAGTGTTTGATGGCAGATATATGGGGGCACAATGGCAGCATACGGGAAGAACACAGAACCCATATTTGGGGGTTCTCAAAAGGCTTCTTGGGAAAAGTAATGGCTTGAATGAAATTTTGTAATGGAAGTCGAGGGAATCAATGTAAGAAAGGAAAACAGTAAATGTGAGGACATTTCTTTGGAGAAGAGCAACTTTTGGAATAATAGGACTTAAGCCTAGCTCGAATATGATTGCCTTAAAATTGAAAGATCAATCTTCCCTATTTAGAAAAATTATATATTTATACATACATCCTAAATTAGAAATTTATTTCTGTTAATCACACATATTATAATATACTAGAGGCCTGGTGCATGAAATTCGTGCTCTGGGGGGGAGGGGGTTGTCCCTCAGCCAAGCCTGCACCCTCTCCAATATGGGACCCCTTGAGGGATGTCCAACTGCCCATTTAGGCCCAATCCCATTGCCCTCCCCTGCAGGCTTGGGCACCCCTAACTGCCCTCCCCTGCAGGCCTGGTCCTCCCCAACTGCCCTCACTTGCAGGCCTGATTGCCCACAACTGCCCTCCCCTGCTGGCCATCTTGTGGTGGCCATCTTGTGTCCACATGGGGGTGGCCATCTTTGACCACACGGGGACGGCCATCTTGTGTGTTGGAGTGATGGTCAATTTGCATATTACCTCTTTATTATACAGGACTAGAGGCCCGGTGCACGAAATTCGTACACGGGGGTTGGGGGTGTCCCTCAGCCCAGCCTGCACCCTCTCCAATCTGGGAACCCTCGAGGGATGTCCGATGGCCTGTTTAGGTCTGATCCCGGTCAGACATCCCTCTCACAATCCAGGACTGCTGGCTCCCAACTGCTCGCCTGCCTGCCTTCCTGATTGCCCCTAACCACTTCTGCCTGCCAGCCTGATCACCCCGTAACCACTCCCATGCAAGCCTGATTGATGTCTAACTGCTCCCCTGCCAGCCTGTTTGCCCCCAACTTCCCTCTTCTGCCAGCCTGGTCACCCCTAACTGCCCTCCCCTGCAGGGTTGATCGCCTCCAACTGCCCTCCCTTGCAGGCCTGGTCCCTCTCAACAGCCCTCCCTTGCAGGCCTGGTCCCTCACCACTGCCCTCCCTTGCAGGCCGGGTGCCTCCCAACTGCCCTCTCCTGCTGGCCATCTTGTGCCGGCCATCTTGTGTCTACATGGGGGCAGGATCTTTGACCACATGGGGGCAGCTATATTGTGTGTTGCAGTGATGATCAATCTGCATATTACTCTTTTATTAGATAGGATAGAGGCCTGGTACAGGGGTGGGGGCCAGCTGGTTTGCCCTGAAAGGTGTCCCTGATCAGGGTGGGGTTCCCTTGGGGTGTGGGGAGGCCTGAGCGAGGGGCCTGTGTTGGTTTGCAGGCCGGCCACGCACCCTGGCAACCCAAGCGGAGGCCCTGGTATCTGGAACTTATTTTCCTTCTACAATTGAAACTTTGTAGCCTGGAGCAGAGCCAAGCCTGGGGCTCCCTCTGCGGCCAGCAGCCATTTCTGTTGGGGTTATAATTGAAACTTTGTTGCCTTAAGCGGGTGGGCCTGGCCAGGGTGTGTGGAAAGCTTTGCTTCCCCTGTTGCTGAGGGCAACCCTGGCCTGCTCTTTCAAGCTCCATTCTGCCGCCATTTCTGTTTTAATTTGTTTACCTTCTATAATTGAAACTTTGTAGCTTGAGTGGAGGCTTAGGCCTGGCAAGGGCAGGCAGAAAGCTTGCCTCCTCTGTTACCTAGGAAACCTTGCTCTCTGTGGCTGTAGCCATCTTGGTTGGGTTAATTTGCATACTCACTCTGATTGGATGGTGGGCATGGCTTGTGGGCGTGGCTTGCGGGTGTGCTGGAGGTATGGTCAATTTGCATGTTTGTCTATTATTAGGTAGGATAATACTAAGAATATGTAAAATGCCAGCAATTCCCCTATAATTCCATGGACCAGATTTAAACCTGGAGTAGGAGAATTCTCTAAGGAAGTTTGAACTGAATTCACATTGCATTTCTTCCTTTGTCCTCAGTTCATTCAGGCTCTGTTCAGTATGAGCTGCCTTTTTTATACTAGTCCTGTCAACATGGAAAAGATTAAGAATATGTTTTTATATTGTGAAATCTTTCTAAAGACCTCTCAGAAGAGTTTCCTCATTTTTCCTATTGATTATAGATTTATTTTCATGGAAAGCAAAGGTTTATTATTCTCAACTTTTGAGTGCATGGGTGCTTCCTCTTAACAGTAAAAAATACACATACTCATTCATCTCAATTCATCTCATTCTTTTCTGCTAGTTTGCTAGTGATTAGCAAACTCTTATTTTTAGCCAATATTCCATGTTAGTGAGTTCAGGACTTTTATTTTATTTTTTTAAATTACCTATTCACATGTCCAAAATATATATACTTCTCCCCTGTCAACCAAGAAAGAAACATTTTTTTGTTTTGTTTTGTTTAATGATGCTGGATTTGAATTTTAATTTTCTCTCGCTCAAAGAAACTTAACCACAAAAATAATAACTAGTGACTTACCTCAAGTTCAGTCAAGCACTGGAATATTTATTATATTTAAAATCACATCTCTATTGTATAGAATGTGAATCCTAATCCATTATTTTTAAAAACCTTTTTAAAATGTTACTTTTTTCTGTTATAGATAATTATTTGATTATTTTCATAATAGAAGATGAGACTTTTGGGGGGATCATGATGATTCCTTAGATGTGAAATTAGTGAATTATGTTTGGGGCTTATTTCTTCACCCAAGGAACAAAACCAGCATCAACGATGTTCCATCTGCATAAAGAATATCAAAATTTCCTTTATTATTTCTAACCAAGTTTATTTTCTTTTTTCTTAGCAGAGAATGTGACCATATCAAGAGACATCTATGGCCTTTCAAGGGCTTGAAAGGAGCTCAAAAATTGAAATGTGTCTTTGATGCTGTCAGCATGCTTACAATGGATGACAAGCAACTAGCTTCACTGAGAAATATCTAAATGTCCACCTAATGCATGATGACTAGAAATGACAGAGATGCTAATTGCTAATTCTTAAGAAACTGTTTCAAAATAATAGTAGAAACATTAAAGTTTCTGGAATGGGACCCATCATCTGACAGTGACATGACTGCTTTAATTTTTCCCCCTTTCTTTATGCCAAAACAACCATGGCATACAATTTCATCACATTCCCTCAAATTATGCTTATTTATTATTTTCAGTTACATTAGGTAAATGTCAGTCTGCTTTCTGAAGAAGATTTTAGATTAATTGAAATGAAACTTCTTTTCAGAGTAAATTTCTGTATTGCGTAATATAGAATACAGCATGAATAGAATGTAAAATCCATGATGCAAGAAAGAAACCATCAGACCATAGTTTCAAAAAAGCTAAACGCAGCACGGCCAATAAGTACTGGACTGTCTCTTTAAAGACCTCCAGTGGGCTAATCTGCATAGTGGGTATTTGAGATCTTTTTATAACCGACTTCTATAATCTGATGAGGGTAAAGTGAAAGTGCTGTAGGTTAAGGAGGGAATGGGAGATGAAGCATGGCAGTCATGGAATAAAGAACACCTCCAAGACATGTGGAGGAAGCTTTATTTGGTGAGAGAAACAGGGTGATAGAAAGTTTAAACTTCTAAGAGGATAGTTCAGTATGTTTATTGTAGGGAGAGAGCCCATTAAGAGGGAGATTACTAGAGATATTGATTGTTAGAGATTTAGATCCCTATGATGAGGCTAAAAATATGGTGAGTGTAGATGATTTGAAACAGAAAATTAGTGAGAGAAAAAAGAATGATGATACAAATATACAAGATTGACATCAGCTGCTGAAATTATCATGAAATTTTTGTCATATCTTTCCCTGGTGGTTTTTATTTGCTCACAATAAAAAATGTGAATGTTGGTAAAGAATATATAGATACCAATATTTGAATTCTAAAAATGTAGAAGGTACTCTATGAAGTATATAAAACAAAAAGGTCCTTTCCTTCAGTAAAAATACAGGGTGTCACCAAAAAAATGTATGCACACTTTGAATGATTATAAAGTCAGTGCTTATTAACATATAGTTCATTTTCAAAATGTAAAAGAATCTAAAGAAATGAATACTTATTTTGGTCAATGTCTGTTTTAAAACTGATGACCATTCAGGTCCAGGCACTGCTGATAACACGAAGCAATGCAATCTCAAACATCAAGAATCATTTCATTTGGTATTTGTGAGCCGTCAATTCATTGACTGTTGTCAGTTTTGTACTATAAACTTTATCTTTTATGTATCCCCATAAAAAAAGTCTAGTGACACTTTAGGATAAATATTCTGTGTTCAAAGAATAGTCTTGTTTCACTCATCATTTCAAATCAGTTAAACTTGAAAAGGAGTGAAAATTAAGTGTTATCAGCTATTAAATTATGTATACATTTTTGGGGACACCCTATGTAATCCAGTTGGACATAATCAACTAAAATTAGTTTTAAAAACAAGTAATTCAAAACACAATGAATAATTGATTTCCATACTTCATATATGAATAAAAAGTTATTTTGTTTGTGGATAACCTCCTCATTTTCATATTTATTTAGACACATTTAGGAAGAAAAAAAATCATTCTCCATGTGTGTGCAACATATTAGGTGAAAGTTCAATTTTCCATGGTTTTTTTTTTTTTCTATTCTGCCTTAATTAATAGTTCTGAATCTGGCTACTTTCTGGCTGAGATCTCTGTATAACCAGGAAGATTCTTGATAACAAGGATCTCTGAGGTGTAGTTTTAGGTTATTACCATAAGCTGGCAATGTCTATAAAGCACAGAACATTTAACCCATTGAACTAAATTCAACTTGATTTAACTAAACTAAAATCTGAGAATAACGCATCAAATAATTAAGATAGAATCCACAGTAACTTTAGAGTCTACTGAATTTTTAAGTTAACTATCACCTTAAACTAGTACAGGAACAATTAACTTTCTCAGATTGTTTGCTGCTGTTCCTTTTGGTGAGTCCTGGATTGATTTAAACAGGCTTTGCAAGCCGGCTCTCAATCAGCCCAGTTGCTCTATTAGTGTTCTAATTTTCTATTTGTTTTTGCCAATTGGAGATTTGACTAAAGCTGGTAAAGTGTTAACGTCTTTCTGCTAATCCAATGCCCAACTTAAACTGTTTTTTTTTTTTTCTAAATAATGATCAAGCTATCTTTGTGATAGGAAGAACTGGTGTTTTTTAGAGCCCCAGTCAGGTAGCAGGCAATAGAATGGTTTCAACACTGTTTTTGTAAAAGTAGTCAGGTAACATCCCTGACAAGTAAATTAAATTCACAAAAGACACGTTTTTCTTAAGGCGTGCACTTTTCCAATCTTTATAAAAATCTGTGTAATATTATTGTGATGACTTACTAAGGTAATTATACTAACAAAATATATTTTATTTTTTAACAAAATATATTTTAAATGTTAGAATTAAAATAATGGAATTCTTATGTATGTATGTATGTATATAAGGTAAGTGAATACACATATATATATTGAAAGCTACTATCTTATTATGTAATAACAGTAATAGTGAGCATTTGTTATATGTTTGACAATATGGCAGGTTTATTTAATTAAATTTATGTGATCATTTAATTCTCATCGTAAGTAGATGGGGTTGATTCTATAGGTCCCATTTTATAGGTGATAAGATGGATGTTGAGCACATTTTTGACGATCATTCAGCTAATAAAGGCCTGTTTTGTGCTGCAAATACAGGTTAGTCTGTGAGCACACCTTGGCTTCTATTCATTTTGTTTTACTAAGAAAACATAGCCTTCTCCATGCCTTATTTTTCCTCAGTGGAGAAAGCAAAGCTAATAATCATTTCAATTATTATCCATTCTATGTTATTGTCACACAAGCAAAGCTCTTCGTATTGCAATCTCTCACTCAGCATATACTTTGTTTTCAATGTGAAGGCAATTGCTCATTCAGCCACACACTCCAAAATCTTTACACTTTGAAAACTAATTTTAAATATAATTCAACTTTCTATATTTCAATAGGGTAATGTAGCTAGAGAGCATGTCTCAATATGTTTGAAAGATATTTTGTTTGGTTTTAGTTTGATTTTAAGTTTCAATTCTCAAGTGGACAGATGGTAGTTTCTGAATATCGTTTCTTACCTTGAAAAGTACAATAACGTAGGTATAATAATCTCCATCAATCCTTATAGATTAATTTTTTTGTTGTTGTTGTTGTTTGCTGCAAAAAGCTTTATTGTTTCATTTGGCCCAATGCATGGGAGAGGGCTTCAGGGTGGTTAAAAGAATGGCTAGTGGTTTTGGGGAGAGGCTCAGGTAAAAGCCACACACCAGGGGAATGCAGAAGGGCCCCCTCAAAGGCCTCTGGGCTCCAAAGGCTCCTGGCTGTGCTCAAGGGTGAGCCTTTTGAAGAGATCCTTGCCCAGCCCAGCATGGGGTCCGGCAGCCTGCGGAGGTGAGTCAGGTGTCGTCCACCTTCTTGATGAGTTTCACCTCTCACCCCGGAAGTGGTTCTGCAGGAAGTCACAGAGACGAGGGCCTGCAGCTCCAAGAGGGCCTGGTTCAAGTTCTTCTCCAAGGCCAGGGCAGCTTCCCTGGTGTCCTGAGTTTTGCCCACTCCTCCTGGGAAGGCTTCAGCACGCCCTGGAAGAGAATGCGGCCACCGCGCTGGTTTTGCATCTTTAAGAGATGCTCAGCGCCCTCGGCTTCTTCTCCGCCAGCTCTCGGAAGAGGAGGCCCACGCCCTCCAGAGCCACATCGTCAGGTGGAAACAGAAGCCCAGAGAGAGAGGTAGGTGAGGGGCCTGCAGACGCAGGTTGGCCAGGCGGGCGACCGCAGCCTCCACCTGGGTGGAACAATTCTGACGGATTTGGGCGCTCATGGTTGTTCGGCAATAAGGAGTTAAGGTAGGAAAAAAAAAAACTGGTGTGTTGGCTGGTCCCAGAGGTGGTTCTGAAGGTGGTGACTGGATAAGATGCTGGATGTGGTCTGAGGCTGGAAGAAGGGGCCCTGGGTCTGTTCCGTCCAAACACTGTTGAAGCGAGAGACTGATTCGGGACCGTAGAGGGCACTGCTGTAGCTTAATGTTTTTTAAGGGAGGGATAGGTCTATTAAAGTGTTTTGGTTTTCACTGTAAACAGGTCTTATTTATTAGCTGATAAAAGATTTCAAAAAATGTGTTAAAAATGCTATTATGTTGATGTCAGTTTCTTATAATTGTCATTTACAAATATAAATTGGCCAAACTAGTTTACAGGCCTATTCAGCTCTAATTTTTTTATTCTAAGCATATCTTAATTTATACTTAGAGTTCTAAGGTTAATATGTTGATAAAAGTGTACTGTAATGAATAGAATGCTTTTTATCTGATTCTTGAGAAAAATTTTCCTTGGGAAAGTCTAATTTAAAAAGGAATACCAAAATTAGAAAATGCAAATTGCATCTGGGGAGGAAGCTTCTAAGAACTTAGATTCTCAGACATCTTAGTAAGTACATTCGGAGAAATTAAGAAAATGCATTTAGCTGAGGTTAGCATACTTTAAAGTTTGGCCGTCAGAAGTCCAAAAAGAGTCCTACTGGGCCAAAGTCAAGGTATGGCCGAGTTCCTTTTTGGAGGCACTACATCTTCTAGACGCCACCTGCATTCCATATTCTAGACGCCACCTGCATTCCTTGGCTTGTGGCACTTTCTCTATCTTCAAAGCCAACAGAGTGGGTTGGGTTCTTCTGACACGTGTCTTTCTGGTTCTCATTCTTATGCCTCCTCTACCACTTTTTTTATTGATATATATTTTTTTTTTTTGAGAGAGAGAGGAAGGGAGAGGGATAAAGAGATAGAAACATCAATGAAAGAGAAATATTATGAAATAGCTGCCTCCTGCATGCCCCCCCCCCCCCCCAATCCCCACAGGGGATCAAGGCTACAACCAGACATGTGACCTGACCAGGAATCGAACCAGTGGCCTCTTGGTTCCTGGGTCGATGCTCACCCATTTGAGGAACACTGGCTGGACAACTTCTACCACTCTTGAGGGCCCTTGTCCTTGCATTGGGGCCACCAGGTAATCAAAGATAATCAACCTATTTCAAGATGAGACATTTATCGATCTTAATTCTATCATTAGAATATGGATTTGTTTTGTTTTGGGGGTCAGGGGATATTCATTTTGTCTACCACAATCCCAATCAATAAGTAACTAAGTCTTGGAGACTTGTGTTTCACATGATTTTGTAGCCCTCATGTCTCCTACACATTCTCTTTTACATATTTTATGTTCAGCTTCCAAATCACCTAGCCTAATTTCCTCAATTAGAAATTAAGAAGCATGTTTCCAGTAGTCCTGTGCACTGAGTAACTCTGTGTCTCATAAAAGTGACTTAAGTTGGCTTTTTATAGGTAAGTCAATATTATTGGACTAAGTGACTTACCCCTTTCATTTTAAAAACAATACATAATATAACATGAGTAACATAATTACAATTGATTTTGATTATCAATTTTAAATAATGGCACATTAACAGTCAAGTTTAAAAGCATTATACATATAATTTAAACTTAATTTGAATGAAATACCTTCTCATCAGTCATATAAGTAATTGAAGTCTATTCCATAAAAGTTTCTCTTTAGCCAAAGTGATGAGGTAAGATGATGCTATCTTTACTGTGTTAAAAATAGTCCTTGAATCTACTGCTCTTAGGAGAGAAAGATTATGTGTATTCATTTTACAAACTTTTTCTATGACATTCTTTATTAAACTACCATTATTGTATTTGGCAATAATAGCTAATACAAGAGACTAGGATACTACATATACATTTCTCTGTAGGTTATGTTTAAAATGATAATTTGGGTACTACAATGAAAATATTCAATTATGTAGAAATGTTGTGACTGCCTGGGAGGCAGTAATATGATAGAAATTTAAAACTCCATTTAGCATATTTTTGACATGCTGCATTTTTTTTTATACTCACAACAGAATCCCCTCTGGAACAATCTTTAAACTAGATTCAGCATTAACACTTTTTATGGATTTTATGAATATAAGATAATGTGCATCCATATTAAAAACCATTTGTCACTTAAATATCTTTGATATTGAGTAATTTTGAATCAAAGAAAATAATATTCATGGATTTTTGAAAAATGACTCCAATTATAATTCTTATTTAGCTGCTAATATTGTTGATATCTATCTTGTTTCATCAAAGTAGAAAAGGTTAATTAGAATTATCTCAGTTTTCATGGTGTCTAAGCTAAATACTGTTAAATTTATGGGAAATTGTCATTTTCCTATTATCATATGTGATAGCAAATTGTGTTTAGCTATCTCCCCAAATTGGAGACAATGTTCTACACATTCTTTGAACTTTCAGGTGGTGAATGAGAATTGGATGAGCTTGAATGATAAGGACTCAAGCTTTTTATTTTACTTTTAGATTTATGCAACAAAAAAGACCTTGCTCAAAAACAATGACAACAAAGTATATTTTTTTTTAGGTAGATTAAATGTTCTCCTTGGTTACCAGTATTCTCCTATTGTTCCTACCAACAAAAGTGGAGATTTTTCTTTTCCTTTTAACTGTTTTCTAATGCCATCAGTATTTCACAGGTCTTTTGAAACTGCTTCTAAGAAGTTAACAGTATGTCTGCAGCATACATTCTGGGTCAACTAGACTTAATTGATTGGATTTTTTCAATGGAATGTATGAGGTACAAATTTATGTCCTTGGAATAATTAAGGCTTGAGATAATTATTTCTAATTACTATTGTAATTGTAATATTTGGTGAGCCAAATAGCAAAACAACCCAATCAAAACAAACAGGCAGACTCCTGGTAGCACATGGTGCTCCTGATTCTTTTCTATTTACCACAGGAGGGTCACTCACTGTTCATAAAAATTCATGAGAATTTTTGGAAAATGTATTTTCTGTTCTTTATCTTCAGATTATGCTTTGTTGAGCACTGTTATTTATTATTCTTTGTTGAACATTTTTTAACTTTATCATTTGCTGCTATTCTCACCTATCAACATGGAATATATCAAATAACATCCCATGAATCTTTTAAGATAATACTTAGGTCATGAGTTAATTTTTAATTTTTTTACTTGTATAGTTTTATTTGTAAGATTTATAATGTTGGATCCTATATATAGAAACATAGCAAAAATATATTTATGTTTAAACAGTCACAATTGTGATATTATCTAGAGCTAATTAGCATGCACATATAAAATAATCATGTTGCTCTATTTGATGTGAATGTGTTCATTTCTAAATACTTACAATGCACATCCTTCATGTGTAAATTTTTTTTAATAAAGTCCTCCCAAGTTACATGCTGGCCAAATATTTCAAAAAAGGAGTCACAGACTATGTGACTGGAATGAAAACTGCAATAATCCAGCCTCTGTGGTTGCTAGACATCTGTGTGACTCTTCTGCATATTGTCACTTACAGATTCACAAAAACAGAATTGTAATTACAAAAATTAAATGTCTTGGAATACAGGCATAATGAAGTGTGTATTTTAATGGTGTTCTAGAAACTGTTCATCACACTATAAAAACTTGAACACTAGGTGGATGACATCTTTTAAGTCATAAAAATGAGAGACCTGACATGAGGAGGAGATCAAACAGAAGTATGCAGTTGACCCTGAACAACGCAGGGGTTAGTGGCACCCAGTCAAAATTTTGCGTTCAACTTTTGACTCCAGAAAAAGTTAATGATTCCCTCCCTACCAAGGGGGATTGGTTCCAGGACCCACACGGATGCCCAAATACATGGATGCTCAAGTACCCTAGATAAAATGGCTTAGAACAATGCACATAATTAACCCTCCAGACTCCCAACCACTGGTCCAAAACTGTGCAGGCATTTATTGACACAATTCAAACCCATGTTGTTCAAGGTTCACCTGTATATCACAGGACAGGCCACACACAAATAAGCAGAAAGAAAACCTGGTACAAAGTGAATTGCAAAAGTATACTTCTCAGAAAATCAAGATGCTATATTAAATGCTTATGAGCTATAATTTTGATCTGATCAAAATAGAAAAATTCCCAAATAACAGAAATGAGAGAAATTTATGTCACACCAAATCAGCAGTTTGAAAACAAAAAGCAAAAGGATATGTTAATACTTTTTTTTTCAATTTCTTGTTTTTAAAGCCTGCAGAACAATTATACACAGAAAAAAATGGTCATATTAAAAATGATTTGTAATGGAATAATACCACACCCACTGTGGAATAACTCGTTGCTATTTTAGGAGCCTCAGGCAGTCGCATTTCTATTTTAGACTCCCCAAGAGGCAAAAGCGAGGTCACAGCACAGAAAGAATTAAAGGACAAACTGTATGATACCCGCATTTTTGTGCCTGTGTGGTGGCAAGGTAGATGGCCTGCAGCTCTGGCAGTGGAACTAATCAAACATGTACACCTGATTAAGTTTGATGTGTTGGAGGGCATTTGACCTCCTGAAGAGAGAAGTCATGAATTTCATAATGAGGCTCCAAATGGAACGCATATAGCCACAGCCCTGAGAATATTTGCTGTGAAAATGCTTTTCTTATAGAAAAGTATCATCTCTGATACCTTTTGGCATTTGTTTAAAATTATAGATTTGATAGATCCCACTCCATGAAGGATCACTCAAGTAAGCTAAAGAAATAGATAGAAATTCTATCATCACAAATGGGACACCAATTGAGAGACTAATATATTACTTTCTCACTATAATTTACAGAAACAATATTGCTAACATGTCATCATCACCTTTCCAGGACATTGAAAACTCTTAATTGTCTGTTTAGGAATCCCTAATCAATAGCCATGTTATCTACCTTTTCTCCTTTCTAATTTTAGTTAGAGAAAAAAAATAACACTCAAATTGGTTATTATGAGAATTGTTACTCTTTATAAAAACAAGCATGTGATTGATAAAATCCCAATATACTTTTTATATGTTAGTAAGCAATCTGGGATGTTTTAAGTCAAAGTTGCATTTAGTACAAAAATGTATTTAACATACATTCTAAATAAACAATGATCTAAACAGAAGATAGTTGATTTTCCATTTTCTCAATAGAATAATTATAAGTTTTAGGGCACAATGATTAATAAACTTTTAGGAAAATAGATTAATTAGACAAATATCTATGACAATGGTTTAAAAGATTTTAGGTAGATCATCTATATATTCTGTATATAAAACCACATATATAAATTTAGCAATATTATTATCTGTTCTCACATTTCATATAAATATGTAACACAAACTCTTTACATGAATCTTTGATGTTGACATCTATTTCTAGTGCTAACTTTTATATCATGAAATATTTTTTCAAAGCTTTGTGTTTCCCCCGCCCCCCCCCCCAAGCTTCTAATCTTACTGTCATCTAAGTTTCTTAAGAAACTACATATGTTATCTCTGAAAAAATTTATCCATAACATTATTTGCAGATCATTAAGGCAGTATTATTTTAAAATTTTACCTCAAGGCACAAATTCATGAGTGCTAAAATTTAATCACTTGCAATTGTGAGGTCTTACCTTCAAATATAAAGTTAACTTGGTTAAATGTCTTTACTTGTTCTTTTATCATTCTACATAAAGTCGTCTAAATCTTTAAGATTTTTCAGGAAGTACAGCTTGTTGACAATAGGACATTTAAGAGAGCCTCAGGCAAAATAAAGAAATGATAAATATGGGATTTTGGGAGAAATCATGATTTCACTCAGAAGTAGAATCTAAAGAACAATATAAACAATCAAACAAAACAGAAACAGACTCATAGATATTCTCAGAGAACAGACTGATGGTTGCCAGAGGGAGGTAATATTGGGAGACTGAGTGAAAAAGGTGAAGGGATTGAGAAGTACAGATTGACAGTAGCAAAATAGTCATGGGGATGTAAAGTACAGCATAGGAAATACAGTAATTGATATTATCACTATATGGTGCCCTGTGGGTACTGGAAATGATGGTGGGAACACTTTGTAAAGTATATGCTGTACACCTGGAACTAAGACAAATGTTAACTGTAATGGGGGGGGGGGGGCTCTATACCTGCCATCCACAGAAGAATATGACAGCAGTAAAGAGCACAGACTTTTGATGTCCCCTAGACTTGGGTTCAAGTACAAGTCAGCCATGTTCTAGCACTGTAACCGTCAGCACTTAGTAAACCACATAGTACAAAGCCATGTGCCTGAAGGGAGCAGAATTCATCTACCAGGAGGCAGCGGTTACTTTGGCAATGAGGATGTGATGAAGGCAGAAACCAGGTTACCTGGAATAAGGAGAGAATGGGAGAGAAGGGCATATTTACAGGAGGAACCATAAACTTCATAAAATATTCCATGAAGGTTGGTGGGCCAAATAAGAATCAGATTAAAATGGCAGCTCTTTGGGAATTATAATGAGATATATTTGTCTGCCTCTCTCCTTTCAATTACGAGTGAACACATGTGATATCAGACAGTGAAGAATGAAAGTAACAAAATAGATAATATGAACATATCTAGAGGCACTTTTACATCTCTGCAGCAAAACAGCACTTAGAATAAAGTTCAGCCCAATGTTCCTAATCTGTAACATTATAGCATTTCTTAGGAATGTTGTCCAATTTAAATGGGGTTATATGCATTGCATACAGCACAGAGTAAATGATACCTCTGAATCCTACATGCTAAGAGCTCTAGGCTAGACCTCTCCCGTGAGCTCCAGATTATAGCATCTCCACTTGGCTCTCAGGATTGGGAGGGCAACAACCATGCCTGTCATACATCTCAGCCATGCCTAGTACAGCGCCTGACACTGAGTTTCTACAGACTGACTTAGCCTTTACACATCCAGCTGCCTACTGGACAGCTTCTCTTAATGGCCCATGGACACCTCAAATACATGCTCAAAACTCAACGACCAAACCCCCCACGGTCACCACCAGATTGCCATTTCCGTTTCCTCTCATCCCCTTGCATTTTCTCTGCACAAGTTTGTTTTACCCTCTGTTAAACATCTGCATCTATACAGTTACCCCACCTAAAGTTTTGGAAGGCAAAACATCCCTCTCTCATTCTTCATGCACATCCGGATAATAACCAAGTCCTGTGTCTTTTCCCCTGAGCTATTTTTCACATCCATCTTCTTTCCTTTCAACCTGCCACTAATTATTTGTCTTTATTATGTCTCACTGCTTAACTGACCTCTCAGCTTCCAGGTTTGCTCCTCGCTAACCCCCCTCCCCAGCTGATGCTACTATCCTGCTGAAACCCTATGGGTGCCTCCTTGTTTTCCCGCTCACTCCAGCCTCTCCAGCCTTCACATGTCAAAGCTCCAGAAATGTCAAATTAATGGTGGTTCTTTTGCACCTCGGCTTTTGTATCCCTCCTTGCCTTTCTTTATAAGATATACATAGTAGTTGTGAAAAATCTTAATGAGTACAGTCCTCCATGACTGTACCTTTTTTCCTTTTCAATCTTTCTTATCTCATGTGATAATGCTGCTCCCGATTCACCAGATCCATCATCCCTTTTGAACATTCCGTAACACCACCCCCAAATCCCCACCCAACCACACAGGCACCATGGAATTAGTCACCATGCTCTCTTCTTTACATCCTCAATCTTACAGGCTGCTATGTAGGCATCCCACTACATTTTCATCTTTTCTTATATATTCACTGTAACAAAAATAAAAGTATTATCTCAGCCACACAAATAAACCCTACCCATAATTTAGTTTGCATTCTTTATATTTTGTTTCTGTATTTATGAAAATGTGAAGATGTAAATTTAATTATCTGCATATAAACATATCTATAGTCTTATTAAAATGGGTCATACATATTTTACATTTTTTTGCTTTTTTTCAGTTAATATGACATGAATATTCTTTCTAAGCAGCACAAGTATTTCAGTATCTGAGGGATTCATAGTGTTTTATGCCATGGATGAAGTATAATTTAAGGTTGATGTATTGATGTGCAGGTATTTATGGACATTTCACTTCTCTCCAGTTTTTTGCTATCAAAAAACAATATTATTCCTGGCTGGCGTTGCTCACTGGATAGAGCATTGGCCCCAGGCACTGAAAGGTTGTGGGTTCATTTCCCAGTTATAGGCCCGCACCTCTGTTGCAGGTGCAATCCCTGGCCCTGGTTGTGGTGCCTGTGGGAGGTAATTAACCGATGTCTCTCTCTCTCTCTCACATTAATGTTTCTCTCTCTCTTTCTCTCCCTCGTTCTCCATCCCTCCCTTCCACTTTCTCTAGAAAGCAATGGGAAAAAAGTATCATCTGGTGAGGAGTAACACACACAAAAAGAAAAAAAGAAAACAATATTAAAGTGAACTTTAAAAAATAAAAAATACTAATGTTCATATTAGTAAAGATCATGTTACGTTGCAATAACAAACAACTCTAAGCCACAGTGGCTTGTCAACGTTTATTTCTTGTGCGTGCTATGTGGCCTTCACAGGTCCATGGCAAAAGAGAGCTGTAGCACGTTGTCAGTGCAGGCTCAGGTCAGAAGTGATATTGTGATTTGCCACTCACTGGCCAGAATTGTCCCAGCTACATGGAAACTGGGAAATGAAGTATCTCCATTAGCTGTGTCACTAATAACTAAGAGACAGACACAAAGAATGCATATTGTATACTCCCTTTGTAAAAAGTTCAAAAAAAAGCAAAATAAAATATATTAGAAAATCAGTATGCTGGGCACTTTTGTGTAAAAGAAAAGATTACAGGGGTGTTCCCATTGTGGTGAGTTATTGAGCTGTGCTTTTATGTTTTGTTCCTAATATGTGTTATATTTCAATAGAACTAGTGCTACAGTAAAATAAAAGGAAACAAACAAACAAACAAAACACACCCACTAGTGGGTCAGACTCACTGGAAAGATGGAATGAAAAAGGACTTTAGCAAAAGTAAAAGTTTTGGTTTTAAAGAGGAGATATTTTCTTCTTAACCATTTAATAAAATTTTCTTTGGAATGTAAATATCTATTTCCAGCAGGAATCTTTTTTAGTTTTCCATAACAGAAATGCAAGCCCGGCTAGCTGATTCACAATGCAAATTTTTGCCTCACTAACTAAATCTAGACATTGTTCTGCATTTCGGTTCTGCTAGATGTCAGATGCTCCAACTCTGCTGTAAGCAATTTGTTGTTCATTTCTCTCTCTCAACTCTCATTGTGTATGTGCTTTTTTGATATCTGCAGTCTCTCCCCAGATGGTAGGAAAGAAGAATTTTGGGAGATTCAGAGATACTAAGTTCTTATAGTACCAAATTTCATAGGAGAAATATTGATCTATCCCAAAGTACATATGGATTCCCTAAAATAACGTAATCTGATTGACTTACATGTGCTACACAGTCAGCACACCTGCCCTACATGGCTTAGAGAAAAATGTGGCTCCCTAACTGAAAGGAGAGAGGCAGACAAATATATCTCATTATAATTCCCAAAGAGCTGCCATTTTAATCTGATTCTTATTTGGTCAACCAAGCTTCATGGAATATTTTATGAAGTTTATTTTTATGGTTTCTGCTGTAAATATGCCCTTCTCTCCCATCCTCTCCTTATTCCAGGTAACCTGGTTTCTGCCTTCATTGCATCCTCATTGCCAAAGCAACTGCTGCCTCCTGGTAGATGAATTCAAAAATGTTTTATTTATTATTTTGTTGCTTGACCCTTCCACCTTCCTTTGTTTTCCTAAAGAGAAAAGATTTTCTTGATTTGTTCTTATTTATCTTCATGCTTTTGTAGCCACCTCTCACTTCTACTGCTCCTGCCTTTGGTTAAGAGCAAATGTCCACAATCCTCAGTATTCAGTCATACTTTCTGTCTCTGAAAACTAAGCAGGCTGATCCTCTGTTTGCAATTACTTATCATATATTTATATTAGTCAGTATAACTCCAATTTGTCCTCAAAATCTAGGTTAGGTGTGTTTTTCTGAATCAAGATTAGCCAAGATCCTCTAGAACATTTTGACAAACCCCAAACATAACATGCACATCACTTTATTGTAATTACACTAGAAGCCGAGTGCACAAAATTCGTGCACTGGGGAGAGGGTTCCCTCAGCCCTGCCTGCATCCTCTCGCAATTCGGGACAGCTGGTTCCTAACCGCTTGCCTGATTGCCCCTAACCACTATGCCTGCCTGCCTCATTGCCTCTAGCTGCTCGCCTACCTGCCTGATCGCCCTTAACTGCTCTGCCTTGGCCCCTGTCACCACGGCTTCGTCTGGAACAACGTCTGGAAGGTCGTTCTGCTGTCTGGTCTAATTAGCATATTATGCTTTTATTATTATAGATTATTATTATAGATTTTGTCTCTCTCCTAGTTGCACATAAATTACTTTAGACTAGAGTCTTTAAGTATCTGTGCCAAGATTCCAGAGAAGAGTTGGTAGTCAGTAGCTATAACAAGATGGGAAGATAGGGAATTAAGAGTATTTAAATTCATCTACTTGACAGACCCAATTTCACCTGTGAACTAGGAAGCTCAGTAAACTATTGATATAAAAGTCTATGGAGCTGGAGTATTTGACAAGAGTGAGTACTTTTCAAGAGCTGATAAGGAACAAAAGCTATTCCTGAGAGGTGCAGTTGTCTCCTCCGGAGTTTCTAAATCTCACAATGTTACAGTCTCCTTCACTGATGGTCACTGCTCCACATAGGACAAGGCAGGTATCTGGATTGATTAGAGATAAAGTGCTCAGTGGAGGGAAGGACAGAATAAAGAACAGTGTAGAGAGAATGTTTCTAAGAGAGTCATTCTGATGTAGCACATTTAGAGTCAGCTTGCTTAGAGAGAAAATCTGAAGCTGTTGAGAGACTGAAGGAAAAAAAGAAGGTAAAGACTGGACATACTAATGAAGAAAGGGTCTTGTGTAATATATATTAGGAAAGAATAATTTTTCCCCTTTTACTTACCATTTCATTTTTGAAAAATGCATATGCACTTGCTTTACCATTTATTATTCTCCACAGTTTGTTTATAAACTGTAATGATAAATTCTCCAGTTGCTGCTATATTGAAACTGTTGAAGATTACCTTTCAGTTCATGTTGATAAATCCAAATGTCTAAAAAGTCACCATTCTTGATACAACAAATGTCAGCATTGCTTATTCTTTTGAAAATTTTTATCTATCTATTCTTCCTTGTTTAGTTATAGCCCCGTGTTGTTGTTTTTTTTTTTTTTTTTGAGAAAAGGTCACATGACCACCACTAGCCAATCAGCATGATTCTATCTTCTAAGCTGTAGAATCTCTTCCAGGGAAGGGTATTTCTATCAAGCTAAGTCAAGCATGTGAATCCTAGCTATTGCTCAGAACTTATATATAATGTGTCAGGGACATAGAAAAATATGCTAGCTTGGAGCTTCTGGTAGGGGGTTACTAATTATAATCTGAAAATAAGCCAACCTTATGAAACATATAGCAGAAAGTTGAGCTAGAAACATCATAATGAAGTTTTTTGGACTGTAGCACCAAATCCTTCTTGAATCTGGCAGTAACTGTTTATGGACCATGCAGTTATGTGAGCCAATGAATCTCATTTGTAATTTAAGCAAGTTTATATGGGTCCTTTGTTACTTGCAGCAGAGAGAAAGATGTATCCTACATGTCCAGTGTCTAAACAATTTTACAGGTCCTACTTTTATGACATTTTCTCCTCTATGTTCTTCTCATATTATGACTACCAAGGAAACTTTACATTGTTTTGTAGATTCCTGGCAATGCTCATCCCAATCCTTTCTTCCCAAAGTTGTTAGCTTAAAATTTCCAAAATCAAAAAAGTAATTTTAACATTAATTTCCACAAATCCTCATTGTGCATTTTAGTTTTGAAACCATGTTGATCTATATTTATTTATCCAAAATTTTCACCTTATCCTTTATAATGACTCTGTAGGATGGATAAATAGAATATGCTCCCTGCTTTTACAGTTCAGTCTCTGTCTTTGTGCTAATGGTTCTTCCCTGGATCATAAATGTTCTTTCTAGTTTGTGTCATTTCTTCATTAATTTATTCAATAGATATTTAACTTCTTTTAGGTCAATAATATTTTACTTCAATCAAAATTCTACCTAAACTTAAAATATGAATAATTTGGGTACTAATTAAAAACTCATAGGAATTTGTATATTTTTTTGAAAATTTTCTTACTTTATCTCATAATGTTGGAATTTTTTTGTCTTATCAACCTAGAATATTGCTAGTTTTTCAGTGCAGTGCTGTTTCTTATTATCCTCTTGTTTATATTCTTTACAGGTTATAAAATAAGCATTGCACATGGCAAGTCTTTAATAGTTAAGGTAGATTAAAAATATTTGGATTTACTCGATGTCTTAAGTTAGGATGGTCTTATTCGAGCATTATACTCTTTTTATTTCCTTTCCTTCCCCCCTCCCTTTTTTAAAATTTGTTGCCTCCCACCCAAACCCAAACTAGGGCTGGGGATCCAGCCCAAGGTACATGCCCTTGACTGGAATCGAACCCAGGACCCTTCAGTCCACAGCCTGATGGCTCTATCCACTGAGCCAAACCAGCTAGAGCTATTCTTTTTTTTTTATAAATGTATTATACCATAGTATATTGATATTAAGTATTGGCCTGTAGATTGTCAGACTTTACATTAAAATGGTAAGAAATTTTAAGAGCAAAATTGATTTTATTTAGGAATAGCAAAAGAATTGCAATTGGGCATAAGCAAACTGTGGTAAACCATAGGAAAGTCTGGAGAACAAAGGAGAAGTGCGCTTTTTTTTATAAAGGAAAGGAAGAAGTTGGAGGGGCTGTTTTGAACAAAAATTCATTGGAGGAAAATAAAAGTTTGAAGTGGTGCAGCTTCTCATTGGCTGCAGGTCAGGGCAGCTTCCTGTTGCTAGGGTAAGAGGGAAATCCTCCTTCTTTCTACTGGTTATGGAAGCTGCAGTGAGGGTAGAGCGTGAGAGCTCTCTTCATGTCTTTCCAAATCCGTTTCAAATTATGCTTCCTTAACACATTTTCATAAGGGATATTTTCATTTTTGAAGAGCTTTTTGAAATGTTATATCAATGATCAACTCTATATGTAAAGCAAACATACCTGTGTTAAATGAGGTACTAACTATTTTATTGGTAATTTTACAAAATAACTTTTATCCTCATAAATTTGGAGGGTATTCATAAATATTTTAACTAGTTAAATAACTGACGACTCTATAGAAGCTCTATATTAGGATTTTAAAAATTCCAATTTAGTATTTTTATTCAGAGACTTCAACAATCATGATCTGATAAAATTTACATAAATTACAAGGAGTAGGTTTCTTTGTTCCTGGTGATTATAATTATACTTTATGAGAAATAGGGAAACAATGTGTTACTACTGCTCCAGCCTCTAAAGCAGTTAATAAAACTAAAATTTTGTTCAAACCATCTTAGGAAGTATTGATTTCATTTTAAAATGTCCTCTTCTATTTATGTCTCACTTCATCTATCTATCCATTATTGAAAAATGAAAAAGAAGCAGGCATTATTGAATGAAAGAAATCATAATCCAGTAGTATGAGAAAGCCTAACACACAGTTGTATATTATGTTCCCTTTTATTGGCTCCAACTCCTGGAGACCCTATGAATGAGTGACATCCATAATGTCCTGTCCTCAATAGCCCTGTTCGACTCCTGTAGACTCCTGCAGACTCCTGCCTATGCATCATTTATAGAGTCAGTGCATCTCATATGCAGTTTTCCTCTTTCCCTGCTGCCTTCTATTTTTGCCAGCATTTATTGTTTGTTTCAAAGAACCCTGCCTTCTCAAGATGTGCCCAAAGCAAGACAGCTTCAGTTTTGTCATTTTTGTCTCCAGCGATGTTTCAAGTTTTATTTGCTCTAAGACCCACTTGTTTGCTTTTCTCGTGGTCCAGGCTATCCACAGAACTCTCCTCCAACACCATATTTCAAATAAATCTTTTTTTTTTCTTCTTATCAGCCTTTTCACTTTTCAACTTTTGCATCCACACACAGTAATTGAGAATATGAGGGGGTGGATGATCTTAGATTTCTCGTGATATACCATTGATTCTTTTGAGAGAGAGAAAGATAAATATTGATGTGAGAGAGACACATCTATTGGTTGACTCCCACATGCACCCCAACCTAGGCCGGAGATTGTACCTGCATCCACCATACGTGCCCTTGACCAGGAATCAAACCCCCGACCCTTTAGTGAGTGGGCCAGACATTCTAACCTCTGAGCCACACTGACCAGAGCTCAAGTAATTTGTTGATATATCAAATAGAGGACAGAGAGGGGAAAATAATCATTTTGTAGTTTTGGGGTTCTGAGAACTCTTTCAGTTCTTTGAAACTAAGCAAATGGCAAATCAGACCTTAATGGTCTAGGTTCATTGAATATAAGGGAACAAGCGTGGGAATCAGACCATTGAGTCCATTTCCCTGCAAGTAGAGGAAAACTATTTCTAATAAGCCCTTTAGTGTAATGTCTACTTTGCCATTATATGCCCAGTGGGAGGGTATTCCTTCTCTTTCTATGAGAATCCAGACTCTTACCCAGTAGCTCTCACCAACAGTGTTGGCCTTAATTGCACTACCCTAAATTTCTTCCCATTAGTCCTAATTGCATGTCCTTGATGAACACCGAGAAACTGCTTGCTGTCTTCAAAGTTTTTCTTATAAAGTTTTTATTCTGTTTATTTGAACAATAAATAAGTTACATGCCAATTCTACATTTATTCTATTTTAAACTGTAATATTCTTGGATTCTATTTAGATTACAACTTAAAACATTCAAATATAAATATTCGAATTTTATTGGATACATACAAAAAGAAACGTTTTGGTAAATGTATAATGTTACTTCTAGCACTTACATTTTTTTAAAACTACTCCTGTTCTACAATTAATCTTATTTTTTCCCTTCTAATTCTTTTTGTTTCATCAACCCACAAAAAAAAATCAAAACACTGAATGTCTGCAATTTATGTCAAAAATTCCAAAATTAATTATCAGCTTAAGAAATAAATATAATTGCTTTTCTCCCACTTCTTAAACATTAGGATTTTTTTTCTTCCCATTACTTGTATAATAGCTTCTACTCTAATATAATTTAGAAATTTTAGTATAATTCTAAATTTTTCTACTTCCAGATTATTACAAAGTGTAATATTTAGAATATTATTCTGACTCTGCTGCTCTAGATATAAAAATCATGTTTATTGCTCTGGCTGGGTGGTTCAGTTGGTTAGAGTGATGTCCTGTACACCAAAAGTTTGTAGGTTTGATTCCCAGTCAGGGCATATACCTAAATTGTGGATTTGACCCATGCCATCCCCGCCCCTCCCCCACTCCCACCCCATCAGGGCACATATAGGAGGCAACAGATCTATGTTTCTCTCTTACATGGATGTGGATGTCTCTCTCTTACTCTTTCTCTCTCTCTCTCCAAAAATCAATAAAAACATACCCTTGCGTGAGGATTTTTTTAAAAAGTCACTTTACTCATGTATACTTATAAATATAACCAGATGCAAGTTAAATTTATTTAATAATTTATTCTTAATTTAATTTGGCTTAATGCCCAATTAATAAGTATTGTCAAAGGGCACATATATATATTTTTGGATTGTGTACATGCATACATTTTAATTATGCTTTTTAAATAAATGGAGTTTTGTGGAGGGTTGGGGGTGTGGGGTTATGTTGCCCAGCAACTCTAACTATGAATTTCTGGATGCAACTGCTTGAAATTGGATCTCAGCTACTCTTTCATTCACTTGTGTCTCACATATTCAGTAATCCCCCACCCTCCATGCCTACAACTGTTTATATGTGCAGTGTTTTCAGGATATTGTTTTATTTCAACTATTGTGTGTGCTGAGTTATGTTGTGTTTCAAATTTTATTTTGGGAAAGTAAAATTGTCATCACATATTTTTTTTTTCTTTTTTGTTTTTAACCAAAAGAGAACATAAGACCTATAGTGTTGTTGAGTATAGTAATAATAATTCAACCTATTGTCAAGTATAGCAGTCCAAATTTTAATAGAGGTCTGAGCTTTACATGCTTACATCTACTACTATCAATCAGAATGGTGCCCATCCCTCTTAAGTACTTATACCTCAAGGTTGTTACCTTGGAGCCTGAATATTATATCTCTGATTCAAATGCACATTTCCAGGACAGTAGCCCTAACCAGGACTTTTACTGCTCAAAAGTTTTAACTTACTCAGATTTTAGCTCTAAAACAAATGTCATAGTGCGCCCAAAATTTCCCTGTACAATCTGCTCTTGATGTCTCTTGCCAGATGCCTGATTACGTCTTACACCCACCCCATGACACTGGGTTAGTCGACAGTCTTCAAATAGCTAAGCAGCTTCAAACGCTACAATTCTTCTCTGTTTCTTTCTTTTGTAATGTCTTTCACCACTTTCTTCAACTGGAGAAAAGCTCTTTTTTAGACAGAACTTAAATGTGTCTGGTTTACATGTGAAAATGCAAGTTCCTCTGTGATTTGGAAAATATGAACGTGTGGAAAATATCTCCAAAATGGGATATTTGGAACTGATCACAAAACATGTGTACTTGAGAAGACCCTAAAAATTGCTCTCCTATTTGAGCTTTCCAAATTTTCAAGGGGTGCTATTAACTAAAAGTAGTTTTTAAATGAGGAATTTGTCTGACAAAGTAAAAATTATTTTCCAGTGTATTGTGTATACAAAAAAAATTTGCTGCAAATTTTGGGAAGTCAAGGTTAGGTGGGACTCTATATACAGTATATATCTATTAAAAGAGATAAAGGGAGAGTTACTTGAAGAGACAGGTGCACACTTCATTCCCATCTGCCATAATGATCTTTATGCTTTTATATGGGCCATTTTGTCCCACAACAATATGCCTTTCCTCACATGCAGAATTGCTTTCTTCAATTCTCTTTCCAGAAATAAAAAGTACATATTCTGGAAAGTGCATCTTAATGTCACCTCTACTGGGGAAGCTTTCCTGGGTCATTTTCTTGGCTGACTTAAGTATTGCTCTTCTCTGTACCCTGATTCACCTCTTTTATAGCCACTATCCAGTTTTGTAGTAAAAAAAGTACTTATTGTCTTTTTCATCCTACATTTTAAACTTCATAAGGAAAGTTTAAAAAAAACTTGTACATTAGTAACTTAGTAAATATTTGCTTAGCGAGTGGCTGAATAAGAACACCAAGTCCAATGATATCTCAAATTCTGCTAGAATCTGAACTTCACAAGGGCAGGTTTTATGTGTGCATTAACAACAATATTTCACACACACACACACACACACACACACACAGACACACACAAAATGACAATAACAAAAAACATTGGTACTTACTAAACTCTGTTGGATGAAATTTTGAATAATTGATCAATCAGACTTTTTTCATAAGGCCTGTACTACTATATAGCCACCCCCTCATTTAAAGTATGGAAGAACTGACCAGAAAAATAAAGAACATGGACAGGAAGAGTCATCTGGTCAGGCTTGATCCTAAATAAGAATGTACATAAGCTTAGGTCATAGTCTAAAAAAAAATTACATATACTTTACTAGAAGCCCAATAATTAAAATTAACAAATAGCAAGGTGCCATTTTTACCTCCCAAACTGTCAAAAAATTAAAAGTTAACTCTCAGTGTTACTAAGGCTACTGAGAAACATATTAAAAATCTTAAAAGCATATATTAAATCAACAATGATTAATTTTAAGAATCTATTTAAAATATTTAATCATAGGTAAAAACAAAAAAATAATTTTGAGAAGATCCTCAAAGTATTAATAATATAAAATTGTAGGAAAATAAGTGTAATACTAGGGTGGTAGATAAATATATTAAAGTATAATCCTATTTATATAATAAAAGCCTAATATGCTAAGTGTCTAGTCATCCGGTCATTTGTTCAACCAATCAAAGCATAATATGCTAATGATATGCTAAGGCCACTCAACCGCTTGCTATGACGTGCACTGACCACCAGGGGGGAGACACTCCAACTGGTAGGTTAGTTTGCTGCTGGGGTCTGGCTGATTGAGACTGAGTGAGACAGGCTGGACATGCCCTGCAGCCCTCCTGCGGTCCCTCCCCAGCTGGCCAACCTCCTGCATCCCTCCCCGGCCTGGCAATCATACACCAGTGAGTTCCCTCAGCATGGCCTGTGCCTTCTTGCAATCCGGGACCCCTCAGGGAAAGTTGGAGAGCCCGTTTCAGTCAATTCTGCTCAATGCAGGAGCTGCCCCCTGGTGGTCAGTGTGCTCCCACAGGAGGAGTGCCACTCATTCAGAAGCTGGGCTCACGGCTGGCGAGTGCAGCGGCGGTGGTGGGAGCCTCTCCCGCCTCCGTGGCAGTGCTAAGGATGTCTAACTGCTGGCTTAGGCCCACTCCCCATCAGTCGGACATTCCCCGAGGTCAGCCAGACTGCAAGAGGTCACAGGGCACATATAGGTGTATGCACTAATTTCGTGCACCGGGCCTCTAGTATTTATATAATTAATATTATGTCCTTTAGTAATTCAATATCGATTTGTTCACTTAAAAATTACCTATTGGATGCTTACTATATACTAGGTGTACCAGTTAATAATGTGGATTTTTTTAATAGATGGAGTTACACATATGTTGATATATATGCAGTTTGATATATATGCTATTTTGTTGTATTGACAAGAAGCTTCAGAACTTCATGTGTCAAATTTGCTGAAGGTGTTAACATCATAGATATTTTTACGCTTAAAAATGTCGAATTTCATGCCAAAAAAAGAGCATTTGTGGGAAGTTTTAATTCATTACTTTATTTTGAAGAAAAAGTTATTGTGTACTTCGGGAAGCTTATGGTGAAGATGCTCCATCTCAAGATACTTCTGAACGCTGGTTTAAACACTTTAAAAGTGATGATTTCAATGTGAAAGACAAAGGACGTCCAGGCCAATGGAAAAAGTTTGAAGACCACCAATTACAAGCATTATTGGATGAAGATGCGTGTCAAACTCAAAAACAACTTGCAGCAAGATTAAACATTGTTCAGCAAACTATTTCCAATCATTTACAAGCAATGGGAAAGATTTTAAAGGAAGGAAAATGAGTGCTACATCAACTGAACGAAAGACAAATGGAAAACCGGAAAGTCACCAGTAAAATGTTGCTTCAACAGCACAAAAGAAAGTAATTTTTGCATCGAATTTTGACTGGTGATAAAAAGTTGATTTATTTTGAGAATCCCAAATGCACAAAATCATGGGTTGATCCAGATCAACCATCAACATCAACTGCAAGGCCAAATTGCTTCAGAAAGAAGACAACGTTCTGTGTTTGGTGGGATCAGGAAGGTGTGGTGTATTATGAGCTTCTAAAACCAGGTGAAACCATTAATACTGATTGCTGCTGACAACAAATAATCAATTTGAACCACGCTTTGATCTTGAAACAACCAGAATGTGCCACAAGACACAGCAAAGTAATTTTGCTTCATGATGACGCACCATCACACACTTCAAAACCAGTTAAAGACACATTAAAAGATCTTGCCTGGGAAGTATTAACCCACCTGCTGTATTCACCAGACCTTGTTCCTTCAGATTACCAGTTATTCCGATCAATGGCACATGCACTTTCTGAGCAGCACTTCAAAACGTATCAAGAAGTGAAAAATTGGGTCTCTGAATGGTTTGCCTCAAAACAAGAAAAGTTCTATTGGGATGGCATCCACAAATTACCTGAAAGATGGGGGAAATATGTAGCTAGTGATGGACATTACTTTGAATAAAGCACTTTTGATGTTTCTCTTGAAATTATTGTGTTTTCTTTGATTACAAAATCCGCCATTATTAGCCAGTACACCTGGTATATCAAGCCCTGAATAAAGAGCTTCACTCTTCAGAGTCAACTGAGGGAGAATTAGTAAACAAATAAAAGTGAATAAAGTAATCAGATGTTGATTAGTAATATAAAGTAAAACACTTAAGTGCAATGCTGAAGGGTTTTAAAGGATATAAATATATACCCTTTATAAGGAAAAGATGGAAGATGGCCTCTCAGACCTGAGACCATCAAAGGGAAATTGTCTAAGGAGCTTTTAAACCCAGTAGAATCTTTCTGTGACCTTGCTTATATTTGAAATGAGAAGCTCATAAGAGATTTGGCATATATCCAGCAGGTGAACTATTACCCTCTATGTAGCTGTTAAAATTATGATAAAGAAAGGTCACACAAGATTAATGTATTTAAAACTCAATGCAAATCATAAGTAAGGTATGGTTTGGTCTAGGATAGAAGCTTTCTACTTAGTTTGTGTGCCATTATCTAAAGTGAGATATGTAACCGCTAAGCAGGCTTGCAAAATACATGACCAATACAGATATTTTATCTCTATCTGACAACCCAACTCCAGTCTATTATTAAGTTTGGATAAACCAACAATAATTGGAGAAATTAAAGCAAAGCGGGGTGTTAAGGGAAAATATGTACAGTTCAGAATACAAAATATATTTCTCCTGGAGATTGAGGGGCACAGTGGGTACTGCCCAATTCACATCTGAGGAACCCAAAGGTGCTACTAATTAAGTTGATGTCACACCATCAGAGAACTGGTTGGATTAAGGGTGACCAGGACTCACAGGAATTTTTGCATGAGAAAATGGGTCAGAACTTGCTATGGATCAAGTGTGTCATCCTCAGGAGAAAAAAACTGGCTTTGGGTTGTTGCAGAGTATGTTCAAGAAGCCCAACTGGATGGGCAAAATGATAACAATTGGAGGGACTTGGAATTTCATCTTTACACCTAAGGTTGGAGAAAAAAAAGATGTGTGTAAATTTAAGATGTAATCACTCTCCTCAAAATATTTCACTGAAAGATGTCTAACAATGGAGGCAGATTCCTAAATAAAAAATGAAAATGCCTCATAAGTATGCCAGCCTCCTGCATCCCAATGGCCCCCACAACTTCTGGGGGTACATGAGCAATTCCGTTAGATCTCAGGAGTCCCAGAGTTCCACTTACCTTGAAGTAGAGGTTACACATTCACCTCCTAGAAGGACAGATATCCTTAGACACTTGTAAACCTACGTCAACAAAGCATTATTGCTTATGTCTTTTAAATAAATAAAATGCTCATTTTCTTTTACATAGTCATATGGTAATCAGTGACCTATGTTTAAAAGGTTATCTCTTAGCTCTCCTGCTAGATACTTAATATCTATTATTCTCAACTAATTAAGCCCCTATAAAAGAATGTTAATCAGGAAAAAATGATTATACATATACATGCACACCCTTATTAAAATATAAGCCCATGAGACATGGATTTTTTATCTGTTTCCCTTATCCCAGTGCCTGGCACATGATATACTAAATCAATGTTTGTTGAATAAAATTAACCAAAGTTTGCTCTTAAAGCATCTTAAATTAAATTATGAACAATACAAGAATAAACACAATTTTTATCACCATTATCACTAATATTGTTTTGAAATTACTACAAATGTAATTAAAGAGAAGGCAGAATGCATATCCATTTCTAGCTTTTTATTTGTATTTTGACGATAAGGAGACACAAATAATTAACTGCTATTAATTATATGTCTTTATACTTAGAAAATTTAAAGAAATCAACTAAAAATATGACAATAAGAAAATTCACCAAGGCAATGGATTAAAATAACAAAAAATTTATTTAAAAAATCCTGTTAAACAGTAGTAACAGAACATACTAGTAAACTAAACAGCCTACTTAGTAATAGTATAAAAAAACACATAGGAACTATAGAAAAAGCATTTTAAAATTAGTGGGATCTTCCTTATTTCTTCCCATTTAATCTCATGCCAATCGACTTATTTACTAGTACTCAGGCTTTTAAGATTAGTGACTTAATTCTCAGGACCTTCACAGATATATTTCCTCATGTTAGAAATGTATTTCATTTTCTCTTTGCCCATTCTCTCACATTTCCTCTGGTTATTGTCTGCTCAGTTTTCACATTAAAGGACAAGGACTTTCTTGATTCCCTTAGACCTGACCAGATTAAACTGTTGGATGTTTTTTTTTTTCTCAACATAGGATTTCCTTTTCATCACAGGTGGGTCTTTAACTGTAAAGTATACATTTGCATTTGTGTGATTATTTGATTCATGCTTATCTCCACAGCTAGAGATAAACCACAAGGACAATGTATAATCTGTAAAGAATCAAATATAAGATTTCCAGGATTTAGCATAGTACCTACTACACAATGAAGACTTAATAAATATTTGGAGAATGAACAAATAAATAAATACAAATGAATAGACAAATGAATGAGTGATGTAGATAGAAGATAGATAAGTAGATAGGAGACTGGGACTGCAAGTCTATTCAGAGCATCAGGAATACTGACTGAGGCAGACAGAGCATGTTAGTGTTCACACCGTAGGGTCATAAGTTTCATAAATTGGTCAGGAACATGCATAGTTTAAATGGCCTCCAAGAGCATGTGACCTTGAGAACGTTAAATGTTTAATTCAGCTTTCATGTTAAATATTTGTGCTAAATGAAATACAAAATAAAATTATACGAAAGATTTACAGTGAAAGGAAAAACAAGTAAAGTACTTGGCTACTTTTATTTCTGCACTACACAAGAACTGAGTGTCTTTGACTTCCATAGTAAGCTTATAATTCATTGATTCTATTTATACTATTTTGTGGTGGGACTCAATGAAGCAACATTTAAAAAGTTCATGCTGTATGTGTAAATTACATGTACTTTGAATGATATGTGTCTTTTAATGACAATATTACATTCACTTTTATGAGGTTTAATAGGGGCCCAGTGCATGAATTCGTGCACCTTGGAAGGAACTGTGGGCCATGAGGCTGTGGTGGGCACAGGGGAGGGTCTCGGCCCATCTGCCACAGCCCCCGGTCCCCTGTCTGCCAGCAGCCCTGCTCCCGCCACTCCCACACACTGACAGTGCTGGCCCTGCTTGCACCCGGTGATGGTGCAGAGCCATTGGGGCCGGTGCCAGCAGCAGGTGCGAGCAGGGCTGGCGCCGTCAGCAGGTGTGAGCAGCGGCTGCTGCCCTGATTGCCCTTCAGGAACAGGGGGAGATGGAGAAGCCCTCAGAGGTGATTGAGGCCAGCAGCTACCACTTGCACCTGCTGACGGCACCGAGCGATCAGGGCCGGCACCAGGTGCTGGCAGCGGGTGCGAGCAGCAGCTCCAGTGCCGGCAGCAGGTGTGAGTGGGGCCTGTGCCGGTAGCAGTTGTGAGTGCTGGGTGGGACCATGGCATGCAGGAACAAAGAATTTTCAGCAACCACCAAAGGCTTACCCCGATGACATCGACTGGTGCCCCACTTTGGTCCGGTGTCCCGCTCACCTGCTCCACCATCCTGCCATGGCTGACACCAACCATGTTCTGTGCTCTGCCACCTGCTGCCAATTTCCCCCATGTTCCACGCGCGCCCCCTGGTGGTCAGCGCACATCATAGCGACCGGTTGTTTAGTTGTTCCGCTGTTCAGTCTATTTGCATATTAGGGTTTTATATATATAGATGCTCATGATATAATTTAGAAATTGTTAAAAATAAGAAAATTTTTTTCAATTGTTTTTGTTAAGTTCTATTTTTAAAACTTTTGCAATTTTTTTTCTCACCAAACTTTAAATGTTATATTTACTTCACAGGAAGCTTGCATTTATCAGAATAAAAGTTGGCTGGCATTTATTAGGAGTCACTCAAGTACTTTCATTATTTTAATTGTGCCATACTAAAAATTTCTCAATTTAAAAATAATTTATTTTTCAGACAGTTCCTGGGACTGGCATTTCTGCATTTTAAATTATTGTGGTACATCACTTTTATTAACTGTTTTTTAAATATGGATTACAGATGAAACATAAAATGGAAATATTTTACTTATTTTTGTTTAAAATTTCAGTGAACTACTTTAAAAAAATACTGATTTGAAAGAGAGAGAAAGAGAGAGAGAGAGAGAGAGAGAGAGAGAGAGAGAGAGAGAGATGGATTTGTTGTTCCACTTACCTATGCATTCATTGGTCGATTATTGTATGTGCCCTGACCAGGGATCAAACCCACAACCACAATTAGTTAATCTTGTAGAAAGTTATTTAAATACAATAACAGAGTTTTAAGAAATGTATAAAAGCTGTTGATCAAAAACTATGTCAAATCAATATAGTTCTCATCATTGTATTGTAAATAAAAAATTAGTGTAACAGCTAACATTTCCTTTCCAGCAGCATTAGCACAGTGTTTTGCACATTGTAACATTGATTAAAAACTTGTTGAATGAACAGAAAAAGAAACAAAACCCACAACCTTAGTATATGAAGATGATGCTCTAACCAAATGAGCTATGAGGCCAGGGCAATTTTACTTATTTTTTTTAAATGAAAAAAAATATTGTCTTTGTGATTAGGAAATAACAACTATTGTGTTACAATTAACAACAACAATACCCAGCCTGTTGTTTTTTTATCTTCTTACAGCAAGCAGACTCTGAAAAATTGACTGAAAGTACAAAAAAATGAGTAATGTGTAGCTGGAATAATCCTCTGTAAGATGAATGAAAGCTGACAACTTCAATTACAATTTGAAGTGTCTCTTTGTGTATGAATGTGATTTAATGGAAATCTGATATTCAATAAACCCGACTTGCCTTATGATTTATAATAGCTTGCCTTAGGTTACCCAGATGTATTTTATAGTGTAGAATGGCACCATGCCCTCTCCTAGTGATATGCAAAATTTTCCATCAACCAAAAATCAAAAGGAATATTATTCTGATCAAAAGAAGCATATGTAGGACCCTATTGAACTAACATTTTGCTACATACTCTGATCCCCATTGTAAAACCCTACCTTATTTTTTGAAGCAATACATCGAGTCTGCTGACATAATATCTAATTATTCTCCCACATTCCATTTATTTTTTTTCACCTCAATTGTGTAAAAGCAGAAGAAAAAAAAAAGTTATCCCAAGAGACAATTTTCTGAAGACTGATGTCTGTATATATGGCCCAACCTGCAGTCATAAGTATTTTTTTATCCTCCTTTAGGAAGTTTATTACAAATCATGTCTTGTTTAAGAGCCTAATCTATATATATAAAGAGGTAATATGAAAATTAGCCAGGATGCCATAACAGTCATGACCAGCTCAGGAGTAGGCTGCATGCGCAGATGGGCGGGAAGGGACTGTGTGCTGCCCCCATCCCCAGCGGCCGAGGCCTGGCAGATGCTGGGGCTGGGGGTGGCCTGGAGCAGAGACACAACACACAGGGGGGCCCGCCCCGCTGGGAGACAGTGTGCCAGCAGGCCTGCCTCTGCATGTGAGCTGCAGAGGAAACATCTTTTCTTACTGCACATTGACTAAGCTCCCTGTACGCCCTAGCAGTGTTCTTGGTAACCTAGGTAATAAGAATCCAAGAAGGTGATCTAGGGTTTTTCCACCTCACTCCTGGAGGAAAAAACAAAGGTCCACTGCTGGAGGGGTTAAGAAATGTCATATCCTGCCCTAGCCAGTTTGGCTCAGTGAATAATGCCTCGGCTTCCCGACCACAGGGTCTGGGTTCAATTCTGATCAAGGACATGTACCTAGGTTGCAGGCTCCTCCCTGGCCTGGGCCCAGGTTAGGGCTCATGCAGGAGGCAACCAATCGGAGTGTCCCTCTCACATTGATGTTTCTCTCTGTCTTTCACTCTCTCTTCCATGCTCTCTAAAAATCAATGGAAAAATATCCTCAGGTGAGGATAAAAAAAAAAGAAAAGGAAGAAATGTCATATCCTATGAAAGAGACATCTTGAAAATGCCTAAAGAAAGTTATAATTTTTTTGTGGTGAAGGGACTGGAGTCCGTGTTGATGAAAACACCTTGGTGGCTGTGGCGGCTGGCAGTGGCAGTAGCAGCGGGGTGATGGGGGTGGCGTCTTCTCCTCATCAGCCGGTCGCCTCCCAGAGAGGGAGGCCAGACTGCGGTTTAGGCCTGCTCCCCTAAGCCATCAGTAGGACATCCCCTGAGGGCTCCTGGACTGTGAGAGGGGGCAGGCTGGGCTGAAGGACCCCCAAACCCAGTTCATGAATTTTGTGCACCGGGCCTCTAGTTAAACTATAATCCAGGTAAAGGGTTATTTGAACTATAGCTCTAAATGTATTCATATTTTCATCTGAAGGGGAAAGCCTAGTAGGAAATATCACACCATGCTATGACTTTATCTACCTCTTTGATGACTACCATATTCAAATTGTGTATCAAAAAATGCATTCTCATGTAATTTAAAATAATAAAATAGAAAATAAATGTGGAACATTTCAGGAAAGATGTTTACTGATTAGCATGATTTGTCCCACTGAATTTTAACTGCAACAATATTTATGGATAAGGATTTTGAGATTTATAGGAGATAAATAGTTGCCCCCAGTTCACACAATTCATATGTGTTGTAGAATCAGGACACACATTAAAATATCCATAATATAAGACAGAATATATATATATATATAGAGGAAAACATGAGTTGGTAGAAGGTCCCTATTTAATTCAAGCTGGTTACTATGTAATTTCTCTCTAAGTATCCAGCTGTTTATCTATATATCTGTCTGCCTGTGACTATTGGAGGTTATGTTCCCTGAAAGCTGACTCTGAGACTTTTATTAGCATGCAAAAATGTTTATTAGGGTGGGCTTTAGGATTAAAACCTCTAGAAAGGAAAGAAAAGAAGGAGGTGTGGTCAGATGAAGTTTGCAGGAGATTCAATATCTATGGAGACCTAGCTGAGCCTCTGTAGCTTCAATGGCCCTCAGAGATGTCCCCAGTAGAAACAAGAGAGTCAAACCTTGATTGTCCTTCATGATCTGTCACTGTATGCAGGTTTCCTAGACAGGATCTGCTATGACCTTTTTTTTTTTTTTTAATGTTTAATTTTTTTCAATTAAATTACATTCAATATAATTTTTTGGTATTAAGTTCAGGTGTATAGCACAATGGTTAGACAATCATAATCTTTACAAAGTGTTTCCCCTGATATACAACTAACACTATTCATTGTTATTACAACATTATTGACTATATTTCCTATGCTTTACAACCCTATGACTATGGGCGAGAAAGGTGAAAGGATTGAGAAATACAAGTATGCCCTTTCTTTAACCGAGATAATTTGGAAGAATGCTGACAACTGAGGTCTTTCTTTCTGTCAGCAATATTCTGATCAACCTGTGGAAATAGACCTTCAGCTTGAAGGAGGATCTGAGTTGTGCATCATAACATCCACCATACTCTTATGCATAGAAATATCTTTATACAATTATGCACATATAAAGCTGTGCATATATAACATTACTAATATTTTAGATGAAGATACATCAACCACTAGCTTGGATCCCATATTTTATTAAACAAATAAGCCTAAAACTTTGCATTTTAATCAGGTATTCTAATACAGAATATGCACTTTGTTAAGAAAATAATAATACAGGAAAATAAAATTTTAAAAATCTCATCTTAGAAGACAATGAAGTGTGGCTTTATTAATACCTTTAAAGCAGTGTGAGGGATTTAAACCTGTCATGAAATGCATCCACAAAGGCTTAACACTTTCTGTGGAAGAGACAAAACGGTGGATTCAGTTTCAGGGGCTAAAGGAAGCTCATCTTAGTGGGTAAAATAATGCTTTTATACAAACTTCACAAACACCTGTAACTATGTTTTTCTTTATATGTTTTGTGAGAGAGGCTCAAAAACAGGAGATACAAGGGGTGGGGAGGCATTCTCAAATGCCTAAGAAAAAGGTGGGTAAAATTGAAGAGTTCATTTCAAAAATTGGATCGTGTATCATGGCAAAGAACCTATGGAGTTAAACTGAGGCGTGTAAGACAGTACCCTGAAGTCTACAGAGCCAAAGTATTGAATATTGGTTGTTAATAATGAAAAAAATAACCGTGCTGGTTGAGAGAGATAAACTATATTTTGGCGCTGCCTGTATCTAGTCACCATTAGATAGTCAATGACAAGCCTATTTTCATTTCCCTGTTCATGACTTAACACACCTTATGGAACAGGTAAAAGTCAGAAATAGAGGAGTAACCTGCTATCATAAAAAGAAAAAAAAAATTACACAAATATCTTATGCAGTAAATACACTGAATAGGCAAGAACACTTAGAAACTAGAATGGCTTATAAAGAGACACAAGCAGTCTAAAATGCACTTCTCAGTATTTAATAGTGCCTTCATGCCACCTCTCCCAAAAAGAGCCATAGAAAAAGAAATCCTGGTTCCATCCATGCTGTTGCAAATGGTAAGAACTCCTTCTTTTTTACCGCAGCGTAGTATTCCATTGTGTAGATGTACCACAGTTTTTTTAATCCACTCATCTGCTGATGGGCACTTAGGCTGTTTCCAAATCTTAGCTATGGTGAATTGTGCTGCTATGAACACAGGGGTGCATATATCCTTTCTGATTGGTGTTTCTAGTTTCTTGGGAACTGGAGAGCGCTATGCTAAGTGAAATAAGCCAGTCAGAGAAAGATAAATATCACATAATCTCTTTCATTTATGGAATATAATGAACAACATAAACTGATGAACAAAAACAGATCCAGAGATAGAGAAACATCGATCAGACCGTCAAACCTTAGAGGGAAGGTAATGGGAGGGTGGGGGTAAGGCGGAGAGATCAACCAAAGGACTTGTATGTATGCATATAAGCCTAACCAATGGACACAGACACCAGGTGGCGAGGGCATGAGTGGGGGGGGGTATGGGGGGTAATGGGTGGATAAGAACACATATGTAATACCTTAATCAATAAAGAAATTAAAAAAAGAAATCCTGGGTAAGTCAAACCTTTCTTGACTGTTCTATTTTCCACCATTTGCTTCATCACCATGACTTCTAGTTCAGTGGTGTAATATTTTCTTCCAGTAACTTTAATAAGTTTACACCAATATTAAGCAAAGGGATCATTTTATGCTGACTGGGTTGATAAATACCTCCACTCAATTAGTTTCTCCATACTGCAATTTTAAAATGAAAAGTAAATAGGCAATCTGAAAATCCTAAACTCATAATGAGGTAAATATCTCTAATCTTATATTCTATGATGTTTGAAAAACTTGATACTATTTCTAGGGTAGTAATTGGAAAATTCAGCAAACCTCTGGAGAATAGATCATATAATTCTTCACAAATTAAATATTTGTAAAAATATCAAACAATTTAAAAATATTTCACTTTCCCTGGGATCAAGTTTTATATTTGGGAATTTTGAATTTTATCATAATAATTTTTCTTATAATTACAGAAAAATATTTAATATAAAATTGAGATCAGACTATTGTTTAGATGAATTCATTTATAGGAATTATGTTTATTCTTGCTAACATTTGTGAGTCTCAAATATTTCTTACATATTATATATTAAAATATATTTTGAACATCAGATTGCATTTTAATGTTTCTGTTGATTACATTGAAAAGATTTGAATGAAAAAAGACTATTTTAGCCATATTAGTCAAAAACTGCATATTGATATTTAACTTCTCAAGTAGGTAGAGTTATAAAATTGCAAGGAATAAGAATTCACAATACATTTCACTGAAGAAACAAAAGTATTCATTTTATATAATGCATATCAATTTCTATCTCATCAATTAAAAATGTAAATTTGTGTTATCCTTATCTATTCATATACACTGCAAAAGAATTCAACAAATTTGCCCAGTTTGAATAAGTCACTCTGACTGAATAGCTATATGCTCCTCTGATAGAGCATTGAGCTACTTATCTGGGAAAATAAAAAAAATGCCAAAGAATTCTTCTTGATTGCCTGGGGAGAAGGGCGATTATTCCCTTTTATGTTCACTCTCCTGTGAAGACAGAGTATAATCACCTACATAGATTTTCTATGGGTAATAAATTTTTTTCTTTTTTAATTTCCATTTTCCATGGTATTTTTATTCTCCTGTGTATAATAGGTAAATGGTAGAAAGATAGAGTAAAAAATATTATTCTCTTATCTTGGTTGTTCAGAAATCTGGACTCATAAATATTTATTCTTGTACATTACTTCACACAGTGATAGACAAATGATGCCAAATGTGAGGAGTTAAATAATTGAAGAAAAACTTTCTATCAACTAATTAAAAGGGAAGAAGAAATCATGAAAGTAAATAAAAACAACAAACGTTTGAGGAAATACATGTCAAGGGGGATGATGAGTTTATAAAGAAAACAGATGCCATTGCCTGGAACTACAGGCATACCATGCAACCTCACAAACCCTCCCTTTCTCATTTTCCACAGATGGCTGAGATGACATGATCTCTAACATCATTTCAGCGTCTGATACCCATAACCTGTGAAGACATTTAAATGTTTCTAAAACTGTGTGTGTTTCTATATCAGGGAATAGGCACTTGTTGAATATAAATTATAGCTCTTCCTTAACAAATGGTTAAGGATGAAATCAGAAGATGGGACTTGACGTATTTAATTTCCCATAGACTCTCCGGCCCAGATCCTGTGTGCCATAGGAAGCCCGGGAGAGGCCAGTCTGTGATGATCACTTGTGATCACAAATAACACCCAAGGGAAGCACTGATCCTTAACACTACAGCATTAGTAGGTGCTTAAAATGTTAAATATTACAGATTGCTTCTGAAAATATTTTCCCAGGGCTGTAACACACATATCTTGCTTCAAATAGTAGCTTCCTACACTGAGAGGAAGTAAAGGAGTAGGTAGTAACAATTTGGGGGCAGTATCTCCTAATTTATGTGTTGATGACCTTAGTAGCGATTTCTCCCCAAATATAAGTGGTGTCTCCTATTCCAAAATTTAAAATGGAATTAGGATTTTCTCTGAAGTGGAAGAATCCCATCAGTAAATAAGTCTGCACTATTGGGATACTGGTAAATACACTATCCAACTTCCAGTAGGGAGACCTACTATCCACCCTGTAGCAAAGCGCTTATCAAAGCACAGATTCTTCACAATGGATCAGTGCAGTCATTTCCCAGGTTTGAACAGCAGTCATTACTGGAAGACCTAAGCTGTATAAATATTTTAATGTATATTCTGACTATCAAATTTATGGCTCACATTTTCTAGCCTGTTAGGAATTAAATCTAGCTGTTAGAAACACTGTATGTCATTTTAAAAAAAATGAAACAGAAGAGGCAAAACCTAGATAGGGCATTGTTTAAATGGCACAAATGCAATAACAAATATAGAAAAAAAAAGTTTTTAATATGAAGGTAAATATATCCTAACAGACACAAAAATACACTATTTTTAGTTTTTTTAAATGTATATCTACTAACATCGTATAATTGAAAGTGAATTTATAATGAACATATGGATTAAAATTAAGCTGCATGTCACACGCTCTCCTGCTCCATTTTCCCTCCCCAGCCCAGCAAGTACCCTTTAGCACTCTGCCTGTGTCCTGTGACCGTCCCTTGCAGAAGAAGCCTTTGTTTCATAGGGCAGTGGTCAGGCTGTATTTCCAGTCACTGCTCTTCCCTCCAGCCAGCATTGCAGAGAGAGCTTCCTCTGGATCTCTCTGGATCCTCTTTGTGAAAGCCTGGCGTTTTCTAGAGGAAAAAGCATGCAAATGGGTGAGATGCCCCATTAATGCAGCCCCCAGGAGCTACACACTCTCATACAAACTCACAGCTTCCAACAATTCATCACGTCTTCTAGTTTAATGGTCTCATAGGCTTTTATGGTTTCTTTCTGCTCAAGGTAAGCAAATGTTCAGTTGTCCTTTGACCTCTTTTCTCATATGAGTTCTTGAAAAATCATTCATTTGATGCCTGAATAATACATATAAGGACAGTTACCTTTTTTCAATTCTTTAGATGTCCAAGATGAATCCAGAAGTGGTTAATATATTGTGGAGTAAGCCAACCATACAATAGAACATTGCTTGATCTTATTCCAGTAATGACATCTTTCATGTAATCAAGTTAATTTGAGAAAGTGGAAAGTATTAATTTTTAAAGCTAAATATAATAATGAGCTATTCTTAAATGATAATTACTTGCATCCCTTAAATATATGTGTGCACAGCTTCTAGCTAATTGACTATATTTTCTCTCTCTTATCTCTTTGATCCAATGGAATACTTAAAGTTAGAAAATTAAACACATGCAAAAAATTAAACACATGCAAAAAAATCCAAAAAAACTAATCTAAGGCCTGAATACATTATTTCAAACATGAACATTCTTTTTTGAATTAAAAATTAGTTAAAGCATCAGCTAAGAATATAGTTTTCTGTTTGTTTTCTTTGTAAAAAGTGGTTGATTTGTGTGTTTCATAAAATTCCTTGCATAAGTGAATTGGTTGTCTCACTAAAAGTATAAAATTAAGAATGAAAATAAAAATGTTGATAATATTGAAGATGATGGTGATGATGAGAGTCATAATGGTGATGATGATGACTTCAGTTCCAGTTAATTGAGAAGAAAAGATTCCATGAGGTTTACTTGCTATAAGAGACATTTCACTTCATAAATTTGTCAAGTAAAAATGTTCATCATCATTATTGCAGAGGCTTATTATTGCATTTTCCAAAAACTGATGTGCATTCATTTATTCAACATTCTTCAAAACCCTGCAAACTCTCCATAATTATTCTCAATTTGAATATATTGTATAAAGATTCATAGGTATTAGCACATTTCCTTCAAGTTACAAATCTAAGGAGCAGGTCAAACTGTGGCCTAAAAACTCCAAAATTCTATCATTTTACCCAGTTTTTGTACTGAAAAAGTTGCCAAAATAGTAGTAATATTCTATAGTCAATCCAGACTATAGAAGTCTCTAATACATGTAGTCAACATAAAATAAATTTGCGTTAAGCATTATTTTTTATAATCTCAATTTTATAAGTGAGAAAACAGAACAGGGTAGTTAAGTAATTCATGAAAGTGGCACAGCAAATGTGGGGGGACTTGAACACAAAATGTCTGGCTTCAGAGGGTATGCTGCCTTAGGAGCCAATATATTGTTGAGAGGTATATATAGGTCTATCTATCTATCTATCTATCTATCTATCTAACTAACTAACTATCTAAAAGATATTTAGATATTTGCAAAGCTTCAAAAGTCCACAAAGAATGAGGTGTATTAAAATAACTCCAATATTCCAACCCTCCTTTTAAAGGCAAACATAGTTTGCATTTTATGGCATTTTTTTCTTGGCACATACAATATTTTGTATGACTAGCATTATACTTTTAAGAGTTGTATGTAATACTTTCATGTTTATTATATTTTAACTCATAAATGGTATAGACTGTGCTATCCAATTTTACTGCTTATAAGGTTTTTTTGTTTTTAAGTTGAAGCACACTGTGAAAAGAACAGTCTTACCAAAGTTAGTGTAAATCCGCCACATCCTACATGGTGTGATTGGAACTAAATGGGTATGGAGATGTGGGACTCAGATAATCTTCAGGAAGGAATTGGATGAGTGGGGTTAGCTGATAGCTTTGACCTGCAGGTCTGCCTCTTCGGATCTTTTGACCCAAGGTCATGCTTTCTGTAAGATGCTCCCACACAATTAGTAGCAGTCCAAGGGCCTTGCCACTTCCCCTATGTAGGACTCCTCTAAGTAGAAATTATTTGCTCTGTAACTCACTGTGAGCTGATAAAGTCTTTGTCATTTCTATCTCATGTTTTGGCTGCTTTCATGCTTAATCCTGCTTTTTTTCATTTTCATTTTCCAGATGTTAATCTTTACAATATTTTTATTTTTACTTCTAACTTAATTTAAGAGACTATTTCCCCCAAGGAACAGATTGGCATAATGGTAATGGGAGTGATGCCTGCAGGAGCCAGTGGAAAGAAGTGTTTTGGGAGCCACTTCACTCACTGTCCAGCAGACACGGAAAACCCCAGCTCAGGGCACAAGTAGTTCTCTGACACAAGGGTGCCCTATCTGTAATGTTTTCACTGGTGTTGACTTAGGAAAACATTCTGCTAGGAAAACCACCCAACCAGTGTAATAATTCTGATGTTTGCAAAGCACAGAAAACAAAGCATGCAAGGAAATGTATTTGTATGGTTATTGTAAAGTTGCATTGCCACCCTTTTGTGCGATATGAAAACCTAAGAGCCTAAGAAACTAAGGGCGAAGACCAGAAGACCTGTTTGGTTGTTTACTGTGGGGGAGCATGGGAGACTTGGTTGGAATGTCAGTAAGGGGGAAATTCTGAAATAATTTCCTAGGGGAGTTGGCTGAAGACAACCACCCCTAATTGTTCCTTGACCTTGCCAAACAAGTCTGTGTATGTGCGGACCCTCGGGTATTTACCGGAATCTTTATACTTAATCTTTATGCTTAAGGGTACTGCTGACTCCTGTGTCCTTCCAAGAATGTTTACCCTCGTGATTCTATCTAAAAGTTGAACTTTAGCACAAACTGCTGTTACAATAAAAGCCTGAAGAGGCAGGGGAACGAGGCTGTCTGGTTCCTCTAGCCAGGAAGTCCCTTAGCCCTCTCTTTCACAGAAATGTGTGTCAGAGTTATCATTCATTGGTCACTCAGGGTCTGCTGATCAGCCCTGGCAGTTTACAAAGAGGCCTTTCTCTGCTATATAAGGAGATGAAAAATTTAAAGATGATTGGACACTCAACTCAGGAAGGTTTTTCATATAATGCTAGAACACTGTTTGAGAAAACCTAGGATGCTGGTACATTATGTGGGGACACCCTCAGAGACTGCAGATGTGGCTCATCCCTGCCCGTTGCTATTAGAAGCTAGCACCCCCTTCATGGGGGATCTTTCAGAAAAATAGGGTTCCTTCTAAATATCTGCACCTACCTTCTCTCCTGTCTTTCTGGTTAATAACTAGTGTTAATTCTCAGTTAATTCTCAGTGTTAATAACTAGTGTTAATTCCTCAGTCTGAGGAATAGACCAGAGAAGGGAGGGAAGGGACTGTTCACAAAGGAACTGAAAAGACTGGCAGCAGCCAGCATTTTAGAGCCATGAAGTACCCATGGGCCTGGATTATGAGTGTGCACGGTCAAAGAGGTCAGAATATAAGGCAGGTGAAGGGTGAGTTTAACAACATGGGGGTGTGTAGTGAATAATTTTATTTACTGAAAGAGTGTTCCGGCCTTCGCCCTCAGCTACTGTTAGATAATTTCTTGTACCCTGGAATCTCCTGTCTGAAAAGAGTGTCTTTGTTTTTCCTGGGGGCTTTGGCCTTGGAATAATCTAACAGTGTGATTTATGATGGGTCTCTGAACCATGCCATACCAATTCAGAGTTCTAGAGGGAGTGGTGACTCACCTTTGGGAGAAGGAGGTAAGGAGGTGGAACTGGAGACTTCTAGTTATTGAGACCCTTTCCTCTTCATTCTTTAGATCTTTATTGTTGCACTAATCTCTACCATCCTGGTACACCATGGATTATTATTTTTATTTACTATCTTACCTAATTTGACCTATAGACAGTGTGTGATTGAACCCTAACAAGAACTCTGGACACTAAAGGCCTGGATAAGATTCCCTAGTTGGTGATACTCTCTGGGTATGTTCACAATTTATGCTGAGATGGTAACATGTCCCTGAGTTACGAAGTTTGGATCCTCACAGATGCCACCCTATTCATCTCTTCATCTGGCTGGTTCTGATGTGTATCTCTTGCTGTTATGAGCACGGTTGTGAGTTTGATAACTCTTAAGGAGTTCTGTAAGTCATTATAGTCAATCATTGAACCTAAGGGAGTCTGTTGGGACCTGCACATTTGTAACAGACCACCTAGTCTGAAGTAAGGGTGGCCCTGGGAACCTCCAAAATCATGGCTGGTGTCTGAAGTGAGAGGAGTCTAATGGGGACTATTGCCTCATACCTTGCAGTTTGCCTAACTCATTTGTGAGGGAATCCTCTCAGCATATAGTATTTAACAACCTAACAAGGACTGCTGCAGTGGGTGCAGACTCACTGCCAAGTTGGCTCCTAGAAACCTGAAGAAAATGAGTGCCCAGACTGAATGAAGCTAAAAAGCTTTAACTGCTATGGCAGATGGTGGAGGAGGAGAAAAAGAAAAACAAATGTGGAGAATATGAATGCTAGAATAGATATATTAAATGAGGCCACAAGACTCAACAGATAATTTTGTTTCATGAAAAGACCCAAGGGACACACCATTTACCAAGGCCATCAAGGATACACTGGTAAGAGTGGCACCAGCCTCATTAAGAAGTTCAGTAGCAGCTCTTGGGAGGTTAAAGCTGAAGGCAGGAAAGGTCACAGCTTGGCTAATTAATAGCAAAGGGTAGGACTACCAGAAGCCTCTGGGAGATGCAATTTTTGTAATGACTGTCAAGATCAGAGTGACAGCCAAGAGAAGTTTAAGCCGCAGGGTGTTATAGAAACTGGTAATGAAACATGGCATCTCCAGGAGCAAAAGAGATGGGTAGTTAAAAAGGATACTGTGTTATACCACCAGAATGTAATATATGATTAAATAAAGCAGTAAGGAGAGAAAAGGAGGTCAAGAGACGTAACCCAGTAATACTCATAATACAGTTTCCATAGTTTTGATCCCAAGGACATATGACTGAAGAGATTCCAGGTTAATAGGAGGAAGGACCCAGAAACATCATAGCAATAATATACTTTAGTAATTTTACTTTTCCAAGTTCTTTCCCAAGTGCCTGTAGCTATTTGCTTGGATGACAGTACAATGTTCAAAGAAAATTATATGACAACTTAAACTCTGTTGCACACAGGGTCTAAGATGATATTCATTCTCAGATACATGAAGTATTATGTCCTTCTGTCCCCCAAAATTCTGGTCCAGGTAAAAATAAAAACCTTGCCAAAATCCAGTATTTACTAGGTCAAATTAGATAAGATAGTAAATAAAAATAATAATGCATGGTGTATCAAGATGGTGGAGATTAGTGCAACAATAAATATCTAAAGAATGAAGAGGAAAGGGTCTCAATAATATCTCCATTTCATTCACAAGTCTGGCCCTGCAAAAACCAGATGAATTTTATAGACTACCACAAGATCATAGGCAGTGGCTCCAAAGCATATGGTGTGTTAATCATGGAATCATACTTGGGTAGAACATCACATTGATAACATATATTACTGTTATCATGAAGAATGGACAGAATCAACAGGTGGCTGGCATGATAGAGTTCTTAACAAAATATATGAATTCCAGAATATGGAAAATAAACCCTAGGGATATCAAGAATGTGCCATTTCAGTACAATCTTCAGGGGTCCAAATAGTTAAAAATTACACCTAAAATAAAAGGCAAATTGCTCTATCTTACATTCTTCTTCTTTTTTTTAATATATTTTATTGATTTTTTACAGAGAGGAAGAGAGAGGGATAGAGAGCTAGAAACATCGATGAGAGAGAAACATCGATCAGCTGCCTCTTGCACACCTCCCACTGGGGATGTGCCCGCAACCAAGGTACATGCCCTTGACCGGAATCGAACCTGGGACCCTTGAGTCCGCAGGCCGACGCTCTATCCACTGAGCCAAACCGGTTTCGGCAATCTTACATTCTTTATCATGAAGAACCATGCATAACACCTAGTAGGAATCTTGAGGTACTGGAGGTGGGTAATATAGTCCACCATTAAGAATAATTTCCTAACCTATATGCCAGGTGTGATGGAAAGCTATTTTCTTTGATTAAGGCCTAGAGCCTTCAGCAGTATGTGAGGTGTTGGAAGAACCAGTGGTAGCAAAAGATGCACTGTGTAGTCTATAGCAACCCCTACTATAGGAGCATAGCATAAACTCATGGGATTCTAGGTCAAGGTCAGGCCCTTGAAACAGAAAGTTACATGTCTTAAAAAAAATAAAAAAGCTGTTGGCATACACCCATTCCTTGACAGAGTCAGAATGCTTTACAATGGGATATAAGTGAACCTGTGTCTGGCATTATACTTCAAGACTGTGTTCATATTGAAACCACACCCTACTAGGGCTGCACCTAGCCAATGACTAGGGATCCTGAAGCCTGCCCTACCTTCCCAAATGCAACTCTTGTCTTGCTCTCCCAGTTCTGGGATTTGCTCTCCACACGGCTGAGATTTTCTAAGACCTACACTGCAACTCAAGTCTCCTTCCTTACCCCTCCTCTTTCAGAGAACTCAGACCTGCATTACTGTTGACTCTTCCTACATGCTCTGAGTGTTCACTCCCATTATCTTTCATAGGCATCTCCCCTATTAAATCTCATACATTCTTTTAAAATGTTTTATATGCTTTCCAAAAGCCCAAACAAACACAGAACCCATCCCATTAGCATCTTGAAAATGTAAAAATGTCTATACTTATTTGGAAGCACTACCCGTATTTTCTTTTTATTGCACCATTTTTTCCCTCTGTAATTCTGTGATATATATTTAATATTCGTCATTCTAGAGCAAGGTACTTTAAATACTTATAAAAGCTTTCTTTTCTTGTTTATTTATTATAGTAAAGCATTCTCTGAAACTGGCCATTTTCCTCTAAATGTATTCTATTTTTGGATGACATTTTTAAAAAAATTAGCATGCAAATTGGATTTTTTACCCTAACTGCTTTTTTGGTCTGAGGTTACAGTGGGACCATACAATTCCCCTCTCTATATTCTGTATTTATGTTAATATAGTCTAAGATCAAATTTGCATTTTTCACACCACGCAACAGAATCATATAAAAGCTGCAGTCACCCAGAACATATGTATCTTTTTCACAAATGCTAGTGTAAAGACATTTTCTTCATTCCATGTTTCTGCAGTTGTTTCTTTGGAGCTAAGCCTGATACTTTATATTTTTTCTCATTACATTTCATTTAATTTGCTCTGGTCCCCCTAACTCATCAATATTTTTCTCATCCTATTCTGCCATCTAATAAATATACTTACTACTAATATATTCTAAATTGGTTCCACATTCAAATCCACTCATCACGCCATCTCTGTTCCAGGAACTGGTATAAATGGGGAACAGAAAAGGCTCTGTTAGCATGTGTTTAAATACTTTCTTGCAAATTAACATCAATCTATTTATCAGCAGTTTTGTATTTGGTCATTCAACCAACTATGGACTACATAACTGTACATTTATTTATTACTGAACCTAGACATAGCAGGAGAAAAATTGGAAGACCATAGACAATCTCAGGAAAAGGCATGGATATGAATCTACTAGAGTGGACAAAGTCTAGATCTTTATGTCATGGTTGACACTACTAGAGAGAATCCGCAACTAACCAACCAAGTAGATAGAATGACTTGGCCCATTGACTTTAGTCACTGCTGTCATTTGCCACCCAGTGCTGAAATAACAAGTACGTGAATGGAAAAGCTATCTGGCAGAGATTGTTGCTAGGCATAGGCACTCTAATTTAGCTACTGCCACTTATGCACCCTGTCAGAAACAAACCAACCTGAGCCTCCAATATGAAACCATCCTATAAGAAAAACAATCAGTCATTTGGTGACAAGTTAATTATATTTGGCTTCTACTCTGTAATGAACAGCAATTCACCTTGAATGGGATTGACATACATTCCCAGTGTAGGTTTTTCTTTCTTGCCTGCAGAACCATAGACAGAATAACCATGAGAATACTTAAAGTCTTCCATCCCCTGGCATAAATTATCATATAACATTGCCCAGGAATAACGATCTACTTTATATAAAGGAGCAGTGACAAATGGCCATAAACATGATATCCACTATTTTCACCACTTTGCTCCACTCAAAATTACCAGCCTAATAGACTAGAGGAACAGCCTCTATAGGATACAGTTGCAGGGATAAGATATAAGATCATATCCTGGCATTATCAGGATGTGGTATACACTAAAATCAACAGTGTATGGCTCAGTACCTGCAAGAGGTAGAATGTAGAGGTTTGGAAATGAAGGGATAGAGGTTAACTTATCATAACTCCTAGAGATGCAGTCGAGTTATTTGTACTTTCAACCCCTTAAATGTGGGCTCTGTAAGATGAGACATCTTGGTTCCCAGAAGGCTAATACTCAGCCTGGATATACTGCAGGAGTTTTATAGAGTTTTAAGTTATAGCTGCTGACCTGTCACTTCAGGCTCCTTATTCCAAGAGACCTGCTGACAAATAAAAAGTTGCCTCACTGATGTGGGTAATTTGTCTTGATCATAATGAGGACGGAGCATTGCTATTATATAATAAGAGCAAAAAAAAGTAGTTTTGGAGCTCAAGTGATGCACCAATCAATGCTTTTGGTGATCCCATGCCCCGTTTTAAAGATACATTGATATTTGAGGAGATACTATTTAAAAAAGTACCAAGTGATTTGGAACCCTTAGGGATGAATACATGGTGATCTCCACCAGGCAAACTGCATAAACAAGCAGGTGCTAGCAAAGTTTGAGGGACCATAGAAAAGGGAGGGAGAAGTAGTTGATGAATTTTAGTTATGTTGCAGAAGTAGAGGCTATAGTTCCATCATACTAACCTGTCTCTTGTTAGTGTTCCAAGAAGAAACACTAACTAGAATTCTGAAGATGTTATTCCCAGATGAGGCACAATTAATAGAAAAAGTATGTGGATCTGAGTGGCACAAGTATTCATATTATTATATTAACCGTTTTTCATCTGAATTCCCTTTTTGAGTCTGACCAACTCGTGTTCCACGCACCTGGATATAACAGCTGCAAATGGTTCAAAGCGGGCTCTTCCCTGTGATTGTCCTTGGCCACAGGGAATCGCTGTGTTTGAGTGTAAGCTCTCTTCTGTGGTGTACTCTGGTCTTCAGGATCACCCCCAAGTTTGATGATTCACTCAGAAGACTCACAGGACTCAGCACGCAGTTATACTCATGGTTATGATTCATAACAATAAGTGGATACAAAGCAAAATCAGCACAAGGAAAAGACACATGGGGAAAGTCCAGAGGTAACAACATACAAACTTCTAAGAATCCTCCCCCAATGGCCATACAGAGTATGTTCATTTCCCCAAGCAATGAATTGTGACAACATGTATGAAATGTTGTCACCCAGGGAAGCTCATTAAAATCGAAGGGTCCACAGCTTTTCTCAGGAACTGATCATGTAGGTATCCTTTGCTTGGCATGTACTCCCAGAAGTAAAGCAGGTAATCAGCATAAATCATACTATTTGCATAAATAATGTAGGTGCAGGTAATCAGCATAAATCATACTATTTGCATAAATAATGTAGGTGCCAGTAGCCATCCTGAAATCCGGGCTCCTGAATGTCAGCCAAAGACCAACCTTGTTCATAGGATGGCAGTCATGACTGCTGTGTTAACAGTTTTCTACACATGTGGGGAGTCTGCTGTCATGATTAGCTAATGTAGGGATACAAGTGGCTCCATTTGAGATACCTTGGAAAGGCTAACTGGGCACCGGATCTCCCCGAGGGCTTCAAAAGTGAGCTTCTTGCTCTGCCTTCCTAAATTCATGTCTTCCTCACTTCTTCACAGGGAACTCAGAGCTCTTCCCCATAAAACTCTGCACCCAGCTCCCCAGTCTCAGAATCTGTTTCTAGGCAACCTAATCTAAGATAACAGCCCTCATAGTGATGACCTGATATAGACTGAAGAGTAAATGAGGTCTATAGGCTCTCAAGTATTAAATTGATAATGAGAACAATGGGATATTGTTAACTTATAAAATGTCTGGGGATTCTGATGAAATTGAACAAGTACAAAATTTTAAGAATCATAGGACTTCTGATGTAGGAAAATGTACCTTTTATTAGTATTAAAAAATCTACCTGGAATGTCCAATTTGGAGTATAAAATTTATGCTTGAAATGTAAAATGGAAATAGCTGCGATATCAGATTTTCGAAAGTAAAAAGGAAACCTAATTCCGTGTAGACTCAGGAGCCATAATAGAGGAGAAGCAGAGAGAGGTCTTAGCAGACTGTTGGTAAAACAAGAACAAGCACACACACATGTGCACACATACATGTGCACACATATACACATCACTAAGTTCTGTATACTGTCCTTGATGTCAAATGAATCAAATGGTTGTGCGTGGCAAAGTCATGGGCATTCTGGAACGTTACAGTTGCTCTACAAATGCTGGTTGATCCTGACTCTACATGACTGTCTCTACTTTGTGCAGCACACTAATAATTACATTTCTGAGTGAGAATAAGAAATATTTCATTAATGTTGCTAGTAGGGCTAGTAAAGTATTTGAGAACTTAAGCTATGTGATAAAGGGGTAATCAACATAACCTTTTGAGTTTTCCTGATTTTCTAATCTTGAAAATGTCTGCCTTTCAACACAAACTGAGGCTGTGTCTGTGATTGCAAGTTCTGAGCACAAATCAGTTCAATTTTTAGCTGAATATAGTAAAACTAAGTTTTATTTGGCAAAATCAGCCTCGTTATCTTAATAATATTGAAATCTGACTCATTTGGTGGCAAATTACATTTGGTGGTTGTTTTGTAACATTTGTATTACTTTCCTATCTCTACCACCTACAAGAGACTCTGAAGTCTTTGTGTATTTAATGCTTGTGAAATATCCTGCCAATTATTCCGAATGTATGAAATACTAATAATATTGGAAGTAGAATTGGCTTTCCAGCATTCTTAGATATTTTCTCAACTGTCAATTAAAAGAGCAATTCAAGTAAGTCGAGGATAATCTAAGGTTGCAGCACATTGCTTTAGAAAGCTCAGGGAAGGTTTTTTACATCCTAACTTCTACACTCATTCCTCTCCCACTTCTCTCAGAAGGGTGCTTGTGCTTCTCTCAGGTAGCCTTCAGCAACTCTGTATTTTCTGCATTTATTTCTATCTTAGTAGAGAAGCCTGGATCTAAATTTCCCAGAATGCCCAACTCACAGGATTCCAGTTTTGAGTCTCCTAACGAGAGACACTCATGCAAAATTTGGAAGTTGGAAGAGAATCCTAAGCAATTATTCACCAGTGGAAGCTGTGAACAGGCTCACGGATATTGTCAGCAGGCAATTTGAAGCTTCACCAAAAGTTCCCTTCTGTCTTCAGAGAAAAACACCCATTTCAATCTTTCAGGCAGCTGCAATCTTCAAGAACAGTTCACTTGCACTGTATTTCCTCAGAGCCTCCTTGACCTTTTCTACTCAGGTCTTCCAATGCGTGTATAAGCAACTAATTACCTGCATTCAGTCCTTTACCACCTGAAATACTGTACCTAGAGTGTATTCTCTTTCTCTGAGTGAACCTGTCTGATGTAGGAAGTACTGGGAGAAGGATTTGCCCATTCATGCTGAGGGACTTTACCCTTTGGAGAGCTACTTTTCAATCTCAACTTTAAAAATATGCAATCATTTTACTAAACCTTCTATCAGTTTTTGAGACAAGTAGAGGTTAAAATCGTAAAGAAGCAAATAATTTGAGGGGAATGGTTTTCAATGCTCCAAGTCATTGTCAATTGGTTAGCGACACTGACATCTCTCCTTTTCAATGTTTTTAGGCAGCATTTACACTTTGCACTTAAAATATCTATGATTTGTGTAAGATTACTAAAAAATGAGAAAGAAACTACTCATTATAATTATGGTTTACAAAAATATTTATGTAAAATGCATTTATTTTTAGAGAAGTAAAATATATATAAGTTTCTAAAGTGAAATTCAAATATAGGTGCTGTATTTTATAGGTTAAAAATGTAAAAGTTATACTGTAGAAGAAAGTCAAACAAAAATAAAATAAGATAATTTATTTTTAAAACCTAGAATTTCAGATCACACACTAAAAGTTATCAAGTTATCATTATATATGTATGTATATATATATTATATATAAATTTAATTTTATACTAAATTCATATATATATTTATCAATTTAAGTCTATGAAACTGGCAATTTGTAATTCTTATTTCATCAATAACAACCAAAGATTCAGAAAACTTAAAAATTACATACACTGATTTTTATTTTAAAATTTTATATGTGTCTTGGCAGCAATTCACTCTGAAGTAGAAACCATCTGCAGAAAGAATGAGTCATTTTACATATTTTGTTTGAAATTTTGAATTGATTTTTGCTATAATTAATATTCATACATGACACCTAAATTGTGAGGTGTTGTATTTCTTCTGATAATATCTGTATAGTCAGTACATTGACAATGGTGAAATAATCTTTCTAAAGAAAGAGGTATTTATTTTTAGCTATTTTATCATTAAAATGTAGAACTAGCTATGGTTAATTAAGACTATTAATGTTTAAATTGCAAGTGACAATTCTTACAATTTTTAAATATTACTATTATCTTCCTACCTCACATAAAAGGTTAAGTAGGTCAATAAAGTTTTATATGTATTTATTTTTTAAAATATCTAGTGAAGTTTTAGAGATGGATGATGATTATGTAAACAATGTAAATGTACTTAAGACCACAGAACCATATATTTAAATGGTTAACATGATAAATGTTACATTATGTATAGTTTACCACAATAGAAAAACTGGAAAAATATTCTATCGTTCATTGTTAACTAGGGTTCAACTTCATCTTTAATTTCCTCTTCTTCAACAGAGATCAAATTATAATTGCTTTCAGGTAGGCAGGGTTGAAAATGTTTTCTCTTAGCAGATAAAACCCTAAAAATTATAGAGAGAAATTACTAAAATATTTTTTGTAGAATAAAAGTCAACTGGCTCATGCTATTTAAATTTAAATAATAAATGACTCAGATCTATATGAAAAAATGGGTTAGCTTAACCATTGAAATAGTCAGAAAGGGAATTATATGAATTATAACTAACTAACATGGAGTCAATCTCATCCAGAACAGCAGAAGGTAGAAAGAGGATAGCTGTCCCACTCAGTAGTGACAATCCTTTGTTGTTTTACTGCCAGAGAAAATGTTTTCTTAGTTTAATAGTGGTGGGGTGCCCAAGCCTGATTTGCCAGTTGCCAGACTACGTTCCCTAAGGTAAAGCATCAGTTTTCAAGGAGGTTGTAATCTTCCAATAGAGATAAGGGAAGCCACCTGAGGCAATCCGACCTACACAAGCAGGGCAACCCCATGGCAGTTACCATAACTCACCTAGCCCACTACTGAAATCAGTAAGCATTTGAAGAAGGCTAAGAGCATATAAATAAAGGTTATGTTAACTTCTTAGAAAGGGAGGCTGGTGGAAAAGAGAGAGGAAACTTTTCTTCTTTTCTCTGTTTGGAAACATTTAAATAACACTAGAAATATTTATATCTGAAAGGTTTGATAGAACCACTTGTGAAAAATCAGTCATTTTATTTTGGCGAGGAGCTGACAGCTTTCTCAAATCCTACCATGATAATTGGTTTGTTTACATTTATGCTCTCTTAGTAATTTATATATTCTGAGAATTTGAAGTGAATTTTCAAACTTATTTGAATAGAGTTGAGTAAAATGCTGTCCTATAATTAGTGATTATTCCCTTGTTTGGTTAGATGACCTATTTGGTGGTTTACCTATTTAATTAGTTTCCTTCAAAGTATTAGCTATTGAATTTATTTATCAACACTAGCATTTGCATATTCTAATTGTTAATATACAATTATATTTATTAATTATGTTCTTTCATTTTTGATAGGCTTAGTTAGCTCTTTTCCCAAAAAGAGTCTTTGTCAGACTTCTTGAGTCTGACAAACTCTGTTTATTAAGTTACATGAGTACTTGAGGAAAAAAACTTTGATTTATACCTCCAATTTTTATTTTATTTTATTAATCAACTGTATTGAGAAATAAGTACATTTTGAATATTTAAAATATGCTATTAAATGAATGATACCAAGCTATGAGCTTGAAACCCAACTACCTAAATAATATGCAGATTATTTTGTTCATCTCCAAAACATTCCATGTATCTCCTTACAGTGTAATCATCTCTTTGTCCCAAGCCCCTGATATCCAATAATTTGTTTTGTGATTATAATTTAATTTAATTTTCCTAAAATTTATACTAATAAAAGGGTAATATGCTAATTAGACCGGGAGACCTTCTGGACAACCATCTGGACAAAGCCATGGTGGTGAAGCCAAGGCAGAGGCAGTTAGGGGCGATTAGGCCAGGAGGGGAGGGCAGTTGGGGGTGATCAGGCTAGCGAGGGGAGGAAGTTGGGGGTGAGCAGGCTGGCAGGCGGGCAGATGGGGGCGAGCAGGCTGTCAGTGGGGGGCATATGGGGATGAGCAGGCCAGCAGGCAGAGTGGTTAGGGGCGATCAGGCAGGCAGGCAGGTGAGCAGTTAGGAGTCAGCGGTCCTGGATTGTGAGAGGGATGTCCGACTGCCAGTCGCACATCCCCTGAGGGGTCCCAGATTGGAGAGGGTACAGGCTGGGCTGAGGGACAACCCTCCCCATGTACAAATTTTGTGCACCGGGCCACTAGTTGTATATAATTGAAATAATAAAATTAGTATTCTTTTTTATCTGACACCTCTCAGTTGGCCTAATGATTTTGAGTTTTATCCATCCTGTTGCATGTGTCAGCTTTTTTCCATTATATTTGTATCCGTTCACTGTTGACAGATACCAGGGTTGTGTGCAATTTGGGCTTTTACAAATAAGGCTGCTGTGACGTACTTGCACATGTCTTTCTATGGATATACTAGTGGCCCAGTGCATGAATTTGTGCACCTTGAGAGGAACTATGGGCTGTGAGACCAAAGTGGGCACAGGGGTGGGTCTTGGCCCATCCTCCACACCCCACCCAGCCCCTCCTGCTGCAGTCCCCCGGTCCCCTGTCTGCTAGCAGCCCCGCTCCTGCCTCTGCCGCTCCCACACACTGAAGGTGCTGGCCCTGCTTACACATACCACTGACGGCGCAGAGTGATTGGGGCTGGCATCAGCAGCGGGTGCAAGCAGGGCAAGTGCCATCAGCGGGTGCGAGCAGTGGCTGCTGTCCCAATCACCCCTCAGGAGCAGGGGGAGGTGGAGAAGCCCTCAGGGGTGATAGGGGCAGGCAGCCACCGCTCACACCTGCTGACAGTGCCGAGTGATCGGGGCTGGCACCAGGTGCCGGCAACAGGTGTGAGCAGCAGTTCCAGCGCCAGCAGTGGGTGCAAGTGCTGGGCAGGACCACGGTGTGCAGGAGCAAAGAATTTTCAGTAACCACCAAAGGCTCACCCCAATGACAGCGAACGGCACCCCGCCTTGGCCTGGCATCCCCCGCTCACCTGGTTCACCATCCTGCCATGGCTGATGCCTGCCATGTTCCACGCACATCCCCCCATGGTCAGTACACATCATAGCGACCAGTTCAGTTGTTCTGCCAATTGGTCTATTAGCATATTAGCCTTTTCTTATATAGGATGTTTTTATTTGTCTTAGGTGAATACCATGATGTGAAATGGCTGGGTATTATGGTAGCTGTGTTTAACCTTTTTAGAGATTGTTAACAGGTTTTCAAAGAGGCTTCCTGACTATGGATGCCACCTTCTCATTGTGATCCCATGGCCTTTCTTCCATGAGTGTGCCTGGAAAGAGGGATAGATCTCCTTCTTTTTTCCTCTTCTAAGGGCACTAACTGTAACCTAACGGCCCATTCTCAGAACCCCACCTTCACCTAATTACTTCCCGAAGGCCACATCTCCAAATGCCATCATGTTGAGGGGTAGCTTTTCATTAAAAAAAAAAAAAATGTTTCTATTGATTTCAGAGATGAAGGGAGAAGGAGAGAAAGAGATAGAAACATCAATAATGAGCGAGAATCATTGATCGGCTGCCTCCTGCATACCCCTTAGTAGGGATCAATCTCACAACCCAGTCATGTGCCCTGACCTGGAATTGAACTGTGACCTCCTGATTCATAGCTCGATGCTCAACCACTAAACCACACTGGCCAGGCAAGGGAGGAAGCTTTTCAATATTTGAATTTGGAAAAGACTAAATAATCAGTCCAAAGCAGTCTGCCATCATTTTTAATAGGACATGTTCTCTTTCCTAAAGTTTACAGTTATATCACTTTTATCTATGAATGCAGTTAAATTAGTAATCCTGGATCTCACTTATTTTACCCTTTTAGACCTGCTTAAAGATTTTGAGACATATTTTTTCATGACACACTTTGCCTTTGCTCCACTCACAATAAAAATCAAATATCTGTTTGCAAGAAATAATAAATAAATAAAACCTCCCACTAAATACTAATGATAACATTTCATTTATTTTGTTATACATATACAGAATAAATGGTGATCTCTTTAGAAACTTAAAATTCAAATAAATAAACTCCACATCAGTTTACCCCCATAGATAATCTGATAATATTTTTTAAAAAAATAAAATAACTATCATTTCATATGTCTGTGCCATAGCTTTTTATTACAGAAGATAAAATTAAAACTGAGGGATTTTTATTTCTAGCCTACATCACAAAGCTAGTAGCCCAAATTCTCACTCACATTCAACTCGATTTGTCAAAATAGAGCAAAGACTCATCTTTAAAACACAAGTGTTTACATTGAGGACTATGCTTAGAACTTATGATTATTTAAAAATTATTTATTCAACATAAATAAACTAGTGAAATGCCTGTTAAAGTTATTCTCACCATTTCTCTGATTCTTTTATTTCACACACAGGTTCTTACTCCTGTTATGTTCTTGATATTTAATGAGCATCTTCCAAAAAACTGTTCCATATTTTGGTGTGGGTTTTTTTTTTTGAAGAATTTAAGTTTAGTTGACAATATGTTGGGTGCATATTCATTCTATAACACAGGATTTCATTTTTCCTAAGGCTGAGGATAACAATTTGAAATAGCGTCTTCTCCTATTTATTTCAAGAGAAAAATATTCATCTTCATAGCAAACATTTTTATTGCAGCAGTCATCCCCTGAACAATAGTAATAAAGATGCCAATTAACAGTTCTTACGTTGTGTGTAAGAGTTAAAATCTTAACTATATTGATAAAATTCAAATTAGGTCATGCTTTATTATGTATATTTTCCCACAAGAATAGAAACTCAAAAATGACTTGGAAGTTACTTTTAAAAATTCACTGTATTGCCTGGTCTGTGTGTGTCAGTGGTTGAGCATCAACCTCCTATGAACCAGGAGGTTAGATTCCAGGTCAGGTCACATGTCCCGGGTTGCAGGCTCAATCTCCTGTGTGGGGTGTGCATGAGGTAGCTGATCAATGCTTCTCTCTCATCATAGATGTTTCTACTTCTCTCTCCCTCTCCCTTCTTCTCTGAAGTCAATAAAAAAATATTTTTTAAAAATTCACTGTATTATCAAAATAACTTTATCACAATTTATTCCTAGATATGTCAAATCATTTATAATGAGAATTTTAAATGGGAATAAGAAGGCTTAACCAGCTCAACTACTAAATTTTAAAAAATAATAGTCTGTCAACATAAAACATTTTCCTTTTCATAGTCTGTCAACATAAAACATCCAATCTATTTACTTTTTTAAGCGAAGAATAAAATGTTTAATCTCTTTGTAAACTAACACTATTCGCTTTTGCCTTACATCTGAAACTGATAATGTTAAATGACTCCACAGTTCCATTCTAAATTTCATTGCCAGAAGTCATCAATAATGTGGTGCCTAAATGCATTTAGTGCAATTGCTTTCTTTGTGTGAATTCTGTTACTTTTCACTACTGGTCTTTTTTTTCATGGATTACTGTGTCTGTTGCTATCATAGTTAGACTATTTATTTGAGAGGACATCTTAGAGGCTTAGTTAAAATGAGAATACAATTCCTTTGTCAGCAGCCAGTACTATTCCTGGGGTTTCAGAATCAAATTGGCTACTGCTTTATCATTCAGCAGACATGTGATCTTTTATAGACCCAAGGTAGAGAGGTTGTGCAGAAACAAATCATATGGTTGTTTCTTTTTTTCCCAAAACTTGAAGATTCAACAAAATTGTATTATTTATAGATTTATTTTATTTAGTTCTAGTTTATTTAAAACTCTATCTCTCTACCTGTATCTATCATCTGTCTATATATCTATCTATCTCTCATATATCTATATTCTCTTATTACCTATTTCCAATACATTTTTTATTTGAAATTCATTTTATGTATTATATTTAAAAATTATATTTCTTTCCGCTCTGGTCAAATTGAAAAAGTACACCTCAGAAATAAATATAAGCTGATCAGTGTTGCTCAGTGGTTGAGAGTTGATCTATGAGCCAGGAGGTCACAGTTCAATTCTCAGTCAGGGTACATATCTGGGTTGTGGCCTCGATCCCCAGTGTGGAGTGTGCAGGAGGCAGCCGATCAATGATTCTCTCTCATCATTGATGTTTCTATCTCTCTCTCCCCCCCTTTCTCTCTGAAACCAATATAAATATTTTTTTAAAAAAATTATAAACTCTGGCAAAGGCTGACAAGACTCCAGTTTTCATGATTTAGCTTACTTATCTCTATTTATTCTTTGATAACAGAGGAAATAATAATTCATTGATCCTATGACATTTTTACTCTGCCTTACCCCCTTTGAATCGTCACTTCTCTTCATTAGAACTTAACTTCCATAGTCAACAAATATAATCTCCCCCTTTCTCTTCATTTTTGGCCCTTATTTTGCTTCATTGGGCATTCTTATTGAAATCTCAGCCCTGACTAAAACCAGCTTTATCTACTAAGAGCCTGCCCTTCAGATTTATCTCTCTTATCACTCATCTCAAGAGGGCCTTTATACTGCTCAACAATGGTGCTATATTGACCTCATCCACTCTCTTAGACCAATACCTCATACATTATCCTCTGTCCTCAAAGGATACTCACTTTCAGCTTTGACCCTGCTCCTTATTTCATTGAAAAAAAAAGAAAAAACAACAACAACAGATTATATCTTTCAAAGTTTTATTCACCATTTGAAACTCATTTACTAGGATTCTGTCTTGGTGTCTATACATTCTACTGTTTCTCTGATTATTTTAAATGAAATCAATCATACTTTCATAAAAAGAAAAAAAAGACAGTCCGTTGACATACTGTGAAAAATAACTTATAATCGTTGTGTTCCTAACGAGGAGTATTACAGGTCTTTAAGTTAAAATTTATTTGGTGAAGTCATGATCTTCAGCCTTTGATCATCAGCCTACTCATGATCTTCAGCCTTTGATCATCTTTTGGAGTGTTCTCTACCTCTCTACACTCAGCATTCAGATGTTCTCTGCACTGCCCCTGCCTGCAGCTTCCCCTCAGCCCTGAGAGAAGCTCTCTTCTAGAGGGTAATTAAATTTGCATAGTCAGACCTCTAAGGATTATCTAAATGTCTAAAATGTGGCCTTACTTGGGAAAGAGAAACTTGAACCAATGGGGAAAGCAAGCTTTAGCATCCATCTGCAACATAAAACAAATCACTTGCGTAAGATATCTGTGCTGCTAAGATATCATTCTACTTGTGCTAATGCTGTTTCATTTAGGTGAATAGAGAGAGCTCTTGTCAATAGTTTGATTCTATATTTCCTTTTATAATTACAAGCAAACATCAAAACAATTTGATCTATGTTTAAATATTTACTTGAACATTTTGTCATGTTTGCAATGTACATCCAACTTCTTCATTTACTTCTTAAGCATTAACTTCATTTGTTTTCTCAATGAGTGGGAAGTCTAGAGTCAAAGATTTATGCAATCAACATCTCTTAAAATCATTTTAAAATTCCTGCCTCTGAATTTTTTCAAATATATGTTCATTGTTTTTTTCCTGAATTATATACTTTTTATTCATGAAAAGTACAACCATTATGGTACATCAAGTTTTTAAGTGTATAAATAGAATGCATAATACTCTGGCTCACTTGCATAAACCTTACCTCTCTCAATAGCAAGTACCTATAATTTTTGAATAATCTTCAATTGATAGAGAAATATGTATTGACAAATAGTTGAGAAAATACAATAACCAAAGTTACCAGGCTTCATAACTTTCTTGACTAACATGCTTTTAATTTTCTGGCATGGAATTAATTTTTCCACACATTGGATACATGTATATAAGGATCCAAATTACTCCATAAAATGTGCCTTGCATTTGAGCAATGAGGACATGATGTACCTCATGTTGATACAGTTAGTCATTTTGCTTTTCATGTGGCACCTGGATCTTCATCTGTTTTATTCCGTTTTTATTTTAGGAATAAAACTATAACCATGAGTACATTTTCAGTAGTAGTTGCCACAGTGTTGTAGAATTTTGAAGCTGGAAGGAATCTCAGAGATTAGCTCTGAGATTTTGGCAGGCATAAAGTAAAGTAGCTCCACAAAAGCAAAATATGAAAGATACAAAGATGTGTGTTTTTCCCAAAAATATATCCCTAAAATGTATGCTCCTCACAAGAACACGTATAGGTCCCGAAGCCTCCCTTTTGTTCAAGCAACCGGTTCTAATAGATTCATGTCCATTGCCATCACTGCTGCTCCTGGGCCCTCCCACAACTCTTCTGAAAACAACCCACTGAAACATCCCATTGGGCCCCTTCCTGGGGAAGCATACATTGAGAGCTATCGTCATTTTGGCACAGAGGTGCCCTCCTAAGCAGCCAATGTAGCTGCAGCAGCCGTAATTCAATGGAAACTCAAAAAATGGTAGCACAGATATTCAGTTTAGGTGGATATTTACAGAGAAGTAATTTCGAATAACACATTTTTAATTGCTTTGCTCCTCAGAAATAATATCAATCAAACCATTTCAGCCACACCAGCACAGTGCTAAACAGGCATTAGGATTTAACAGTAAGTTCTAAGGAGAGCTAATGGGATAGATCAGATAAGCAGTTTATATGGGGACTGGAAAAAGTTGAGTCCTTTTTCTTACCTCTTATCTAATTCTGCACTAGGCCGCTGGGGGCAGTTTCTTAGCATCAAACCAATTGAATGTTATAGCTAACTTTTATTTTCCCAAAGCATATAATTTTCTATAATTTAAAATTCAATCTATAGGAGACATTTTTATTTTATTTTTTAGTGCTGGAAAGATATTCCAGTATTTAAGGGTATTAATGAAGGACCGAAATAAATAGTTGAAATTTTATGAAAAACAAGAAAGGTTAAATATGATAAAGGAAATGCTTGCTTGAACCTTGTACATGTGCCCAGCATCTATTTACTGCATGATCGGGAGTTGTGGGAACTTTAAAAAACTACTCCTTAAAACTGGGAATTGTGCCATGGTTGCTTCCCACATAAATGGTATCATTATGCAATAACCACTGACCCTCAGGCAGTTTTCAATCCCCTATAATCAACTAAAAGGAGGATTTTTCTCCATTTTGCCCCAGATTATACATTCAGATAGACTCAATCATCTCATTTCACAGTGACACACACTCTTGCCTGGAAAGCTAAAATACTTCAGCCTTGATACAGATTGATTGTACAGTCTTTGATTATTCCTTGACAAATATCGATGAAATCTTTGGAAAGGGTTGGAAGTAGTGAGAGGAGACCCTTGCATTCATTCAGACACCGTCTGTTACTAGCTTGACCAGAAAAGTCATGATAGAGACAGTGAGAAATGGACACATTCTGGATACACTTTGAAAGTGAAACCATCAGAATTTTCTCATGGATAAGCTCAAAGTGAGAGAAAGACAAAGAGAAAAGGGCAGCTCCAATACTGACCAGAACTACTAGTTGATGGATAAGGCATTCAAAGTGTTAGCAGGGTAGCTCTCTCCAATGGCCTCTCCTCAACAAGAGAGGGAATCAAAAGTAGGATGGACAAGTGCAATTTGTCAATTTCATAGAATAAAATGTATTTAATACCATGAGATTAGATAGGATCACCACAGGAGAAAATATAAAGAAAAATGTCCCCAAATTGAGCCTGGGGCTCTCCTCTATTATGAGGCACTAGATATGAGGAAGAACCATCAGAGGAGACTGAGAGGCATGAGGGAGGAAATATAATAAAAGACTGAACAGTGGAGGAATTAGTTTAAGGAAGAGAGAATAAGAAACTGGGACAAAGGGCTGCTGATCTGTCAAGTAAGATGAATATTGAATTTATCAACTGGGACTGGGAAGTTTTAATAATGGGGAAGACACTGGAGACTGATCAAAGAGCAAATAAGAGAGAATAGGATGGGAAATTTGGAAAGAATGTATGCAGAAACACAGTTGAGGATTTTTTCCATGTCAGAGAGAAGATAGATTGCTAGAAAGGGAAGTGGAAATTTTTAAAAAAAAGTTTTCATTTTTCTATTTTCTTTTTTTTAAAGAGGAGAAATACTATCATGTCAATGTACTCTTGGGAATGAGAAATGAGTCAATGGAGAAGAAATGTTGATGATGTAAGACACATGAGAATAAAATTGATTGAAAAAGGGAATGGGATGGGGGGAGGGGAATTTGGCCTCAGAGAGGAAAAAGAGTTGTTAATCCACCATAGCAGGAAGGAAAAAAACAACAAATAGTGTATATGTTGGTAGACAGGCCCCAATGGTAGGAATGCCCAGAGGCTCTTTTCTAGATGCTTCTTTCATTTTGGTCATATAGGAAACTAGATTATTAGCTGAGACTGAACAGGTCTCATTGGTGATATGAAGAGCCAGGAAAAAAAACATGACATCTAGAAGAAAGGGAAATGGAATTGCTAGGCAGCATTAGGGTTCCATGTGAAAGTCATGGTCATATAATGGTCAAAATATGATTTAATATTACTAGTAAGGCATGGCCGGTGTGGCTCATTGATTGAACGTCAACCTATGAACCAGAAGGTCATGGTTTGATTCCTGGTCAGGGCCTATGCCTGGGTTGTGGGCTCAATCCCAGGTGTGGGGCATGCAGGAGGCAGCCAATCAATGATTCTCACTCATCATTGATGTTTCTATCTCTCTCTTCCTCTCTCTTATTCTCTGAAATCAATAAAAATATCCTATATAATAAAAGGGTAATATGCAAATCAACTGAACAGCAGAACGACCGGTAGCTATGATGTGCACTGACGACCAGGAGGCAGACGCTCAATGCAGGAGCTGCCCCTGGTGGTCAGTGCACTCCCACAGGGGGAGTACTGCTCAGCCAGAAGCTGGGCTGACCACTGAGGAGTGCAGCAGCGGTGGCGGGAGCCGCTCCCGCCTCTGCGGCAGCACTAAGGATGTGGGGAGTGGCAGCGGGGAGCAGGCTTAAGCCATCAGTTGGTCATCCCTCAAGGGCTCCCAGACTGTGAAAGGGTGCAGGCCGGGCTGAGGGACTCCCCCCTCCAGTGCACGAATATTGTGCACCAGGCCTCTAGTATTATAAATAAACAAACAAACAAACAAATAAACAAACTAGTAAGAATGATATTTTCCTTCCACTCAGCTACAGGAATGCAGGCTTGGATTAGATAAATAATTGAATTTAAATATGGTTTTTGTTTTAAAAAAAAAACTGTCAAAAAGTGAGAGAAGGGCAAGAGAGTTAGAGTATATTTTGAAACTGATTATAAAATTTAAGCTAAATGAAGCAAGTGACGGCATGAAGGGTTATTGGACAACCATGGGTAAAATGCATTGTAGGTGCTCATGAGGTTTAATGATTTTTTTTTAATCAGAGAAAGAGGGAGCAAATGAGAAAGATGAGGGGATGCACATCAGACTGAGAGTGTGATGCTTGAAGCAGATTATAGCGGGTATCAGTTCAGGGAGTTCAAGACTACTATAGGAAAAAAAATAGTAGAGGCAGCATAGAAAAGGGCATGGAGGAGAAAAATGTGAGGAATCAAGATACCCAGATGTGGGAAGCTGATGTCTATGAATAATAAAACCAATCAGAACTGATACAGGAATCGTCTGGAGAGAATAATAATAAACCAGAGCTAAAATCTGCAAGAACTCAGGGGTTTGACCAGCAGCCAGCAGATGTCCTACAACATGAAGGAGTACTGAGCATCATAGACTGATGACCTGCGACCCAGATATGGAGGCTTTTTAGTAGGAGTGAGGCAGACCATTGACGAAAAGATACGCACCTTTATTGTAAATATAAATGTATGATCATGGGTGTGAAAACGTACATGAGGATATTTTAAAATTATATAAAGCCAATGGTATTTAGTAGGATGTAAGATACCTGCTTTTCCTATCTCTCCATTTTGAATCTTTCGTCTTAACTGCTTTCATCTCTTAGATCTCATTCCACCTGCAGTGTGAAATTGTTTGGAACTAGTATAAGCTCAACCATTTCATACTTGATAGCTTGACCTTGGTCTCAGGCTACTTTCAGAACTGCCTGTGTTGTTTCTCTGTTAGCCTTCTACCCCCTATGCAGAAGTTAAAGGCACATTTGATAGGTCTCGATATGTATGTCTTTTGTGCAGTTTCATGGTGGGAAAGTCCATTGCTCTTAATAGTTTTACTTCCCAGGGTAGTTCTACTTTTTCTCCTTCAAAATACATTGAGTCCTAATCTTCTGAGCATAAAGAGCAAAAGATAATATACCAGCTATAAATATATTCAGACAAACCAGGCTGCTTATTTTCAGACCAAACATGCTGTTCTATTTCTCCTACCACCTATTAGGGGAAAAAATATATAATCTGATGTAGGTCACTCCTCATTCACAACTAAATTAGAAGGATTAAAACATTTTTCAAAGTAAACCTTAGGGGGTTAGTTTTAAAATCCATATTAAAATATTCCAGTGAATATAGGATCTTTTAAATATTTGAGCTTGCTTATTAAAAATAAACCAGGTGATATAATTAATCTCAGCTTAGATCCACTGAGAAATATACTTACTTTGATTAAGATACGATAATAGTTATGGTTTGAGTTACTAGAATGGGAGAAGATAAATTTATTACATTCTCATGAATAGACTTAACTATTTTACACAATTCAGTGTTCCATTTTCAGGGAACGCTGTGACAGAACTATCACTTTAGACACTGTTAGCTTCACCTGACCCAGGTTTAGAGCAAGCAACTTTGCATGTGCCCTGCGCAGCCTCCTCCATGGTGACCGGTTTCACACCAGCATACAGCAACAACCTCTCGCCTCAGGTTGGCACTACACTAGTGTTGCCCTGTTGCTGCTAAGGCACGTGACACCAAGAAACACTGTGGGCACCCACGCATATCCAACCTAAATGTGTGGGAAGTTAATACCCCTGGAGAGAATCTCAGACAAATGGGAGACAGGAGCTGATAGCCCTGCTCTGAGATACAGTCCTTTATATGGCCCTCAGAAGACAAGCCATGAAAATGTGTCACTTAACTCTCCCTCTGTAAGAAGCATACTTGGCATGGACCCAGTGGCTATGCTCTGAATCCACCATCACATTCATGCCTAGGCCACACCTTCCATAGGATACTTTCAGCCAAAGGCAGACAACTGTCAGGATACCAAGGTAGATCCATTTTCTGCAAGTTGCAGGACTCAGCTGGTAGGTGACATTGGCTCAAGGACAAGTCATTAGAGGCCCGGAGCTCCAGAAATGTAGGAATGTTTAGCCAAGACAGATCCGTTTCACTGACGTCAGGATTCTGGTTGGGAGAAACCTCGTACTCTGAAACACAGGATGAGAATATCTGGAGAAATGCCCTTGAGGAAGTTGATTCTTCAGACATCCACCTAATGTCAGAAGCTGAAGAGTTGGCCCATCCTTCCCTATTAAGAGATGGCACTTCTGCTATGTTGAAAGATGCTGTAGAGACCCTTTCCTTCGAGGCAAGAATAAACCCTTCAGAAACTATTCTCTCCTCTTTTTCTGTCCACCAGGCCATCTCTTAGGGTTTGGTCATAATAGATGTCACCTATTGACACGCTGGTCCTGATAAGTGTGAAAACAGGCCATACACTGAAGGAATTACAAGAATTTGTAAGTACTGGTAAGGACCACAGGAAGAGCTCTGAAATTTGATTTTGAGGACCAAGGAAAACTATATACACCTGGTAACACCTGTTCAAGGTCTGGAGACACATTTATCTTAGAATGGATGCTAATCTTCTGTATTTGTCTCTCATTTCAGAGTTTACAGTATTCTTCACGTTGGTTAGTTAATTAAATATCTCCTACCATCAGATGATTTCTGTAATTACTTGTTCCTAGAGAAGAATAACTTTTATCAAGTAAAATAAAGAATTTAGTGATGTTGGCCTCCAATTCTGAAATAGTTAGGCTAGCAAAAAGAAAAAGCATTGACAAATACAACATATGGCCAAGCTACTGTTCAATATTAGGAAATACTACAGAAATATCCCAAGAAAAATAACACACTGGGATTTAAGTTATCCTATATAATAAAGAGGTAATAATGTAAATTGACCATCACAGCCTCATAAGATGGCTGCCTATGACCAGACCGGCAGGGGGTTTACTGAGGGACAACCAAACGACTGAACAAGCATGCTGTGTGGGGTGACTAGGCCAGCAGGGGGGTTAGTGAGGGATGACCAAACAACTGAATAAGCAGGCTACTCAAAATGGATAAAGGACTTAAACTTAAGACAGGAAACCATAAAAATATTAGAGGAATCCACAGGCAGCAAAATCTCAGACATATCCTGAAGCAATATCTTCACCAATACCGCTCCTAGGGCAATGGAAACTAAAGAGAAAATAAACAAATGGGACTACATCAAAATAAAAAGCTTCTGTATAGCAAAATAAACCATCAACAAAGCAACAAGAAAGCCCACTGCATGGGAGATTATTTTGCCAATGTATCTCCCATAAGGGTTTAATCTCCAACATTTACAGGCAACTCGCATGATGGAACTGGAGAGCATTATGCTAAGCAAAATAAGCCAGTTAAAGAAAGATAAATATCACATGATCCCACTCATTTGTGGAATGTAATGAACAACATTCACTGATGAACAAAAACAGATCCAGAGACAAGGAAGCATTGATCAGACAGTCAAACCTCAGAGGGAAGGTAGGGGAGGGTGGGGGTAAGGGAGAGAGATCAACCAAATAACTTGTATGCATGCATATAAGCCTAACCAATGGACACAGACACCAGGGGGGTAAGGGCATGATTGGGGATTGGGGGGCAATCATCTGATTGTCCAATCAAGAGTATATATAATATATATTATTTGTATACTTTCTTTTTCATAAGTAAAGAGAAGCTCTTGGATATGGACAGTGTGGGCTATTTTGTAAGCCTGATAATAATGGGTGAAAAATGCTGGGTAACATATGTTACAAAGTTCATATTTACAAATTTGCAATATCAAATTTTGGAAATGAATATCAGGATAAAATTGAAAAACTCCAATCCAACACTGCTCTGAGAATAATTTTGAATGAAGATTTTTTCGAATAAATATGATTATTATAAAGACTGCTAAGATCTTCCTATGAATTTTTGTTTAAAGAGTAAACTTGGATGATTCATTTTTTATTCATTTATTATTGAAAGGATAAAAGAGACTTGAAATGCATCTTGTTCTTGAAATTTTTCACAAAGTTAACAAAAAGTTAAACCTGTACTTTTCACAGAACCGGCCTGCCAAGTCCATTGATTAGTAGGTTGATACATTGACCTTCTATCCTACAAAATAAATAATATGAGCAATACTCTATGACTACTGCTGTAACGCAGCTCCAACCTCTTCCCCCCCCCCCCCCAAACTCTTCTTTTATGTGCACTTAGGAAACAACAGTTTTACTTACAATTGTAGGTTCATGTGCAATATGTATGCATACATAATTGTTGATAGATATACTATTTGCTGTATTTGTTGTTATGCGTACATTCAATTTGCAAACATATGTACTAATTGAGCCTTATGCAGAAATAGTTTCAATAATTTTCTAGTTAGTCAAAGATTTAATGAAAAAAAGCTTTTTTTTTTTTTACTGTAAAGTGTAGCAAAGGCATATCATTCTAAAAAGTATAATGTTTCTTTGCTTTCAAAAATGAAATAGGGAAGGAAATATATATGCTTATATTCATATAATTTAACAATTTATTACCAAGTGAACATTTGGTAGAATAGATCAATAGCAGAACTGAAGTCCAAAACTGGACATAAGTTGTTTAATATATATTTCAATACATAATGACCTACCTTCAAATATATGTATTTCCTGGAATTTGTATATACTTCTCCTCCATGGACCTTATGTTTATATCTATACTAATAAAAAAGAAATATGTAAATTGACCATCACTTTGTGATGGCCACAGCCCATCAGGAGTGAGTATGCAAATTAACCTGACAAAGATGGCACCAGCCCCACCCCTTGCACTCCCCAGGCCTCTGGGCAGTGCGCCTCCTCAGGGCCTCCCTGCTGCGCTCCATACTTGTCAACCGTCCTTGTAGCCTCCCTGTGGTGAAGCCCCCGGCCTCAGAAGCAACCCTCTGGTGCCTGAGGTCATAGCTCTAGGTGTCCGGCATCTCCCTCTACCCCACCCCTGCCCTGCTGCTCTTATAAACAAAACCCTAGCATTGGAGCAGCCCAGTGGGTGTGGATGCACATGGGAGCTTGCTTGGTGCACAGTTAACACACCCCGGGAGCCCTGGGCCAACCAAGGGGTGATGGTGGTGGCCATGGCAGCAGCGTCAGGTGGCTCAGCTTTGTTTTGAATAAATGAAAGAGGCCACCTACACAGTTAACCCAAATTAACGGAGCGAGCCCGCCACGTGCCGGCAGCCAGGGGAAGGAAGGCCTATTCTTGCACGAATCTTCGTGCATCGGGCTTCTAGTATAAGTATATAAGTCTTAGTTGACTTTCCTTTTGGAAGAAGAAATATCTGAGCAACATTGATGGGTAGCAGGATTGCATTGTGATTTACTTTGGCCAATTACATGTAGACGTAGTGAGTACCATTTCCTAATAGAAGTTCAGTCAGTTTTAGATCCTTTGGGTATCTCCTTTTTCTCTGCCAGAAAACTGTGTTCCAGATAGTGCCAATCTTCAGTCTGCATCCTAGAGTAAAGCTGACATGGAGCCAACTGACTCACCATTAACAGATAATTAATAGAAAAATGAAGCATCAGCCCTGCCTGGTGTGGTTCAGTTTGTTGAGCAGAGTCCTGTGCACCAGTCAGGGCATGCCCAGTTGCAGGCTCATCCCCAGTAGGGGTTGTGCAGGGGACACCAGATCGATGTTTCTCTCTCATCAATGTTTCTCTCTCCCTCTCCCTCTTCCTCTCTCTAAAAAAAAAAAAAAATCAATAAAAACATATTTAAAAAGAAAGAAAAATTAAGCACCATTATTTAAGCCAATGGTTTTTTATCATCACTGTCTCTACTGCACCATCACTTGGCATAAACTTATATGACATGAAATTTGAAAATGTTAGAATAGTTTTATTATAACTTTAGGTATAGTTTAAGTAGACAAGAAGAAGGACTGAATGGGATAATGCATTTCTATACTACCATGGAATTCACACTCAAACTTCTCTTGGATTTAACTGTGCAATTTATAAATTCTTAAGATGGGTGCATTTGCACCATTATAAATCCTGCATGCTTTTCAAAGAATGAAACTCAAATGATCACCATTTCAGAGCGTAAGATGCCCTTGCCATATGGTAAGTGCAAATGTTTCCAAAGTGGCACATGTTCTGTCAGGAGTCTCACGGACGCTTTGATTAGATTGCTCTATTTTCTGAACATGTCTGCCAAAAGAAAGCTCAATAAAGAGTGAAGAGCGGCTGCCAGGCTGCAACAGAGGAAGGCAAGGAACGTGCCTGCTGACAAGTTACCTGTCATCCTCAGATCTACCACGCAGTTTATGATGGATGCCTCTGTGTACGCGATGTCTTACAATAACTTCTGTGCGCCAGGAAGAACCTCATGTCCTTGGAAAGCCAAGAGAAAATTGGACTCCAGATGAAGAACAGTGAACACTCCGGGTTTCTGCTACAGTGTCTCTTCTTAGGAGATATTCAAACAAAACACAGGAAAGAGCGATGCATGTTCTTTCTTTCACAGTTTCTCTTCAGGCTTCCAAGATTCCTCAAACGGATTACAGGATTTTAATATGATGTATTCTAAGAAGATATATGATTTTATGTTTTGCTAAGTGTAATGAAAATGGGAAGTTGAATTTGGAAAAAAAAATCCTTTCTCAAGCTATACTTGGTCAGTATTATTTGACTTTCTCAGATTATAAAGATATATTTTTAAAAACTACAGAAAGAAGTATACTATGACAAGCCATAAATAAAATGATTATTAGTTTCATGTCACTTTATTCATATTTATTATTTCAGTTTTTTTCATATCAAAAAAGAAAGAGAAAGTAGGCACCCTTGAGATTTTAAGCACACCGCACACACTCTCTCTTAATAAATATGCTGCAAGTAGTTCATTTTGAACTTAAAGTATGGCTTCCTGTTTCTACACAGCAGAAGCTGGAGAACAGATTAAAGGCGTTTTTATGAAAAATCAATCTAATTTCTTATTTAATATACTAGAGGCCCAGTGCTTGAAATTCGTGCACTGTTAGGGTCCCTAGCGGCTGCTGGCTGCCAGCTGGGTACTCCCTCCCTGCCCTGGCTGCCTGCAGCGGCCGTAGCCGAGCCCTCCTTCCCTTCCCCTGGCCGGCCCCACCCTTCTGGTCAAACTCCCAGACAACTCCCATTTGAGGGGACAGTTTGCATACTATGCTTTTATTACATAAGATAAATATAATAAGAAATTCAAATTCTATCATAATATCAACTAAGACTTTGTTCAATGCCACAGAAGCTGGTTGGCTCAGGAACATCACAGGAGTAGCTTTATAATCTTTGCAACTTCTCAGAATTAAACTAAAAAGAACATTTTTAAGCTATATGATGTTCATTTAAGAGTATGGCTTACATATATAAAAAATAATTCCAGAAATATCCTGATACTTTTGTAAGGTAACTATAAAATAACGAGAGATACTCCCTCTGACTCTAATTCAATTATATTATAAAAAACTCATTGTGTACTTCAAAAATAAATTAACTCAAGATGTTACTCAAAGCCCCATCTGCTATATTGCTTTAAATGCATTCCATGGAACCTGGATGACTTTAAGTGATTTTCCATCAAAAGCCAAGGGCTGTTTTTTAATGTTCGACTTCATTTCAGATACGACCTCATAAACTCTTTGATGATTTTCTTTTCTTTCCTTCTCTCTTTCTCTTCCTGTATGGAGGAAAAAATATGCTGCAAAACGGTCGTACCTGCTGTCTTTTATGTAAATTACTTTTGATTGTAGTTTAGAACTTTTACAGGAAATGAAGCTTACACCACGTTTTCACAATGCAAGAAGGCACTTGTAGAAGAATAAGTGAAAATGCCCCAAATTGGTATCCTCTATTATTTTCTTGTACTTTCTATTATTCATAGGCATTTGCTATTTATGTAAAAGACATATAGTTCAAAAGAATTAAATGCAGTTTACAATGCTATCTTTTAGATAAAGAAAAGGAGACTTTGGGAAGTTTCTTGCCTGAGATTATGAACTGAAGTCAACCCTATTCTTAGCAGAATTTGGAACCATCTATTACTTTCCAGGGTCACATAAATTCCTATGCTTAAATTATTATGGATAATAAAATAAACTTGCTAAACTTCATATGATGCCTGGATTAACACCACCAATGCGTAGAACAGTCAATTCTTAGTTAAGCTAAAAACCTATAAGCTAACGTGGAAGATAACCTGGTTACTAAAATAGTCTTGGTAAGGATGTAGGGCCTCCCTTCTTTGTGAAGCCTGTGAAATCTTGAAGCATTTTTGCCAAGCACTTTTCAGTTCCTCCTTGCAATACTTAAGAGTCATTGTGATATGTCTCAAAGTCCTTGACTGTTCGCTGTGCAGAGCCTTAAAAGCTTACCCTGAAGGTTAATATTGTAATTGGAAGGTTTTGAAGATTTACAAAAGGGTTTAAAATGTATTGAGAAATAATAGTTTACCCATAAAATTGTATTTCTAAATGACAAAAGATCTTTAGCCTCCTATCAGACATGAGTCAACAAATAATTTAACAATAATATTAATAGAAGGAAAATTATACTTATCAGCACTCAAACTGAAAACCAGACATACTCAAGAGAGACATCAACTTAAAAGAGAGCCAACAGTAGTGATAACATTCTATCCCTAGTGCTAGAAAGAAAAAAAAGAAAAAATAGGGGGTGGTAGGGAAAAAAACATGCTGTACTTCATTTCCAGAATGAGAATGACTGATTATTCATTACTCATAGTAACAACTAGCCACCAGACCTGGTCATAAACCCATCTAAATTAATCAGTGCCAGCCTTCAACATACAACCCTGAAAGCTAGCTAATAAGTGACAAGCACATTATCTTAACAGCAGCCCATTAGCAGCAGCCTCAGTAGCTTCTTTTCCTTTTCTTTTCTCTTTTCGTTTCTCTTTTTTTTCCTTTCTCTTTTCTTTTCTTTTCTTTTCTTTCCTTTTCTTTTCTTTTCTTTTCTTTTCTTTTCTTTTCTTTTCTTTTCTTTTCTTTTCTTTTCTTTTCTTTTCTTTTCTCCTTTCTTTTCTTTCCCTTCCCTTCCCTTCCCCTTCCCTTCTCTTTTCTTTTATTAAATATATTTTTATTGATTTCAGAGAGTAAGGGAGAGGGGAGAAATATAGAAACATCAATGATAAGAGAGAATCATTGATTGGCTGCCTCATGCAGGACCCACACTGGGAACTGATCCTGCAACCCAGGCATATGCCCTGACCAGGAATCAACCGTGACCTCCAGGTTCACAGGTCAACACTCAACCACTAAGCCAGTGGTTCTCAACCTTTCTAATGCCGTGACCCTTTAATACAGTTCCTCATGTTGTGGTGACCCCCAACCATAACATTATTTTTGTTGCTACTTCATAACTGTAATTTTGCTACTGTTATGAATCATAATGTAAATATCTGTGTTTTCCGATGGTCTTAGGTGACCCTGCTAGCGGTTCTCAACCTGTGGGTCGCGACCCACAGGTTGAGAACCGCTGCTGTAGAGCCTAAGACCATCGGAAAACACAGATATTTACTTTATCATTCATAACAGTAGCAAAATTACAGTTATGAAGTAGCAATGAAAATTATTTTTATGGTTGGGGGTCACCACAACATGAGGAACTGTATTAAAGGGTTGCAGCATTAGAAAGGTTGAGAACCACTGCACTAAGCCATACTAGCTGGGCCAGTCACATCCTTCTTTTTCTGTTGTTAACCAACCCCAAATATGCTTCTGAAAGACTACCTACCTGAACTCAACATTTCTAAACACTCTATATGGGATTAGGGTATTGCTTTGTTCAAAGAGACTATCTTAATAAGCCCAGGTCATTCTTACTTTGAAGAAATAATTTGTTTTTGTTCATTTTTCTTTTCTGGATTCTGATTGATGACCTCTTCCTTTAATAGTCTTTACTTGCCATTAAGTAATATGAAGTCTGCCAACTTCCTCTGTTATTTTCTAATTGCAGCTTTCTACAATTAACATACTACTGGCAACAACGTGATTGTCAATGCCAAAAGTAATCACACATTGGCAAGGCTTTGGCAAGGCTTTTCCTTATTCCCAGAATAAGCCAGTGTTAATTTTAGATAATTATTGAAATGTAAATATATGCATTCAAAAACACATTAGTGTATTCTATTTGTAGAATTTGAAAATTCCAGAAAGAAAAGAAAATATTCCTTGCAGCACTGGAAGACATTGCTTCCTTTTGGAAGATGAAGTGTGGTCTTAAGCACTGCGCTACTTCACTTCATGTATGAACAGTGAGCTCTGTTCCAGTCGTAGCTGAAACAGGGTGACAGTGCTCTAAGACTGACAGTTCAGCAGAAATTCTAAGTGGGGATATCATGAGGAGGGTGAAAAGAAAAGGAGTGGCTATAGAAACAGTTTGAGTTTGTGGTCAGACAAGATCTGCATGCTTTGCCTCTTTCCATCTGTGTGACATGTGACAACTAACAACTTTTCTGGGCCCCAAGTTCCTCAATTTCTAAACAAAAAATACTCAAACTTACTTTATATGTTTGAGCAGATTCAAGGTAATGTTTCAAAGTATATATTCATAGGACACCCTCAGTTAATCAAATGTAGCCTTGATTTTGATTAAATATAAAATAAAATTCAGGTAAAAATCAGTGACATTGTTTGTTCTTATATTAGAAAAATATAAAACCATATGCCGGAGGCATGGTCTCTGAGTCCTAGTGTTATACCTCTTTCATTTTTGTGCTTCAAGATCTAGCCCTGTGCCTGACATGCACGGGTGCTCAATAAATGTTTGGTGAATAAATATATGACTCTTGATTTTATTACTCAAGCCCAATAATGAGAAATGGCAGAATTAGGAACGTAGTTGTTTTTAAGACAGATAACCTTCCATGTCATAGTCCAAATGCTTTACACCCACAAATCATGCAGGTGAAGCTCCAGATAAGATTCAGGGATTATATGCTATTTTATCCAAGGTTCCCCAGAAAGTGGACCTTGAGATTAAAAATCACCAATAATGCTAAATTAGTAAAGAACAATATCAGTACCAAAAAGAGAAGGGACAGGCTAGACTGGAAAGTGAATACAAGGTGATACCCTATTGCTTCCTGTTGAGACTTGAAGTGACACAGACAATTGCCTGATACTTCCATCTGCTTAGCTACAAAACATGGCAGGGCTAACTACATGGAAAAATCATGACCTGAAATAATCCTACAGAGTGAGGAAAATATATTGCTCATTTGCTGATTTTTTTCTTAATCCCAATGCGACATTAGTCAAAGTGTTTTATGAAGAAGTTAATACTCGACTGTTCTGGGATTACATCAACTGGCCCACTTGGCAGTTGCCAGAAAGCCAAGCCCCATGTTCTACTGTCCTACTCCATCCTTTCAACTGAGCCCAGAAGTGCCTAGAGGACTTAGATGCCCGTGAGGGTGCCACTGAAGCTGGAGTGGGAGCAGGACGCTGAGTTATGAAGGCAGGCAAACATGAAAGGATCTGAGAAACTCGGTGAAAGGTGGCCACTATATTTGCCAAGCAAAGATTTCTATCAGAGAAATGACAATTTCACATTCCAACATTTAACAGCCAATTTGCCTGAAATATATAATTTTAACTAAAAAATTGGTTTCTGCCCTAGCTGGTTTGGCTCAGTGGGTAGAGTGTGGGACTGCAGGCCAAAGGGTCCCAGGTTCGATTCCGGTCAAGGGCACATGCCTGGGTTGCGGGCTCGGTCCTCAGTAGGGGGCGTGCAGAAGGCAGCCAATCGATGATTCTCTCTCATCACTGATGTTTCTATCTCTCTCTACCTCTCCTTTCCTCTCTGAAATTAATACAAATATATATTTATTAATATATATTTTTTAAAAATTGTTTTCATAGAACAGGAGGATGAGCAATAATGTCCCTGCTGCTAGTCAGCATATTTCTTCATTGCCCAACCTCCTACCTTCAAAAGAAGAAAACAAGAAAATATTTGAATGAGTGAGTCCCCAGCATACAATTTTGTCTTTTGATATATAATAATTCCCTCAGTATAGTGATGGCATTAGAAGTGTTGCATGTGTGAGGTAGATTTATATTTTACCTGTCTCTATGCATTATTTCTTATAAACATTTCTCTATTTAAAAGTTCTTGAAATAACTTATGAGTTGTCATTTTTTTCTGTTCTTAATTACAGAATAATTATGTAGATTTATGCTTCTAATATTGCCTAGTAACATTTTTTGTTAGTTGATCATTTGTTAGTTTAAAAAATGTACTTTTTATAGAATACTAGAGGCCCAGTGCATGAATTTGTGCACAGGTGGGGTCCGGCCAGCCCACCCCGATGGGGGCCCATCAGGCCAGGCTGGTGAGGGGGAGGGCCTTGGGAGGTTGGCTGGCTGGCCCTGCCCCCATTGAGATGTTGGGGGCTGATTGGAGGTGGGGCTGGAGGGAGAGGCCACGAGTGGTTGGCCATCCAGCCCTGCCCCCAATTGGGATGTTGGGAGCCGATAGGGGGCCGGGCTGGCTAGGGGGAGGGGCTGCAGGCAGTTGGAGGTCGATCGGGGGTGGGGCAGGCCAGGGCGATGGGGGGCCGATTGGGGCCTGGATCAGGCTGGTTGGCTGCTGCATTACATGTCATAGCCACCAGTCCTTCCTGTCGTTCTGGTCATTCTGCCATTCCAGTTGCTGGGCTTTTATAGATGAAGTGGTTTAAAATAGAGTTGAAAATCTTTGTTAAAGAAATAAGTATGCTATTATATTAAAGAAATAAGTAAGTTCATTATTTAAAAAAAAGGATTGAAAACATTTACATAGAGGTTAGTTTTAGTCACAGAGATAATATATAAGTCAGGGTTCTCCAGGTATGTAGATTGATTGATTATGAGAAATGAGCTCATGTGATTACAAAAGCTGACAAGTCTGGCCATCTGCTGTCTGCAAACTACAGACCCAAGATAGTCTGTGACTATAGTCAGTTTGAGTCCAAAGGCCTGAGAACTACAAAAGGCAGTGCTATAAATACCAGTCTGAGGGCAGAAGATGACGTGAGACTTGATGTCTGAGTTCATACAATGAGGCAGGAAAAACAAGGTGGATGCCACCTTCCTCTGCTTTATGTTCTATTCGGTCCCTCCAAGGATAGGATGATGCCGGCCCACATTGTGAAGACCAATCTACTTGACTGAGTCCACTGAGTCAAATGCTAACCTCACTGAGAAACACCCTCACAGACACGCCCAGAAGTAATGTTTAATCTGGGCACCCCATACCCAGTGACATTGACACATAAATAAACCATCACACATATTACAGAAACTCAGCACTTCAGTTGCATATTTTCAACACACATATAATAGCATTAATGCAAACTATTAATAGTTAAATAATTTTGACAAACATTTAATATAAAATACTGAGTTACTTGGATTTTAATCGTGAATGAGTAAAATCATTTTATCTTAAATAATGAGTTTTGAGATTCCTTGTTGGGAGAGGGTGGAATAGCTAGGAATATAATACATGATTTTGGTTTGTTTGTTTGTTTGTTTGTTTTCCTAGTGGTGGAGACTGAGAGGTTCTTGTGTATATCAAGTGAACTCTAGGAAATAATTTACCTTGTGATCCCTTAGCTGCCCAAGTGATAAAAAGAAGATATTGCTTGCTCTCAACCTACATCACAAATATATAACCTGGATATCTATCCATAAAGTAAACCTACGTCAAACTCACCTTTTTAATAATGTTTTAAAAATTCCCATGAGCCCTGATACTTTGAATTTTAAATTAGAAATAAATTCATAGGCAACCTTGATTTTCTTTTGCGGCACATAATCAGTCAAAACGTGCATTCTACATATAGTGAGTCAAAATTAAAAGTCGGTTTTCTGCGGGTCTCTTTGCTTGAAGGTATTTAAATTGAAAATGCAGCCTGGCTGGTGTGGTTCAGTGGTTGAACATCGGCCTATGAACCAGGAGGTCACGGTTCAATTCCTGGTCAGGGACACATGCTCCGACTGCGGGCTCGGTCCTCAGTGGAGTGTACAGGAGGCAGCAGATTGATGCCTGCCTCTCACATCACTGATGTTTCTAACTCTCTCTCCCTCACCCTTCCTCTCTGAAATCAATAAAAATATATTTTACAAAAAAGAAAAATGTACAGATTGGCATCTTCCAAATAAACACAGATCAAGGCTCCATTGACCAATACCAAACGAAAAGTCGCTTTTTATCTTGCAAGACAAAATAAATCAGAATCCTATGATGCTGGGTTTGTTTTTTGTTGTTTTTTTCCCAGATGTGTTTTCTAGGATCTCTGATTAAGTGGGGAATTGGGGACTCCTCTGCTGTACCAGTCATGCTACAGTGAACAAACATGTGATGAGAACGAAAACAAAGGCGTTTCTATATATTTTTTTCTACTTAACTTAGATTATTAAATTAGCTAGTTTTTCAATATATATTTTTATTTTACTAATAAGCCTAGTTCAACTTCTGATTTTTTAAAAATATCATAATCGAGTGTAATTATGTGCTAAAAATGTTCAGGAATATGATATGTTTTATGTAAAGGTGCCATTAGAGAGATGTGATTAAAAGTAACAAGCAACTTGTCAAAATGTACAAAATTTAAACTATACACCTGGGTAAATTTGGTAACTGCAAATGAATAGAATTCTTACTAGATTCATTTTCAACCTCTTATCTCTGGTCTCTCCATTATGAACTAAATGCCTTGGTCTAAATTAATTTTATTGAATGCAGTTTGAATATGTGTCTTTCTAACTCAGAACTGTCTAATCTTTCTTCCCTATATTTCTCATTAAGTATCAGACATTAGAAGTTTTTGGCAATGCCATGCATGGCATAAAGGTTGAGTTATTTACTTTGCACTTTTGAGGTCTGCTTTTTTTACATTTCATAAATTTCATGTTACCTAAAAGTAGTTTACTTCCTATAAATCAACTTTATAGTTTTTCTTTTTAGAGTTTCCAGCCTTATATCTAAGATGTAGAAATGTAGGACCTGGTAAAGTGACCAAGTAAAATGTAAAAGGTAAAATGATTCTAATATAATCATAAAAATGAACACCTATCAAAGGTTTTACTCAACTTAGTTATTAATGATAGAATAAATAAGATGGTAAAACAAATTCAAATAGCTTTTGAAGCACTGTGTCTTTCCTTTGAGGAAGAAATTTTGTGTTAAGATAGGTAATATTTACCACCATCCTGATTATAATGGGCAAAGCACAGATTAATGGAAATAATCTGTACACGTTCACATATGTTAAGGATTAGATATGTGGAATGATTTTTAAACCAATTTTTGTTTATATGTGCCTTACTTATTTTTACATTATACTCTCTGGATATATGTAATGACTCTGAAGAGAGAGAATACTCTCATTCAAAAATACTATCACTCAATCTAACATATAATTATCACCTACTAGAGGCCCGGTGAATGAAATCCACGCACAGGTAGGGTTCCTAGGCCTGTTCCTTCCATGCCGCTCCCTGGTGGTCAGTGCACGTCTTAGCGAGCAATCAACCTGGTCTCCCAGTCAAACTCCCAAGGGGACATTTGCATATTAGCCTTGTATATAGATAGATGATGTGTCAGGCACTTTACTATGTAATCAACAAAGAACAATAGGCGAGAGTGAACAGTGTCTGTTTTTAAGGAATTTAAACTTATCTTTACATGTTGCTATCAAAACAAATATATCATCAAATTAAAGATCATTTTAACAGAATATCTATCTGTCTAAAAATCAGTCCATCTATTTATCTGTCATCTATAGCTATAGCTATAAATTCAGAAAAATGAGGCCAGATTCCAAGCACTTAGTATAACTTAAAATTAGATTCTAGTCTTTATAAACAAACAAGCCAAGATAAAAATATCGCAGCCACAGAAATGTGTTGTTTCTATGGTGATAAAAATTAAAAAAAAAAACACACGCCTCCAGGCATTGAGAGATCTTAACAAAAATATGTTTATTTGGGAAATAGCAAAAAAAAGTTTTGCCATATGGGAAGGGTTACATAAGCAAACTGAGATTGAAATCTGGGTATGTTAACTGTCGTAGTGCAAACATTGAAAGATATCTCATGGTATTTCATTAGTAAATGCATTTTCTTTTTTGATTCAAACAAATTGTTTATTTAATAAATTTGGAAGCTTATTTTATCTTTTTGACCAGGACATTTTTTCCCCCTTCAGACACCACATATAAATATTAGTAAAATCGCAAGGTGTAGAATTATGTGTAATGTATGTTTGCAGCCAAAAGAAAGACACAAGAAAGTTCAAAATTTTCAAATTTTCATATCAAACTAAACCAATGTGGATATACTCACTACTTTGAAAAGATTTTCTCTTGGGGCAGGATCCATATATTCTCTCTTTATAAAAATCTATAATTAGTCTTGAATTTAGAGGCAATTTTCTAACATTCATACAAAAAGTTCTGATTGACACATCATATCTCTTGAATGACTTACAATTTATTCACTTAATCTAATCTAGGGAATATGAGTAAGTTGGTATTCATGGTATAAGAGTTTGATCCACAATTTTATAGTCAACTATGCAGGATCAGTCCCTTGAAAGAATAAGTATTTTGGTAAAGAAACTTATTGGATGTTCTTGAGCTGCAAAATTATGAGTAATATTGTTTTTATTGCAGCATTACTGAAGCTAAGCTATCAATGGATATTTAAACTAACATATATTTTTGGTGCTCATCTATAATCACTCATTGCTGGTAGGTGATACAGTAAAGTAGGACAACAGTAGTAGTAGACTGTGATAATAAAATGCTATGGGCAATTCTGTTGAACACTCGAAACAAAAATCATCCCTTTTTAGCCCTAGCCGGTTTGGCTCAGTGGATAGAGCATCGGCCTGCAGATTCAAGGGTCCCAGGTTAGATTCCAGTCAAGGGCATGTACCTTGGTTGTGGGCACATACCCAGTAGGGAGTGTGCAAGAGGCAGCTGATCAATGTTTCTCTCTCATCTATGTTTCTAACTCTCTATCCCTCTTCCTTCCTCTCTGTATAAAATCAATAAAATATATTTTTTTAAAAATCATCCCTTTTCAGATTAATTGGGAATTTTCAAACTCTTTTCTACCAAAGTTTTACATAATTATAGAAAATGTATCTATGAAAGTCTAAAATTTTGATTCAAATATTTACTTTTTGTTTGTAATCTCGTAATTTTTTGAATCATATAAATATGAAAGCCTCCTATTATATATATACACACTAGAGGCCCAGTGCACAAAATTCGTGCACTCAGAAGGAGGGTCCCTCAGCCCGGCCTGCACCCTCCCACAGTCTGGGAGCCCTCGGCAGATGTCTAACTGATGGCTTAGACCTGCTCCCCACTGCCACGGAGGCACGAGAGTTTCCTGCCACCACTGCTGCACTCACCAGCTGTGAGCCTGGCTTTTAGCTGAGCAGTGCTCCCCCTGTGGGAGTGCACTGACCACCAGGGGGAAGCTCCTGCATTGAGCATCTTCCCTTGGTGGTCAGTCCATGTCATAGCAAGCAGTTCAGTAGCCTTAGCATATCATTAGCATATTACACTTTGATTGGTTGAACTGTCAACTGGACCACCAGACACTTAGCATATTAGGCTTTTATTATATAGGATATATATATATATATATATATATATATATATATATATATATACACACACACACACACACACACACACACACACACACACACTGAGTAGCCAGGTTATTATGACCACCCCATCAGTCCATCAGTACTTCGTTGGGCCACCTTTTGCCTTCAATACTGCGGCGATTCTTCTTGGCATTGACTCCACGAGATGTTGATGTTGAAAGGTGATGCGAGGAATCTGACACCATGCCTGATGAATAGCACTGTCCAGTTCTGTGAGATTTGATGGTTGTGGAACCAGCTGCCTGATGGCTTTTTAACTTCGTCCCACAAATGCTCAATTGGATTGAGATCTGGTGATTGTGGGGTCCGCTTAAGCAAGGTAAAGTCTCCCTCATGTTCTTGAAACCACTCCTGAACAATACAAGCACCATGGCACGGCACATTGTCTTGTTGGAAGAAGCCATCGCCTTTGGGATACGCCATCAACATGATGGGATGAACTTGATCAGCAACGATACTTAGGTATGTTGTGCTATTCAGACATAGTTCCACATGAATTAAAAGGCCCAAATCATGCCAGGAAAACATGCCCCAAACCATAACACTGCCCCCACCAGCTTGAAGGGTTGTACTCATGCATGTGGGGTGCATGCTTTGATGCTGTTTCCGCGAAATTCTCACTCTGCCATCTGCATGATGCAACTGGAAACATGATTCATCGGACCACATGACTTTTTTCCAATGCTCGACTGTCCAATCCTTGTGTTCCTGTGCGAATTGGAGACATTTTATATTGGTAACTACAGACAGCAAAGGTGTTCGAACAGGCCTTCAGCTTCCATATCCCATATGATGCAGTGTACGGCTAATTTGCCTACAAATGTCAGGTGGTCATAATAATCTAGCCACTCAGTGTGTGTGTGTGTGTGTGTGTGTGTGTGTGTGTGTGTGTGTGTGTAATTAATTTCAAAAAGGAAGGGAGAAGAAGACCAAGAGATAGAAACATCAATGATGAGAGAGAATCACTAATCAGCCACATCCTGCAGGCCCCACACTGTGGATCAAGCCCACAACCCAGGTATGTGCCCTGACCTGGAATCGAACAGTGACCTCCTGGTTCATAGGTCAACACACAACCACTGTGCCACTCCTGCAGTTTAAATTTCTATTCCTATCTCTGAAAAATAAATAATAATAAAAATGAATAGCATGCAAAGTGTTCTTTCTGAGAAAGTAACTTGAATATCAGTCAGAATTTAAAATACTGGGCCATGTTTCTCAATACAATCCCATTATAACTTTTAAATCAGAGAAAATATACTATTCATTTAAAAATTCACAAAGGTATATTGGCAAAGAGGCACAAAAAGAGGCTAAAAACCAATCTTTACTGCTAAAACTTTTATTTTATAAAATATATTGATAGTCACTTTAATTAGTACACATTATCTACTTTAAATTTGAAGGACATGTTTATCAGAGTAGTATCTGGTGTTTAAGCAACATTAAGGAATTCCTGAAAATGGTGAGTTATCATATTTCATCCTGGCATTTAAAAATAGCACCTCTGTAACAATGATACTATTACAACAATTTTTAAAAAGTATACATAAAGTGCACAAAAGCCCTTAATTCTTTTTTTAAAGCCCTTAACTCTTAACAGATTTTATGCTCAATTAATTCCCCAAATTTACCAATGAAATTATTCTTTGTGCAATTTGATACAAATATAGGAAACAAAGTAAACCAGGTTGTGTTTACTAGATCAGCGATTCTTAAGGAAATAGTAGATGTGATATCCAACGTAAGATATCTGTTAAAGAAATAACATTAATTATACATTTATTCAAGAAAAAAATAATAATTTCTTTATAAAAGTATATATCTTCAGGTTGGACAAAGATTTCTTTCTCTGCTCTATAAAATGTGACATTCAAACCTGACTGGCATGAATTATCATCATTTGTTTGCATCTTGGCTGGGAAGGAACTTTAAATGCCTAATCATTTTGAAGAACTGTGTGAGCTCTCTGTATATTTGTAAAAGAGCCAGGTCCCTTGGAAATCCCCCAACCCTCTTAATTATTTGGCCTTCTTTATAAAAATAGCATGCTGTGACAATATCAAAGACGTTGAAGACATTCAACTTCTGCAAGAATTTAATGGAAACGGTAGTTATATGAATAAGAAAGTCAAATAATTCTATTAAATAATTACATAGGGGAAATACATTATGTGGAAAATAAATATCTTCATGATAAATACATTTAATAGTCATTGGGAAAATTTTAAAGATTATTATTATTTTTTTAAAAATTAAACTCTTTATGAAAGAGCATTATTACTTAGCAAATAAACATCTAAAATGTTAAAAGAAAGGATAAAATTATCTTAACAGCCTAGCCTATAACCATTCTCTACATCTGCCTTATAAAGAGAAGTCTAATTTATTTGTGTAGGCTATGGTTCTATTCTTTAGTAATCACTTCCTCAAATTCCCTTACAGTAAAGTAGATAATGGTATGAGGTTCAATTATTCAAAAAAGGTAAAAATGATGTGCAAGTCTATGACATTTGCTGACCCACACACTCTGAATTGTTAGCACATGCATAGAAGTGGAACTGTTATGAATTCAAAAGGTCAAAAGCCCAAGCCAAGGTTGTTAGAACAGGAAGCTAAAAAAAAAAAATTGTGAGATTTTAATGAGTTGTTACTTAGTCCTTTGCAGTGCAATGAATATAAATAAAAGCAATGCAAAGCCATCCAAGTTCCCCAACCCCAAATAACTGAGACAGGAAGTAATGCCATCTCTTAGCTGAATCCAACCATTGGACTTCCCCCACCTAAAGAGTAAGGTAAGATTCACAGGCCAGCTGTAATCCAATAACTGGATGATGTGGAGATGTGGTGTAAATCCCTCCCCGCTCATCCCAGGATGAGAGAATAATTAAGTGCCATCCTAGATCTACTGCTCCCTTAGACTGAACTGAGATCTTGGATACAACTGCATCATAGTAGGATTTTTCCTTCTGTCCAATCTTCTTTTTTTCATAACACCTCCAAGGGTTGATCAAGGGAGCGTTCAAAATCACTTTCCTGCACTTTGATATTTTCTCCAGCAAATATCAAAGTTTTTGGGGACTACTTAGTGTTTAAGAATATGATTGTGATAGTGGAAAGAAAACATGCATTTATAAGCATCTGCTATGCTTTTATCTTTCTAAGTAAACAAAATAAGTACTCATAGTATAATTTTTTTAACCTACAGCAAAATCACTGTTATAGCCAAAACCGGTTTGGCTCAGTGGGTAGAGCATCGGCCTGCAGACTCAAGGGTCCTAGGTTCGATTCCGGTCAAGGGCATGTACCTTGGTTGCGGGCACATCCCCAATAGGGGGTGTGCAAGAGGCAGCTGATCGATGTTTCTCTCTCATCGATGTTTCTAACTCTCTATCCCTCTCTCTTCCTCTCTGTAAAAAATCAATAAAATATATTTAAAAAAAAATCACTGTTATACATAAATATTTTATTTATTTTAATATTTTGAAAAGAATTATATTTCATTATAATTACATAAAGATTGTAACTCAAAGGATGTGATGTCATGTTTTAAAAATGAATTATATAATGCAAAGAGGAGAAAATGCAAAAATAATTGATAAATTTATGTGAGACATTAAAAATAAAAGTGATATTAATAAAATTAAGTTTTATGTTGGAAACATTTTAGGTTAAGAAAGGATGTCTTATTCAAGCTATTCCATATAAAAATTCTCATAAATCCTTCCTATCCCTGAAATTCATGTTTGGAGTATTCTGGGCTTTCTTTTAAATGCCAAAATTAAGGCAATCTCTAAAAGTTTTGGAAACATATTTTACAAAGCAAGCTACATATAATTAATGGCATGTACAAAAGAGGTGGGGTGGGAAGTAAATAAACAAAAATGAGAAACTACCTCAACATTGACATAAACTGTGTATGGATTTAGCCAAAACTAAAGATGCATATGAAATAGATCAGTTAAATGTACAATGCTTCTAAACTTTCTAAATAAGCAAAACTTCCTTCTAATATAAAGTCATCCTTTGTCTTACAGACAAACATTGATTTAGGATATTGTTCCAGAGACCTCCTGGTAAATTATTCCTATTAACTCTATGCAATTTCAGAAAAGTGGATTTTATTATTTTCTTTATATTTGAAATAGAAAAAATAATCCTCAATAATACATTTTTATATTAGTGTTATCATAATTAATATATCACTAGATATGTATTTCTTTAAAAAAAAAGTAAAACTTTGTCAAACAGACCCACCTCTGCTACACACAAGCTCTAACACAAGCAATGGAAGTCTTCTGAAAACATTTCAATGCAGTAAAAATCTAAATTGAAATAAAGAGTTAGGAAGAAGTATTTCTTTTTATCATATTTCCAGAAAAAAATTATTAGCCTTAGTGGTCTCTTTTATTTTTCTATTCATCTCAGAAAGATAACTGAGCATTTACTGACTGAAAATAAACTGATGATAAAGCTGACAATCACAGACTTTTTAAGAAGCTGATGAATAGAAAAGCACATTGTTAAGAGAAAAAAATAACCTCTCTTTGCTTACAAAAAGATTATAAAGATGGCACTGAAGCTAATGCAGTCTTCCTTGCAATAAGCAAGTAGAGCAATGACAGTCAAGTAAATGTTTGTATTGTAATTCATTGTACCAATGGCTATTTATTAAGTCACGCCAAGGGATAATTTATTTCACAGTCAAATTTAATTAAAACATCTGTTCACACGCTAAGGTAGGCTATGAATGATTAACTTGATTGTATCGTTCTTGTTTCTGTGTATTTTTCTTTCAAATAAAATCAAATATATTTATTAGGTATAACAGCATCTTAATTTGTTCAATGAATTGATCCATATTATCAACAAATGGAAAGAAGGAAGGACTAAACCTGAACAATAAAACATCAAGAACAAATAACTTGGGATCTAGGAAGACCTCTGCTTTAGGGAAAATCAGGAGAGACCACTCATCACATCAGCATCTCCAACTACAGGACAGAAGTATGCAGTGGGAGATGAGATAAATGAGATAAAACTTCTTTTAACAAAGCCCTACATGCACATCATATTATGCAACTTGAAATCTTTGCTCATAATAAAGTCCATTCATTTTTCAAAATTCGTTTAAAATATATATACACACACACATATCCTTATTTACTTCTCATAAGGAAACCTGTTGGTTTTATTCCAGAGGGAAATGAGTTAGCATATGTAAGATTAAAACATTCTGAAATGTAGTCTGGGAGACATAAAGGTACAAGGGTATTTTTATAGTTAATTAGAAGTTCCCTTGGAACTGGTTTATTTTAGCCTGATTATTCTTACCTATTCTGAAAATAATGTATTTTGACTTGTAGTTACAGCAAATAATAATAACAACATACATAGTCTTAGGAAATAAACTGTAACAATCAAGTAATTTGCTGATTTATGATTTAAATATGTTTATACATGTTATATTTAATATATCTTCTAATGTATCAATGAATCAGGCTCATTAAAGTAAATACATATTTTGGACTATTTCGAAATAATAAAAAATAATTCTGTTATGTAAACGTAGTTAATAAGATTAAATAACAAGAATGAAATAAAGGTTCTTTTAAAAAAGCCCTCCATGTAAATTATATTATGCAATTTGAAATCATTGTGTATAATAAAGTCTAATAAGTTTTCAAAGTTTTGTTTACAATATCTTAATTTATCTAAGCTTAAGTCACTTTTTGGAACACCCCTACATATTATTTGTTCATTTGATTAAGCACTATATTATTAATGAATGTGATCATTACTAGAAACTAAAAAACTCAACTAGTAGAGGTACTTGTTTTACTTCTAAACTATTTGAACAATTTAAATAAGCACTTGGACTGACAAAACAGGTTTAATCCTTTCATAGAGATGTTACTATAAATAAATCATTTTATTACATTTGGTACTATTGGTTCAAATTTGCACAGCTATAGATAAGTTTTAGCATAATAATTTTGACACCATATTTAAAATTTTTTCCACCACAATAGCTAAATATATGTGCTTTTAATTTATTCATCTACAGGACTTTCCCCTATTTTCATTCATAAAAAGAGTTGTCAGCAGTAACCTGGGGAAAAAATAGTACCCAGGTGAATTTATGAAATTGCCATAAATGACTGCCTTCAAAATCAGAATGAGTACCTTAAGCATTTTGAATTAACATTACTATAAAAACAATAATTGGCATGTATTTTTTTTTCTATTCACAGTTTTCCAGCAGAGGCCAAACATAAGACCCTGCCCCTTGAACAATAAAAGGCCTTTGCGAAGTTTGTGATCTGATTAGTCCACCTGCACATTTATTCCACTGGAGCCAGTAGAAGTCATAAGGTAAATGTCCTCAGATTAACTGTCACCTCCTATCCTTTTTTTCTGATCCTGGCAACATGGAACTAGGGAGTGAGGAGGAAAGTGCGAACTGACCCCTCAGCAGGAAAGAAAACAATCTTGGACTCCCAGGGAAATCCACAGTGCTTATGTCTGTACTGAATCACTTTTGTTTTATTCTGTAGTGTTTCAACAGATTATGGCTTTATTTTTCTTTAGTCTCTCTTTCTGAGTGGTTTGATTATTCCTATATTACTTAAATTATCAGGTGATATTCTGAATTAAAAGTTAATGGATATAAAAGCTGAGGCCAGAAAAAAAAAAATGTAGGTTGGACCTAGCTGGTTTAGCTCAGTGGATAGAGCATGGGCCTGTGGACTGAAGGGTCCTGGGTTCAATTCTGGTTGCAGGCTTCATCCCTGGCCTGGGTCTGGGTTCATGCAGGAGGCAACGAATCAATGTTTCTCTCTCTCTCTCTCTCTCTCTCTCTCTCTCTCTCTCTCTCTCTCTCTCTTTCTCTCTCTCTCTCGCTCTCCCCCTCATTCCCTTTCACTTTCTCTAAAAAAAAAAAAAAAATCAATGGAAAAATATTCCTGGGTGAGGATTAACAAAAAGAAAAAAATAGAGTTATTTCAACAATATATTGTGTAAATTTTCATCTATGACAGTGATAGGGAGTCATTCCCAGGACCAGACCTATCTAAGGAAGATTTAAGACTGTTCTAAGAAGCTGGATTGTCATTGCTAAACTCAAGAAACTTCCCAGCCTATAACAGATGGAAATTTTATTTATGTATATGGCTGTAGCCCATATATAAATTATTTCTAGGATTAAGCTTTGTTTTCATTGTGTGATTTTTAAGATATGTGAGCACAAAGGACTTTACTGCAGTAAGCTTTTAATTTATTACATGATGTATTCAGCTACATTGCATTTTTAAATAATAGAATATTTCAATTTAATTACATGGATGTTATGTCTTAACACTAGTATAAAGAAATTTAAGTTATATGGCAAGGTTAGGAAAATACAGAGAGGCAAGCAATTGTTTTGTTGTGATGTTTTCCTTTACTTCGATACCTTGTAGCTATATATTGGGATGATTTAGATGAGGGGTGGTGAGCTCTTGATTCCTCAAATACTCATTCTGTGTAATCTAGTGTATAGTCTTCTGTGTATTTAGCCATGACCATTGAACATTTTATTTTCAAAACAAAGGCCCTATGCACAAATAGTTCAAGAGTAGGCCTTCGCAGCCCCAGCTGCCTCAGCCCTCGCAGCCCCGGCTTCATCCGGAAGGTCATCCAGAAGGATGTCCGGACACTCGTTTCACTGTTCGGCTGTTTAGTTGATTTGCATACTGCAGTTTTATTATTATAAATATGTATTTAAATGTACCAAAGTTACATGGTGACTCTCAGGTTCTTAAGATCCACATGCTAAACTTCTAGTTTAATAAAAAGAATACTCAGGGCTTGTAGGAAAAATACAAAGTTTCTGATAATGTGGTTGCTTACAGGAATTGAATAATAAAAATCAAATCCTTTACAACTTCATTTACCTAGAAAGAATAATGAGAGTGCATTTAAGGTAGGTTTTTCAATAGTTGACAATGTTCAGAGTTTTAATTTTTCCTGCTTATACTTCAGAAGCATAATTAATGTGTCAACATTACCATTTCAAGTGTTCCTTCCTAAACTACATATTGAGCAATCCCTCTCCACAACACCTCTTGAATAAAACACTAGCTCTGACAAATGGTGTATTAATATTTTTCATTAATATCACTTACTTTTACATTCTGAGAATAGAACCTATATAGTAATTGGGCATATAAGTAAACTATCCTCAAATAAGTGCGTTTTCATATTACAGTTATTCTTGTGAATGTTAATGACAGTTTTCAGTGGTAAAAAGATAATATAATTCCTACTCTAGAAATGCTATCATGTACACACACGTGTCTCTATGTGTGTTCTTTGATCTTGCTCCTGTGAAAGATTCCAGTAGCTGAATAGCATACATATACTAGTATAGATAGGAAATTAGGTAAAAACTATAAAATTGCTTATAAATTTTTAATATGTTGAATTCAGGTTTATAGCAAAATATACCATTATGTTTGATAATGCCCATTAAGATATATAATTTTGACACACAAATTGCTGCAGTCCATGTCTTTAAAAAATAAGGAATAGCTGGGATGTAGAACATTTATGTTTTTATTCACCAGATATCTTAGAGAAATTAATTTTCATTTTGAAAAAGTTGTTTCCAACACTTCAAAGCAATAACCTCAAGTTTTCATGGCTCCATACTTGCATCTAAAATAAAAATATTTCTGCAAGTGTGTTAGTTCACAAAGAACAACTGAGGAAGTACAGCACATCACTGAACACAATTCAATGTTTTGAACTAGCTTGAAATGGAAGATGAAAAAGCTTTATTCCTAAAGCAGAATCTCAATTAAGGCTTAAGGTCAATGAGATACAGATATGCATCCTTATTTATATACTAGAGGCCGTGGGCCTAAACCAGAAGTCGGACATCCCTCTCGCAATCTGGGACCACTGGCTCCTGACCGCTCACCTGCCTGCCTGCCTGATTGCCCCTAACCCCTCTGCCTGCCTGCTTGATTACCCCTAACCTCTCTGCCTGTCTGCCTGCCTGATAGCCCCTAACTGCCTTTGCCTGCCTGCCTGATCACCCCTAACTGCTCCTCTGCCAGCCTGATTGCCCCTAACTGCCCTCCCCTGCCAATCTGGTCACCCCTAACTGCTCTCCCCTGCTGGCCTGGTCGCCCCCAACTGCCCTCCTCTGCCAGCCTGGTAGCCCCCAACAGCCCTCCTCTGGCAGCCTGATCTCGCCCCCAACAGTCCTCCCCTGCTGGCCTGGTCACCCCCAACTTCCCTTCCCTGCAGGCCTGATCTTGCCCTTAACTGCCCTTCCCTACTGGCCTGGTCACCCCCAACTGCCCTCCCCTGCAGGCCTGGTCACCCCAACAGCCCTCCTCTGCCAGCCAATTTGGTTCTGATTGGTTAGTTTCTATGCCAATCAGTGTCAAAAGATCCACCTCCTAGACAGCCATTGGCTCCTCGCACTTCACCCAGATTTGGTTCTGATTGGTCAGTTTTTATTCTAGTCAGTGTCTCTGGGCCTATCTCCGGGCCTATCTCTAGGCCTATCTCCATGCCTGACCTGCAACCGCCATGGCAGCTGCGGATCAGGACCTGCTTCTCTCTCTGGGCCTCTCTCTGGGCCTGATCCACAACCACCATGGTAGCTGCGAATCAGGCCCCACCTCTCTCTCTCTCCGGGCCTTGCCAGCAGCTGTGGCAGCTGTGGATCATGCCCTGCCTCTATCTGGGCCTGATCCACAGCTGCTGCGGCAGTGGTGAGATTGTTAGGCCTCAGGCCCGGCCCCAGGCCGGAGGCTAATGACCTCACCATGCTCGCCTAGCCCCACCTACCCCCACTCTGCACCCGCTGACCCACCTGCCCGCCAGCCACCAGCCTTGCTGTGATAGGAGCCTGTGGGCCACGGGGGCGGGACCTAGAGGTGCTCCATGCACTTCCTGGTGACTGGTCGTCTATCTGGTCATTTAGGTTGTGATGGCCCCTGGTCTTTTATAATGTAGATCCTAACGTTAAATTTTTGTTTAAAATCCTTCAAATAAATATATTTTTAAAATACCATTCAAACACATACTATTAAGTATATATGGCGTTAACCTAAGTGGAGACTGAAATAATGGATATCAGAATTCAAGATATTGTTTTAAAATATGGTAATTCAACAGCAGTTAAGCCAGTAATGATGGAATCTGCACCAAATATGAATATGATCTTTATTCTTTAATATATACATGAAAGAGGAATCCAATATACTGTTCCCCACTTCTGTTTCCTGAATATCATCATAGAGATTCTATTCACAAAATGTGGTCCGGGATTACAAAAACTGGGCACTAGCTACAGATCCATAGAGAAGAGAAAGAAACAACAAACACACACATTATTGTCAGCATCAGAATCAACTGCCAATTCATTAGAATTCTTCTGCCTTCTTTTCATTTTTATGACCTTGCCTTCATGAAAAATTAAGTTAACTTCTTTAATATACTTTGGTCTAATTTGTGTGCTGCAGTTTTCTCAGAGCAGGAAATCTTATGTCTTATCTTAAAATCTTATATAACAGTAAATTTTACTAAGGATTTAACTCAGAGGGAGAGAGAACAAACCCCCCACTGAGGTAACAGTGATAACTTAGCCCTGGTATTTTTAACCCATTCAAAGTTATAAAAGGACTAATAAACCAACAAAAAATTATAGAGCTAAAAGAAAGAAGGCAAACTATGGAAGACACATCTTGCACTTGGGCTTCTTTTCACTTGATTTATTCTCCCTGATGGGGATGAGGGTGGAAAAACTGAAGTCCAAGGCTACTAACAAAGAACCTGCAAATACTCTTTGCTTTCCGTTGAGATTGCAAGTAGTTATAGCCTAAAGGCAACAACCTACTGGAAGCAGTCTGACTCTCAAAGTGACTAATGACTAAGTTTAATTTATCTCAATCCCTCAAGTATTAGTGAGGGATTACTGGTGCCTAGCAGTTTTCCAGAAACACGTATTTTATGGATGAATATATTATTACTATAAGTTTGAGATTATTTTACAAGTTTTCACATACAATACTCAGCTTTTCACCACTGAGTATGATGTTAGCTGTGAGCTTTATTATGTTAAGGTACTTTATTTTATTCCTAGTTTGTTGAGAATTTTTATCATAAGTGCCCACTCTTTTCACTTATTTTCAACAAAGTACTAGCAGTCCTAGCCAGAGCAAATAGAAAAGGAAGAAGTAATATGTTCCTTGTTTACAAATAGCATTATCTTATATATAGAAAATCCTAAAGGCTCCAGTAAAGACAAACAAACAAACAAAAAACCTGTTTGAACTAAAACAAATTCAGTAAAGTTGCAGGGTACAAAATCAACACATAAAAATCAGATATGTTTCTATACTTAAATAATAAACTCTCTTTTGAAAATAAAATTGGGAAAACAATCCCATTAAAAAGAGCACCAAAATAATAAAATACTTATGAAAAAACTTATCTAATAAGGTAAAGGACTAATATATTGAAAACTATAAAACACCAATGAGAGAAATAAAAAATAAATACACAAACATATAGAAAAGCATTTTGTATTTTTGGATTGGAAGGTATTATTGTTAAAAATCCTATATAAAAAAAGGCTAATATACAAATCAACCAAATGGCGAAACAACTGGTCACTATGACATGCACTGACTATCAGGGGGCAGACACTCAGTGGACAGAGCATTGGCCTACATCCATTGCAGGCTCCTAGTCCTGGTCAGGGGCATGTGGGAGGCAACCAATCAATGTGTCTCTTTCAGTATCTCTCTCTCCCTTCTATTCTCTCTAAAAATCAATGGAAAAAATATCCTCGAGTGAGGATAAATAATAATAATAAAATAAAAGAGTGAAAAGGCAAGCCATGGGATGGGAGAAAATATTTGCAAACAACCCATATAATAAAAGCCTAATATGCTAAGTGTCTGATAATCTGATCATCCATTCAACCAATCAAATCATAATATGCTAATTATATGATAAGGCCACTCAACTGCTTGCTATAATGTGCATTGACCACGAGGGGGCAGACGCTCAGACTGATAGGTTAGCTTGCCGCTGGGGTCGGGCCCATCGGGACTGAGTAAGATGGGCTGGACATGCCCTGGAGCCCTCCCGTGGTCCCTTCCCAGCTGGACAACCTCCAGCATCCCTCCCTGGCCCCTATTGTGCACTGGTGGGGTCCCTTGGCCTGGCCTACATCCTCTTACAATCCAGGACCCCTCCGGGGATGTCAGAGAGCCAGTTTTGACCCAATCCTGCAGTCCGTGCCAAGGGACCCCACTGGTGCACAAATTCGTGCCTGGGCCTCTAGTATATTTAAAAAGGGGTTAATCTAAAAAATATATAATAAACTCCTACAACTCAAAAGTAAAAATAATAATTCTACTAATAACTCATTAAGAAATGGGCTAAGGATTTGAATAAATGTATTCTAAAGAAGATACATGAATGGACAATAGGAACATTACAAAATGCCTAACATCTCTAAATCATATGGAAAATTCCACTTAAAACCACATTGAGTTAATATCTCATAGCTGTTAGGATTTCAGTTATCCAAAAGACAATAAATAAGTGGAAAATGATGCAGCAGAAATGTAAAACACTACAGAATTTCTACATATGCATACACACATAAATTAAAAGTAGAGCTACAATATGATCTAGCAATATTATTTCTTGGTATTTATCCAAGAGAATTGAAATTAGAATCTTGAGGATATATATGAGCACTCCTGTTATAGATACAAGGTTCATGTTCCTGATGCTTCTAAAAAAAGGCCTATATTCAATATATAAGAGTTTATTATTGATCCAGAAGGCACAGCTCCAGAAGATGGGAGAACTAATTCTCAGGTCCATCTTAAGAGAGTTCAAAATTCAGGCATGTTGTATATCAAGGGAAGGAAGGATGAATGAAGTAAGAGGTCGGGGGCACTGTAGAGAGCCAAGCACTAAAAAGGGTCCAAGGAGAAGCACAGAATTTCTAAATCTCTTTGTTCCGGGTTGACACCCCCTGATCTGAGTTTGATTCTAGAGTCATTGCTTTCTGTATATTTTTCTACCTCTTCTCTGATCAGGGACAAGCTCAAGGCTCTAGTTAACAGCCCATCTATAGCAGAAGCTTGAAGGCCATTAGAGAGAGGAAGCATTTCATTCTGTTCCACTCCCATGTTCTTTGCAGCATTATTCACAATGTACAAGCTGTGGAAACAACCTAAGTGTGCATTGACTGGTGAATGTGTAAAAACTGTATTATGCACATACAAGAAATATTACTCAGCTTTAAAACTTAAGGCAATTCTGTAATATGAAATAACATAGATAAACCTTAAAGATAGGATATTATGCTGAATGAAAAAAGTCAATCACAGAAAGAAACATATTGCATGATTGTTTCACTTATATGAGATATTAAATGGTCAAATTGATAGAAGCAGAGAATAGCATGGTGGTTGTCTGGGGTTCAGATAATAAGATGTTGACTACCAGCTGATGTCGAAGGTATCAATGTCACATTGTGTTAATATAGACATTGTTTATTGGCACAGTGGATAACTCAGATGCTACTCATCCTATGATAGGAAATAACTGTGAATGAGAAAGGATGGAATTCGTGGGAAATAATACTGGGCACTTGCCAGGCATGAGCTCTGTGGCTATTTGCACCTCAGCTGGCAGGTCCATAGTGCCTAGAACTTATATATTGAAGCCCTAATGAAACCAAAATGTGGTATTCGGGTCCAAATTCTTTGTCTCGCAAAACTGAAGAATAGATTCCAGGACAAAAATGGTTAAGGGAAGCAAAGTTTATTGAGGGGTAGATGGACTTCCTGCCACAGGGGGCAGCAGGAAGGGGGCCCAAGTCCCATGCCCACTGAGCCAGTCCTGGAAAAGGTGCATCAGCAGTTCCAAAAGCAGGCCAGTGTCCAGAGCTTCCACTGCATGTTGCAGTCGGGTGTAGTTTAGTATCCAAGCTAATTAAGGTCTATTAGTTTATGTGTGGAGGCCCACATGGCCATATGCCAAGTGGGCACAGGGGAGTGCATTCCCCAGCACAGGAACCCGGTGCGCCAGTGCACTGGGGAGAGAGGAGAGAGGGAGCCAGGGAGAGAGGGAGAGAGCGCTTTTCTGTCGAGGAGTAGGTAAGCCTTGCTAGCTCCTGATTGGTTTTCAAAGAATTCTGCCTTGGTAACATTCTTGGGGGTGGTTTAAATGCCTCACTGCCTTGTGATTAGTTATCTGTAAGCTGCCTGTCTCAGTAACATTCATATATTTTAAAACTCATGTCTCCTGAGCATGCCCTGCTTTCTCTGCCCAGCTGGGTTGCCTTAGCAATTCTGCCCAGTTGGGTTCCCAGGTTCTACTCCCCCCATTTCCCATGGTCTTGAACCTGTCTGCCTAGCTTCCTCTGTCTCCTCACTAACACCCAGTGTGACTGACTATATTTGAGGGCCTTTTAGGAGATATTTAAGGTTAAATGAGGTCATAGGATGATGTCCTTATAAGAAGAGAAAGAAATATCAAAGATCTTTCTCCACATACACAGAAGAGAGGTCATGTATGGACACAGAGACAGTAGCCATCTTTCTCAAGAGAAGAGGTTTCACGAGAAACAAACTTTGACTTCAACTTGATCTTGGACTTCTAGCATTCAAAACTATGAGAAGATAAATGTGTTATCTGTTGTCTAAGCCACCAATCTGTAGCATTTTGTTATGGCTAGTTGTGATGATGTTATGCTATATAATAAAACCCTAATATGCAAATTGACCCACTGGCGGAAAAACTTGCTGCTGTGACATACACTGACCACCAGGGGGCAGATGCTCAATGCAGGAGCTGCCCCCTGGTGGTCAGTGTGCTCCCACAGGGGGAGTGCAGCTCAGCCAGAAGCCAGGCTCGCTGCTGGCAAGCACAGCGGTGGTGGTGGCTGGCGGCGGCCGAGGCTCGTGCCTCCCCAGCAGCACTAAAGACTTTTCGGGGGATGTCTGACTGCTGGCTTAAGCCCGCTCCCCACAGTTAGACATCCCCTGAGGGGTCCCAGACTGTGTGAGGGTGCAGGCCAGGGTGAGGGACCCCAACTCCACTGTGCACAAGTGTTGTGCACTGGGCATCTAGTAATATAATAAGATACCGTACATATTTGTTCTTTCCCCAGTTCCGGGCACAGAACTCCTAAAAAATTCCTGTTAAAGGTGGTAGAAGCAACTTTTATTATTATTTTTTTTTATCATTTCATGACACAGGGTTTCTAAAACTCTCTGAATTTCCTGAGTCTTAGAAGTGATAGTAATGTCTTTTGTTATTCATAACAAGCCACATTTGATTATACCTAAAATTATGCTAATGAGGTGACTTCAAGGTGAGGCCCCTAGATAGCCTCAGATGTAGTATATTTAAGTGTTTAAAACTGTATTGTTACTTAAAACTTCCATGCATTTTTGAATGCTTATTTTGTACTCTCTTGCATAGTGAATAAGCCACTTGACAAACCCTTGAAATTTGCATATGAAGCACATTGATTTAACTTTCCAGAAATGCCCTTCATATTTACTGACTGATTACTATTTTTCTACCCTGATATTCCTTGGTAACTAACCAGTAGACCAGATTTTGTAGGCCATATAAATTGTAGTCCAAAAGTAAAATACGGCAGAATTCCCAGATACATATCTTAAAACAAATTCCAATTTCTAGCTTTCTTCCCTCCTTAGATTTATTGAATCAATTTTTTTTTGGACGGATGGTACAATTTACTACAAATATTACAAGAATGGCCTGTAATATTTTTGTTCACCAAAAAGTGAGAACTACTGATATGTATGCAACAGGAATGATTTGCTTAACAGAAGAAAAGTGTCTTATTCTAGTCAAGTTACCGTAACGGAGAACATTATTTCTCGCAGTTCTGGAAGTTAGACGTACAAGATCAATTTGCATTCTGCTGAAGGCCCTCTTCCTGGGTCATGGCTGGCACCTTCTTGCTGTGTCCCTGGTGGAAGAGGCAAGGCGTCTCTCTGGCGCTCCTTTTATTATGGCACTAATGCAATTCATGAGGCCTCCCAAAGGATTCACTTCCTTTTATCATTAATTTTGGGGATTAGGACTCCAACATATAAATTTTGGGAGAACAAAGACATTCAGATGATAACAAAAATTACTTTAAATATAGTATTAAATTCATAATGCTTGTCCTACTTACTGCTTTTCTGATTTTCTTTTTTAAACTACACAATCACTGGCGTTGACATTGCAATGAATGACAATGTCAGATTTTTTTTTTTAACTTAGGAAATTTCAATTCAATGGGTTAAATCAGGAAAATAGATATATTGCAAATAAATATAGCTTCATTTTACATATAGTATTCATATGCTGAGCTCACTGACACTTTTTCCATATTTCCATGGGCATCCCAGTGCTTTTAATCAAGGTTCATTTGTGCTTGGGAAATGTATACTGCTGAGATAGCAATGCTTTACCCAAAGAAGACTTAATAATTTCAACTAAAGAGCATCATGAGAGTTAAGGTCAGGGGCAAGAAGTACAGAGGCCAAGCAGAGAGCAGAAGCTTAAGCAGTATTTTTCACAGCTCTGTGGTGCAGGGGAAGCAGACATGTGGTCCAATTACATCAAAAAGAAGGGGCCCTGGTAGACAACCTAAATAGACCTTGAAATAAAGAGTACAAGTTTGATTACATATCCTAATTTAAAAAAACACAAACAAATAATAACTAAATCTTGATCCATACCTAAAACAAATAAACAACAACAACAACAAAATCCAGGCAGATTTTAGACTTAAATGCAAAAGCTAAAACAATAAAGCTTCTAGCATGTTATATAGATTACATTTATAAAATTTGTGGGGAGACACAAAGATTTATTTAAAAGATTTATTTAGAAAGGACACAAAAACCTATATAAAGGAACAAGAACAAGATTGATAAATTAGACTTTCTTAAATCCTGAATGTATAAATACCTTCTATAAATATAAAAGACAAATGAACAGACCAGACTTCACAATATAAGAGATCCAAAATGGCCAATTAAAGGTACACAAAGTCATTAGGCATGAGGGAAATACAAATTCAAACTCAAATGGAATATGACTGCACAATCACTAGAATGACAAAAATAGGGGGAAAAATAGCAATATAAGGAGAAATCTGAGTCTCATATACTCTTGGTGGAAGTAAATGTTGGTACAACCATTTTAAAAAATGCATTGGCACTATTTTCTGCACATAGTATACATTTTATCTATATAATCAAAGCCTAAGCAACTGTTATGGCGGAACAACCAGAATAACTGGTTGCTATGATGGGAACTGATCACCAGGGGGCAGATGCTCAATGCAGGAGCTGCTTCCTGGTGGTCAGTGCACTCCCACAGGGGGAGCGCCGCTCAGCCAGAAGCCGGGCTCACCGATGGCGAACATAGTGGCAGTGCTAAGGAGCAGCAAGCTGAGTGGTAAGGAGCCTGCCACTAAGGAGCAGCGAGCCAAGCAGTAAGGATCGATCAGGTGGGCAGTAAGGAGTGAGGGATCCTAGATTGTGAGAGAGATGTCTGACTGCCGACTTAGGACCTATCCTGGGATAGGGCCTAAACTGGCAGTCAGACATCCCCCAAGAGGTCCCAGACTGTGAGAAGGCACAGGCCGGGCTGAGGGACAACCCCCACACACACACACCCAGTGCACAAATTTTGTGCACTGGGCCTCTAGTGTCTTAATAATAAAAAATGCACTTTGAGAAAAGGAAGAGGTAACATTTCCAACTTGTTTTGTTTAAGCGCAATTTATGCTTAAAAACTGGTATTGCCTTGCCAATAATTTAGTTAACACAAGTTCACCACAGGAATTATAATAGTTTCACAAGCCTATGTATACAGGATAGTATCTCTTAATAAGCTAATAAAGAAATGACATACTCTAAATCTATGATAGATTAATTACCCTATTGTTTCAGGCAAGGGGGGGTGAAAGAAATAAACTCCAAATTTAGCTTGAGGTGTACCTTTCTACAAATTGGTTCTTGGGAGAGTCTTTTTTAGCCACTGATAGCAGATATCCAGCTGCCAGCACAAAACAAAAGTCCTTGTTGCTAGAGCACATTGCAAGGGAACAGAGTTGCCAGGGTTGACAGATGAGATGATAACCCTTCACTGGGCCACTGCCTTAGGTAAAGAGGCCCCTTACTAGGTGAGCTCTTGCAATTTCTTTATATATATAATTTCAGAGAGGAAGGGAGAGGGAGAGAGAGATTGAAACATCAATGATGAGAGAAAATAATTTATTGACTGCCTCCTGCATGCCCCTACTGGGGATTGAGCCTGCAAACGAGACACATGCCCTGACTGAGAATTGAGCTGGTTCATAGGTGGATGCTCAACCAATTAGCCATGCCAGCCAGGCAGCAATTTCAAGTCACATGTCTCACCTTTGAGAAATTTGCTTTTATCAATTTGTTGAAAAATTTCTCCTTTCTATTTCCTCTGGTCTCCCTTTCTGCAGTTCCTTTTAGATAAACGTTAAACCTCTAAATTTATGATTCATGTCTCTATTTCTTTCATATTAGTCATCTCTATTTTTTGTTCTACATTTGGGAGATTTCCTTGATTTATTTTTCTCTAGCCCTCCCAACATATATATATTTATATGATTATATATGGTTATATGTATGGTTATATATATACTAGAGGCCCGGTGCACGAAATTCGTGCACGGAGGGGGGTTGTCCCTCAGCCCAGCCTGTACCCTCTCCAATCTGGGACCCCTCAAGGAATGTACGACTGCCCGTTTAGGCCCGATCCCGGTCGGACATCCCTCTCACAATCCAGGACTGCTGGCTCCCAACTGCTTGCCTGCCTGCCTTCCTGATTGCCCCTAACCGCATCTGCCTGCCAGCCTGATCACCCCCTAACCACTCTGCTGCCAGCCTGTTTGCCCCCAACTTCCCTCCTCTGCCGGCCTGGTCACCCCTAACTGCCCTCTCCTGCAGGGTTGATCACCTCCAACTGCCCTCCCTTGCAGGCCGGGTGACTCCCAACTGCCCTCTCCTGCTGGCCATCTTGTGGTGGCCATCTTGTGTCCACATGGGGGCAGGATCTTTGACCACATGGGGGCAGCTATATTGTGTGTTGTAGGGATGATCAATCTGCATAGTACTCTTTTATTAGATAGGATAGAGGCCTGGTACAGGGGTGGGGGCCAGCTGGTTTGCCCTGAAGGGCGTCCCAGATCAGGTGGGGGTTTTCTTGGGGCATGGGGCGGCCTGATTGAGGGGCCTGTGGTGTTTTGCAGGCCGGCCACACCCCCTGGCAACCCAAGCGGAGGCCCTGGTATCTGAAATTTATTTTCCTTCTACAATTGAAACTTTGTAGCCTGGAGCAGAGCCAAGCCTGGGGCTCCCTCTGAGGCTGGTAGCCATTTGTGTTGGGGTTATAATTGAAACTTTGTTGCCTTAAACGGGTGAGCCTGGCCAGGGTGTGCAGAAAGCTTTGCTTCCCCTGTTGCCACCGGCAACCCTGGCCTGCTCTCTCAAGCTCCATTCTGCCGCCATTTGTTTGAATTTGTTTACCTTCTATAATTGAAACTTTGTAGCTTGAGTGGAGGCTTAGGCCTGGCCAGGGCAGGCGGAAAGCTTGGCTTCCTCTGTTACCTAGGAAACCTTGCTCTCTGTGGCTGTAGCCATCTTGGTTTGGGTTAATTTGCATGCTCGCTCTGATTGGATGGTGGGCGTGGCTTGTGGGCGTGGCTTGTGGGTGTGTCGGAGGTATGGTCAATTTGCATATTTGCCTATTATTAGATAGGATGGTTATATACATACTAGAGGCCCATTGCACGAATATTCATGCAATAGGCCTTCCTTCCCCTGGATGCTGGCACCAGTTTTCCTCCAGCACCCGGGACCTGGGCCACAGTGGAGCCAAACCTTCAGCCTTCAGCGGAGCCAAGCCATCAGCCTTCAGGCTTGGCTCTGGCCACAGCGGAGCCTTCAGTCTTCAGTTTTCAGTCTTTAGTCTTCACTCAGACAGAGCCTTCAGTCTTCACTCTGTGCCTGTGTATGCAAATTAACCCACCATTTTGGTGGGTTAATTTGCACACTCACTCCTGATTGGCTGGTGGGTGTCGCGGAGGTACGGTCAATCTGCATCTTTCTCTTTTATTAGTGTAGATGATTATACATTGAAATAATCATATTTTCAATATCTAAGAGCTCATTCATAGTTTAATTTCTTCTTTTATAATAGCTATTCCATTTTTACATAGCCAATGTCTTATTAAATCTCCTTGAAACTACTAATTAGCAGAACTTTAAATCATTTTTATATTTCTTGATTTGTTTCTGCATTATAAACATTATTCTTTATGTTTCATTTGGGTTGTTAATTTTTAAATTTGTGCTTTGATTTCCCCTAAGTATTTGATAATTTTGGTGCCCACTCAGATTTGTGAATGAAAACTTAAAATGTTTAACATAGAGAACTATGTGGATATTTTCAACAGTTGTGTTGAGCAATTCATACAGTGAGTCTCTGCCCAGCTTGGGAGTTTAGACAGAGGTTTCAATGTTTGCAAAAATGGTGTGATTGGCATGCTTTATTTATGATATAGGAACAAGGCAGAAAGCCTGTCTACCTCAACTCAAATATTTTCTTTCCCTATCCCCATGTTTTACAAACATCTCCTATGAATGTTCTGGGCTACGGCCTCTTTACTATCTCTGCTTTGAATTCCAGTCAATCACTTCAACTCTTCACCTTCCCAAAATGCATCAAAATAGCTGGTCTGATAATGTACTTCCACCCCACTATCATGTACTAAAATGATTACAAATAGCCTTCTTTATTGAAATGTGATGGGGATTATGTTCACTCTGTCCTATTAAATCACTTTTCTGAGTATTTATCCTATCAGCATAAAATACAGAGGTTTATTTTGATTGTAATATGACAAAACATGTTCCTCTTTGGGGAAAAATGCTAATTCCTGAGGTGAAATTCATGTACAAACCTGTCTTCAAGAAAATAAAGCATGACTTTCTCTCTGGTTCTGTCTCTCCTAACTAAGCAATGTGACTAAAATTAGAAACATGGGTGCTCCTTGCTTTTAGGAGCCAAACCCTATTCCCTATTCCTATAAGAACTAACAGGATATCAGTATAGGGACAGACAGTAGGAAAGGCAGAAGAAGAAACATCATTCCTATTGCATTAGTTGTTTATCTTTCTGTTTCTTTCTCTAGCCTAGGTACTATTTGAGATCAAAGTCTGAACATTTTGAAACTGAATAACAACACAGTCTGGATGAAAGAAAAACTAGTTTTTCCCCCTGCTCTGCCATTTATGGGTGAACCAACTTGGGTGAATGTTAGAGTCCTCTTGTGAAAAAGCGAAATAATAATATTATCTACTTCAAAAGGGTGATGTGAGGAAGTGCTATTTGTAAAGGGCTTTACCTAGTGCAATAGACAAATAGATGAATAATAAATATAATCTATTCCTTTTACATCAGACACAACACTGTAATAGAATCAGAGCCTTTATTTTATAAATGCCTTTTGACTGGAAAAAAGCACACGCACAGCACCCTACTGTTACATTCTTTGTATCTAATTAGGCAGTGGCTCAAAATCACTAATGAGGGAGGCAAAGAAATGTAATGCCATGTTAAATTGATGGAAATGCCAATATGGCAGTCGTGCTAAACAATTAAACCCTTAAGCAGTAACAGGCTCCATAACTAATTGAAAACTGAAAGATCACACTGACTCCAAGTTCCATACAGCCAACGTTCATAATGCTTTCATTTTTCTCTTCTTTCTGAGATCTTATTTACATGGGAAAAATAATTAACAGAATAAGATCACAAGAATGAAAGAATGCGAGAGTAGACATCAACTTTCTGGAAGATATGTGGATAGTGAAAGGATGATGAACACTGAGGTGGAGTAAATGAATTCATAATCCAGAATAACTGAAGCCAAAAGGAGGAAACTCTTTTGCCAAATAGAAGTGTAGGGAAAATTTGAATATAATATAAATAGTAAGAGCTGGAAGTAAATTAAAGGCTAGAAATAAGGGGATTGGTGGATGCCTATCTCTGCAAAAACTAAGCCAACTCTACCACAAACACCTATTTTACAGCTTCATTTTATAACTGGAAATAAAATTACCTGAGCATATTCTCATAAGATTGAGACATGGATCATGGTAGTCTTAGGTTAATCCTGTTCTTAAGTTCCTCTCACCCATTTACCAACCCTGTAGCATAATCCAGCAAAGACTTTCCAATTATTATATTTGTCTACTTGTAGGTGACGACTATTGAAAAAATAGATATACATATAAAATAGCAAAGAAGTCTAATCATCTAATCATCTACTTAGGAAAACTTAAGCAAGTCTTCCTCATTTTAAAGATACACAGGCAATCAAGGATCATAGTACTCTGGAGGAGAAAACAGATAATTCAGTGTAAGATATAAAAAATGAAATATTTAGTAAAATAATTCAGAGAGTAAAACATAATGATGGATTTAAAATGTGTTATAGTGTCACCACATTCGATCACATTTTACTTACAAAGCAGAGCAAGATATTAGGAAAAAATAGTTCTGAAAATAAAAATATCAAGAATATAAGTGTACATGCTAAAACAAATGAGAGAAAATTTTTTAAAAAGACAAGATAAGAAAAGGATACCTGTATTTAATGCATCTTGGTAATATTTAAAAATCCCCAGTTTCAGAAAATGGCCTAAGGACTTTAAGAAAGAAATCCAGTTCATCTATACAGGGAAATGAATGATAAGAGTATTATTTATCTCATCAGAAATTTCAAAATTGAAAGAAGGTGAAAAAAGTACTTTGAATTCTAAAGGAAATGACTTACAAAGTAAAATCATAGAAAAAGCTTAATTATCAAATAAAGATAAAATTAAATGAAGATGCATAAATATTTTGGAGGAATACTCTGGGTTTAATATAAAGAAAATGATAGTGAAAAGCAAAAGAGATGTATAGGCAGGAGATAGGACAAAGGGACACCAGTTCATGACTGCATCTTGACAGCACACCAAGAAAGTAATGAGTCCAGATTACATGAGGTATCAGTGGACTGCAGAGTGAGTGCTATCATATGGAGAATGAAATCTGTGAGAAATTGCAATAACGACATAAATTATTTTTTATTACACTTATTGGGATGACATTGGTTAATAAAATTATATAGGTTTCAAGTATACAATTCTATGATACATCATCTGTATCTTTCATTGTAAATTTACCACCCAAGTCAAATAATCTTCCATCTCCATATATTTGTCCATCTTTACTCTTTATTACTCCCTTCACTCCTTCCCTCTGGTAACCACCATGCTATTACCCATGTCTATGTGTTTTTGTTTGTTTGTCTTGTTTGTTCATTTATTGCTTCCATTTTTATATTCCACATATGAGTGAAGCCCTATGGTTCCTGACTTTTTTCTGTTTTATTTCTCTTAGCATGATATTCTCAAGATCCATCCATGTTGTCACAAATGGCAGTATTGTATCTTTTCTTATGACTGAGTAGTAAAAGCTGGAAGTAAATGTACCATATCTTCTCTTTTCAATCATCTAGAGAAGACACTCCGGCTATTTCCTTGTCTTGGTGACATAATTTTTTACTACTTCTTGCATTCATTTTCTTTACAATACTGCATTGTGTGCCCTTCCTCCATGGGAAAGCTACCCTGCCCACCATTTTGTAGTTTTGGTCAATGTAATATAGGTAGATGTGACAAAAGCAGAGGCTTAAAAAAAAGTCACATCAAGTTCGCTCTCTTCAAGAACTGTAAGTCAATTATAAAACCTGTTATGTATGTATACTTGGTGTTTCAGAAGGAGAACAAAAAGAAGAGAGAGGAGAAGAAATCAAAAGAAATATTTATAGTAATAATGACCAAAAGTCCCCAAATTAATAATATTCACCCTATTGTAGACCAAGAAAGTTTGAAGGAAGTCCAAGAGAATTATTAAAACAAACACATAAACAAAACACCATGGCATATCATAATCAAACTGCAGAAAACCAAAAAGACAGAAAATCCTATATAATAAAAGGATAATATGCAAATTGACCAAACAGTGGAACAAGCGTTCGCTATGATGCGCATTGACCACCAGGACACAGGTGCTCAATGCAGGGCAGCCCCCTGGTGGTCAGTGCACTCCCACAGGGGGAGCGCCGCTCAGCCACAAGCCAGGCTCACTGCTCCTTAACGCTGCCTCAGAGGTGGGAGAGGCTCCCACCATCACCGCTAAGCTCGCCATGGCTTGTGGGCTCATGGCTGGGAGTACAGTGGCAGTGGTGGGAGCCTCTCCCACTCCTGTGGCAGTGCTAAGGACCCCTCGGGGGCTGTTTGACTGCCAGCTTAGGTTCGCTCTCCAGGGGGTGTGGGCCTAAGACAGCAGGCGGACATCCCCCGAGGGCTCCTGGACTGTGAGAGGGCTTAGGCCGGGCTAAGGGATGCACCACCCCCCAAGTGCATGAATGTCATGCACTGGGCCTCTAGTATTGAGTAATAAAAAAGAAAATGCCTTATTTAAAGGCCCTAGGACAAGAATTCCAGTGGAAATGACACAAATAAGATTGTGAAGTCAAATATTTAGTATTGAAAGACTTCTAAAATTCTATATCCAGCAAAATTATCCTTATAAAAAAGGAGAAATAATGACTTTCTAAAGAACCAAAAAGAGAATTTAATCCTTACAGACCTGTCCTGCATGAAATGATAAACTTCTTCATGAGAAGGAAAATGATATAGATGAGAAATACAAATCTGTATAAAGGGAGAGCATCTGAGAAGGAATAAATAAAGTTAAGATAAAATCTTTTTTAAAGTAATAAAAAATATCTTCTGTTTAAAATAATAATAGTACCAATATATAGACTAATTATATATTATGGATAAATTAAAAGAATGGCAACAATGGGAGGGAGGAATTGGAACTGTTCTAATGTAAGGTACTTGTATTAAACAGAAAGCAGTATGGTGTTATTTGAAGGTGGGTTTTGATTAATTAAAAAATATATTATTGGGAACACTGACCAAACACTAAAACATTTAAGAGAAGTATAATTAATATGCTAAGAAAGTGGATACAATGAAATAAAATTATTTCATGAAAAAGTAAAAGCAATTTTGTTTAGTTTATTGCTCTACCCCTATAATCTATAAATCCTGGCTCATAGAATTGAATAGCATATATGTGTAACATGAATAAATTATATGAGTGACAAAATGATATAAAGTTTGGTGAGCTCTGGAAGTAACAATATATTGTCAGATTTTTAGAAAGATTAAAATGACTAAATTTATTAAAATAAATATCAGTGTTGACTGTTTCAAAAGAATTTGTTTTTCTTTATAAAGAAATTAATGTAAGTACCCTCCCACACACATATACAAAAAAACCCATCCAGAGTTATTTGCTTAAATCAAGAAAAACAAAAATTGTTTTCTAGCCATACTTATTTAAACAGATCAATATTTGTAGAGAAAACAACTGTGTCTCTATTTTCAAACATTTATCAAAGTTTTAAAAATCAATATTATAGTTTTTACTAATGAAACTATAGTCCTTGTAATTGTAGGCCAATATTTCATACTTGTATACATCTTAAATTTTGTCAAAGCACTTAATTATCAACAGGAAACTGTTTTCCTATGACAGCATCATTTAAAGGTATTCTTCACTTACATGTCTAACGTTATTCTTACAAGATCAAATGAATTTTCACAGCCATGGTGACATAATTAAATTGTTTTTGTTAAACTCACTTTACAAAATATAAATCTCTAAAATAGTTCTGTAAATAATTTCAAAGTAATAGAAGACTGGTCCATTATAAATATTTTCCATGTTAAATAGCTTATCATCTATTTAATATTTAGTAAAATATTTATTAGTCTTCAAAACAGTAGTTGTGCTTTTGTGTTCAAAAGTTATAATTAAACTTTCTTTTGTCATTTTTCTTTAAATCTTTTTTTTCTCTCTCCCATTATCTGAAAAACACATTACATATCCATTTTTCAAGACAGAAACAAGTCTTATTTTTCTCCTTAAACTCTAGCCATATTGTTCCCATTGGTAAAATACATAATACATTGTGCTGTTGAATTCCATGAAAATCCAACAGCCACAGTGTGTAGAGACTCCTGTGATGTGTCCTCTGCTCTCTCCCTAGACTTATGTGTTACCTATTACTAATCCATGCCCTGTTTTTAAACATTTGTGGGGTATTTGTCCTCTCCAGTGTTTGATCTGTCCAACCATCCCATTAGGAATAAGGCCTTTTTTCTTCCCAAAAAAGTTGTCTCTGCCTACTCCAAGTCTTTGGTTGTACTGCAGCTTCAAAACAACCTGCCCTGCTTCCTAACATTTGGGATAGGCCAACTAACCAAACTGTTAACCTTCTTCTTTGTCTGTTGGTTAACGGGCATGAGGATCCCAATATGGCCAAGTGGCAGTCTCAAATACCTGTTTAAAGATAATTTTATTTTTTCTTTAACATTTTTGTGTCCTTTATAGTAATCCTTCTTCCACTGGGAAATAACATCTGTGAAAGAGCAGCCAAATTGCAAATAGGAAGAAAACCCTAGCTATTGCTAGGGTTGTTAGTAAGAAAATTCATTCTAATTTTTCCCCCCTGGCTCTCACATGCCTGAATGTAGGCTGTGGGAGAAATATGCTGGTCACTGATTCAAAGTATATGTTGCAACTTGGAATATATTATCTTAACACTACAAGGCATTGTCTAATGCCATCCACAGCTTCTTCAGACCGGTGATAGTTAAAACCAAGTAGTTAAGATCAGAGGTTAATAACAGAAAATTCCATTATTCTTCCTTTGCTATAAAGTAGACTCCCTAGAAAGCGGCAAGGCTGTCCAGAATACTATTGCACTGAATAAAGTTTCCTGTATGTCTATAGGTGATGTGTTCCACAAATTTACTAAATAATTTTAGAAAGATGAACATTACAAAAATCAACAATAAAATGTTCTTACAGGGAAATGCTGGTAACATAGACTATATATTGGCAGGCTTACTTAGTTGCAAAATGTGACCCATAGGAGGTGGTATACACACTGAGCAAATTACAAAATTTGCCAATTTATATTGAAAGAAACTAGTCAGATAAGATTGTTGGTTCTTCTCTTATTATCTGAATTTAGTCAGAGATAAAGAACTATAATGATCATGACATAATTAATTCATGGATAATGTAGTAATTAGGTTTTTTTATAATTCAAGAGCCGAGAAGTTAATATTAGTTTGATGAGCAGGCAAAAAGATACACTAACAAGTCCTCATGAAGCATAATACAGATGGGTGAATCGAAGCTTTTACAGGGGACACTGAGATCCAAGTATGTCCCTGACAGTTTCTGGACAGGTCTATAAAGACTCTTGCCACAACCGAGCTTCTAGAGGCATTGTTGTTAATATAAGATCAGCCGTCAAGATGTAGAGATTAAGGATGAGCCCAGAAAAATGAAATTCATCTGAAGCCCAACAGGCAATTCTGTGTCCATTACCATATCTGACTTCAAAGACCTACAGAGAAATAGTGGCCACTTCATTTCCATAATTTAAAATTATATGCAAGGGCCCAGCCAACATGGCTCAGTGATTGAGTACTGACCTATGAACCAGGAAGTCACAGTTAATTCTCAGTTGGGGTATATGCCCGGGTTGTGGGCTCGATCCCCAGTGTGGGCCATGAGGGAGGCAGCCAACTAATGATTCTCTCTCATCATTGATGTTTCTATCTCTCTCTTCCTCTCTGAAATCAATCCTACCTAATAATAGAGTAATATGCAAATTGACCGTACCTTCGCTACACCCACAAGCCATGCCCACCAGCCACGCCCACCAGGAAACCATCGCAGGGACATTGGGGTGCGGCGGAGCCCAAGGCCGGGAAAGCCTCACGCACCAGCGGGGAGCCTGCACGGATCGCAGGCAACGACCAGGGGGTCGGCTCCTAAGATCCGTAGCAGGGACGCTGGGTGCAGCTGAGCCCAAGGCTGCCACCCGGGGCCAAGCCCCGACCCTGAAAGAAGGCAGAAGGTGGTGGCCACAGCCAAGGCCTGGGTCCCTGGTGCCGGCAGAAAACTAGTGCAGGCAGCCAGGTGAGTGAAGGTCTATTGCACCAATCTTCGTGCAAACGGGCTGCTAGTTAAAATAATAAAAAATATAAATAAAATAAAATAATAGCAAGGTCCTCTTTTGGCCTAATCTATATACAGTGAAAGAGACACTGGGAAATATAGTTCCAAGCTTAAGCTAATTAGCAATGAATGGGTTGCTGGACTTAGTAAATAAAAGTATCAACCACCTAGTTAAAGTTGAATATTTTATAAATGATTATTTTAATTTAGCTACATCCAATATTTATGGGACTAGTATACTCTATTCTACTTCATTCCAGTCTATTTAATATTTTTAGTGTAAGCATGCTTCTTGCAATATTTGAAACAAACTTATACTAAAAGTAATGTTCATTATTTGAAATTGAAATTTAACTGGGTTTTCTATACTTTACATCAATGCTAACATCATCACTATTTAGAACAAATTACCTGGAGAAAATGTATCTACTGGGATAGACAGATTGAAGAAAGACTAGACAGGGTCTTAAAGCCATATTGAAGTCAATATTCAAGATTCTTTCATGTATATGTTCTCATTTGACTTTTATAGCAACCTCCTAAATTTTAAGAAAATAATTAGAAGGTATTTAGACTGGGCTAGAGAAATCTTTTAATATTTGGATATAATAAGCCCTGTATCTCTCATAGAAACATAATTTGAAAATTGGTGCTAGTGTTTGCAATGAAGAATTATAATAAAAATTTGTGCAAAATAAGTACATAACATCTACTTTAAGTTATTTTATATGGACAAATTATGAAATAACATACACAACAGCATTTTTATACTTTTTGTATTTATGGCATCTTACTAAAAATACAGGCTAAATGCAATTAAATTTATGCTTCAAAAGAATACATTTTGTAATCTCTCTGTAGTTCTACATTCAAACATCTAATTGTTCTAGAAAATCAGATTTGCATCTTAGAACCACTAGAGGCAGTTTCTTCATGTACATGGCTGGTGCCATACATTTTAGCCATAGCAGAAGTAACTTTTCTTCAACCCTCTTACCTCTGAAGGCATTCCACTGACATCCTTTTGTTCTGTTGAAACAGGATTGACAATGCATGCATTATTTGAAACTAATAGCTCAAACCTGCCATCATAGAAGAAGAAATAGTCGATGCCCTTTGAATATTTTGCCCTAGATGTCCATCACCATAGATAATTAATTGAGTTGCACTGTTACTATATTCAGTTCTTGGACTTTCTGCAGAAACTGACAGACAAAGGTTCTAATCAATGCCAATCAAAATGGTGATTTTTGTGGTATGAACATTTTGAGGACTAAAACGTATTTAAATACAAATTTATACTCTATCAGATTAAAAAATATCTAGCAGAAGGCTCATTGAATTGAATATACAATTGACCCAGACGTGGGCCTTATGCCAAAGAGAAAATTTTTCAAATTTATTAGCGCTTGAGACAAATTCACCCCTTTTTATTTTCAATATTTTTTTTACCATGCCATATAAATAGTTATTTTGAAGGAATTTGCTTTGCAAACTTATCTCCTGTTATGTAAATAATATTGAATTGCTTATTGAGACTTTGATTCTGTATCAGAATCATTGAAACTAAGTGGGGCCACTTGAAATGTTGATGTCACCTACGTCCAATGGAGTTTAAGAGAACAGTTTATCTGAACTTACATGAGTTTATAGACCTGGAAGCATGAACACACTCACATCATACATTTCTATTTTTACAATATGCATTGTTTATTTCAATCACAGGTAAATTATTTTGAAATACACATAACAGTCTTAAGTTAAGTTTTAAAAATAAACTTTAAACAAAAGAAGCACCAAACAAACCAAATGAATATGTGGTAGGAAAAATAAAGTTGTCAAAGGACTTTCACTACAGACATAGATATCTTAAGCACAAAAACAATAATTTCAAGGCTTTTTAAACAATGGGTAAATGCTTAGGCAAGTGGAAATGATTCCATGCCCTTGGGGTTATCCTCTTACTAATTTGCACATGAGCCAGTCTATGATTCACAGCCACCAAACCAATACTGAGATATTCAGAATTGGCCCCCAACTTTCTATTATCATGTCACAGATTATAAAATAGGGATAGCCAAGTGACTATTTCTTCAGGATGGCAAAAACTAAAATGTAACTATTGTTTTCCTAATTTCACAGAAAGTAACTTCAGGCTATTAACTTGCCCAAATCCCATATTTGGAAAGAGGCAAATGCAGGATTCAAATCTTGATCTTTTTACAAAGACTTTGCTTCTTGCACTGTTTGTGCTACTTTAGAGAAAAATGGGTGTTTTATTTAAACAAGTTGTAGAAGAATAATTGCTTTTCTCCCACCATTCATATTACCCCAACATAAGAAATTAGTTTTCTAGAAAACTCCATAGGCTTGATTTGCTTTTATTTTTTCAAATCTATTTCACTTTTAAAAGTGTAAATTCAGCTATTTTGTTCAGCAGTAACTAAAGTGTATATGTATAGATCAAAAGACAAGGAAGCAGGAGGATATCGGGAGGAAAACAGACCTTTCACTTTTAAAAAAGCTTCTTTTTATTTGCACCTTTTGGCTTTAATTACTTTTGTGATGCTCAGACTCTATGATTGAAGATGGTCTAATATTATTTTTTAAAGGATTGGAAGAGGAGACTTCTCACTTAACCTTCAATATAAGTCAGTGTAGTCTCATAATTATTTTCCTTTACTTTCTGCTGAGAAGCTCTAAAATTGAATATACATCCTCAATATTTATATATTAGAAAATTTTAAAAGAGTTAGAACTCTGTCTGTGTTTCCCTCCCACTCACTTCTTGTTCTCTTTGTGTTCCACTTACTGACTGTAGAATCAGAAAGATTTTTTCACCAAAATTATTACTCTCAATGGTGGGGATGTTATTTCTTTCCTTGGCTTAAACACATAGCTCAATAAACCAGTCAGAGAAAGATGAATACCACATGATCTCACTCATTTGTGGACTATAATGAACAACATAAACTGGTAAACAAAAACAGATCCAGAGACAGAGAAGCATCGATCAGACCCTCAAACCTCAGAGGGAAGGTAGGGGAGGGTGTGGGTAAGGGGGAGAGACAAACCAAAGGACTTGTATGCATGCATATAAGCCTAACCAATGGACACAGATACCAGGGGGGTGAGGTCATGAGTGGAGAGGTGCGGGACAATGGGGGGATAAGGACATATATGTAATACCTTAATCAATAAAGAAAACAACACTTAAAAAAAACACACAGCTCAGTCAAGAAACTCCAAAAATTATGGTGTCCTAACTTCATGCTTACTTCATTGTTCAAGGTATTTTTGTTTGTTTATGTGTTTGTTCTATGCTTCTGTTGGTGTTTATATTATTCATTCCAAAAGTATTTTAATCTGCTATATTCCATGAAGCAGTGTCATTTAAATGCCATTTCCTTTTGTTGTTGATTATATTTCCTTTTAAATGACTTTTTTTACGATGAGGTTCACATACTGAAGTGATTTTGTTTTGCTTTGTTGATAATTTGCAAGAAAAGCCCTATGAAACATTGATGTTCACTGGGTAAATCTAGTGACTATATTAGCTCACTCTCATTTCTGTAGTTTTATTATGCAGCAATTACTATATCCTTTTATGGAGCTTGGCAATATTTGTTTTAAAATGAAAAATGCAAACTTATAAACAGATTTATACAGTCATGTGGTAATATTTAAATCAATGTGATCTATATGTGGTGCTTTTAATTTCAAAAAATGATCCAAAATACTTCACATGGACCATGAACCCAGACAGAGCTGACAACTAAAAATGAGTTACTCTTCAGCTACTTCTAAAATGGCTGAGTTTATCATTTTTTAACTTCATGACCCAGTTTACATACATCATTGAAATGTAACCTCAGGCCATGCAGTCAAGATTTTACCTTTTGATAACTGTTTGTTAACATTTCAGTCTGCCTAGTACTTTCAGTCACATTGGAGTTAACACGTGTTTAGCTCAGACTTGCCTCATTTGTTAACTGTGCATTAGTCAGTTTGGATTAAAATCCGCTTAAGGAAATTAACTATAGGGTAGACCTTAGGAGGACAAAGATGTGGACAAATATGTAGGGAACATTTCGGGTCATTCAATTCATTCTATAGAATTTTCTTTGTAAAATTTGTGATTTCAACTTATTTTAAATATTTTTTGTTAAATGCCATATGTTACTGTTTTTCAACAACAGCATAGTAATTCTGTTTATTATTGCCCTGAAACATAAGATGTAAAAACTAAAATTTTTTTTAAAAATCTCAAACATTTTGAAAGTGTTTTCCTTGAATATTCATAACAAATTTCTATCGGCAACTCTCTAGAGACATTTCAGGAGGGTGTGGGGGAGGGGCGGAGAGCTATCTGTCAAAGATTCACACTAAAAATATTTCCTAATTAAGTGTAATCAATAATCGTTAGTCCTCCCCGGAACAAAATGTATCGTTAAATACCATATGATTCCAGAAAGTGTGCTTCTAATTATTCTGCAGCACCACATTCTTACATGGCTGAATACTATTATTTCACTTCTGATTTATGACTTGCTTCCTGACCATGTATGACTGCTATTAGTAATAGTTAAGTTAGTGCTGCATATTGGAAAGTAAATGGTAATTGGAACCAGATAAATCTATGATAATATTCTAGCTCTGGTAAGGTCTAGGTTGAGTCGATTTCAATCAAATTTTGTAATTTTTGAATTATCTAATATGCAAGGATTATTTCAAAGATTAAATAACAGAGATTTTAAGGTTCATACAACCAGTATAGTGCATATTTAGAACTCAATTTTTAAAATCCCACCACCCTCTCCTTATTCTCCTCTAATTGTTATTATTCCACTTCCCCTAAAAATGTTTTTATATTGTCCAGTTCTTGAATTATATTCTTTCCAATGTCCATGACTTTTTCTGAGAGCTTGCTACCTTACTCTCACTGTATAGATCAATCTTTGAATTGAGGTGGTTATGTTAAGCATGTTGGCCTAAACATGGCTCAATAAAGAAAGTAAAGATATAACATTAAATCAAACAGATACCTTCCATGGAGGGTATGAGATGGAATAATGCTCTAAGAAATCTCAAGTATTTGAGATCATCTCTCCAGAAACTAGTTTTCTGTTCCAAAAAATAGCTACTGTATATTTCCTCCATAACTTGTACATTTACTGTTTCATTTGACAATCATCACTATTTCTACAATTCTGATCCCTGAGGTGAGGAGCTAGGTGTTATTTTCTTTAAGTGTTTTAAGTCACTCCTTTTTCAAACTGTCAGAAAACTTGATATTAACTTCAAGACTCAAGTAGACTCATTAATTTGTCTACCAACCCCAAAGTGAGCTTTCTCTTAGCGTGCATAAATAGCCTCTCTATAGGTATTTTCAACATAATTTTACATTCCACAGAAGAGGTTTAGGATACCCTTAAATAATAACCATTATGATTATTTAAGTCTTGATGTTCCTTAGCAAAACATGAAGCATCCACTAACTTCTTCTAATTTGTAACTAAGATAATCAAAGAACAAATATGTATAGTAAAAAACTAAAATGAAAACGCATGGGTGCTCTGTTTTCTAATTATATTACAATGGTAATTTATGGCAATCTGAGTTATAAAATTCTGAACATGTATATTATAAGGTTATAAGTAGTTTCAAAATGCAAGTGAAATATAAAATAACCGGAACCTTCTTAAATTAGAAAATGTACTTGCAATTGTACATTTTTAAGTTTGGGGAGTAAAAACATTGTAAAATGTGTTTATGAAAACAGTATTATGTAAACCAAAATATTTTTAATACATTTTATTGATTTTAATGAGGAAGGGAGAGGGAGAGAGAGATAGAAACATCAATGATGAGAGAGAATCATTGATTGGCTGCCTCCTGCACGCCCCCTACTGAGGATCGAGCCCACAACTCAGGCATGTGCCCTTGACCAGAATCGAACCTGGGATCCCTCAGTCTGCAGGCTGACACTCTATCCATTGAGCCAAACCAGCTAGGGCAGTAAACCAAAATCTTGTCTTTAATTCTTTAGAATAGTCTAAAATTATGGCAATGCACAACTTTGCATGTTTTTTTGGCAATTCGTATCCTAATCATCTTGTGAACTATACTTGGAGAGAATTAGACTATAAAAACTGCCATTTTCCCCACCATAAATCCAAATTAGTTTCAGAGCAGGTGATGAACAGACATAAAGAGAAAAGTCCTTCTCCATCAGCAAATGTCTCTAGACACTCAAACATAATGAGAAATCATGTAAGTACAGCAATTAAGTCAACTGAGTGATTTTAATGTTTAATGATTGGTTTTATTTCTAACTGAAACCAACGAAGAGTTATTGCCACGGTATATGCTCCTGGATGACTTTTGACAGCAAGATTGTAGAGTGTTGTTTTCTGACAAAATCTGTAGAAAATATGAAATATTTGTTAGATACAAAAACTAAAGACAATTTTGTTGGCACTTTATATAGGATAAAACATCTCCTTTCCCTGACAACTTAATAAGATAATCAACATTATTGTAAGCATCATCATCATCATCATCATCATTGTTCTTATTCCATTATCCCATTAAGAAATTTTGATCCAGAAAGTCACATAGTTGTATATAGTTAGATATTTTAACTTTCTTTTCATTATGGCAAATGTTTATCTCTCCCTCTCTAAAACGTGTGTTTATGGGAAAGTATGTTTTTTCATTGAGAGTGACAAAGGGGGTCCTAAACTTAAGAGTGTTGTTTTTCATGCTGTCCTCTCCCTGGCTTCTTGATTAATCTCCCTAGTTTTGTCTGAAGCCAAAGTTCATGTTTATATCTTCATTAGTTATGTTATAGGATCATTTAACTCTTGAAGTGTTGGCCATTGTATGATACCCAGTGACTTTCAAATTTCAGCTGCCATCTACATTTGTTGTCTGAGAATACTTGGGAATATCTTGAATTTTACTATATAGCTGCTATGGGAGATCTATTATCTCTGGATCTCTTCTTATTCTAACATAGGATATTCATTCCTTTCACAAATATCCATACTTTTATTTTTCATTAATATAATAGAGAATTTATAAAATACATATACTTATAACTATTTTTTATTTATTTCTCTAACTGATTATGGCCTTCTAAAATGAAGTAATTCTATCTTATTTATTGCTGATCCACAGAACTCAAATTAGTACTGGCACAGTACAGATTCCTTGTGTGAGAAATTATTGAACAGACAGCAATAACATTTTAAGTGGTTCATGTTCTTTATGTTTAAACATTAGTATTGGATATATGTTATTCAACAAAAATTTTTATTATATGTTAAAACTTGACTATCTAAAAGCTATTACTATAATGTAGCTTTGCTTTCTCATTCTAACATATTGCATCTCATATATAAAATGATTCAATTGAAATTATTATGCCTTGATTATAACTGTGCAAGCAATTCTACTATTGAACACAATTAAATTTAAATCTAACTTGAACTGATAATGTTTTTTAAATCAATAAGAATCAAAATGAAAGTCACTATATGCTGAGCAGATAAAATATAGTAATCCTGGGGAAGACTTATCTGAGTTAATAAATATTTCAAGTTACATAATACTTTATAGCATATAATTTTATCATCTCTGGTATATATTATCATTGAGCTCAACTACTTATGAATATTAGATGAGTAGATAAAAATTATTAGCCTTACTCTGGTTTTACAAAAATGTGGGTTCCCTATGTGCTTTAGTGTTTTGAAAATTATGTTGCTCATTTCCATACTTTTAAAAATACTTTGATAAAAAACATTTGATATAATTCAGAGTTATAATAAGGCTAAACTGAGTAAAGGAAAATAATATCATAATAGTTCACCAAGTCATATAAAAAATCTACATTATGTAAATTTTGCTTGATGTTAAATGGAATCATAATAATAAGAAGGGGGCTATATATCTCTTAAAATTGTCCTATTTCCTTGCATTTGAATGTGTCAAATAAATATATCAGTCACTGAAATCTCCATGTCTTCTTAGGAATTCATATTTTCTATAATAATGGGGAAACATGGAAATAAATACCAAATAATCATGATGACAATGATGATTGTAATTATGATGATCCAGACAAGATCTATGAAGACAATGAAGATCATGATAAGAAACAACTCTCTAATATGACTCTACCAGAATCTGGGATAAGAAGTTAGATGCATGTAGAATATCTGAGAAAAAGCAGGAGTAAAGAAATGGAAATGAGGTAGAAATAGAGGTGTGGTGACAAAGGAGGAGGAAAGAAATTGCAGATGTATTACTGAACTATGGGTTATTTGAGGAAGCCTACTGTGGTTCTATGAGGAATTGTGTAGAATATGCCACAGAATTGTATTGCCTAAGTAAGGGAGGTGAAGTTGCACTAAGGGCTAACCTTTACTCCTGTGCCCACCCCATCTTTACTCCTTGAGTTTTTCCTGGATGCAGCACATCTAAAGAAACTTACCTACATAAATGAGTGAGATCATGTGGTATTTTTCTTTCATTGACTCACTCATTTATGGATAATAAAGAACATTATAACCTGATGAACGAAAGGATAGATACAGAGGCAGTAAAGCATCAGACTGTCAAATTACAGTGGGGAGGTTGGTGGGGGGGAGATAAGAGATCAACCTAAGGACTTGTATGCATGCATATAAGCATAACTAATGGAAGCAAGACACTGGGGGTGAAGGAATGTATGGGAGTGGGGTGGGGGGGGGCAATGGGAAGATATGTACACATGTAATACCTTAATCAATAAAAATAAAAATAAAAAAATAAAAATATCAAATTGATATAAAAAAAGATTTAAAAAATGAATCTAGACACAGTCTTTATATCCATCACAAAAATTAACTCAAAATAGATCATATATCTAAATATAAAATACAAAACAATAGATCATGTAAAAAATAACAATAGAAAATCTAAGTGACCTTGGGCATGGTAATGAAATTTTAGATACAACACCAAAGGCACAATTCATGAAGGAAATAATTGATAAACTGGACTTTATTAAAATTAATAACTTGTCTACTGAGAAGACAATGTGAAGAGAATGAGAAGACAAGCCACAGACTGGGAGAAAATATTTGCAAAGACACATCCAATAAGGGAATATTATCCAAACTATTAAAAAAAAAAAAACTCTTAAAAGTCAACAACAAGAAAACAAACAACTCAATTTAAAAAATGGGCCAATGACCTTAACAAAAACCTGACCAATGTTATACAGTTGGCAAATAAGAATATGAAAAAATAATCCACGTGATATGTCAACATAGAAATTCAAGTTAAAACTAGGAGATACCACAAAGAACATTTTAGAGTGCTCAAAATCCAGTACACTGACAACACTAAATGCTGGTGAGAATGTGGAGTTGAAGAAACTCATTCATTGCTGGTGGGAATGCAATAGGTACAGCCATTTTGAACGACATTTGGCAGTTTATTGCAAAACCAAACATACCCTCAACATAGGCTCCAGCATTTGTGCACCTTAGTATTTACATAAAGGAGCTGAAAACTAACTTATGTGCATACAAAAACCTGTGCATAGATACTTATAGAAGCTTTGTTCATAATTGTCTAAACTTGTCCTAGTGGTCAAAAGAACAGGCTTTGAACAACAGACCTGTATTTCAATATTAATTCCATCTGTAATGAGCTGTTTACTAGTATAAATGTAGACAAGTCTTATCATCCCAGTGAGCTACAATTTCTTCATCTATACATTGTATATTATTTCATGACAGTATTGTTGAGGGGATTTTCCCTGGAATGTAGGAAACAAAATACCTGTACTTGGGGGGGAAAAAAAAGCTGAGGCAGAAAAGGTGAGACACTAGTTGAAATCCCGGGAACTCTCTACCACACATGGAGCTGTCCTAGGTGAGAGATCAAAGGTTTGGTATAGGGCCTTTTGGAGCACAAATACTATGTGCTACAACACCTACTAATGATGACAACGATAGATATGAGTGTGGAAATGAATTTATGAAAAGCTTAATAACATCCTTAAGATTACGGAGATAGAAAATTATGGAACAGGAATTCAACCTATGGTCTACATTTCCAAAGGCAGTGTTCCTAGCTCAATGCTATCCTGGTTTTGATTGTTTTTGTTTGTTTGTTTTTAAGTGTACAATGATGACAAAGCTAGATCAAAATGGTGAGAGTTAAATCAAAATGATACTAACTTCTATAGTCTTGAGGCTATGCAATGATCCCTTTAAAGTCAATGGAATATGTATCAATAATTATTAACTATGCTCTTGGCCATGTATTTTCTGGATTCCAGTATTTCCTATAACTATAAAAAGTTAGGTCTAATTATCATTATTTCCTCCAGGAATGCTTCCTGCTGTGAATTTATTTGATGTCCTAAGCTAAGGCACAAGTAATACTGTGATAACTGATAAGATAGAGTTTACTTAGCAGCATATTATAATGTCTTTATTGCAAGTCAGAGCTCTACTATGTGGGTTAATGAGCCATTCAGAGGTTAAGTATGTCTTGTTTAACTTGACCAAGCTTTCACATTAATATGCCTTGCCACTGCATCATTAAATGCTGAACTTTCATTTCTTCTATGTATTACATGTTGTGTTTATATAAGGCTAGTTTCCATAAAATATTTAATAAATTGGTTATTTCTTTATCTTTCTCCATTATTTTCTTACACAGACTAATGTTTTTCACATGTGTGAATCAAGAGCCAACTTTCATACCACAATAGTACTTTAGGCAAATCAAATAAGAAAACGCAGGATTAGTAATTAACACAGCAGCTGAAGTGTATCAAACAAACTCTGATACATGGAAAGAGTAAGGAGTTGCCTGATCCGCACGTACACACGTATGTGTGCAGATGTATGACATAACTTACCTTTAATATTTGCTAGCTTGAGCAATGAATAACTGAGCACACAAAAACATGATATGAGAGAGAGAGAGAGAGAGAGAGAGAGAGAGAGAGAGAGAGAGAGAGAGAGAGATTGATGTGAGAGAAAAACATCAATTGGTAGACTCCCATACAAGCCCTGACCAGGGATGGCACCCACAACCTTTCTGGCATATGGGACAATGTTCTAACCAACTGAGCCACCTGGCTGGTGCTTGATAAAATTGTTTTAATAATAATATAAATCACTATAAAATTGAAATCAGATACAGAATGATATCGCAATAGTGAAAATGAGACATGTTTTTAAGAAGCTTTATTATAACTAAGCTGATTTATTAAAACCTTGAAATTAAGATGGTTAACCTAGAAAAAAAAGCATACAATTCTTATTTTTGCAAATTTGAGTGAGAGATAGTGCAAATCCCCTGCCAATCTTTTGTCACTCCTGAACATATACTCAGGATTGGAAGAGGGAAATGCAGAGTCTACCATGAAATATCTAAAAATAAATAAATAAAAATAGATATGCCCTTCACCATCATCAACATGCCTATTGGTTAAAATAAAAAATAGAAACAAAAGCAGTTCATTCAGGCATAAATGCTCTAAATTTAAATCTTTGTCCTTGTGTCCCAGGCTCAGAATTCGTAAAGTGAGAGGATGGAGGAGGCAATAAAAGGATGTATGTTTCTGTTTCTATCTCTGGACAAATTCTAACATTACACTCTCCTAACTCTTTCCCACTTCCTATGCATTTACAGCATTCATAATTACATTTAATCTAGTTACTTAAAAATTGTTTATTTATTTACCTTTCTCCCCTGGCAACTACCAATTTCTTCACTGTATCAAAGAGCTTGTTTTTTTTGTTGTTGTTGTTGTTGATGCTGTTGTTTTAAATACCACATATGAGTGAAATCACATGACATTTGTCTTTCTCTGACTGACTTATTTCACTTATCATAATGCTGAGACTATTTATCCCATCACTTTACAGTTCAATGTGTAAATATTTCAATGAATACTCAACAAAGTTTAGTAATAGTTCAAATGGCATGGATAGCCTCTGTATTTTCTTATAATAAAAATTAGTATTGTGTTCTTGATATATATTAAAAGACAAATATAAAAATATTTCAAAGGATCTCTCACCCTTTGAGACAGCAAGGAGGAACCTGGAGAGCATTATGCTAAGTGAAATAAGTCAGTCAGAGATAGAAAAGTATCACATGATCTCACTCATATGTGGAATCTAATGAACAAAATAAATTGATGAAAATAATAGATTTAGAGACATAGAAGCATGAAATAGACTATCAAATCTCAGAGGGAAGGTAAAGAAGGGTGGGTGGGTGGTAAGAGATCAACCAAAAAACTTGTATGCATATATACATAACCATGGACACAGACAATAGGGTGGTGAAGGCCTGGGGTGGGGAGTGGGGATGGGCTAGAAGAGATCAATGGTGGAAAACGGGAACCTATGTAATACTTTCAACAATAAAGATTTAATTTTTTTTAAATGGAAAAAAACTGAATCAGAAAGAATCAGAAAACCTGAATAGTCAATAACAACTGATGAAATGGAAGCAGTAATAAAAAACTCCCAGCAAGCAAAATCCCTGGTCCTGATGGCTTTACAGGGGAGTTTTACCAAACATTCAAAGAAGAACACCTGTCTTCCTTAGACTATTCCAAATAATCCTGGAGGAAGGAATATCTCCAAGCTCTTTTTATGAGGCCAGCATTATCCTAACACTTCAAAGAAAGAGAATTGCAGGCCAATATCCCTGATGAACATAGATGCTAAAATCCTCAACAAAATATTAGCAAATCAGATCCAGCAATATATTAAAAGATCATATACCATTATCAAGTGGGATTTATTCTAGGGATGCAAGGCTGGCATAATATTCACAAATCAGTAAATGTGATATATCACCTAAACAAGTTGAAAGACAAAAATCACATGATTACATCAACAGATGCAGAAAAAGCATTCAACAAAATCCAATACTCATCCTATATAATAAAGAGGTAATATGGAAATTGACCATCACGCCATCACAAGATGTCTGCCTATGACCAGGCTGGCAGAGGGGTTAGTGAGGGATGACCAAATGACTGAACAGCAGGCTGCATGGGGTGACCAGGCCAGCGGGGGGGGGGGGGGGGGGGGGCAGTGAGGGCGACCACAATGGCAGGGGGCAATAAGAGGCAACTAGGCCGGTGGGGGGGGCAGTTAAAGGTGACCAGGCTGGTGGGGGGTGCAGTTGGGGGCAAGCAGGCTGGCAGGGGGGGAGTTGGAGGTGATTAGGCTGTCAGGGGGGCATTGAGGGGTGACTAGGCCAGCGAGGGGGGCAGTTGGGGCGACCAGGCTAGGCTGGCAGGGGGAGCAGTTAGGGGTGAGTGATTAGGAGCCAGTGGTCCAGGATTGTGAGGGGATGTCCCAGATTGGAGAGGGTGCAGGCTGGGCTGAGGGGACATCCCCCATACACAAATTTTGTGCACCAGGCTTCTAGTTTTTGATAAAAACTCTCAGCAAAGTGGAAATAAAGGGATCATACATCAACAAAATAAAGGCCATATATGGCAAACCTATAGCCAACATACTCATGGGCAAAAACTAAAACCATTTCCCCTAAGAATAGGAATAAGACAGAAATGTCTGCTTTCACCACCCTTATTCAACAAAAGTTAACAAAGCGTAAAGAAAATATTCCAGAATAGAGAGAAAGGGGAAAAATAAGTAAACAAAAATTTAAGAAAAAAAAAAAAAAAGAACCTAAATAGATAATGAAGATTGATCCAGCAAAGCCAATACAAAATTTTCATAGGCTTCTTAGTAATAAAAAATATTTTAAAATAAGAAAAAACACACCTCAGAATAAATAAAAATTATTTGGAGTGAAAAAGAATTCCCAGGACCATGCTTAAATTAATTTAAAAAAATACAAAATCAATCTTCATGGTGTTCTGTTACATTGAGGATAAAGAGATTATAAATCATAAATCTCGTTGTGTTAAATTTAATGATTGTCAAAATAACCTTAAACCATTCATCAATAAAAGATAAAAGATGAGATAATGAAGCATTATTTTAATATCTACAAGAGCATTATATGAAAGAGAATTATATATATATATATATATATATATATATATATATATATATATTTACTCACCAACATAATCAACAACATAATCTATAATAATCCTATATAAAAGGCTACTATGCAAATCAACTGAATGGTGGAACAACTGGTCACTATGACGCGCACTGACCACCAGGGGGCAGATGCTCAATGCAGGAGCTGCCCCCTGGTGGTCAGTGCACTCCCACAGGGGGAGTACCACTCAGCCAGAAGTCCTGGGCTGGGCTCATGGCTGGCGAGCACAACAGTGGTGGCAGGAGCGGTGGCAGGAGCGGACTCAGGCCCACTCCCTGTGGACATCCCCCGAGGACTCCCAGACTGCAAGAGGGCGCAGACTGAGGGGACCTCCACCCCCCGAGTGCATGAATTTTGTGCACCGGGCCTCTAGTAAAAGCATAATATGCTAATTAGACCAGACAGCCAACCTTCTGGATGTCCTTCAGGATGACCTTCCCGATGAAGCTAGGGCTGCGAGGGCTGAGGCAAACCACCACGGCTGTGTGGGCTGAGCCCCTTGCACAAATTTTGTGCATTGGGCCTCTAGTGGTGGCAGGAGCGGTGGCAGGAGCGGACTCAGGCCCACTCCCTGTGGACATCCCCCGAGGACTCCCAGACTGCAAGAGGGCGCAGACTGAGGGGACCTCCACCCCCCGAGTGCATGAATTTTGTGCACCGGGCCTCTAGTAAAAGCATAATATGCTAATTAGACCAGACAGCCAACCTTCTGGATGTCCTTCAGGATGACCTTCCCGATGAAGCTAGGGCTGCGAGGGCTGAGGCAAACCACCACGGCTGTGTGGGCTGAGCCCCTTGCACAAATTTTGTGCATTGGGCCTCTAGTATAGTATAATGGTGAAAATAAGACATTTTGATTATGGAAAAATTCCATTAATCTGTCTTACAACTTTGTGAATAATTTTCCTTGTGTACGTACATGTATAGACATTTACAATAATCCCTTTTGCAAAATAATCATTTTTAAGAACAGAAATATTGGGCATATAGCACATGTTTGAGAATATAAATTTCTGTCTTATATGGTAGGGAATAATAGAACTGTAGCTTAAGGAGAAGCAGGGTCAAGCCTATACTTGTTTCCAGCTGAGAACCCTTTTCCACCTCCAAAATGGCATATTCATGAGCTTGCACATGTATTGTCTGTTTCTACTCATTATATTCCACTTAGACTGTGCTTCAAGACACTGGGCATTTTTATAGATATTCATAAGGGACATGTTGTATAATTTTCTTTCTCATTGCTTTTGGTGTGCTATTCATCTATTCCTAGTGTGGGACAAAAATGAGATGCACACTACGGTATTCAAAGGGGAATAAAGCAGCTAGAATTGGGATAGAGTAGATTAGACTCTGAAATGTAAAATTTTCCTACATTCTAACTTCCTTAAGTTTTATCTTTTTGGGACACACCTTTGTGACCTTCTTATCTGACTGGAATTCCTGACATATACACAGTAGGCTTGATTTAAGAGACCCCTGGAAGCATGCCTTTTTTCACATTTCCAAGGAATTGAGTTCAGTTTCTTAGATCTTTATAAGTATTGTTATTCTTTTAAAGTCTGGGGGTATTAGAAATATTGGGCATTGTACACCCTTCTCTCATTAGATTTCTAATTATATTATGCGGGAAAATTTTAATAATTAAAATGTCATGTACAAATTAAGGCAAAGAGATGCTATAAAGGATCTAAAATATCATGTGACACAGAAATCCTATTTTCCTCATATATTCCATCTTATTCATTACTTCTAAAATGATAAGGATACTATTTTGAATTCTCCATTGAGCATCCTTGGGTACTCTCCAAATTGTTATTTTAGCTCTCTTGCTTCAGTCTTTATTCTGGAGAATATTTCTAGTTCATGGCTAAATGTGTATAATTTTATGCTTATAAAAAGGTATTAAACATAAGGATTAAGCAGATTTCTCTTGCTAAAATATGGTAGCTCACTATTATAGGTTGTATTATGTTTCTCCAAAATTCATCTGTTGAAACCCTAACCCACAGAACCTCAGAATATGATTACATTGGCGATAGAGCCTTCAAAGATATGATTATGTTAAAAGAGGCCAATAGTGTGAGTCTTTTTCTTAACTGGTGTCCTAAGGAGAGGAAATTTAGACACAAAAGGAGACAGCAGGGTTGTAAGGAAAAGAGGAAAGACCACGTGAGGTCACAATGAGAATTTAGGCATCTGCAAGCCCAGGAGAAAAGCCTCAAGAGAAATCAAACTTGCTAGCACCTTGAGCTTGGACTTCTAGTTTCTAGAACCTGAGAAAATAAATTTCTATTGTTTACTCCACCCAGTGTGGTATTTGATATGGCAGCCCTCAAAATGAATATCCTTACCAGTGGGAAACCTACCTGTTTTGATTTCCTTACAGTCCTGTGCATAAATATGTGCTGGCCAACCTGGCCAACATATGGTTGCCTGGCTACTAGAGATTTGCTTAGTCCTAAAAAATAAAAATAAAAATAAAAATGACAGGGCACTTGGAAAGAAAAGGCTGCCCAAAACAATCTTCCTCATTTGTGTAAGAACCAGATGTTTCTTAAGAAAATAAAAATGAGCTTAATTATTCATTGTACCTTTTTCTTAGTTTCTGAAATAGAACGTTTTACTTGCATTTTTGAAATGACTACAAGTAAAGTTTCAAATCTCATCAGGAGCTCATTTAGGACATTGAGTAATGACCAAACATTTATTTTAAACTACATTTCACGTGAGAGATTTATTTTTCTTTCCTATACTATACCTCTTCGTATCAATGATAGAATGAGCTTTTTTGTTTTGTTTTGTTTCTCATTTTTAACCTAAAAAATGAAATATTTTTGCCCTGGGTGGGTGGCTCAGTTGGTTGGTGCATTGTCCTAAACACCAAAAAGTTGCTGGTTGGGTTCCCAGTCAAAGCACATACATAGGTTGTGGGTTCCATCCCAGTCAGGACACTTACAGGAGGAATGAGGCAACCAATCGATGTTTCTCTCTCACATCAATGCATTTCTCTCTCTCTTTTAAATCACTGAAAACATATATTCAGGTGAGGATTTACCAAAATATTTTTTTTTCTTTAGCTGTAAATGTACCTTGCTGCTCCAGCAAAATAAGTTGTCCTGAGGGTGTTGAGGATTCACCAGGCTCAAAATGCAATTGTGATGGTAACTGGATACTGTGGAAAACTTCCTGAATGCCACAACAGGAAAGACAGCTAAATTGTTTGACAGTTTATGAGAGCAAGAAAGAAACATTGCTACTAAAAATCAGTAGGTTTTGCCATGCACACATGCATTGTAAGAAACACAATCAGCCAAATATAAATGATCAGAGAATGAATATATAAGTACTATTCTGCTTTCAGATATTCTGTAATTTCTTTGAACCACATTTGCTTGTTTTTGAGCTAAAATTATTCTTTTCCTGATAATCCTTTTTTTAAAAAAAATATCTCCATTATTTTTCAGGGTAAATTGTTTTCTTCAGCCTGCAGCTATTTTCAATACCTACAGATTTAATAATGGTGTTGACAAAGGTCAGCCTAACTTTTACCAGTTATATGACATAAAATACTTCTGCTGGTCATGTGTGCAGTTCTAGTATGTCTGGTTCTATTCTGTTATTTTTGTTAATAATATTGATAAAAGAAGTTATATCTATTCAAGAAACAATACAGATTCTGTATCACTTCAGTTCAATTCAAATGAAATTTACTGAGCATCAGTGAAAAGCCTGGTATTTTGCTAGATGCTAAACATACAAAAAGAAATAGAGATGTTATTCTGCTATTAAAGATTGTTGTCTAATATATATTAGTGCAATGCCCAATTATTCAGAATTTAAAACATTTAGAGAAGGACTGCACTGAGTTGTATCTTTGATTACTACATATTTCTTTAGAAATTTTGTAAATTTCTTATAAAATCTATGTGAGCATATGGATTTTAAAATATGTAAAAATAAATCACTATTTTTAAGATTTAAGTTAATTGCAAAAATTACTTTATATGTAACCTCTTTATCAAAGGCATGGAAATAATTTTATACTTTACCATACACTCCTTGTATCTCTTAGAACATAGTATTCAATAATGTTAGATCAATTAGTTCCCTATGGCCATTTTCAGGCAGCGCGCTAGCCTTCTTTGAGTCACTGTGAGTACTCAGAATAAATAGAAATGAATTTCAAAGTCCATTAGCTTAAACTCCAACCCACTATGAGTCTCTTCTAATAAATTGTCATCTGGCCTATGCTTAAGAATATCCCACATCAGGAACTCTTCCCATTATGAAGCAGATCATTAAATTAATGAATAACCCTACCACTGGAAAGATCCTCCTTAATTGAGCTGAAAACTGCCTCCTCTTTATTTCCAACTCTTGTTTTCAGTTCTGTCTTATGAAGCAGTTCTTTCTTCCAAATACTAGCCCTTTCATAATTAAAGGTATCATCTCTCTATTTTTCCTCCTCTATTTAAGATTAGATATTCCACAGGTCCTTTTTATTTTCCCTTTTAACAAAATTATTCCACATTGCTTCCTAGTATGGAAAGCCTAGTTTGTTCATCCCTCAGAGGCCAAAGGCCTGACTTACACCAATCAAGGTTCACTGTGACGTTTAGAAGCAGAGAAACAGTAGAAAGTGCACAATTACCTGAGTGCTCAGCGACAAGAGCTTGGGTCAAGCACAGTATGGAAAGTGCTCCAGCAGAGCACATTTTTACATGGAAATTGAGATGAGTTCAGAGAATCATCTGTCAACTCGGCAAAATGGGTGTTTCTAATAGAGGGACTTGCTTTTTTGATTGGCAGTTAGCTTCACACATCAGTATTGCTATAATCAGCTAAGAGAGTGTATTACCCTCTGTGGAGCTAGAGCTCAGTCTTATTAACCAACTCTCTACTAAGTGCCAACCATCCACCCGTGCCATTTAAGAGATCAGTGACTGGCTGTTCTAAGTTCCCCTATAGCTTTTATTCCAAATGTAATGCAAATAAAAGGACCAGATTCTTGTGATATGGCAATCATTTGTCCAACTGATTGTATATTGACTAATTTCCAACCTCTAATGTCATTCTGCCTTCTCAAATTGAGCTTTTAACTACAAAAGAACTTTCAAAATTTATAGCATTTTCACTTTACATATATAATTTTAGTATAACTGTAATTTTCTAATTTAAAGATAAATGCGTTTTAAATATGACTTAGATTTCAGAAATTTACCAATTTACTTGAGTGTTTCAACTGCTTAGTACATATTTATGGGTTTACTCTTCCTCTGTATCTGTTCCATTTCTTGCATTAGATTTTATTGGGAACCTGCTATTTCCCTGGCATTGAGAAATATTGCAGCTCTTGATTCAAATAGGAGTTTCTAGCTCTAACTATTGTTAAGGACTGAAAAATGCGTCCCTCCCCAAATGCACATGTTGAGATCTTAACCCCTCAAATGTGACTATATTTGAAGACAGGATTTTTTAGTAGGTAATTATGACTAATGGGTCATAATTATGACTAATGGGTCATAATGGTGGAGCCCCAATAGGACTGGTGTATTTACACAGAGAAAGAGCTTCTGGGTGATTACTGAAACGTGAAAGTAAAGAGATACTACAGGTGTCATTTTTGCTCTCTCTCATCTGATATCAGGATAAACAAAGCAAGTGTCTTCTGTGTTAATGTTTGTTTTGTTTGTTTGTTTATCTCACTACTCAGAGAGATAAAGAAAACTTCCTCAGCCAGACCCAAACCAAGTCAACAGATGCTTCCTCTCATAGCGGAAGGTGTGGGTGAAAACGCATCCAAAACATTGTCAAGACTGCCTGTTAGTGACAGTAAGCTCAAAAAATAGCAGCGGTTGTTTTGGTCCCCCAGACAGTTTTATCTTTATTCCTAGGAAATGCTCCATGAATAAGCACTGGAAAAATGGGTGAAAGTAAGAATTATGTGTGGACAGTGCATATGCCATTAGACTTCCCAAGATGGTCCCCTGCTTATTTGCTCTTCTATCCATGACCTTGTGGGAATGAAGAGGTTGGAGTTAAATTTTGATTTATTAATACCTTGAATCTCCTAGACATTATATGATGACAACTTAATGTAGATGATCTGTTTCTAACTGCTTTCTATTCTTTATCCATTTCTTTATCCTTGGGGCTTATTTCTTAAGAACAAGAATCCTGAACTGTAAAGACTGAGAAATAAAGTATGTTTACATGGGATGGAAAGATAGTATTCCATAATACATCCTTTGTTAAATACCTATCTTCAACTGACAAGTCATTAATTAGTCATAAGTCTTTAAATGTACACACACAATCATAATATTCAGGACAACATACCCTACATCATTCTCTAATATAAATAAAATGTTATAGCATTTTGGAGACTTGTTCAGTCTGTTTGAATTGTGTGTATGCTTCTGATCTACAGTGAATTATTTATGAAAGTAAAATTCATATCAATGAATTAATGAATTTCAATAAATAAAATTACTTAATTTAGAGAACACAGAAATACAGAGAATATAAATTTAGCCCTTAATACAACTTTATTATAAGTACTAGAGGCCCAGTGTATGAAATTCGTGCATGGGGGTGGGGTGTGTGTGTGTCCCTTAGCCCAATCTGTACCCTCTCCAATCTGGGATCCCTCTCACAATTTAGGACTGCTGGCTCCCAACCGCTCGCCTGCCTGACTGCCTGATTGCCCCTAACTGCTCTGCCTGCCAGCCTGATCACCCCCTAACTACTCCGCTGCCAGCCTGATCGAGACCTAACTGCTCCCCTGTCGGCCCGATTGCTCCCAACTGCCCTCCCCTGCCAGCCTAATCATCCCCAACTGTTCTTCCCTTGCAGGCCTGGTCCCTCCCAACTGCCCTCCCCTGCTGGCCATCTTGTGGCGGCCATCTTGTGTCCACATGGGGGCGGCCGTCTTGTGTGTTGGAGTGATGGTCAATTTGCATATTACCTCTTTATTAGATAGGATTGAAAGTCACCCATCTTATATATCTAATCTTACCTCATTTTAATTTCTATAAGTATATTATTCATACACAAATGTTTTAAGTTATTTTTGCTTTCAAATAGAAATAATTTTGCATATCATGGTTTAATATTTTGACAGAGGCAACAACTAGTTAAATATTGATTAATATATGTGTTATATTGTGATGTATAAGAAATATTCAGATGACTGCATATCTATATATATATAAAAGCTTAAGTGACTGGCCGACTAGCCGACCGTTTGACCAGCCAACCGGTGCACAAATCTGTGCACCAGGCTTCTAGTATGTACTAGTATGTATTTGGTATTCCTCCAGGGTTCAGGGTTCACAACTCCCAAAAGCTTTGGAATTTCCCAAGTGATGAGTGATTAAAGGTGTCTTTTGTTATGTGATGAGGTGACTTCTGGAAAGTACCTAAGGATGGGCCCTGACTGCCAGGGGAGCCAACCCTGTGATTAGAGGGCTGTACCTTTCAGTCCCACCCCTGACCTCAGGAGAGGGCAGAGAGGCTGGAAGGTGAAGCAATCACTCATGGTCAGTGATTATATCAATTCTTTCTATGTAACAAAGCCTCCATAAAGCTCATAGTTCTGAGAACTTCCGGGTTGGAAACACACAAAGATCTGGGGAGAGGACATGGAAACTCAATGCCTTTTCTCCATACTTTGCCCTATGCATATCTTCCATCTGGCCATTCCTGAGTTATATCCTTTTATAATGAACTGGTGATGTAGTAAGTGAAATATTACACTGAGTTCTGTGAGCTACTCCAGGAAATGAATTGATCCCCAGCAGGAGGTCATGGGAATCTCCGATTTATAGCCAGTGGATCAGAAGCATAGGTAACAGCCTGAGCTTGGAGCTGGCTTCTGAAGTGTGTGTGCATGTCAGGGGCAGTCTGTAGGACTGAACCCTTAACTTGTGGAATCGGACACTATCTCAAGGTAGAAAGTGTCAGAATTGAGTTGAATTCTCAGAAAATCTGCTAGTGTCTGTGAAGAGAATTGCTTGGTGTTGTGTGGGAAGCCACACACACAGACACACACACACACACACACACACACACACACACACACACGCACACACCTTGGATTTGGTCCCAGGAACCCAAAAGATTCTGATACAAAATTGTAACACCCATGCTAAATAAAAATTACCATTGTTTTTAATTCTCTAATAACTACCTTTCTGTAAACCTCATTTTGTTTTGGTTTCCAACTAAGAGCTGTGAGAGTTGGGAATGCTTATAACAGCAAGGAACTGAACATATACTTAACAAGCTTAAATTAGTAGGGTGTTATTTTTGTTACTTTGAAAGAAATCTAGAGATCATGGTGCTGTCAATGGTATAGCTGCTAACAGTGTTGTCAGGACACAAAGACTTGTATCTGGCTTCCCACTCTCCTATGCTGTACTTTTATCTAATGCAGGTGACCTCAGAGTTGGAACATGGGGCTTACAGTTCCAGACATCATTTGAGCCTTTGTTCAATGAATTGGAGAATGAATATCACCAAATATCATCTGTCTCTTTTTATTAGAAAAAACACTATTTTTTCCTAGGGTCTACACAACAGAATTCCCCTCATATCTCATGGACTATATCTAGGTCACCCTCCAAATCAAACCACAAAGGAGTTGGGTAAATTAAAGAACTGACAAGTGATAGGACTGTCATTATTGATGTAGACATAACACAATATTTCATTCATCATATGCGGTTTGGGCACACCGTCAGCCTAGATAAAATGAGGGGTCTTTAAGCAAGAACTGCAGGAGAATAAATATTAGATGGCAATCATATTCCAGTACCTTATATTCAATATTAAAAGCAAATTAAATTACAATGCACACTTTCTTTCACAATGGCAAGGTGGATATTGCACAGCTAGTAACATGCGACCGAATTCATGTTTCAACTGATCTGCTTACACAGAGACAAAACCTTCCCTCATATTCCTGATTGTTCATCTGACCCAATTTTTAAACTTTCTGGAAAAACTTGTGAGGGAAATGCATGATAAAGACACAACTTTTTGAGGCTATCCATCATAATAGGGAAGAGAAGAGTGCTCAGAAAACAAATGCCTCTCTCCTTCTTTTTAATGTGGATTTTTTTTTCTTGGAGTTCTTGGAATAGGACAAAATTTCTTTTACTTTTAAACATAGTGAGAGTATAATATAAATATGCCCAATTAGAAATTGGTGGTGGTTTTCAGAAACATATAAGTGCACATTGTTTTTCTTTCTAACAAAATAATTCCCTTTGGACAATACCTGACATGAGGTATTAAGAAAATCATTTAATTTTAAGAAAAACCTGTGCATTTTAAAATTCACATTTTAATATTCACCTAACCCAATGCTTATGTTTCACTGGGATAAAAATTGGTATCTCGATTCTTATAGAAGATTTAAAAAAGACAGGACTAGAAGAGGATAGAATTATTGCCACTGGAGTTTTGGAAAATGTATTTGATGTTAATTTATAAATCTAAGTAGAACTATGATCATTCTTCAAGGGCAAAGATATATGTTGGAGACAATATTTAATTTACATCTTTCATGCTTGCTATAATCCCAGATAATTGAAGTTGAAATACATGATAGTCCACAGAGAAAAGAAAGTTATATAACTGTCAATCATAAAAGCATTTAGTATTTTGTACTAAGTTATCTTGAGCAATGAGTATACAGAAAGCATGGTTCTTTCCCATGCTCTTGACAATATTTGTACAGATTTGGGGGGAAATACATATTTTATCTATGCTACATTCTGTCCATATCTTCCCCACCACCCCTCAAAAATGTATGCTATTTCACCACAATTGATCATATGGAATGGGAGGCTGTCAGATGAATAGAACAACTTAGTCATTTTCTAGTGATACGTGACATTCTTATCCTTCTCTTTAAGGCACAGTCCACGTCACCAGTGGCACATTTAAAAGCATGTATGGCTTTCCATCAATCTTTAATGCATAGTTCTTATATACACATCTCCCCTTGCCTCTGCTGGAGCTGATCATTTGTTTTATTTGACTCAGGGATTTGCTTGATTTAGAAGTTGGAAATATACATCTACAGTATTGACAAAAGCCTATTCATAAAACATGGAGATTTTGCCATCCATTCCAGAGTAAAGTCAATGTGGCAAAGTGAAGTGCAAATTTATTTCTGTCTTAGTGTTATTTTTGAGTCATATATCTCTGCCTTTTTATAAATAGCAGGCATATTTGGAAGAATTATGTCTGAGTCATAAATTTCAATTTGCCTGGGACATGACTAATGGGTGTCTTTAAGGTAGTAAGATGATATTACTGTCTTATCTTGCAAAAAATCTTTAAATTCTCAATCACTAATAGAGCAGGTCAGATTTAAGTGACAAACATTAATATTTGCCTCATCAGGAAATACGTTAACACTGCCTTTTCCTAACCACTTTGTGAAAATATTTCTTTAAAATCCTTCTTTAATGGCAGGTTTTATGGAATAGGTTATAAATAATAGTGCAGATTTCCTACAATGTATAGGAAAAATCTGAAAATATTAAAAAGGCATGAGATCATAAGGGAGGCTGTAATATAGTAGGTGAAACAGACAACAGACTTACAACTATAGTCTGTTGAGTATAAAACCTAATTATTTAATCATCGATTTGGAATTGTGGTTGTGGGGTCCAAAAGAAACTTGAATTTCAGTCATGTTGTAGAAAAGTGTTTAAAATCAGAGTGTAAATTCATATAATATTCTGAGTGGAGTATCTTTGACTAGAGACTACTAAGAGAGAGCAATACTGAGAGATTTTAAAAACACACACAGAGATTTTTCTGGCTGAGCATAAATCTACTGAAATGGAGCACAGAGGGAGAGAAAAATTTGAGACTTATTTTGGGATTCCATGCATGAGAAACATAATTTGGAGGTTTACTTTAAATATTAATTTTTCTATCAAAGAAAGTCACCATGTGATTTTGTTTTTTGTTTATTTCTTTTTGTTTTCGTTTTTTTGTGTTTCTTTGCTTAAAGAAAATAAAAATGTTTTCAAATGTGTCTTTTACAACATAAGTTTCTGGCTCTGTAAAAGAAGATGGTATTAATCTCGAAGTCACTGATTGAATATATCTATGGACCACAACTTAAATTACAGATATAATCTCTAGGATTATGCTATTAAAATCTGAAAAAAAAATAATGTATTTTATCACTTATCTTTAGAATTTCCTCCTACTTCCCCATTTTTAGAAACAACAATATGCATTGGAATATTTTTTGAATAAAAACTATCAACTCAAATATGTTACAAATGTGGGAAGCTGGAAGAAAATCAATTTTCTATCAAGGAAAGCTTGCTAATAATCAAATCATTTCTTTAAATAATTGAAACCCAAAGAACTCAGAAAATAATTTTAAGGGAATCAGTAAGCCATAAGCAAGGTGCTTTCTCATGAAGTAAAGATATTTAGTAAAGATCAATTTTGCCATAATCTAACTAACTTTTCTTCACATGTTTCACTATGAACTCTTCCTAATTTTTCACATAATTCTCAGTTATTGAAGTCCTTTAAATATCTTTAGGATGGATCTTTTCAACTCTTTTGTTTGCCAATTCAGACATTAAACCATGACAAATCTACTCAAAATCTTCTTCATATGAAAAAAAAGAAAATTACACTTATTCTGTATTTTTTTACTGTATTTCTCATACTGTGATAACTTTGCAATCACAGTAACAAGCCATGTGATACTTTAACCTTGCATTATCAATATGAACAATACTTTTTTGAACCTTTGCCATGAAAATAGCTATAAATGTACTGCCTTTGTTTCCAACTGATTGTATGCAAATGGTGGATAAACAAGATGTGACTCTAAATCACACTGAATTGATTTTAACCTGAAACATCTCTTTTGGAGATTCAATAATAATCACTTTTTATTTTACCATGGTAAGGTTTATTTTTGGAAATTGGACAAGTACATTCTAGTCAATTTTGGATAATAAAATGTGCCATTAAGCTGGATAATAGTGTTTTCTGCCTCAAACGTAGCTTTACTTACTATAGAGTAGTGAAATAGATTTTCTTGAACAGCTCATAAATTGATCTTATTTTCAATTTTAAATCTGTAGTCCAAAATTTGTTCTGAGCTAAGGCGATTGTGAGAATGGACATAAGTATCCTACTCAAATGACAAGACACAAAATTTTCTAAGTTTTAATTACCTTTGATATATTTATTATTTTATATTATTGCCTTGAATAGTTTGCATATTCTTAATACAGGAATTAATTAATGCTTCAATACAAACAGTGACCCATTGTTCAGCCATTCATTTTTGTAAATAAAGTTTTATTGTACCATAGCCATTTCCATGCATTTACATACTGTATGTGGCTGCTTATATGCTTCAATAGCAGAGTTGATTAATTGAGACAGAAGTGGCCTGTCTCATAAAGCCTAAAATATTTACTACCTAGCCCTTCACAGAGAAACTTCGCTAATCCCTGCTTTAGCAAATGTTATCCTATCTAATAAAAGAGTAATATGCAAATTGACTATCACTCCAACACACAAGATGGCTGCCCCATGTGGACACAAGATGGCCACCACAAGATGGCCAGCAGGGGAGGGCAGTTGGGGAGGACCAGGCCTGCAGGGAAGGACAGTTAGGGGTGACCAGGCCTGCAGGGGACAGCAGTTAAGGGCAATCAGGCTGGCAGGGGAGTGGTTAGGGGGTGATCAGGCTGGCAGGCAGAAGCAGTTAAGGGCAATCAGGAAGGCAGGCAGGTGAGCAGTTGGGAGTGAGCAGTCCTGGATTGTGAGAGGGATGTCCGAATGCCCTCAGGCATTCAGACATCCCTCGAGGGGTCCCAGATTGGAGAGGGTGCAGGCTGGGCTGAGGGACACATACCCCCATGCACGAATTTTGTGCACCGGGCCTCTAGAATTGGTAATAATGTGGTTTTTTAGAATGATAAATAAACCAAATGGTATTTTGTTATGTAATATTGGCACCCTATGCTGACAATAGATTAAGAGTCATAGGCTCCTCTGGTGATCAGGATGACTCTCATGAGAATGTTGTGAAGGCTGCTTCACTGGGTGTACTTAGTCACTAAGTTCAACAAGTATATGTCTTAGCTTGGGGGATTATCCTGAGGTCCTTTCATTCATAGCTATATATTGTGGACACACTGGTGATCTGAGTAAAAGAAAACTTTAGTTACTATTTTTTCTGGTTTAGGCCAAGGATTATGGTTTGGGATATTGTCAGCACTAGAACACCTTCAACTCAAGCTCATGGAATCTTTCATATTGACCTGTGTGACATATGCCTTTGAAAAATTGAAAGAGTTATTCTCAGTATGTCTCAATATGGTATAAACTTTGGAGGGGAGAAACTCTCTCTCTCTCTCTCTCTCTCTCTCTCTCTCTCTCTCTCTCTATATATATATATATATATATATATATATATATATATATATCTATAATGAAAAAGAATTCTAAAGACATATTAATCTGTGTTCATTTTTATCAATTGCCTCATTCTAAGGAATACTGAAGAAAGCTTTTATAAAAGCATATAATTGAAGGAAAATCAAGTTAATATGACAATAATAGTAGAAGAGTGAGAAAAGGTTATGGCAAAATTAGTATGCAGAAGCAATCCTAATTTTAGGACAAGAATTTTATAGGCTGAGGACAAGCTTGTGTAAAGGCCCTGAATGTATAAGCTTGAAGTGTTCTAGAAACTGAAGCTACAGTGACCAACCAATGGTGACAAACTGAGCTTAGAATTGTGTGCAGGAGGAAATAATATAGGGCCATATAGATCACAATGTAAGAATTATATTTCATTTAAAATGCAAAAGGGCCCAGCTGGTGTGGCTCAGTGATGAGCATTGACCTATGAACCAGGAGGTTCAATTCTGGGTCAAAGCATATGCCTGAGTTGTGGGCTCCATTGCCAGTGAGGGGCGTGCAGGAGGCAGCCAATTGATGATTCTCCCTCATCATTGATGTTTCTCTCTCTCTCTTTTCCTTTCTCTTTCTCTCTGATACCAATAAAAATATATTTAAAATAAAAAATAAAATGCAAAAGGAAGCCACTAAAATATTTTCTTTTGCCCTAGCTGGTTTTGCTCAGTGGCTAGATCGTTGGCCTGTGGACTGAAGGGTCTTGGGTTGCATTCTGGTCAAGGGCACCTACCTCAGTTGCAGGCTCCTCCCTGACTTGGGCCCTGGTTGAGGCTCATGCAGGAGGCAAGGAATTGATGTGTTTCCTCTCACATCAATATTTCTCTCTGTCTTCTCCTCTCTCTTCCACTGTCTATAAAATCATTGAAAAAATATCCTCAGTTGAGGATTTAAAAAAAAACATGTTGTTTTTCTTTTTTCTTTAGTAGAATGAAATAGTGATATTTACAGCTACTACATGCTCCCAGCTACTATATTGATGATTTGGAGTGGAAGGAAGAGTACAGGAATTAGGTGGCTATTTTAGCACAACAGGCAAGAGAGGACATTGGCACAGGGAACTGTAGGAAAGATGAGGGAAAGGAAGCAAATGCTTCTTTCTCAGAACAGCAGAGCAGAAGGATTGTGGGTTTGGAATGGGAAAGGGAAGACACTGACTCAGGGATCAGAAATTTTTCTTATAACGTATTCATTTGGATATTCATATGGCACTTCCTAGCATACCTGTTAAGAAAGCTTGACCCCAGAGATATAAATTGGCTTCTTCACGACACACTTGACATTAAGGCCATTCTGGCTCCCCCTGGAATAGAATGTAGATTGAAAAGAGAATCCAGTCCTCGATCAAGCCCTGGGAATCTTCACTTCATGGAGTCTGATAGAGCAGGATGTTTCATCAAGTTAACTCTACTAGATATGTGAGGATATACCAGCAGACTAGATTAAGAACAAATGCCCAATAAGGTAGGAAGAAAATTTAAGTGAGTATAGAGTCATAGAATCCGATAAGAAACAGTAACACAACTGTGACAATGGTGCTGACAGGATGAGGTGTAGGGCAATCGGAAAAACTTTCAGAGGAAGGCAGCATGCTGCGTTCTTTTTCAAGTATTTAGGAACAGAGACAAGTTCTCACTATCCTATTTAATAAGGGCTTATTTTAGTTTGCACAGAAAAGTCAGAAAGATGGGAAATTATTTCAACAATCAAATCATAATTCAATGACATAACACAATGTCAAGAACTGGACTATATTTTTTAAAAAAAAAGTAACAAGCCTCTATTCTGAGCATCCTGATTGTTTATTGCCAAATCTAGGGCTTCATTGTTACCATGACTCAGCTGTACTCTGACCTATCCTCCACACAATTAATAGGCTCCCTTCTAATCTGCTTCACTTTATCTCATGATTTAGTATCTATCTATCTATCTATCTATCTATCTATCTATCTATCTATCTATCTGTCATTTATCTATCTATCATCTATCTCTCTATCTCTCTATCTATCTATCTATCTATCTATCTATCTATCTATCTATCTATCTATCATCTATGTATCTATCTATATCTGTTAGTTACTTAAGAACTTAGCTAACTGCCATATTTTGTGTGTGTCTCTGCCTCTAATCCTGACTTTTTCTGTGTATATATCAGTTCAAATTATGTTAAGACATGCAAAGTGATCCTTTCAGTTTATATTATTTAGCATAGAATAATCTGCTTTTCAAATTTCTCATACTAAGCCACCTCCCTGGAATGAAAAATGATGGAGATTGATCCAGCTATAATGCTTTTGGATGCAAAACAAAATATACTTTCAAAAAACTAATTTAAAATGCCTTAGAAAATGTAAAGCCTTAATATGAACCATGGCTTTAGTTGTGAGAAAGTTGGGCACAAAAAGATAATGGGAGTAATGATAGAGAATATTCTTTTTTTGTATTAAAATTTATTGGGGTGTCATTGTTCGACATGATCATATAGGTTTCAGGTGTGGGTTTCTATGTTACAAGATCTGTATATTGCACTGTGTGCTCACCAACCAAAGAAAATATTCTGAACAGAGTAATAACATGAATTGAAGAAAAAAACAAAAATTTTGTTTTGGTGATCTTATTGAGAGAGGCCTTGACTAAGATAAAATTGAACTTCATTTCAACAATGGGAATATTAGTATTGATGTCCTACTTATAGATTACTGTTTTTCATACAACAATTTGGAAGTATCAATAGCTGGTCCTTTTGATTTCTGTGGGAGTACTAAAATAATTTTTTAAGAGGCCCTCATGGATTCAATTCTAAGTATGTGTGCCCTCTGGTGTTCGTTTTCAATATATCTCATAAAAAATTGCATATTTTAAAATTGGGCCTTGATGTCCTTTATGTATTAACTAATACTAACAAAGAGTGTGTAAAACCAATATTTATGTTAAATGCATGTTGATTTTTATTTAAACTCAAATTGAGTTACAATTGAATAGAAAATACTTTAAGTGAATAAAATGGCCAAAAAAAAGACATTAGTTAAAAAACAGTCCACTTGGCCATCAATCAATTTCTATTGCATTTGTTCATTCTATTAGGTCTCTATAGGAAATAGAATGGCAACATATCCCCTCTTTAACATGCATACATTAATGTGACAAGAATAGATATCACCATCGATAATAATAAAAGAGTAATATGCTAATTAGACTGGACGTCTTCCGGACGTCATTCCGGACGTCCTTCCTGATAAAGCTGGGGCTGGAGGGAAGCCAGCCCAGGTTCCGGGTGCCTGCCAGTGGCCAGAGGAGGGAAGCCCGGGTCCCGGGTCCCGGGTCCCCAGTGCCAGAGGGAAGTCAGTGCCAGCAGCCGGGGGAAGGAAGGCCTACTCTTGCACGAATTTTTGTGCATCAGGCCTCTAGTTGTCTTTACAAAACTTAACGTTTGGAAGTCTCACTCTTTGGCACTGACTTAGTTTCAAGTTTGGGGGAGAACTAGAGAGCAGATTAATTTGATATTTTTGTTCAAAAATATAATCAATAGTGAACTGAATTAGTCCTGTAGAGTAATCTAATTAAATAAAAGTTTGTAGTTTATGTTAACCCACAGATATTCATTATGAAGGTCCTAGATTCCTATCTTTGGAGAGTTCACCCAACCTAGGTCTCTGATTGCATATATACAAAAACTGCTCTAATACATTTTAAACAACAGAAAGACAAGATACTTTATGATAATGCACCAACTCTATACTAATATTTTCCTACTGTATTTTGTCCTCCAAAAATCTTATGAGAAAAGTAGTATTATCCTCATTGTATAAATGAGGATATTCAGGCAGAGAACAATGAAATGGCTTCTACCTATCACATACTAATAGGTAAAAGAGTTAGGATTCATTTTCTACTCTGGCAACCTACTTCAGTGAAATTATAGAAGAAAACAGCAGTTACCTGAAATCAAATTAACAGTAAGTGCAAAAGAAGGTCTTTGGTTTTTTATAGCAGACAGCTACAATATTAATATTACAGCTAAATAATTGACTTGAAATAATCATTTTGGAAAAACAAACAAACAAAAAACACAAAGCCTAAACAAGAGAGGGATAAGAATAAATAAAATGTATCCAGCCCTAACCAGTTTGGCAACCAGACTGAAGGGTCCTGGGTTCAATTCTGGTCAAGGGCATGTACCTTGGTTGCAGGCTCCATCCCCAGTAGAGGGCAGGCAGGAGGCAGTTGATCGATGTTTTTCTCTCATCAATGTTGCTGACTTGCTATCCCTCTCCCTTCCTCTCTGAAAAATCAGTAATATAGATATAAAAGATAAACTTGATACATTTTGAGACAGAAACCATGTGTTCATCAAAGAGGACCTTATACCTTCTCATTTCCATCACCTTTCTTTCTCACATACGGGATTAAATAATATTTGGGAGGAGTTCTTGTGATGGCTGGTGAAGAACAGGTGAACGTATTCACTGTATGGATCATATGACAATTCAGAGGGAAGGAACTCTGGGAGTATTTAACATATGTCCCATTTGGGAAACTTAATTCTAGGTATCTGAAGCACTGAGATTCTCTCCCAGCCTCACAGGAAAATAGAAAGGCAGTGGATTTCCGGGTGTATGTCTGGGGAGATTAGCCCAGCATGCTGAGGTGTCATGTTTCACTACGCTACCTTAAAGTTCCTCTTCAGATACTATAATTCCTGTAGAGCAAGTTTTCTGTGGATTTTAGAAGGCATTTAGTGTCTTTAGGAAGCATTTCTGTTGGATAGATGTCAGAGCTGTTTTAAATGTGTCATTTTGTTTCTTTATAAATGCACTTCAAATTCAATTCTGTTAGTAAAATGGAGGTTGCTATATATAGTCTTCTTGCAAGGGTCTCAACAAAAGAACAACATGCATTATTATTGTAATTAAAAATGCCCTCCCCCTAATTTAGGAGCCCAGTGTATGTAAGAGACATTAAAGGGCATTTTATTTATTTTATTTTTTATTTTTTTAATATATTTTTATTGAGTTTTTAAAGAGAGAAAAGAAGAGGGATAGAGAGTCAGAAACATCGATGAGAGAGAAACATCCATCAGCCGCCTCCTGCACACCCCCCACTGGGGATGTGCCCGCAACCAAGGTACATGCCCTTGATCGGAATCAAACCTGGGACCTTTCAGTCCGAAGGCCGACGCTCTATCCACTGAGCCAAACCAGTTTTGGCAAGGGCATTTTATTTTTTAACCACATTTTTAATTTTAATTTTTTCAATTAATTCAATATTGTTTTAATTAGTTTTAGATATATAGCATAATGGTTAGATATTTGTATAACTTACAAAGTGATCCTACCTATAAATGTCTAGTGCCCACCTTGAAGGATGTTTTTTTGAAAATGAGCGTTATGTGTATAGTTAGCTCATGCTGAGTTATAAATATCATGTTTCACTATGCTATTGTAAAGTTTTATGGTTCATATAAAAATTTTAGTGACCTTGCTTTGACCAAGTGGCTCAGTTGGTTGGAGCATCATCCCACACCATAAGGTTATTGGTTTAATTGCAGGTCAGGGCATATATCTAGATTATGGGTTCTATTCCGGTCGTGATGTGTATGGGAGGTAACTGATCCATGTTTCTCTCCCTCTTCCTTCCTCCTCTCTAAGATCAATAAGGTGAGGATTTAAAACAAGCACCTAGTGATCTCATTTCCTTAAGCTGTTTTAAAAGTATGTTCATTTTAAAGAAGAGATTATCAACATATTGTCTGGGTAATTTTAGCAAAGGTTTTTTTTCAAAAACATGGGAAAACTGACATGAAATAAATGATCAGGTAGTGATTCTGAGTGTAGAGTATTCAGTGAAGGGGGGAAAAAAGGAGTAATTATCATTAGTAATTCTTTTGCTAATTTTTTACCATTGGCTGTTATTACTCACTTCATAAGGTAGTGCTGATGTATGGTTTCTTCTGTACACTGTGGTATATTCCAATTGAGGAGGTAGAAGAGGGCTAGGTAGTCAGTGATGGGACCCTGGGAGAGGAAGAAAAATGGGAAAGTCCTAGAATAACAGAATCTTGCAGATGAGGACAGGATAAAGCTTGTTGACTTCCCCAGAGAAAAACAAAGTGACCTAGAGCTGAACCAGAGGCTCAAGTTGCTAAGGCAACCCAGCTGAGGGGGATATGCTTGAGGGAGACCTGAGCTTTAAAGTGTATGCATGTTGCTGAAGCAGAATTCTTTTAAAGGACCAATCAAGAGCTAGCAAGGCATATATCTACACCTAGACAAAGAAGTCTTGGAGGCAACCCACTTGGCTCCCCTCCCTGCTAGAGGGAGTCTGTCTATATTTCAATAAACTGCTTTTGCTTACCTTCTTTGTACATGAACTCATTCTTTGACTTTGTGAGACAAAGAACATGGATCCAATCACAGCACTTTGTTTTCACAATCATTTATTTTAGGGTTTTTTTAGAGCATGAGGTTTTTAACACTACAACTGAGGAATACAGAGCTCAAGTCTCCCTTTCATTGAAAGGAACACATGTTCTGTGGGTGGGATGGAGAGTTGCCTCTGATTCCACAGCTTTCCTTAACATAGAAAGGAGAAACAGCACACTTGTCAAAAGAATCCTGCCAGCATGTCTCCCAGTTTCTTTCCCAATGTCAAAAATGTCAGCATTCAGAATCTATGAGTTAATATTTCTGTCCTCCTGGGTTCATGCTGCTCTTATCTACCCCTTCCTGATTCTCTACATTTTTGTTAAGTTTTTCCAAACTATGGGAGTACAGTGAGTGCCCTGCCTCTCAGAGTCCTCATAGTCCAACAAGACAGAAATCCCATGGAGGGTTTTGGGGATTAAAATCTCAGGCCCCCAAACATACTTACAGAATCAGAATCTGCATTTTAACAATATCCCCAGGTGATTTATATTTAGATTAAAATTTGAGAAACACTGGTAATATGCCCATGGTATAAATAACTATAAATTTGAACTCTAATGTCCAAAAACTCATTGGAAGAATTCATCTGTACTCTGATCTTTTATCCAACCTCCAATGTATCCTCCACCTTTTTCCTGAAAGTTAGCTCCACGCCTGGTTTTCAAACCATTTCTTAATATAGTGTTCCTTTTGAAAGGTTTACCCATGGAACTGGGTTCATCTGTTAAAACCTAAAATTTGACATCACGATGAAGTTATTTCTTCCTTTTCTTAATCCTTTCTCTGGACCCATCTTTGGTTGCTGCCTCTCATCTTTGGATTTTTCCTGTTTATGTTTATTACGTATCCCCAGTGAATATAATTGGTGTTACAATTCCTTTTGCTAGAAATGATTCTATATAGAAAAAACTCACTTTAGGGACAAAACTGTCAAACTTTTGCCTGCCAATGTTTAGCAATTCATCAGCCATCTAAAGCTGATGCTAATCCAGATTTGACACCTGAAGGCAACCGCTGCCATCAGTAAGGCCAGAGGGACAAAGGCTGCTCTGTTCTGAAATGCTAAATCCATTTTTGTGGTAACAGCCCTTAACAATCTCTCTCTAAGAGTAACAGAGAAAAGAATTAAGAATTCACAGGGTTGGAAAATATGTGTAGTAATCTCAAACTAGCATATGAGTACTTAGTCATCAAATAAGGTATGGGACATTAATTTACAGACACACCGAAAACATTCACTTTATGTAATTTGACCACATAATAGGCTGACATTAAATCTTAAAAAAAATCAAACAAGCATTTCCATGTATAGTTTGCATTGATTGATCAAATGAATAAAATAAGTATCAAGAAAAAAGTTATCTTTTAAAACATCTATGTATTAGGGAAAGCCTACTAAGAAACTGTTAACTTAAAAAGGAAATCAAAGTAGAACTTATTTAACATGAAAATATAATGAATTTCTACTTGTCACAATACAAAGGGGGGGGGAAAGCTACATATATTCAGAGAGGGCATACCTCCAAATAAATTAAAGTGCAAGGATGAGCTACACTAATAAACTCCGTTTAAGGAGAAGATCAACAATAGACTTAACAACAGAAGTTGTTAAGAATTAAAGGATAAAACAAAAACCAATGCAATAAATAAGCAAGGAAAGAACACTAGAGTTGTTTCAACACTCTGTTAGACTGGAAGCTTTTTGATGTTTTGACGGTTAATATGGGATACAGCTAATGGGGCCCGTGGTGTTGGACCTACTTCTACTCTCTTTTTTCCCCCCTGAAAATTGTATCCCTGATGCTATGTAATGTAGGATCCTGTTCCAATAAAATAAATCATTTGCAAACATTCCAATAGTGGTGCTCACTAGGACCCTGCAGTCAGTAAAGACAAATAATATTTGGAAAAGTTGTGAATTACTTACAAAATAAGCCACTGGCCTTCCAAGGTAAACAGGGCTCAATATAGTCAACTCATCAATCTATAGTCAATTAGTTTCCTCAAAGAACATTGCCATTTCAAGGCTCAGTATTTGTTTCTGTTGCTGCAAATTCAAGATTTTTCAGGGCATCGACCTTGATATAGCCATCCCATGCATCAGAGTTCCATTATTACCCAACAGATTGCTGACTTTGGCACAACAAATTTGCTTTGGCATACAGTATAATTTGAAAATAACTCTTGAACTTAATCCTCAATTTCTCTGCCTTCTCCCCATAGGAAAGTTGAAGATTAGAGACAATTTGTACTGAGACTTTTTGGCTTTCATATTTGATATACAATTGCCTGTTAATTACTTTAGCTTTCCATGTGCTTTTTTCTCTTACTATTATCAGTTCAGTTTCTCCATGTTCATCCAATTCCATTGCAGTATAGTTAATATATCCCCCCTACTAGTCATATTTCTGTTACATAACTCCAATTAATGTATTTCTTCCCAAGTTCTGTCATTCGATTTTCCACTAGGAAAGTCTATCACCATCTATGCTCCAATTACCAGTGGTGATGGGGTCCGTAATTCCAGTCTGATATTCAGTTACCCCATATTGGTCCAAATGGCCTGGACTTCTTACTCAGGCCACAAGAATTAACTGGACAGTCATCACCTCTAACTCCTGGAAAGATTCTGTCCTTGACTATAGCAATGGTGATCCATGAAGGGGATGATAGCTGAAGACTGCTCTCATCAATCCCAGCATCAAGGTAAAGAGTTAAAGAAAGGGTTGTTGTTTTTTTTTGTTTGTTTTTTTTTGTGTTGCATGTCCATATTCATCAGAATCACTTATGTGTTTAGATATCAAAGTCAGATATATGATAATCCAAATAATAAATATGAAAACATAAGACAGATACCTTGCAAACCTATATTTCACATGAGGCTTCATTAAGGAAGTGATAAATCAATATCAGCAAACATTATATAATTCACCATTTTAATTAAAAGAGAAAATCAATGTGATCATCTCCACTGATGCCAAAAAATAACATTCGCCACACAATATATATCCTATACCTAACAAACAATCAAACAAATGACTGTTAAAAAAATAAATATAAGGATATTTATCAAAATTGATAAACTTTATATCCATGAGAAAAGTATAGCATAAATAATATCTTTTCATAAAAAATTATAAGCTTTTTGATTAAATTTTTAACAATATTTAATTTCTAATCATAGCCTAGATAATGTAATAAGAATGCAAAACATGAATAAAAATGTATGTTTTTAATCACATGAAAAATAGAGAAAAGTAAATTAAAGCAATACAAATAGCATTATTCAAACATCGTATAAGAAAATTTTAATGTTTGATAATATCAAATATTAACAATGTAGTGAGAAAGTGGATATTCTCAAAAAGAAATAGTCACAGTGTATAGGAGTGGGCAAAGTAGGTTTATAGTGTTTAATGGAAAACTAGAGGCCCGGTGCACGAAATTCGTGCACGGAGGGGGTTGTCCCTCAGCCCAGCCAGTACCCTCTCCAATTTGGGACATCCCTCTCACAATCCAGGACTGCTGGCTCCCAACTGCTTGCCTGCCTGCCTTCCTGATTGCCCCTAACCGCTTCTGCCTGCCAGCCTGATCACCCCCTAACCACTCTGCTGCCAGCCTGGTTGACCCCAACTTCCCTCCTCTGCCGGCCTGGTTACCCCTAACTGCCCTCTCCTGCAGGGTTGATCACCTCCAACTGCCCTCCCTTGCAGGCCTGGTCCTTCTCAACTGCCCTCCTTTGCAGGCCGAGTGCCTCCCAACTGCCCTCTCCTGCTGGCCATCTTGTGGTGGCCATCTTGTGTCCACATGGAGGCAGGATCTTTGACCACATGGGGGCAGCTATAATGTGTGTTGCAGTGATGATCAATCTGCAGATTACTCTTTTATTAGATAGGATAGAGGCCTGGTACAGGGGTGGGGGCCAGCTGGTTTGCCCTGAAGGGCGTCCTGGATCAGGTGGGGGTTCCCTTGGGGTGTGGGGTGGCCTGAGCGAGGGGCCTGTGGTGGTTTGCAGGCGGGCCACGCCCCCTGGCAACCCAAGCGGAGGCCCTGGTATCTGGAATTTATTTTCCTTCTACAATTGAAACTTTGTAGCCTGGAGCGGAGCCAAGCCTAGGGATCTGTCCGAGGCCAGTAGCCATTTGTGTTGGGGTTATAGTTGAAACTTTGTTGCCTTAAGCGAGTGGCCCCGGCCAGGGTGTGCGGAAAGCTTTGCTTCCCCTGTTGCCGCCAGCAACCCTGGCCTGCTCTCTCAAGCTCCATTCTGCCGCCATTTGTTTGAATTTGTTTACCTTCTATAATTGAAACTTTGTAGCTTGAGTGGAGGCTTAGGCCTGGCAAGGGCAGGCGGAAAGCTTGGCTTCCTCTGTTACCTAGGAAACCTTCCTCTCTGTGGCTGTAGCCATCTTGGTTTGGGTTAATTTGCATACTCGTTCTGATTGGATGGTGGGCGTGGCTCGTGGGCGTGGCTTGTGGGTGTGTCGGAGGTATGGTCAATTTGCATATTTGTCTATTATTAGATAGGATAATGCAATAATTAATAAAAAATAATACAAGAATGAACTCTGTGTTTTACATACTCACAACTATATACCTACTTTTGCTCACCCCTGTATATTGATAAGTTACATTGGAGAGCAACACAACTGCAATTATCTATATATATAAAAGCCAAAGTGACTGTTACAACCAGTTGACTGAACGACCGGTCAACCAGTCGCCCTGATGCGCACTGATCACCAGGGGGAAGATGCTCAAGCAGGAGCTGCCCCCCTGGTGGTCATTGCCCTCCCATGGCAACCTCCCATGGCCAGCCAACCTCCAGCAGTCCATCCCCCCAGCCGGCTGGCCCCAATCGGCCCTGATTGCCAGCCAGGCTGAGGGACCCCACCTGTGCACAAATTCATGCACCGGGCCTCTAGTTCATACATAAAATGCACTGATAAAAAAGACCCCTTCCTGCCCCAGCTGGTTTCGCTCAGTGGATAGAGCATCGGCCTGTGGACTGAAAGGCCCCAGGTTCGATTCCCATCAAGGGCACATGCTGGGGTTGCAGGCTCAATCCATAAGAGGGGGCATCCAGCAGGCAGCCAATCAATGATTCTCTCTCATCATTGATGTTTCTATCTTTCTCTCCCTCTCCCTTTCTCTCTGAAATCAATAAAAATATATTTTTAAAAAGACTCCTTCCAAGTTTATAACTTATGGATTTGCCATATAATATATATTCTAGAGAAATAGTTATACAGCTATATTCTATACTCACATATAGAAGGGTATTCTATACTTGTGCTGCCAAGTTAGGACTCCAAAATATATTGTGAGAGAAAGAGAGTTGAAGAATAACATCTACATTATTACACCATTCAAGGAAAACTAATGAAGAAGTCAGACCGTATACTTTTAAGACCATATTGAAAATAAGATGAGTAATAAAATGATCAGAAAACTGATAGTTTCTGATAATGGAGTGAATGGGATTTGGGAGTTAAGATATAGAGAATTGATTGTAATGTTTTAAGGCTATGGATTCATGTTTCATTTGTATAATTAAAATAAAGAAGACAATGTACTTAATGAGGGAGAAAGAGAACAAGGACATCCTAGGATCGGAGACAGTGGAAAAATTTAGGTTAATAAGTGAACCAATAAATGTTGGAATTAGGAATAATTCCTTAAACACAATAGGCTAGGAAAAGGGGATTTATGCTTAGAGAGAAGGAAGTAGAATTGCTAATAGAACATAAATATTTAAAGGTATGGGATCAGGAAAGAATGTTTGATTGTTAACTGACTGGATTTGGGAATATCTTCTAAAACATATTAAAATAATAATTTATAAAATACCCTTAGTCTAATTAATATCAACTAAGTAACCTCTATATGAAAACAATTTTGATGTAGGTGTTAAAGTCTCCTACATATGTCTAAAACATTGAACATGTTAGTATCTTCACTGTGTTTAAAAAGCTATCTGTTTACTATGTGTACCCTATGGCTCATACTGTGAATGAAGGGCATGCTTTCCTCTAAATCAGATTTAAGAATAAACATACAATAAATTTTTAAGATAATACAAAGTTTAGTACTTAACTCTGACATATGGAAAAATAATTGTTGGAGAATGTGATAGAACTGAGCAAAAGTGAATATTAAAACTATATATTTAAGGAAATTTTGTCCCTTAAATTAACGAGTAAAAATCAAAATCATAGACAGCAAGTTTTATTTTCTTCTTTCTTTTTGGTGAACAGTTATCAGTATCCTACATTATTTTACCAGCATAGATTTTACAATAAAAATAGAAAATATATTTTCTATCATATATACTGTAAGTAACAATATCTTCAACCTATTAGCATTCATCAATGACTTTTTAGTCTCCTCAATATCTTCTTACTTATGTTGTGGGAAAAAGAAATGCAATAGAGAAATGATTAACAATTAATTGCATAAGAAATTAATCACAGAAGAAAATTAGAAACTCATTATTTTTTACTTATTAAGCAGTACATGATCCTAACAAGTTTTTAGAAGAAAATATAAGAATTGCTTTTGAAATATAAGAATTTACCTTTCTTTTGACCTGAGAACATAAAGCAGGATATTCAATAAAGGGTAACTCATTAAGGAGACATATCAATAATGCAGTTTGACTATAATATATTAAAATTCCAGGTGTAATATCAACCCTGAGTGAATGTAGAGAACATTTCCTGCCAGCTAAGTTCACCATAGCTTTTCTTATTTTATCTTCCTAAACTGAATGCTGAAAATTTTTGTAGTTATGACTTACTTTTTTACTTTATATAATCTGTTTTTGCTTTTCCCTGGTGATACTGTAACTCTTAAGGATCAAAGATTATATATCTTTATATCTATGTAGAATCTATGATTCTATACTCAGTATGTATGCATAAAAATAGTAAGAATCATAAATTTATTGACCTGGTAAGAATTATGAAATAATACTATTCAAATTTTCAGACTAAAGAAAAGCCCAAGACCAAATAAGTTTAAGGTATTTACTCAAGATTAGTTATTTGTAATCTTATTGATTATACTCTTACAAAAATAAAATTCAAATAAACTATACCTTTCCCATAAGACACTTCAAAAGAACCATTTTCATTGAATATCTAGTTAAATGTTCAATATTATAATACATCAAAAGACCCTATCTTATAAAATATATGTTGAGACATTCAAAACTTTTGAGAATTAAAGACTTTAGACAAAATCCCCTAGTAGTCCTCATTAAACAAATATTACTCAGAAATATTATTTATTGCAGGCATCCATAAGTATCTTAATGTAACTGTAATGATTATTCTTTGTAATAGAATTTCATAGGGAAATGCCTAGTGTGATTTTTTTTCAATTTCATTTTGATCAAGAAGCAAAATTATTTATTTCACATCATCATCAATGTATCAGGTGTCTATGTCAGTAAGCCATTGGTGGTCAACAACCCACCTTACTAAAACTCAGTGGCATATAAAATGTTTTCTGTTGTTTTTCTCTTTCATAGTCACTGGTCAGTGGAGAAATTGCAGCATCTCTTCAGGTTAGAGGTGTGTATGTCATCAGGGGTCTCAGTTTCAATCTGGAATCCTATTGTTTGGGTGAGATGGCTCTGTTCCATATTCTCCCCATTAACAGGGACTACTATAGGATAAAATTTCCACCAGACTAGTTAAAGAAGCAAGGAAGACTTTCTTCAACATCACTGCAACAAGGAAGATAGACTGAACTAAACTCTAAACAAACATAGGCAACTGATGATGTATGGCCAACAGGCAAGGTGAAGAGGCAATCAATAGAAAATTACCATGAGAAAATCGATTAGGTATTAAGGGTGAGGGAGAAGAGAAACTTGATTAGATATCAAAGGTGGAGTAAGAAAGCTTCTCTGAAAATAAAAGATGGAGAGATCCTCCATCAACTCCCTTAGCAGGATTCTTAAAACAAAACAAAACAAAACAAAACAAAACAAAAACTGGGCTTAGAAGGAAGAAGGCCTAGTAAAAAGGAAGACTTAAAGGAGGTTGAGTGAAGTTTGGTCAAGAATGGAATCCTCATAAGGGCTCAAGAACTGCCCTAAATACTCTCAGACTGTGTTTTTCTTAAGACAGTGGTAGAAACACAAGACAAGCTCCCTTGCACAAGCACATTGCAAGCCTATGCCTATGCTTACATCAGGTTTGTTAACATCCCAAGTCACATGGCCCAAAAAGAAACACCATTCACTTACAAAAGGCAGAGGGGAATCAATGTTTGCTAAACTTTCGTCCACACTATCACTGGATAAAATCCCTCACTCTGTTTTCAGAAAAACTTCCAAGTCAAGGGCTTTTTGATAGTAGGACAAGTGGAATATTCACATTTCACATTTAGTGGCTTATATCTGAGTTGCTTTTGAGTTGGTTATAACTCAGTTTATGTCTACAAGTCAGAAACCAAACAGAATAAACAGGCCCACATGGATTTAGTGATATGCTTCTCAGGAGGAGGGGGAAGACCAAAGACCCAGGGTACAAACATGTGATTTTCCCAATTGGCCAAAAAGAATCACATGACCAAGCCTAATATCAATAACATGGCAAGGTAGATTCTTCCCACAGGGAGTACTTTTTGCCATATGGCAGTGGGCAGAGATGTATAATCATCTTACAGGTGAGGAAAGAATGATTTGGAAGAATTTTCCCACAAGTAATAAAAAAAATATGCATAGACTTCCATAAAAGTCAAATGAAAATGGCTTCAAAGATATACTAGTAATGCATGGGATATTTTATTTTTATGTTTATTCTTCAAAAGGAAGAGAAATTATTTTAAGTAATTCATTTAAAACAAAAAAGTCTTGAATTGACTTTAAGGGAAAGCTTATTTTGAAAGCTTCTAGGGTTCTTTTAGTTCTTGAGGTCAACAATTGAATGACATGAGCTATATAGATTCCTTGTTGGGCTCTGGGATGTTCTATATGGATTTTATAAACACTGAAGATGTTGGAGAAGCTCCATTTTTCCCCTCTTTTCTATTAGATCAAAAACATAGAACTCCTGTGATTTTTGTTCCATCAAAATCCTACTGAAAAATACATAAGTTTGGCTTCTTTAGAACAGAAAACTATTCTTTAGATATATAAGGAGAAAATCTGAACTATAGGAACTCAGACATCTCTCTAAAAAATAATATCAAAGATAGTGACATTGGGTGCCTTTTGGGAGAGAAACCTGAATATTTAAATTCAGAGTTGGAAGAGAATGTCTTTCCCCTGCACACCATTTTGTGCATTTTCAATAGTATACTATATGCTTGTATTGCCTGTTCAAACAAACAAAAACAAGTAAACACCTACATTGAATTAAACCCTTTCAGGGACTCTTCTTTTTCACATCTCCCAGCTTTCTGCTTCTTATACCTCTAGTGCATTGATTGCAAAGAGTGGATATTTAGTTAGTATTCAGTTATATTTCTATTCAAATGCTACCAAAATAAATGCGTTTTTATTTTCAGTCTCTGGTTTTTTTGTGTGTGTTTTTTCTTCTATTTTCTCTCTCTATGTTTCTTTTACTATATTTTCCTAAAATTATTACATTCCACAAGTATAATCCTGGATGGGTAGCTCAGTTGGTTAGAACGTCGTCCTGATACACTAATAATGGGACTTTGATCTCCAATAAGGGCACATATAAAATCAACCAATGAATAATTAAATAAGTGGAACAACAAATCTCTCTCTCTCTCTCTCTCTCTCTCTCTCTCTCTCTCTCTCTCTCACCAATAAATATATAAAAATGAAAAAAATATTCCATAAGCATTTTCAGATAGCTAATAGCTGCTTGGTAAAATTTACTCTAAAATTTAGAAGATTGAAAATGATTCTCAAGAAGGCCCTTCTGAGTGAATGTAAGTAGCATGGGAAAATGGAAGAAAAAGCAAGGTGATTTATTGCCAAAGTACAAATCTAGACAGAACATGATCAAACTTGAGAAAAATGTAGTTGCTATTTCATAATATGCAAAGAGATTATTTGTTTTGGTTCCATTCTACACATCTAAAATGACTGGTATACCAAATACACACTGTCATTAGTTACCATTCCTTCCAACTTTGTAAATAAACAATTACATTTCATATAATTCTACTAAGTGGGTGGAAAAATTCAAGTAACAACTTCCTTTTCCAATATGTTTATCATAATATGGTTAAATAAAAATGATAATGATGTATTTTCAGGCTGATGTTTGAAATTTACAAAAAGGTTCAACATGCTATGTAGTTCTTATCATTACTGTTTTTGATCATGTATTTAAAGCTTGCCAATGGAGATTTTTATTTAAGAAATTTTGTTGTGCATGAAATCTTATGATTGCTTAGTTATTATTAAATCATTATTGGTCCTATGTATACAGAAGTTAAAAATGTCCTACAATTAAAATTAATTATGGCTCTTAGCATACTGACATACTGTATTAAGCAGTCAATATTAAAATAATCAAGCCATCAACTACATAGATAAGACTAAAAATTATAATTTCTCAGCATAAATGTATATAAGTTACTGAACATTTTCTTTAAAAATACCTATAACACTGGTCGATTGGTTTAGTTAGGTGGAGAGCTTACAGGAGGCAACTGATCCATCTTTCTCACATCGTTGTTTCCCTCTGTGTCACTCTTTCTATAAACATATCCTCGGGTGAGGATTAAAAAAATTTATAATATACTATCATATTTACCAAAAATTAAAAAAACACCCTCATTTTAGCATTTGCTACAAAACAAATCACAGATGCCTAATTATTATAATGACTTAAAACAACAACCATTTGTTTGGCTCACAATTCTGTAAGTTAGAAATTTGTTCTGGGGTAAATTAGAAGACTTTTGTTTTTTCTAGTCTTGGCTGGACTCAGCTGATTATTGCCAAGGTTGCAATAGCTATGGATGGCTGTCTAACGTGGCTCAGCTGAGATGGCATATGCATTCCTCATACCTCTATTTACCAGAAAACTAAATACACACACACACACACACACACACACACACAGCACTGCACATGAAAGAGTTGGCAGTGGTCCAAAGAACAGCAAGTGGGCAGGCTCCAATGTTCAAGTACTTACAAGCAATTACTTGTGTCATATTTGCTACTGACTATTGGATATATTTTCTCCCATGTCCAACACAATAATAACAGTGGATGGACACCACTGAAGGAGTGGATAAGAAAGATCTGAACAAAACAAAAGGCATGATTACCACAATCTACCACAGTCACAAACATTGTAGTTGCCTGCCTCCCTCCCTCCCTTCCTTCCTTCCTTCCTTCCTTCCTTCCTTCCTTCCTTCCTCTTTCCCTTTTTCCCTCCGATCCTTACTTCCTTCCCTCTTTAATTTTACCTCCTGGTTTCCCATAGCTGTATTTGCCTTCTTTACTGATTTAATCCTCACCTTTGATTTCCCATGTAAATTTGTATTTCTCTTGTGTTTAGAACACTAAGTTTTCATCCAATGAAAGATATTTTTTACTTCTCGCTCTAGTAAGCTTTATGTATAGCATCCAAATCACTCTCTGTATCAGTGAATGGCTTATTCTGAATGAGTTTTTCTACATGACATGGGTACAAGGATGACATTTCCCAAATCATCATGTAAGAAATAAATCCTGTAACTATCTCCCACTGGGAACCATTAAGCTGCTATAACAGTAGTTCAGAGTCAGCTTTCTCGCCTATAATATTAAAGATCACCCTCCATCCCCTGAGGAATACCTTAGGTTGGGTACTATCTCACACTTGGCAACCTTAAGTAGCAGCTCTTAGCAAAAATATTTTTAAAAGCACTCTCCATTATACCCAGTCCTCTTATTACAATATGGACTACAGCTCTTATCACAAACTGTGTCAACACATAATTAACCTACTAAATGGTAAGTGCAGGAAGGAAATGTAGTGAAATATAGTAAGAACTCAGACATTTTAATAAAAGTATGTTTTATTTCTAAACACTGCGGTAGAAAACAACAACAAAAGCAGCAAGAGGAACTTCAAATTTTATTCAAAAAGAGCATTTTAAAAATTAAGATGTTGAAAATTACCTTTCAAACAATTTTCTCTGTTCTCTTCACCAAACAATTAATGCAAATAACTATACACTAAATTTTGATTAGGCAGGGTTGTACATAAATTCTGGGCTACTGTGCCTTTAGAGGAACTATGGGTATAAGAGATAATATTTCTCATTCATGATTTTTTTTCTTTTTTTCCTGAAAGATATAGCTTATATTTAGGGTAAATGATGCTAACATATTCATAGTGTGTGGAAGTTGTCATCTTCCACTTCAATTGATTTTACACAAAGGTGGTAAACTAATTCAATGAGAAAAGAACAGCTTTTCTCAACAAATGGTGCTGGGAAAATTGAATATCTTCATGTAAAAAGATGAAGTTAGCACTTACCTCATATCATACAAATTTTTAAATTCAAAATGAATCATGGTCCAAAATTTAATATCTAAAGCAATAAAACTTTTAGAAGAATGTACAGGAGAAAATCTTTGTGACCTTGAACCAGACAAAATTTTTGAGACACAGTAACAAAAGCCCAAGTCATATTTAAATAAAAGAAAAAATAAAGAGAAATTGGAATTCTTCAAAATTAAAAAACAAACAAAAAAACTTTTGTACTTCAAAAGTCACCATTAAGAAAATTAAAATACTGGAAGAAACTATTTGCAAATTACATATTTCTTAATTTTCAGGATATTAAGAACAATGTTACAATGATAAGAAGGCATATCCCAATTAAAAATGAGCAAAAAATTGATGACATTTCACCAAAGAAGATATATAAATGGCTAAGAATAACATGGAAAGATGCTCATGTTCAACACTATTAATTATTAGAGAAATACAAATGAAAACCACAATAAGAAACCACTTCTCCCCACTAAAATGGTTAAAATAAAAAAGTTAGACAATACAAACTACTGGAAAGGGTATGAAAAATTAGAATCCTCTCACATTGCTGGTGGAAATGTACAGTCACTTTGAAAAAACAGTATGGTGCTTTCTTTAAAAGAAATTAATACGTGTCGAGCTGGTGGGGCTCAGTGGTTGAGCATCGATCTATGAACCTGGAGGTTACAGTTCATGCCTGGGTTGTGGTCTTGATCCTCAGTGGGTGACATGCAGGAGGCAGCAAATCAATGATTCCTTCGCATCATTGGTGTTTCTATATCTCCCTCTCCCTTCCTCTCTGAAATCAATATATATATATATATATATATATATATATATATATATATATATATATATATATATATAAATAAAAGACCCAGTGATTTCATTTCTACAAATCTTCCAAAGAGAATGAAAACATATTTTACACTAACACTCAACAGTGTTATTCATAGTAGTTAAAAAGTGGAAAAAATCCAAATGCTTATCAACTGGTGCTTGAACAAACAGAATATGGTATATACAAACAATAGAATACTATTCAGCAATATAAATAGAATGTCTTACTGATGCTGCAAAATGGATGAAGCTCAAAATATTATGCTAATTTAAAGAACTCAGATCAAAAGACTGTTATATTGTCTGAGTCCATTTATACTAAATCTACAGCAGTTCAACATATAGAGATGGACTAAGTGGTCACTTGGGGTTGGGGTGGGACTGAGGATTGACTGACTACAAATTGGCAGCAAGGATCATGTTGAGTGATTTGCATGTTTTAAATTGAAGCCTGGTGTTGCTTGCACAACTGTATACATGTATTACAACACATTAAAATGTATACTTAAAATGGGTGGATTTATGGACAACAAATTATAATTCACTAAAGATATTGAAAATAAAGACTGTCAGGAATTGTGAGGATTTTTTAAAAAATGGAACTGTCAAGGAAATGAGTACTGGTATTGCCATATGTTACTGATCTGATACTGGAAGAAAAAACAAGCTTGTCTCCTCTAAAACCAACCATTGCTCATACCATGCATAACAGAGCAATAGAGAGAATACGATTTTTTTTCATTTTGCAATGTCAATTTTGGCATAATTATTCTAACCTTTCCTGTCATTCTACCATTCTGCAGGTATGGAGTTGTTCCATTTCATATTCAGGGTGTGGCAAAAGTAGGTTTACATTTGTGAGTATTCGAAATAGTTTATTCTTGCCTTATTACTTATTAATTATTCTATTATTTTGATATGAACAACTATAAACCTACTTTTGTGCCCCCCCTTTATATATTGTTTGGGCACTTATAGTACCAGAGAAACTTTTAAGTATTTTCATGCAGATGACTTTATCTTTTGACTATTCCAGTTATTGAAAGGTTGACTTTAAGCTGTAACTTCTGTTATTGAGTACAAGTTTGCCCTTTGAAACCAAGCACTCCTGGTCAGATGTTTATTCCACATGGACACAGGTAAATTAATAGTGTTTTGTTTTGTTTTGAAAATACATTTTTATTGATTTCAGAGAGGAAGGGAGAGGGAGAGAGAGATAGAAACATCAATGATGAGAGAGAATCATTCATCAGCTGCTTCCTGCATACCCCACACTGGGGATGGAGCCCACAACCCAAGCATATGCCCCAACTGGGAATCAAACCCTGACCTCCTGGTTTATAGGTTGATGCTCAACCATTGAGCCACGCCAGCCGAGCAATTAATGTTTTTTGTTTTTTTTTGTCTCAACTGTTTTCCCCAAGTTCTTCATTAAATCTTGGAACTTTTTGAAGAGATATTTCTTTTTATCAGACTATAACTCTATTCAACCATTTCAATTGTCTGCATTTTTTTGGCAGTCATATCTTACTTTAATCATGTTGAGCTTATAGGGAAGTAAAACTCTCATTTATACTCATGCATGATGCTATTTAGGCAGGTCTTTATTACCCAGGACTTGTAGATTTGAGTTAAGCAGCAGTAAAGAAATTTGACATCCTAAAATTTGTCATTTTGCAATGTAATGATTTCCAGTATCCCTTAAGAGTTTGCTCTAATCATCTTTTTATTGCAAATGGAATGAAATCTGGTTGGCCATTTATCAGAAACTCTGCCTATCCATGGGTTCCCTTGATAAATAAGCTGACTTTCAATGGGCTATTTATCATGTGGAGCCCCCTAAATAGCTCAAAGAAGAGTGAGTTTGTATATTGTCTTGTTCCAATAAAAATCCAGATGTCCAGTCTAAGACTAAATAGAATGATGATGCAACAGCCATATTTGTATTGTGTTGGTTTATTTTTATGGCCTTATCATGTTGTTGTTTTATAATGAGACACTCTTATCCATCTCTCCCTACTTCAAGATTTCATTATTTCAGGAGTAGTCTTGAGATGTTGGCTTAGCTCCCTTAACGTAATGCTGAGCGTATAACATCACTAAATAAGGGAAATTACCTTTACTGACTCACTGCCTTCATATTTTTTGTATTTATAAATGTAAACTTATCCAAGAGTAGACATAATTGGGTTGTAACCTTGGGCTCTTCCCTCGTGAAATCAAAAACAGGCCAGCCACTAAGACATGGGAGGTCAAGGGACAGCTGTCCAATTCGTAGGTGGCAGGTTTAATAAGCAAGGGGATTCAGGAGGTTTGTTTGGGCCACACAAGCCTATCAGATCTCCACACCACCTGCCAGAGCATGAAGTTTAAATAGAGGCCTTACCTGTGTTCAGTCATATACACAGTCCTGATGGTCTCAAAAACACTTTACACCACTCCAGTGGTGGGAGCTGTGGGCTAAAAGCACTTTCCAAGCACAGTGGAGGGGTGAGGAGCCTCTGATTTCCAGGTCCAGCTCTCAGCTCAACAGGAGGTCACATGCTCTGGATGACTTCCTCCCACACCTCTTGGCTTCTTTAGACTAGAGACACTCTAGATTTGTTTATTTCTATCATTCAGAGTTAGACAGAGTTGCAGGAGCAAATAAGTGAGATACATAGCCTCTTTTCACATCCTATCTAATAAAAGAGTAATATGCAAATTGACTATACCTCTGCTATACCCATAAGCCATGCCCACCAGCCAATCTGGAGCAAGTATGCAAATTAACCCAACCAAGATGGCTGCGGCCATGGAGCGAGCAGGAGGCTTGTGTTTCTCTGATGATGGAAGAAGCCAAACTTCCTGGCCTGCCTGGCCTCCGCTCAAGCTTACAAAATTTCAATTATAGAAGATAAATAAATCCCAACAAAAATGGCTGTGGCCATGAATCACACAGGAGGCTTGGGTTTTCCCGGTGATGGAGAAAGCCAAGCTTTCTGCCCACCCTGGCCTGCCCTAGCCACTGCTCAAGGCTACAAAGTTTCAATTATAGAATATAAATAAATACCAGATACCAGGGCCTCTGCTTGGGCCGCCAGGGAGTGTGGCCAGCCTGCAAACCACCACAGACCCCTCGCCCAGGCCACCCCATGCCCCAAGGGAAACCCCACCCTGATCTGGGACACCCTTCAGGGCAAACCAGCCGGCCCCTACCCGTGCACCAGGCCTCTATCCTATCTACTAAAAGAGTAATATGCAAATTGACCATCACTCCAACACACAAGATGGCTGCCCCCATGTGGTCAAAGATCCTGCCCCCATGTGGACACAAGATGGCTGCCACAAGATGGCCAGGAGGGGAGGGACCAGGCCTGCAAGGGAGGGCAGTTGTGGGCAATCAGGCCAGCAGGGGAGGGCAGTTGGGAGAGACCAGGCCTGCAAGGGAGGGCAATTGGGGGTGATCAAGCCTGCAGGGGAGGGTAGTTAGGGGTGACCAGGCTGGCAGAGGAGGGAAGTTGGGGGAGAGCCGGCCTGCAGGGAAGGACAGTTGGGGGGGACCAGGCCTGAAGGGGAGGGCAGTTAGGGGTGACCAGGCCTGCAGGGGAGGGCAGTTAGGGGAAATCAGGCTGGCAGGGGAGCAGTTAGGCATCAATCAGGCTGGCAGGCAGAAGAGGTTAGGGGCAATCAGGAAGGCAGGCAGGCGAGCAGTTTGGAGCCAGCAGTCCTGGATTATGAGAGGGATGTCCTACTGCCCGTTTAGGATTGGGCCTAAATGGGCAGTCAGACATCCCTTGAGGGGTCCCAGATTGGAGAGGCTGCAGGCTGGGCTGAGGTACACACAACCCTGTGCACAAATTATGTGCACCGGGCCTCTACTATTATATATTGCAACCTCTTTGCATTTCCTTTTCCATTTTTTCTCCCTGCTTATATATTGCTGTGTAAAAACAAACACACATTAATTTCTCCAATTCTGATTGTTCTAGTTCAGTAGTAGACATTTGACTATAAAACCTAACATTACAACAAGCACTTGCCCAGTTGGTGTGGCTCAGTGGTAGAGCATCAATCTATGAACCAGGAGGTCATGGTTTGATTCCCGGTCAGGGCACATACCTGTGTGTGGGGCATGCAGGAGGAAGCCAATCAATGATTCTCTCTCACCATTGATGTTTCAATCTCTCTCCCTCTCCCTTTCTCTCTGAAATCAATAAAAAATATATATTTCAAAGCAACAACAAAAACTAAAATCTAACAACTACAAGCACTGAAATATATGCTTTTTATTTGGGTATCTTTTTAAAGAGGGAAATAATAAAGGCAAATAATAATATGGCCATCCAATTAAAATTAAATGGACTACCTGGGGGCTGAGTAGGATCTGGGAGAAGGGGGAGAAAGGGGACGAAATGGGAGCAATCTGTAATACTATCAACAATAAAAATATATATTTTAAAAAATAAAAAAATAAATGGACTATGAAAATACATATAGAAAAAGGAGTTTAAAACTATTAAAATGGAAAATAAGATATTTATATAAAATATGTTTTAATATTTTAATGTTAGTAGCTCCAATTTGAAGTATTTTTACTTCTAAAGAATATGATATCAGATATATTATGAAAGTTACTAATTGGGAAATAAGTAGACTTTGTTTTAAAATCAATATAATATCCAAAAGATAATAATGTCATTAAACTAAACAATTTTTCAGAACCATAAACATATTTTAATAAAAATTTATTTCTGTATACATTATAGAAAAAAGTATAAAATATGTTTAATTTAAAAATGTGATTTCTTATATCAAAAGTTTATATCAGATTTGTTTCTAAAATTTAAATCTTTTACATTTGTAATAGATATAACATAAAGGCACAAAAAAAATATAAAGGTGTCAAGTACAAAAAATATTCAGACTTTTAGGTATATGATGTACTTCTAGGTATACGAGCTGCCCCCTGGTGGTCAGTGCGCTCCCACAGGGAGAGCGCCACTCAGCCAGAAGCTGGGCAGCACAGTGGTGGTGGCGGGAGCCTCTCTCGCCTCCGTGGCAGCGCTAATGAACCCTGGGGGGATGTCTGCCTGCCAGCTTCATGGGGAGTGGGCCTATGCTGGCAGGCAGACATCCCCTGAGGGGTCCTGGACTGTGAGAGGACACAGGCCGGGCTGAGAGCCCCCTCCCCCAGTGTACAAATTTCGTGCACCGGGCCTCTAGTCTATAATAAATTGGACCTATCTTCTCTGTATAAGTAATGCTCACTCCAAACTTCCCATCAGTCAAGGGTAACAATATTTTAGTTATTTAAACTTGAAAATTCAGATTAATGTCTGTCATCCTTCTGTGCATTATGATCTGTATCCAGGAAGTCTTGGTATTTTATAATTTCTTATTTCAAAAATGCATTTTCATTGATTTATTTTGTATCTTAATCCTAGTCCTATCCATCCCCAAATAATATTTGCTTCATACTGTTTCCCCTTCCTCAAGTCTCAGTAAATTAAAAAGTAAGAAACTTAATATTCTGATTGATTTAATATGTCGATGACAATATTTTTATTAAAATGAAAATGTCCTGGCTGGTGTTACTCAGTGTTAGAGCATCAGCCTGAGGACTGAAAGGTCTCAGGTTCTGGGTCGTTGTTCACTCCCTCCCCTGGTTGGGCATGAGAGGAAGGGAACCAATTGCTATGTCTCTCTCACTTTCCCCCACCCCTTCCTCCCTTCCTCCCACTCTCTCTGACAAGCAATGGATAAAAAGTATCCTCAGGTGAGGATTAATAAAAAATAATTTAAAATTTCTATAACACATGTCCTAGACCCCAACCAGGCTAGTTTACAGAGGCTTCAAGCTTGAATATGTGAATCTTCCTACCCATCTATATTGTACTTGTCTTTTAGCACGAGTTTAATCCCAGCTATATTTTGTGGTCTTCCCCAATATTTCAGAACATATTAATATTGTTTATATATCCTGTGTTCCTTATTTTCACATATTTACTAATACTTTGGCTGCAACCCAAAAGATACCTAACCAGAATTTTCCCCATTATGGGGAGTAGTAGTAGGTGGTAGGAAGGTGAGAGTTGGGATTGTACTGACTGATGGCAGCCCACGGGCTAAGGAGAAAGTTTATTATCAGGTGGTGCTAAATTAGATAACTCAGTTTGGGCAGGTGTCATTTTGAGAAAAAAAGAGAAAAACATTAGAATGAGGTCCTCTGAGTATGAATCATGATTCTGAATCCTGAAACTTATTGTCAGAGTGACCTTGAGCAAAGGATATTTCTCCTTTGAGCACCAGTTATATCATCTATAAAATGGCAATTATAAATATCTTCTTACATTATCGTTTGGCATTTAAGTGAGGTGGTATTTATTTAAAACATACACGGTCTTTAAAAATTTGTTTATTCCATATAATGCTGATCAAGTCAGAACATTACTGAAGTACCAGGTAGGTCTGATCTCTACCGGTTTGCAATCTTGTTGAGTCTGAAGTTCACTGTTTTGTGACAAAGCCCTCTATTAGTTGTATCTTTTTCTTTTAAAATATTACGTTTGTTTCTGTTCCTAATGGAGATGCGTTGATGATCTGGGGAAAAAACGATATTTCATTGTAAGATTACTTAGTTTGTACATAGTTAGGGGTAAAATATGTAGTTGCTGTAATTTCTGAGGAACAAAAACTTCCCACTTGATCCCCAAATGTTTACTGTTTTGCATTCACCATTCACCTCTAACACAAAGCAATGTACACTGTTGAATTTAGTGATGATTTGTTTAATGAATTATTAAAATACCAGTCAGTTCATGACGGAAAAATGCTGTTTCTTAATAATCAAGATTTTTCCCACCATTGAAATCAAGAATTATAAAGCTGCTATGTTTAGATTTTGTATTCATATGGCAATAAAGAAATATTAGATTCAAGCATTAGAGTTTAGTAATTATGAAAATAAGCTCTGGAGTTCAGCTGCCATGATTCAAATCCAGATTCCACTGATTACTATGTTTATGACCATTATCCGCTATTTAACTTCTGCAGTACTTCGTTTCCTCATTTTAAACTGTGGAAAAGAATATTATCGCCTTCACACATGCCATGACAATGTATGTGAAATACTTAACCCTGTGCAGATGTCTAGTTAGTGCGCAGTAAACACTGACCCATTTATTATTAGTAATAGTTTTTGTAGTGTTTTATTATGATGATTGGTCAAATCTCCTATCTTGCTACACTCTGGCAATTGGTTCTGTTCACTTATTTCAAGTCATCAGCTCACCCTAGAAAATCTGGATATTTTACTTTATTTTAAATCCAAAAAATATGTGACCTCACAGTACTGTGAATTTATCTTCCCCTTCTGCCCCTAGTAAAGGGCATAAATGTTATCTTAGGCTATCAGATGACAGTTAACCTTTTCTTGAACCCTCTGTTTTTAGTTGCAGCCTATAGGGGCAAACCCATGGGGATGTAATTGACTTCCTTGTTTATGATGAACAAGTGAGTCTGGCTGGGCTTTGCTTACTGCCCTCAGGCTACTTTTACACTGAAAACAACTATGGGAGTCACTGTGCCTGAAAATGTAAAGATCTCCAAAAAAAGGACTCAGTCTGGGTAAATAAGGAAAGAGAGCTTCTGGCCTTTTGATGGAAAATTCTTGGAGGTATTCTACATCTCTAGAAATCCCAGTAGAGTCAAGCCATGCCACTCACAGGAGCCACTTTGGTCAGGTGCCTTTACGCTGGTTCGTCAGCTGGTACATAAACTGTGCACATGGGCCTTTGATCCAGCCTCTGCTTTAGCCTTTTGCACTCGGATGTCGAGTGTGACTCGACACGGTTAGCATTAGAATAAAGGAATCGAGAAAAAAGCAAGCGAGTGCAAAGGGTTAAAGATAATACAAGCAAGAATGCATGATCTCCAAGATTTAAAACACTATTCCGTGTATTCATTCGAAATTTTTCTTCTTTCTACTATCTACATCCATGGTTTAATGAAATACTTTATTTAATCTCATGGGATTTCTTACATTTTTTTTCTTTTTAAAACATTTCTGTTTAACAATAACACTACATTAAAGTGGCAAAACAAAGATGAACATGTGATATTTACTCCAGACATGCAAAACACCTGCTAGGCAATCTCAGGTTTTTGTTGCTTTAAGCTCAGATGAGAATGCATTAGATTTTATTATCCTATATAATAAAACCCTAATATGCAAATCAACCAAATGGTGGGATGACTGGTCACTATGAACTGACCACCAGGGGGCAGGTGCTCAATGCAGGAGCTGCCCCCTGGTGGTCAGCACGCTCCCACAGGGGGAGCGCCACTCAGCCAGAAGCCAGGCTCATGGCTGGCAAGTGCAGCGGCAGTGGCAGGAGCCTCTGCAGCAGCACTAAGGAGCAGCAAGCAGAGTGGTGGGGAGCAGCAAGCAGAGTGGTGGGGAGCAGCAAGCAGGTGGACAGTAAGGAGCGAGGGGTCCTGGACTTTGAGAGGGCACAGGACGGGCTGAGGGACCCCCCACCTCCAGTGCATGAATTTCATGCACTGGGCCTCTAGTTTCAATATAATCACTAGCCCTTCTAATACTTATTTTCCTCTAGGAAGGCTATGCATCTTTGTGACGCTGGCATCACTTTTAGTAACATGTCTGTGACTGGTCAAGGAGATATAAGTAGAAGTGATGTTTATCACTTCTGAGAAATTTGTTGTTTGAATGAGATCTCCTGGTTTCTACGTCTCCTCGCTCTCCCCTATGAGACTGGAAATGTCTCATCGACCAGGGAGGGTCCGGGATTAAAGAAGTTGTGAAGCAAATCTACACTTGACTAATAATAGACACGTCAAGGAGACAGAGTTACTTATTAAGAGATGGCTACAAACATCCAGGGAGAAAAGGTGAGAACCTGAAGCAAAGCAATGATAATTGTGGGTAAAATAAATGATAAAATGATGCCTTAATATTATTTAGGCAGTCAAGTTGATGGCACTTGTTGATTCATTGAAAGTAGGTGACAATGCTTGAGTTATGGCCCAGATTACATCATATTTTAATTTTTCACAGCCTGTGGTGAATTTTTCTTTTTTTATTGTCTATCTAGCTCTCCTTTGCCAACAGAGTGATCTTACAATAGCATAATTTTGATGATGTCATTCCTTTTCTATACAGTCTTCCATGGTGTCCCATTGCTATATAACTAAATTCTAGCTTCTTAGCCTTAATTATCTCTAATTATTTTTAATATTCATTTCCTACTTTTCAGGGAATTCCTTACTTAAAGAAACCCTACTCATTTTATCCCCCCCCCACCAAAATGATTTTTAATTTTCAGTTAATTGCCTTGTCCTAGTCAGCATGTTTGTTTGTTTTAGCACTTATTTTCTTAACTCTAATTATGTTAATTCTTCTTATGTGCTTTAATCAGGGTAGACTAGGTTATATGACCCCAAAATTTCAGTGGCTTGCAGATCAAAACTTTATTTTCTTCTTAAGCTACATTTTCATCTTGGGACAGCTAAGACTCCAGTGTTCTCTTCATTCAACAATCTAGCTGAGAATAAAGCCTCTGTATGAAGTGGATACAAATTTATATTTGTTCTTCAATATTCTGCTTGGAAATGATAATGCTATCTTTCATTCCTATCAAAGCAGGTCATATACCAAGACTAAAGAGGAAAAATATATTTCTCCCCCCAGGGTGGAAAATCAAAATTCCGTAAAAAACACACATCAATATAATTGACCACACATCACTTTCAATCTATTTCAAATTCTGTTGTCTTCATTAATCTAAACCTTCCCACCCCATCTTCAAATGCTATTTCTTTCAGAACTCTTGTCATTTGTACTAATTACATAACACATCTTGTAATGTAGACAGTGGTTGACAGGTATTTCTTAAAGTGACAGATATTAAACATTTTAGGCTTCAGGTCATAGATCCCTGTGGCAATTACTCATCCTGCAATTGTGGTGCGCAAGCAGTCATAGAAAATATGGAAAGAAAGGTTGTGACTGTGTTACAATAAAACTTTACTTAGGTGCTGGTCTGTAACAGTAGTTTGCAAATCCCTTAGAGCAATGACTCTAAAACGTGTGCATTGGGGTCATCTAACAAATTTCTGGGTAGCACCTTAGAATTTCTGATTCAACAGGAATGGGGAGGGTCTTGATAATTTGCCTTTTTAATAAGTTCCCATGTGATGCCATCGATACTTGTCTACCATTGACTAACGAAACAGAGACAGTGTTCTGTATTCAAGGACTTGTTATTTGTGAATGCAAATAAATAAATACACTTTATTTTAAAATTAAGACATAAATATGGGTCCTGGCTGGGTAGCTCAGTTGGTTAGAGCATTGTCTCCATACTCCAAGGTTTCGGGTTCCATCCCCTAACAGGGCACATACTAGAATCAACTGATGAATGCAAAAATAAGAGGAACAACAAATAGATCTCTCATCTCTCTCTAAAAGTAATCAATAAAAATTTTTAGAAAGCAATAGATAATGTTTATATTTCCCATTTCATTAGCATATTCCTTTCTTCACAAAAGCCAGGTGACTACACTCTGCCAGAGAAAGTGCTGAATAAAATTTTATTGGCTACATGAGTGAGTTATAATAAACTGAGTGCTTCCTTTTTTTTTTATAGTGACAAGCATACAGTGCTGTAAATATTGCACATTTCTATGCCTCTGTCACATGATGGACAGGTAACAAAATTGTTTTGTTTGTAAAGTGTCCCCAAGCTATTTCAACTTGTCAGGACTCACAAAGCTTGGCTACACTAAATGCATCAATCCATTTGTATTATTTCAGTGGAACAAAAAGATTTTACAAAGACACATTAATTTTATTCTTATTCAACAGTGACATTGAAAAAAACATTCTTATTTGTGCAGTGGTTCAAGCTACCAATCCTACTTTTATTTCTCCATATTTTAAACTGCATAGAGATTCTGTACTCAAGATTTCTGACATGCATTACATGATTATCCCAAATAGTGCTACATTCTTAACATATAAATGATAAAGTGACTTAGATTCTTGGAGAGAAAAATAAATGAATCCCGATGAACTCAAGTACATTTTTGTTGGCTATTTAGAACCCCGTTAGTAAAATTGTTGGAGGAGATCATGGAGCCAGAGCAGGGCCAGGGCCATCACAGGCTCCTCACCCAGCCCCTGAGCATGGAATGCGCATTCTGCCCACCGTTCCGCAGTGGGAGCCTTTTGCAAGGTAGCAGTCTTGAACATGGAAGGTGCTTGTTGTTGACATCATCGGGACTGTTCACGTGTCTGAACGCAGGTGATACCTCTATTTAAGCGCTCAGTAGTCTCATGAGCAGGTGTGCAGCGTCCGAACAGGCTGGTTTGTTGTAAATTCTCTGACTTTTTAAACCTGCCGTCTACCAACCTGAAGCGCAGCCTCTTGGGTCTCCCTTTGCCCTCCATGTACAGAAATGTAAAGAAAGATCATCACCAGGGATACAGCATGCATTGCAGTTGTGCAGTTCTGGGCGAAAGTAGTATTGTTGTTTTCAATAGCATTAGTCTTTATTATAAGATTCAAAAAGTCATTATACTATCCTATTAAGTTGCAGAGAAGCACTAACAAAACCCCTAACTAAAAGACAGGCAATGTTAATAAAAAAAAAAATCTTGCAGCATATTAACATACCCAAACTGATCAAACTAGATCCATCTGTATAGTCTGAGCACTAGTGCCTCACAGAATGCGGGCCACGTTCAGTCAGCATAGAAACGGGCAAATGAATGAGTAGAAAGTGGTTGGATAAGGTTATTGCCATTTAGCACCGGATTCTTGTGCAACATTTAGAGAAGCAGACGCCTTCCTGGTACAACGGACTCGATTCCCTGGCGGCGTGAGGACCCGAAACCAAGCCTCTGGCTTCTGGGCTGCTCCTTCTCCGATTGTCAACAGCCCACACCTGCTCCCACTGGAGCAGCCCCGCACCTTCGCCCGCGCCCCAGCTCCTTCCTCCGGGGAGTGTTGGGGGGGGGGGGGCACCGAGTTCTCCCAGAGCATCCAAACACCAGGCAATGGGCGCTGGGGGGGAAAGCACACACCGGACCCATCTCAAACCCGGGACTCCATGACTTTTCACAACTCAGCGGCGCGTCAGAGGCACGCCGCGCCGTGTTTTGTTTTGAGGGCGGGGGGATGGCTGGCAGGGAACCCGCGCCCCCATTGGCTGGCCGCTCGCCGGCGCGGTGGTGCGGGAGCCGCCGGCAGAGCATCCTCGATCAGCGCGGGGGGAACGTGGAGGGGGCGCCACTCCGGGGTCCAGGCGCTTCTGAGAAGGGAGGCTGCCGCTTCCGGGGAGAAAGTGGGGTGCACCGGCCGCCCCGCCGGCAGAACCTTCTGCGAAGGAGCGGGAACCGAAGGCCAGGCAGTTGGCGGCTCCCGTGATTGCAAAGGGAAAGACGGAGAGACCGAGGCAGAGGGGAGGGAGAGGCGGGGAAGGGTCCCACCTCCGGTGCCGCGCTGGGCTGCTGCCTCCTCCTGCCGCTGCTGCCCTTCCTGCTGCTGCTGCTGCTGCTGCGGGTGCCGCGGAGTCTGCCTTCAGGTAAGGCTTCCTCCTGCGACCGGGACTGCATCGTGTGTGTGCGATCGCTTCAGGGTGCGCGCCCCGAAATTCATACATGATTCATAAAGTGGTGCCTGGCGGAGTCAGAAGCCCAAGGAGGCTGCACAGGGACCTGGCATCTGCATGAGGAGCCGGTGCAGGGTTGAGCTTTGGGAAACTTCCCCAAGTTCTCAAGCAAGTCGGTCTCTAGTCTTCTGAGCCAGAGGTTCCATTCAAAGGGGAGGGGAAGGAAGATTTTTAACTCCCGATGTGCGTTCCTTAGCGTGGCTGAATTTTCGGGTGAAAACAATTAGGGATGCTAGGTTATTTTATAAACGGCTTTATTGCTATCTATTTTTTTTTTTATGGCAAAACATGTAATGCTTTGTTTTTAAACAGCTTCTGTGAATACCTGTCTCTGCTGGTTCTTGCTAAAATGCAAAACCCCTTCTCCGTGTACATTTTACAACTTCACCCATCATTAAAAAAACGCACAACTGGGAAAGAGTTTAAAGGTTTTAATAGCCTTTCAGCATACAACTACCTCACTTTGCTACTACAAAACTAATTTGGGAGAAGTGGAAGAGAAATACGGTAGATGACCGGAGTACTGTGGGTTATATAATATGCATTTCAAAATTATCTTAAGGGGATTCAGCCTTGGGTGGTACATTTGAAAAGTAAGACATATGTGCACGATAGAACATGCAAGCAAGCCATTGTTCAAGGAGACTTTCAGCGTTTTGTAGATATTTTTATCCTAAAACATAATTATTTCTTTCTACATAGAATCACAGTGACTTCAGAATCTCTGTAGTTCATAGTGCTTGATGTCACTTACAGACATCTTTCTCTATACTCTCTGGAGAGGGGGGCTGACATACTTTTGGCAGATTCTGTGACCATGTCATGCTTCTCAATTTCTCACCAGGTATTTTGAAGCTCATTCACAAACTGCTCGGCTGGAAAATTACCTTACTTACACGGACTGAGGGGGAAAACATTTAAATAGAGTAGGTTCTGAAAACGTGTTTACAGTTTTAAATTACCCTCTACATGGCCAAAACATGATAATCCAACCATGCCAAGCAGGTATTAGTTTGCTTACTCTTTTCAGCACACCTGATCAGTTTTAAGATTTATAAAATGATATCCAGACACACAGCTGGATATATTGACCCTCATCATCCAATGACATTGTGTATTCATTACATGATCCTAAGCAATTTGAGAATCTTTTTAATTTATATATATATTATTATTATTATTTCTAGAAAGGAGTTTAACTGAATAGGTTTATATTACATTCCCCCCCCCCCCCCCCATGATTTAAGCTGGAGATCTCTTCAGAATTGAAATGCAGGTGGGTACTAGTCCTGAGCCATAAGCAGGCGCTTTACAAATTGTTTTGGAATGCTCAAGAGCATAGCTACGCACAAAGTAAGAGCTTCCACTTTACTAATGTAACCGGCACAAAGGCTTGTTCAGTAACAAGATTGAGTGGCTGTGCTCCACTTGCTATAGAAACTACTGGAATAAAACAAAAGGTTTCATATTCACTGGAAAATCCAGTGAGGTATTTTTCCCCTTACTAATAGTTTTTACATTGAAGACTGACATCCAAGTTTAATCCTGCCAATGCTAAGCCCCTTCCCCATAAAAGCATATACCTCATTTTCTTTTCTATTGTGTTCAGCAATTCTCCCATTGCTGGATTCTTAACTTCTACTGCTGTGTACCATTTTAAATCAGTAGGGGGAAGTTTTCAGGCCAGGAATCATTTTTTCTGACTGGACCTCATTCCTTCCACTGATCTGCTTAGTGAGGTGATCATTTTAGATAATCCCCACAAAAATAATTATTATGGGAGGGGAGATGCCATTTGTTCTACATGTGGTATGATACATAGTATGAGTATGTTCTCATCACAGGAAAACCAGTGCTTAGTTTATGGTGAAAATAAAATCCCTGTTAGTGAGTCACGTGAAATACTTCCACCTCAGTCTGACTGCATTCTTTAAGGATGGAGCACAAAACTACTGTCCTTAGACAGAGCATCTTTTGCATCTGATATTTTTGTGAAGTGTATAAAATGTAATAGTGTGTGACATTGGTTGAATCAATCAATTTTTATTTAGTGGTTGATAAGAATTTCTGTCACTTCTACATTTTAAAATACCCTGTGATGAACATCAAATCACTCTTGTTAATAAAATGGAACTTGGAATAGTCTGATTATACTGTTTTTAAATAAAATGTGAAATATTACTGTGTTTGCACACCTATGTCATTCAGATGTCATACCATTAAATCTAATAATTGTAATAGGAAGATGCATAGGGTGATAGTTCTCTTCAGAAGTGAGCCATGTTTTTATGTAAAAATATAAAATCTAAGGACTCATGTAATGAGTTACTAGCCCTGGCTGGTTTGGCTCAGTGGATAGCATGTTGGCCTGCAGACTGAAGGGTCCTGGGTTCGATTCCGGTCAAGGGCACATACCCAGGTTTCAGGCTCTGTACCCAGTAGGGGGCATGCAGGAGGCAGCCAACCAACGATTCTTTCTCATCATTGATGTTTCTATCGTTCCCTCTCCCTTCCTCTCTGAAATCAATAAGTATATATTTTATAAAATCATTTTATTTAAAAAATGAGTTACTAGTAGGCTGGGTCATAAACGTCTTCATACTTTCAAAGGAAAAGTGTGATTACAGAGTTTCATTTAAGGTAAGACATTATTCTTTTAGTCTTTTAACAAATTAAAGCTGTTTTTATAGTAATTCCTGTGTTACTCTGTCAGTTACCACATCAATAGATACTTTGCTTTAATGTGACACCAATTCATGATTCTGTTTATATTAAACTATAGGTGGAAATTATTGTACCTTTCCTGTTTAACAAAGATTGCGTTTTATTTTTTATGAATAGGCTAATTTATATCAAGAAAAATAACTTAATCATTACATAAGGAAAATTAAGATTTTATTGGGAACTTTTACTAATACATGATAATTGAACAATTTAAAGCATTGTAATAGTTGTCTTTAAGGTAATTGCTTCTTTTTCTGAATTACTATACTAAAAGGCTGATACATTATCACCAAACGTTAAAGAAAAATTGTATGTGAATAATGCTGCCTGTGTCAAATATCAAATAATGGTTATTCAAAGTTATTTTTAAACATCACATGTTAAGATAACTAATAATATAGTATCAATAGTTTTTGGATAAGACTAATAGAAAGTCATGACTATCGAAAAATCATGATGAACTTGACATAATGTTATTCTACTTTTTGTGAGATACTGGATAAATAGTTTAATAATCCATTTATTCAATTATTAATTAAAATTTAATAAGCACCTGCTAAGCAATGGAAAACAGGGTCTATGTTTACTATTTTTATAAATATAGGGCCATTCAGGTTTGTATCACTTTATTCTATTACTAGTGGCCAGGTGCATGCATTCGTGCATGGGTGGGGCTCCCAGGAGGATGAGAAGGGGCTTGGACACTATCGGCCCCCTCCGGGTGGAGGAAGGGACACCCTTGCTGGCCTGGGATTCAGATCTGTCCAAATGACATTTGCGCTGGTTGTTGGGAGCCACCTGGTGGCTGCTTCTATATTGTTTATTCCTTGCGGAGAGTCTAGGGAGGGAAAGTGGCGAGGTGCCAGAGGCTGATTTCCAGGAGGCCATTGTGCAGGGCAGCGCTGGTCTGTTGGTGCCTGATCCCTTCTTTGGAGATTGGACCTGCAGGACTACTGAGGGAATGAGTGGCTACCGCCGAGCTGGTAGGCCGCTGGCACGGGTTGGTCAGCTGAGTGGCGCTCCTGCTGTGGGAGCACACTGACCACCAGGGGGCAGCTCCTATGTTGAGCGTCTGCCCCCTGGTGGTCAGTGTGTGTCATAGTGACCGGTCATTCTGGTCATTCTACCGCTTAGGCTTTTATATATATATAGATAGATAGTTCATGGTACTAAGGGGTAAGTTAAATTTTTGATATGCTTTAGTTATTTTTTTCACTAAATGGTTACAGATTTCTTTCATATCCTTTGCTCTGTGAATATCTAAGTCATTATGCTATAAATGGATTTAAATTACCTTGATATGAGGGGTGTGACATTTAAACAATGTAAAATTCTTTGTAAAATATGTGCATCATCTACATATATGTGTGAAGATTCTAATGAGAGGAGGTGAGGCCCCAATTTGTGCACAGACACTCATTAGAGAAATGCAGGACTTACATATAAACTCCTAAATCAAATGACTGAGTGATGTAAACTTAGTACCAGGTACCAAATAAGTAATTGCACATCAGGGTATAGAAGTATGCTAGTTATAAGTATGATTGAGCATAACATCTTAAGGGTGTCATATAATGAATGGGTTCCAGAACTTCTATTTGCTGGAAAAATTGTTATAACACACACACACACACACACACACACACACACACAACGTTGTCTGCACTAAAATGTGGAAAGATAAAAACTTGGAAGGCAGACAATGTTTTGAATCCAAATTTTGAGAATTATTTTTGTTTCTTGTGTTTTCATCTTGATTTAGTATGATTTTATCCCATGGAGAACATGCACTAATGGTCAAGTCTTTCTCTTTTCAGATTTCCTTGACTATATCAAGCTAGATTTGTGAAGAGCTTGCCCACTGGGTTAGATGAAAGCATTTGGTGGTCAGGAATGGATATGAGTCATTTTGGAATGCAATTGTTCCTCCAGTCATTTATCTAAAAAAAAAAATAAAAAAAATAAAAGTTACAAGTTGTTTTCAATAGAAAGAAATGGAAGTTTCTGATAGTTTAAAGAATCAGTAAAATTTAGATTATGATGAAACTTTTACCACCATATTTCAAAAGGTTTAGAAATCAAAGAGGAGAATAGGATGGAACTAGAGAGATAGTGCAGAGTTAAGGGAAGTTCTGGGGATTGGTTTGTTTCTTTCTTTTTTCTTTTTTCTTTTTTTAATTTCAGAGAGGAAGGGAGAGGGAGAGAGAGAGAGAAAAAAAAAACACACAAAACATCAATGATGAGAGAGAATCATTGATAGGCTGCCTCCTGCACACCGCACACTGGGAACTGAGCCCACAACCTGGGTATGTGCCCTGACTGGGATTGGAACTGTGACCTCCTGGTTCATAGGTCAAAACTCAACCATTGAGCAACACTGGCTGGGCGGCTTATTTTTCTTTTTAATATAAGCTTGAGCATGGGAATAGATGAGATGGAAGTCATTAGAAAGAGAAAGGAAAATAAATGATAACTGAGGTCTTAGATTGTTAGAGAAGGTCATTAAAAAGATGGCAACTGCTGGTTGACCCTCGAGCTGCACCCGAGCTATCCTGGCTCCCTGGAATGTCTGTTCCTGTCACCATTCCCAACACTGGTTGCTGTTTCAAGTATACAGTCTTGAGAGAGCAATTTGTTTTTGAGACCATCTGGATTGAATATGTGATTGAACCCTGTTAAGGCATCTGTAAAAACTTTTAAGGTTCTGGTAGGTGGATGCCAATATCTACTCATCTGGCAGCTGCCCTAGACAGCCTGGAGTGGCCTGCCTCTTTCTTCAGTCTCTCCCTGCCTTCTGTGTACAAGCCACTTTCAGATTTTACCTGGGAAACTCCCAAGTTTGCAAACTAACATAGAGAAGATGAAATTTATCTAGAGCAGAGGTGGAAGATACAATTAGATGGCATTAATTTTAATAATGCAACTGAAACAGGATGTAAAAACAAAACATCAAATAATTTTAGCTGACATTTCAACATTGATTAAAATATATTGAATGTCAAAAAGAACTGTTAGGAAATAACCAGAATGCGATGCTAATTAATTTATACCAAGTAATGCTTTTATGTGTAATTGAAAGAGATCCAAGTGCTTGGTAAATGTTGAAAAGTAAAGAAAAATTAACATTAATAGACTCTGCCCATGAAAAATAATGTTGTGGTGCTATCATTAACACTAAATGGTGGGATGCTTTTAAAACTATCTTTGAGGAGAAACTTTAGAAATGCTTGAAGGAACAAGCAACTAACAATATATTCAAAACAAAACGTCCTCCTCCAACTTTGTGGGTCAATATTTGTTTCCATGAAGTTTAACCAGTACTCCAAGAGATGTGATTTCAGGCATACTTAACAGTTAAGTTTTCACTATGCTATTCCCTAGTTACTAGCAACAGGATAGAAAGTAAAAAGTAAGCTCTTATCAAAGTTTTTGGTATGTATATACTTAGCAAGAGTGGGAAGCCCAGGATACTTTCTGAAGTACAGAGTGTCTCACATGTAGACATCTAGTTATCTCAATCAGTGTCCACTATTTGTACTAAACTGGAGTTATGACTGGAAGATGGTCACCGCTATTAGATCCTAACATAGAAGGAAGTCCAGTATGTATTAGAATTCTATCAGAATTAGAGTTGTGTCAAGTAATCAGGCAAATACAGCAAATTTCTGTATATACTAAACATAAATAATATACATTTTAACAACAGTATTAAAATATATTTATTCCATAATACATTTATAATACATACTCAATATTTTACATGTTTATTGAACAAGTAAGTTTCTGTGCCTGTGGTTATATAGCTGCATTGATGAGGGAAACAAGGGTATAAATGAAAATATATGGCATGTGATCTGACCCAGTCCTAAAATTTAAACACATCTCTAGATAATGATATTGTTAAATGGTTGTTACATTTGACAAAAAATCAAGTCACACATGTTCAAAAACACAATCATGTCACAAAGGTACAGGCCTATCTCATAGAGTTTTGGCTGGATTGTAAAATATGCCATCTTTTTTTAAAGGAAACTTGGCAGTATCCATCAAAGTACAAAATCCAGCAATTTCAATACTTAGATTATTTTCTGCAGAAATACACTTGGCAGTGTTTTCTGACATTATTCTTCTCTCAATGACTGCAGCTTTTCATTCTCTTTTGCTGAGTTCTCCCATGTCAGAGCTATAAATAGAAACAGGGTTTCCCAGGATGCAGTCCTACCTACCTCTCAATCTAGAAACTTCTGAAGAGGTAGCCGAAGTCACTTGCAGGGGTTTAAATGCCATGTGAATGTGTCTTTCCAAATCTTTGTCTCCAATCCCTGTGCTGAGTATCAGATTCCAATATCAGAATGACTACTGAGTGTTTTCACTTGCACCTCAGTATTTTCTTGCTCAAGTTGCCAGAACATAATACTATCTATTGAGTGTCTTAAACAACATACATTAATTTTCTTAAAATTCTGAAGGTGCAGAAGTCCAAGATTAAGGTGTTGGCTGAGTTGATTTGGTTTCTCATGAGAACATTCTTCTTGGCTTGTAGACAGCATCTTCTCACTGTGTACTCTTACACCTTATTCTTAGTGCTTATGCAGAGAGAGAGAGCAAGAGAGAGAGAGAGAGAGAGAGAGAGAGAGAGAGAGAGAGCAATTGCTTTGGTGCCTCTTCTTTATAAGGGCACTAATCCCAACAGGAGGACCCCATCCTTATGACCTCATGTAGCCATAATTACATTCCAAAGGCCCCATCTCGAAATACCATCACATTGGGGGCTAGGGATTCAACATATGTGGCCTGTGAATTTTGGCACAATATAGTCCATAGTAAGATCTACTAATCATTTTGAACACAACTTGTTCAAAAATAAACTCTTGGTCTCTGCCCCTCCTCACCACAAGCTAAATGTACTCATTTTCCTAATCTTCCTTCAGTCAATTATATAATTATTCATTTAATACCTTAAGATTTTAGGGTCACCTCTGAGGCTTTGCTTGCCTTCCATCTCCCCACAATCAGTGTCAATATTGAGTCTACTGCTTCATAGCTCTATTGTCTAAACATATCTTTAGTCAAGTCACTTCTCACCTCCACCATAGTTACCTTTGTTCCAACCACTATTGTCATTCTCCAAACTGGTCTTCCCTTTTCTACTTTTATCCACCCCCACCCCCAATTCAGTGCCACAGTAGCCAGATATAAACACTCCAGTGTCAGCAAAGTACTTTCCATGGCTTAAAGCCAGTATCTGGCCTAACCCCTCCATTTCCCTTCTCCTTATGCCAAGTTTACTCCTGCCACAGGGACTTTGCACTCACCTTTCCCCTTTGTGCAGATCTTGGTTTAAATGGTATTAGTTCAAAGCTGCATTTTCTAACTACTGTCTGTAAGTAACACTTCCTTCCCCTGAGTAGTTATCTTTACCTTTACACATATTTATTTTTTTCTAAATAGGGCCTAATTTCTACTGTCTTCCAACATAAAATGCAAACCTTGTAAGGAAAGCCCTACTATAATGTCTGGCACATGGGAGTCCTCAATAAGTGTTTGGTGAATGAATAAATGAATGAATAAAAGGATGAATATGAGCACATATTCACCTAAACATGCAATGCATATAAAAGGGGTTTGAACCATTTACATGATGATATGTTAAGGACAGTTATCTTTAGAGAGGAGAGAGAGGCATATTTGTAAATTATATGCCTTTTCAATGTAATATCTTCATGCATATAACTTGGCCTATAAATGTAATAATCATTAATTAGCCAAGCTTTTGTATTAGTATTTGATATTGAGACAGTGTTCTCCTGTTAAAATGATTAAAGGAATAAAAAGAATAAAATGTGTTAGCCTACAAAAAAAATGTGTTTTTTTTTTAAATTTAGGGCAGAATAATTTGCCTCAGTACTTGCGATCTTTTCAACTCAAGATTCAATACTATCTCACTGTGTATAATGTCCCCATTCCCCATGGTGTCTACAATTAAAATAAAGCTCTCAGGATACACTGAAAAGGGATAGAAAGCCTTTAAAGATTTGTCTTAATTGGCTCTGAGATTCAGTTTTGTTATCTGAAGGTAACAGAGGAGAATCCATATTAACACCTGGACTCCTGTCTGTGCAGAGTCCACAGCTCCTGAAGTAACAATTAAATGGCTTAATCTTAACACCCTCCAAGGTTTAATTCAGTAGCTCTCTACAGAAGGGCACTGCTAATTCTTCCTGAATTGCTGCTGCTGCTAACTGCACTGCCTTAATTTGAACAGTATTCAAAATTCCATTCTCTCTAATGGAGTTAATTGCATTATGAAAGTCAGCTTAGAGTGGGAACTTATTTCCTCTTGTGCAGTATTTCTCTACAGAGTCCTTTCTTTTCCTTTCAGTTTGACACATGCACACATTTGTGCAGAATAATGTCACAAATGCAGCGTGCTCTGTTTAAACCAAGTTTCAAAGAATATTCTTTAAAATATTTATACACACACCAAAGCAATTTAGCTATCCAAAGTGCCTACGATTTTGTACATGCTCAGGCCATCTGATCTAATAGACTCTAAGTCCTTGGAACATTAACAAATCTGTGAGCTTTTAAATCGCTGTGACCTATTCATTTAGAGGGTTACTTCAATAAAGAGAAGGCTCACTTAGGTTAATGATGGATCATGGAGCTGTTTGATTTGCAGTGAACTAAGTTGCCCATTATCCCTTAACATTCATGTGAGTCATGTTATCACATCCAAAGAATGAGTCAGGCCCCTTCCCTTGTGCCTGTAGATTTCCAAGAATTACAAGAAATCTTAGGGTTCGTGTCCATGAAGCTTTGGGCCTGATAATGCACAGAAATTATTATTTTTTCCAAGAATATGAAATTTCAACTAAGAACCAGTTTTTTCATAAGAACTTCAGCTGCTTATTCAGAGTTTATCTGGGCATCTTTTTTAATAGAGAGGCAGACATTCTCTCTCTCTTTCTCTTTTATTTTTTCCATTTTCTTAAGGAAGGAGAGACAACTCATTGGCATGTTTTCATAACAAAGCAGCCTCAAAATTACACTTAAATTTACCATCTACTCTTATTCCTTCATATATATGTGAATGTGTATATCTCACACACACACACACACACATATATATATATATATATATATATATATATATATATATATATATTATAATATATACACAAACATGCATACACAGAGAGACAAGACTGGTGGACAAATCAGTCCATAATTTTAAGCAATGTTACATCAACTGTAAGTGTCATAACAAGGAGCCAAAAATCTGTTTTATAATTCCAACATGGTGATTGCTTCCTTTACATGTCTATTTTCTCATTAAATCTGCAGTCTCTTTAGAGGCACATTCTGTGTAAGACATCTTGAAAATTAAGGTGAATACTCTAGAAATATACTTTAAGTGTTTTCAATGTATTTTTGTGATGCTCTCATATTTCATGTTTATTCCCTTGTGTCCATGTGTATGCACACACACTAATGTTAAAAGCAACTTCTTCAGTACAGTCTCTACAGCTAGCTAAATGTTTCTGATAGAAGGCAATAAACTCTTTTGGCATTAATCCTTCCTAAAAATGAAATACGTCTACACTATAGAGAAAGCTATGAAATATGAATGACAGGAGGAAAACAACTTCATTTATTCTTGCTCTGTGATTTACAGTGTAGAGATGACAACCATGGGGGAGGTGAAGAATGGTAAAGTTTTCTGTGTTTGATGCTAATTTTACAGCACTACAGAAAAAGAGAGTATTGTGCCATATTCTGGATCTCTAGTGAATTTATTTAAAGATGGTTCATTAGTTCATGTCACCATGGAAAACTGGTAAGTTATGAGTGTTTTTACAAATAGAGTTGAGAAAAAAAAATCCTAGTATTGTGGATTCACAGAGAACTACCCAGAAAAATTATTATATTTTGCTTCCCAGTCACAAAGCTATGATAAATAACTTTAATAGAGAGCCAAGATATTTTCATTAATGATTACTTAACCGATTTTTGTAAGTGCACTTAACTCTTCTATTCTTTTCATGCCAAAGAAAGTGTTAAAAGCCATGAAAGTAAAGAGATAATTTTAGGCTAAAAAGGTAGAGCCAAAAATCTTTTTGCAAAAGCAAACAAACAGAGGATGTACCTGCCTTTCTCTGATGGAAATTAAGGGGAAATAACAACAGTTACACTATGTGTGAAAGAATTTCCTTACTTTTCCTCTGGCTTATTATTAATTTAAAATGCACTTAGAAAATTGCATTTGAAGATTTTATAATGACAGAAATCAGTTTGAATATATATATATATATATATATATATATATATATATATGTATATGTATATGTATATCTATCTATCTTATCTATCTATCTATCTATCTATCTATCTATCTATCTATCTATCTTTGATAGAATTGCAGATGCCCCCCATTTCCACTCCTCACTTTGCCCCACATCACCCATCCCCTGTCCCACCCCAGGATTTTACCACATTATTGTTTGTATCCTTGGGTTATGCATATGTGCATATGTGTTCTTTGATTAATCTCTTCCTGCCCCCCCACTCCCTACGTATCTCCCCATCTGAGATGTATCGTTCTGTTCTATGCATCCATGTCTCTGGAACAATTTTATTTGTCAGTTTATTTTGTTCTCTAGATTCTACATATAAGTAAGATCATGTCATATTTGTCTTTCTCTAACTGTTTTAGTTCACTTAGCATAATAACTTCCAGGTCAATCCATGCTGTTGCAAAGTGCTACCTCTTTTTTTCAGCCACATAATATTCCATTATTTAAATGTACCACAGTTTTTTTATTCACTCATCTACTGATGGCCACTTGGGCTGTTTTTAGATCTTAGCCATTGTAAATAATGCTGCTATGAACACAGGGGTGCATATATTCTTTCTGATTGGTATTTTGGAATTTTTAGTATATATTCCCAGAAGTGGGATTGCTGGGTCAAAGGGCAATTCCATTTTTTAATTTTTTGAGGAAACTCCATATTGTTTTCTGCTGTGGCTGCAGCAGTGTGCATTCCCACCAGCAGTGTACTAGAGTTCCATTTTCTCCACATCCTCACCAACACTTGTTTGTTGATTTATTGATGGTAGCCATTCTGGCAGGTGTGAGATGATTCCTCATTCAAGTTTTAATTTGCATCTCTCTGGTGATTAGTGATGTTGAATATTTTTACAACTAATTACTAATCACAAAACTATCAAGACCTCTTATAGTCTCTATTCCTATCCTTTCTTGATTTCTCAAAATATTTTCAACTTTATCTCTGTTCTCATGCTAAGAAAAGCAGGTAGCCTAACATTTCCCATTTTATGATGGAACCAGAGGCCCAGTGCATGGATTCGTGCACCAGTGAGGTCCCTCGGCCTGGCCTGCGGGTATCAGCGGACCTCCGCGCTGCCGCAGTCTGGCCTTACCCACCAGCTTATCGGGCTCCAGCCCGTGTCAGCGTCGATCCTGCACAGCACGAAGTAGTGCATGAAGTGGCAGGCATCCAGGGAGGAGCCTGAGCCCAGTTGGGCACTGTTCTGCTCCTGCTCATCCCAGCCCCACTGCTCCCGTAGTCACTGCTGGGAGAGGCTTGTGCTGCTGTAGCTGCACTTGCCAGCTGTCAGCCGGGCTTCTGTCAGCAGAGCGGCACTCCTGCTGTGGAAGCTCACTGACCACTAGGGGGCAGCTCCTGCATTGAGTGTCTTCCTCTTGGTGGTCAGTGTGCGTCATAGCTATCTATCAGCCGGTCGTCCAGTCATCTGGTCTTCTGGTTGCTTAGGCTTTTATATATATATATATATATATATATATATATATATATATATATATATATATATATATATATATAGATGCTATCATTGGTTCTGGGTTGACTTTGTAATTTATTATTCTAGAGATATCTTGCTTTATTCTTGACTTATCATGGACCCGTGTCCTATAATGTCAATGGCTTATTGGTTAATACTGATTTCAGGTTATTCACTTGACCTTAGCTTTGGTGTCAGCCTCCATAATAGTCAATGGCATTTCAGTACTTCCTTGTTAAAAACTCTTTATGGGCCATGTCTTTCATGGACAACCTGATATTAGATTACATGCCCCTCCCATCTTTGAACTCTACCACCTGTCTTTATACTATGTTCACAGAGTCATAGAACATACATTTCTCCTGATGTTGCATTATAGCTCCTGCATAGCTATCTATGTACATGTAATAATTACAGCCATCTGCCATCTAAACTATTTTTGATATTACTTATTTAACAGTATTCATTTCAGGTGACATATTTATATTTTATTTATTTATTTACTTATTTTTGTAGTTTCATGCATTTTAATAGCAAACTTACTGAAACAAGATAGAAGGCAGACAACATTAAAAATATGTACTTGCATGTAGGACAACTCAGTTAGAAAAGTATAGTGTATGATAAAAAAGCTACACACACCATTTAGTTGCCAACAATGAGAAATTTACTTGTTTTAAAAAGATCCAAATTTTATCATGTTTACATTTTAAAATAAGCCATCTGGAGGTAATGTTTAATCCAAGTAACAACTAAAGGAGTTTGGGACATCATTACAGTACCATGCATGCTATTTTAAGGATTTTTGTTTTGTTTTCAAAGATAACCTGTTTGGTGTTTTCATCAGTTGTCATTTGATGTATTTTGTCATCTAGTTGATGACTGCTATTTTTTTAAATGCGTATTTTCATATTTTGCTGTAAATGTAAGTTATGCTCATGGTGAAGAAAATCAGGTATTGTCAAATGTATTAAACTCTAATCTTCATCTCCCTTTCTACTTTCCCATTATCCCACTTCCCATAGTTTCTGCTCACACCGGCAGTTTCCTATATATTCTTACAGAAAATTCCTGCCAACTGATTAATGCATGTATATATAGAAGACTAATCTCTTACTTCAATTTATTTAATACTTATTTGCCCCGGTTAATTTTTCTCTCCTTAACACATTTTTTTTAAATCTTGATTTTCCAGATGCCCACACACATTGGTTTTACTTTTTTCCCTCACTTGCAATCCCTTCTCAGTTTTATTTGCTGATTTCTTCTCTCCCATTAATATTGAAGCAGCTTTCTTTTCTCCTGTCTACACCCACACATGTAATGATCTAATCCAAGTTCATAGTTTTAAACACCATCTGTTGACATTTTTCAAATATATATCTCCAGCTCAGATCTCCCCAAATCTAATCTCTACCCAACTCCTTTCTTTGCATATGATACACTTGGAAACCTGATAGACATCTCAAATTTTCAAGTCCAAAATGAACTCTTGGTCTTCACTTACAATTATATTCTATTCTCAGATTTTACCATGTTTGTTGATAAATTCCATCCTTTTAGTAAAGCAAAAATTCTCAAACTCTCTTATATCCTCTATTTCTCTTGCAATATGGGTGTAATCTGCCAGGAAATCCTATTGGCTCTACTTCCAAAGTATGTAGAAGCTTACCAATTCTCAGCAGTTTCACTGTTTCTATCATGAGTCTAGTAGTAATAATTGCTTATCTGAATTATTGCCTTAGCCTCCTAACTCGTCTCATTGCTTGTAGCTCTCCAAACTTTAGCCTCAAAAGCAAGGATCATTCTTTGAAAACATATTAGATTATGCAACCCCTCTGTTCAAAACCAACTGATGGCTTCCCATTTACCTCCCAGGAAAAGCCAAGGGCTGTGTGATGTGCCCCCTAATTTTATTTCTAATCAATTTTCTTCTTGCCCGTTCTGCTTTCATAAATCTTCTTGCTTCTCCTGGAGAATTCCATGAAGCTTACTCCACCTTTGGTAGCCATTCTCTCTGACTGAAATGCTGTTTACCAGATACCTATTTGGCTAGCTGCCTTCAAGTGTCTTTGTTCAAGTCCCCCTTCTCTTTGAGGCCTATCCTCAGTACTCTATTTACTAGTGCAAATTGCACAAAACCTTCAGGCAATACAATCCTCTTTATTCAGTTCCATATTTTTACTTTTCTATAAAATGCTTATTGTTTATTTCTCCCTTTCTTTCTGGGATGTAAATACTTGAACAGGGATCTTTATATCTTGTGTGCTGCTATAGATCAGGAGATAAGACTAGTATCTGGAAGAGTAGCACACAATAAGTACTTGCTATATATTCATAAATAAAAGAAAATATATGTGACCAAATCACTCCAGATTTCTTTATTACTTTGGTGTGTTATAACCATACATTAGCATAAACACACATACTTTTTGAAAAAGGAATAAGAAAATGTAAATAATCTTATATCTATAATAATCTATAATAATAAAAGCATAGTATGCTAATTAGATCAGACGTCCTTCCGGATGACCTTCCAGATGAAGCCGGGGCTGTGAGGGAAGCTGGTGCCGGCAGCTGGGGGAAGGAGGCCTACTCTTGCATGAATTCCATGCATCGGGCCTCTAGTATATTTATCAAGAGAGAAATGTGGTTGAATTTTAGGGCTGTGAAATGAAACATCTATAGTATCTACTTTGTTTTGGTTTGTTTGTGTGTGGCTATGATTTTGTGGTTTCAATTGTACTTGATGAATTGAAATCAGTTTTAACTTGATTGTTTTGGGAGATTCCTTTTTCCTGACAATGGAGGGTAAACAAGGTAAAAATTACCTCTACCTGCAGCTCTTTTTGCATCTAATATTTTCAGACTTTACCTTATAGACTTTTAGTTATCAGGCCATTTACAAACTAAGGTGTAGGAGTGCATGTTTATGAGCTCATGTGTGCAAACAAGTGTCTACTTGTGTATATGTGTGCTTGTCACACAGATGAATTATAGCAAATTGAAGTTTGTAAGTTCCCAATGCTATAAGTCAATTCAAGTGTAAACTAGACATAGAAACATACATTTACATATGCACATCTAGAGAAAAAGAAAGTAGGGAAAAGAGGGAGAGAGACAGACAAAGAGAGGAAAATTTAAATTATAAAGATTATGTTCATTTATATGAATCAAAAATATCTTCCATTTACACAAATTTTAGTATGATATTTAAACCCTGGGTTTTTTTTACCCTGTCATACAAAGAATCTAGGATACACCAGGAGAACAAGATAAATAATAAAGAAACCAGCAAAGAAATAGCCAAACATATTTAGTAAACAGTATGATGTTAACTTAAAAAACCCACAAACTTTTAAACTGATAAACTTGCATTAAAGGCTAAAATATGCGGTAAAATGGAAGGCATTCTTATAATTTGCAACCGCAAGGACGGAACTGGAGAACATTATGCTAAGCAAAATAAGCCAGTCAGAGAAAGGTAAATATCACATGATCTCACTCATTTATGGAATATAATGAACAACATAAACTGATGAACAAAAACAGATGCAGAGACAGAGAAGCATCGATCAGACCATCAAACCTCAGAGGGAAGGGAGGGGATGGTGGGGGTATGGGGGAGAGATCAATCAAAGGACTTGTATGAATGCATATAAGCCTAACCAATGGTCAGACACCAGCGGGGTGAGGGTATGAGTGGGGAGGGTGGGGAGGGGGCAATGGGGCGATAAGGACACATATGTAATACCTTAATCAATAAGAAAAAAAAAGAATCACACTAGGCAGATTCAAGTTTATACAAATGATTTACTTCCACACTGGAAGGGTGAGAAATGGTGCTATTTAAAGCAAGCGTTTACTTGAGAAAAAAATCCAACAAGTCCTATGGGATGCAGGATGGCGAATGCAGTCTAACACTAGTCTTAAAAAGCTTTAACATGATTAAATAAGCTTTTGTAAAGAAAAAATCATTTTTTTCTGAAATCAACATTACTCACAACTCCAAGTGTAACAAATTAAAGAATGTGTATTTAAGCTGGGGATGTATCTGATCCCTTTATTATAAGGAAAACATATATAAAAATAATAACATGAATGAAAATTTCATTGATTTTATGTTTTCTCTGCATTCATTGAAGAATAAAGGGGTTGGTTTTTTTTAAAAAAATACAGGCTAAAATATGCATGTCATGAAATGTTTATTACCTTTGGATAAATGCCTAGCTCATATAATGGGTCTCTTTATTTATTAAAAAAATATATATATATAATTTTATTGACGAGAGAGAGAGGGAGAGAGAGAGAGAGAGACAGAGAGAGAGAGAGACAGAGAGAGAGAGAGAGAGAGAGAGAGAGAGATCAGCTGCCTCCCGCATGTACCCTGATGGGATTGAACTCCTAATCTGGTCATGTGCCCTGACTAGGAATCGATCCTGCAATCTCTTGGTGTATGCTCCAACCAACTGAGCCATGGGACCAGGGCATGGATCTCTTTAAATTAAGTATATTTTCCTGGTCCAATTATTCTTGCTACATTGAAGTTTTCTCTTGTACAAAGCACCCTTCTATAACTTCTTTTGAAGGAAAGAATAGTACACTTTCTATGCAGGCATTGTTACAGTTGACCAACATCTCATCTCCTCTTTCTGAAAATTAAAAATGATTACACAGTAAGTCTTCACTAAATGCCACCTATAGTCTCTTGGAAACTGTGACTTTAAGCCAAATCACATAAAACAAAACTGATTTTTCATAGGCTAATTTATAAAAATGAGTTAAGTCCCTATGGTATATTTCTGGTTACAAAAATCTCACCAAATTACTACATAAAGATCGAAAACATTTCTAATATTAAACTGATGAATTATGCATACATTTAAGAAAGATAAACAAGTAAGATTATTATTTTCCAATCCACTTTTTCTAGTTTAGGGTCTCGGGTGGCCTGAGCCTCTTCTGGCAGCTTGGGGTGCAAGGTGGGACCCAACTCTGGACAGGACCCCCTTCGCGCGTGTGTGCACACGCACACACACACACACACACACACACACTCACTCTCACACTCACTCACACTCACTCAGACTGGGACAAGTTAGACATGATGATTCACTGGGATGCGGAGAAAACTGGAGTCCCAGGAGAAAACCGAGGCAGACATGGGAGAAGTGCAAACTCCACATAGACAGTTGCCCTGACAGGAATTGATTGCTGTTTTTTCATCAACATGATAACAAAATGATGTTGAGTGAAATGATTTGATTTGAGGACCCTCTGTAGGTTCAACAACATTGACATTAGCTGGCCTCTGACTTAGTTTACCAAATAGAATTGGACTCACAGGGACCTTGGTTTTTGTATAGAAGTGAATTTCTGGGTTTTTGTCTCTTTAACCTTCCTTCTGCTGTCATGTCACCCAGCAAATATGGAAGCATGGACTGATGGAAAGTGCACAAATGAGCCACTGCATTGAGGTAGCTGCCCTAGAGATTTGCCCAGATTCACAGTTGACGGTGAGAGTGAGAAATATATAATTATAGAGTGAAGGAAGCTGGGGCTAATGGAAGATCCTATAGTAAATACCATTGCAATCCCCTTGCCAGAAATAGGTTATTGGTAAAATAATGCCATTAAAACTTGTTAGATTCACAGAGAGATAATGCAATCTAATGAATGATCGCTGAATGAACACTTTTCTTTATTAGCAAGATTAATTTCCTTGATCTAACCCCAATGCAAAGAACAAATGAATGTTTAGTTATATTTTTACTCCTAACATGGGAAGAATATTCCAATAATATTTCACTCCCCTAGTAAACAGTACAATATATTTGAAATTATTAATGTATTTCATAACACTGTTTCCCATCTGTAATTGTTTTTTTTAGGACATTCCAGCTTTTAATAATTTATAAATCTATTAATCACTTTATTATTTTCCATTTCCAGAATATATTCTCCATTCCAGAACTAGAAAATATAACAGGCCTAAGAATTTTGGTGCTGAAAAAGGCAAAAATTAAACATTTTCCATGTGATTAGAATATGGATAGGAGTATAGGAATAATAATTATATGATAATTAGATTCACATTGAGTGTTCCTCTAAAATAGTTGTGCATTTTAACAGAGAACTAACAAATTCTTGCAAGAGAAATCTTCAAAATTCCTTTCATTGCAGTATTTTGCTAAATAAGAAATGCAAATTTTATTGCAAGATTGTGCGGCTCCTTATTTTATGGGCACATTTAATGCTTTTTCATTTGCTGATGCCAAGCTTATATTCCACAGTCATTCTTCCTCCCCCTCTCACTCCCTTCCCTTCTTCTCTTTCTCCCTTCCTGCCTTCCTTCTAGATTTTTCTTTTAAAATAAAGTGTTTTAAATTTCCATAATATAGATAATACACTTTCTTTCTATCATAAGATTGTTATCCCAGCTAAACTAGTTTCCTTTAAGACACCTTGCCACAGTGAACAATACTATCTTTTAAGGAGTGTGATACCTTCATCTCTTATTAAAAATTCCACCAAATTTTTAAATTATGTTTGAAATCACTTGTCCCTATCTATCTCCATTCTTTCAGCATATCTCTTAGTCTTATTTGTATGTCTACTGTATTGTTTTATTCACATAATAACTTAATAAACTTTTTTCTTATCTAATCAGTCCTGATTTATTAAGCACCTACTACAGTATTTCCCAGTCACTCTTTCTACACTGGAAAGAAAATGATGAACAAACCTGGCCAACGTGGTTCAGTGGTGGAGCGTCAACCCATGAACCAAGAAGTCACTGGTTTCATTCCCAGTCTGGGCACAAGCCAGGGTTGTGGGCTTGGTCCCCAGTAGGGCACATGCAGGAGGCAGCTGATCAATGGTCCTCTCTCATCATTGCTTCTATCTTGCTATCCCTCTCCCTTCCTCTCTTTCTAAAAATCAATAAAAAATATATTTTTAAGTGATGAACATGATGGAGATATTCAATCTACCATAATGCTTTTTCCTTTTCTTCTTTCCCTTCCCTTTCCCAGTGTATGACAAATAGCTCATTATTTTCAAAAACACTATGTAAAAGTATGATTATTTAGAATACTTGCTAATATAACCTGATATGGTATGTAGTTAAAAATAATTGTAGTTTCTTATTCTATCCTTAAAATATCATAATAATTTAGTTGCCTTCTGGGATATTTGATTTACTGAGTATGTGATTTCTACAAAATGAGTATAATTTCCTTGATTCAGGGCCATGTTGAACTTTTCTTGACTTTGTATGGAAAGGAAATGAGGTTGGAAAAGGGAGCTTTAAAACTACACCTGTTTTAAAATCGGGGTGAAAGAGTACCTCATTTTTGTAATAAGTATACTCATTACAATCAAAGTACTTAATTACTACAAACCTAGGAGAGCTATACTTGGCAACATTTTTGTTAGTGTTGAGGTCAAATTAATTAAGTACTTGAATTTTCTCAGTAAATATCCTGTCATTTTTTTTCTGCTCTTCCCTATACTTATTATAAAGTAGTCATTTACTTTATTCTCTCATTGTGCTCTCTGAAAAATCACCACTCTGGCTTTCAAACAAAGAGGACTAAAGGGAAAAATAAATTATCTGTTTCCCTCTTCCCTAACTAGCACAGTAGAAATGATACTGCTGTGGGCCACTAAGCTAGTCCAAAACACAAGGAGGTTTAACTAACGAATGAAGAATTTTGAAAATAAAAATGCAGTAGACACAGCAAAAACACTTTGTGCCCAGTTGTAGAAGGTCAAGGATGATTAACTGAAACATCTCATAGTCATGCTATCCAGCATATCTCATGGGGAAACAGTGAGTGCAGAGTTAATGGAGGGTCGTGTCCTTTGGTTTAAAACAAAACTAAAGAGGAAGATTGTGTGTCTTATGTAGAATAGTTTTTAGTGCAAATTTACTTTCTGATGGCTCTATTTGATTAATGAAAATAGCCATGTATTACAGCATTGACTCTTTGGTCAATAAAAAAAGTAATTTTTGCAAAAGTGATGATGGGATTTCAGTGCAGCATAATGTGTCTTGATTTATTCAAATGACCATTGAGACATACATTATGACTGGTACAATGAAGAAAACAATATTGGCAAATTATATGCCCCTGAAAGATTGAATTATTCCCACAGAGAGCATTTCAAATACTAAAGTGTTTTGAATAAATTAAATCTGGGATAGTCTCATCTACTGTTCCCGTGTTTTCTGAAATAACATTATTTCCACATATGTACCAACTCTGAGAGTTGCAAGTTCTTTTTTTAAAAATATTTTTTAAATGATTTCAGAGGGGGAAGGAGAAAGAGAGAGAGAGAGAAACATCAATGATGAGAGAGAATCATTGATTGGCTGCCTCCTGCACGCCAACCGCCCTCTCCACTGGGGATTGAGCCCGCAACCCAGGCATGTGCCCTTGACCGGAATCGAACCTGAGACCCTTCAGTACACAGGCCAATGATGTTCTATCCACTGAGCAAAACCAGCCAGGGCAAATTTTTTATAATTAAGTGAAACTATTGGCTATATGGTTTGTAATAAGGCAATTGATGATAAATGCTTTATCCAGAAGAGGATTTGTCATTGTTTAATATGACTTTCACATCTCCAGTCTTGCTTAGTTTGCATTTTGGACCTGTTCTATTATTTCACAAAATCTGTTACTCGCAGGGCATGTTCATTAAGCCTCAACTATGTGACAAGCACTGTGCTCTGTTCTGAAGAGATTACAATGAATTCAGTTTTATCTTCGCTTTCTTTGCACTGATCTCCAGTCAGTGTCCTACCAGCACAGTGAATTGTGACATCCTCAGGAACTTAGACAATATTCTGGATCTTGTTACATTGATTCAAGGAGCTTCGTTTGTAGGCCTTGTGAGGTATTACATCTTTATTCTAGCTAAAGTTAAAAACACAAGCTAAACCACCAGATATCTTTTTGGGCAATCATTAAAAGGCAGATCAGCCAGCCAGGCCAGTGTGGCTCAATAGTTGAGCTTTGACCCATGAACCAGGAGGTCAGGGTTCCATCCCCAGTTAGGGCACATTCCTACTGGGGTTGCGGTCTCAACCCCCACTAGGGAGCGTGCAGGAGGCAGCCAATCAATTATTCTCATCGTTGAGTTTTCTATATCTCTCTTCCTCTCTGAAATCAATAAAAAATATTTTAAAATATATATTTTAAAAAAGGAGATCATCCAGACTAGGGAAAAAATTAATCATCTGAAACCTAAATGAATTACTGGTGTAGAGAGATTGTGTGAAAGATGTATTTTCAAGAGTAAACTTTGAATTTTGAGAATAATGTGTTTGCTGATTTAAAATAGACAATGATCTTGGAATTAACATAAAAAACAAACCCTGAATGCTACTAAAGATGTTAATCAAATGTGAAAGGATTATTGTCAGAGATTTAATTAGGACATTATTGTCCTCTGAATTATCAGACCAAAAATGGTATTTTTATAAAAAATGATTCTTAGTAACTAAGATATTTGCTCCTTCTCATCTCCATAATTGTCCCTAGGTGTCTTGCAAAACCACATACTTGTCAAGAATTAAAATGAATTACAGAATAAAGGAAAGAAAATGTGTTCTTTTAAATCCTGTTTTTGTAACAAATATATTTATAATATTTTGCTATGGTTTCACTTTACACTAACAGTTAAAAAAAATAATTTTCTTGCTCTAGCTGGTGTGGTTCAATGGAAAGAGCATTGGCCTGCGGACTGAAGGGTCCCAGGTTTGATTCTGGTCAAGGGCACATGCCTGGGTTGCAGGCTCGATCCCCAGTAGAGGGTGTGCAAGAGGCAGCTGATAAATGATTCTCATAATTGATGACTTCCTCTCTCATCATTGATATTTCTATATCTCTTTCCCTCTTCCTTCCTCTTTGAAATCAATAAAATATATTAAAAATAAATAAATAAAATAAATAATTCCTCACTCTTATACACAAATTTATTTTTTCCCCTTCATAGTTGTCTCCCATTGAGACTTTGATAAACCTTCAATTCCCACACCTCTTTGCTTGTCTTACCCTAATACATTGCTTCTGATAAAAGTCATCACTCTAATAATCTTAATGAACATGTATATACTAAATATTACCAAATGCACATATACAGTCCTGTTGAATTCCTTGAACTTCAGACTTTCTTGAGACATGAGAATGCACCTGTGACTCCTGTACTCCTAGATTTACTCCCAATATTTACAGAAATATTGGCTAATATTTATAAGTGTTTACTTAATGTCAGGTAGCATACTAAGTACTTTACATATATTATCAAGATTGAATTCAATAACCCTCTGAAGTATTACATTTTCCATTTAATATATGATGACACCAAGTGTCTGAAAGAGATAAATTTAATGGCAAGGGCAAAAAAACTATTAAGTGGAATAGCTGAGGCTGGAAGCCAGTTGTGTCTGATGCCAAAGCTCATCCTCTTAGTTATGATTTATGCTGCCTCTATTTTCACGGCAGTCAGTAATAACATCTTCCACCCAGTTATGCAAATCTGAAGCCTGGGTGACTCCTTCACCCTTTTTCTCCTCCAGTTCCCCTCCTAGTCAATTGACAAACTAGGTAAGTTAAATTTTACATATCTTCCAAAGATATTCCTATTTACTTTTGTTTTCATATGGGATTTAATTCTTTTTTTCCCCTGCAAATTTTGCTTGCACCCTAACTGGTCTTTTTGTTTTCTGTTCTGATAATTCATCTTTGGAGATATAGCTAGTATATTCTATCCAGGAGGAATTAGCCATGTCCCTTTCACCTGGGCTCCTCATTTTACTTTCTGTCAGATATTGAGTAAATTTTGAGAACCTAAATATAGTACTTAACATTTTCTATATTCTATTTTTCTAGGCTCATTTGAAACACACACAGGCCTACATTTCTTTGCTGCTTTTATTTCATTTCTCCGGATGAGTCTCATTTTCCTTTGCGTTGAATATTTGCATTTGAATACTCAACTCAGTAATTTTCTAAAACAGTCTTCCCTGGGTTCTTCTTACCTTCAAAAAGAGGCGTATCAGTAATACTTTCAACAATAAAGATAAATTTAAAATAAGAATAATAAGGCAATTGTCTAAAGTATAGGTCACTTGTTTAGAAGAATTTGTATGATCTACACTTGCCTACTTTTCTCTCTGTCCTAACCTCCAACTCATTTTGCCCTTGCTTATCCATCCATCATGCATCCATCCATGCATCCACTCATCCATCTGTCCATCCACTGATTCACTCACTGGCCCACATACTCACTTCTAGCCTCTAATGTTTCTTAATCAAACCATATAAACTCTCAGTTCAGGGCTTTTGCACTTGCTATGAACTCTGCCAGGAACATATTTTCATTAGATACTTGCTTGGCTTACCCTCTAACCTTCTTCAGATCTCTATCCATATATTGTATTCTTGTTCTGTGTAAGACTCCCCCTGATAACCTTATATAAAATTGCCCCCAACCCATAGTCATCAAATCTTTCCCAGACATTGCTTGATTGTCTCTTCCTTCCCTATATATATGGAAGTACACACACACACACACAAACACACACACACACACACACACACACACACACACTCTATAAAGACACAATTTCTATTTTATTTATTTTTATATCATCGATGTCTAGAACTGCATATGGCTCCTAGTAAATATTAAAAATTGCTATTGAATAAATGAGTGAAGAAATAAATGAATGGATGAATGTATAATTGTACATATATCTCTATCTCTTCATAGTTACTGCTTTTGTATATTGCTAGGTGCATACAAAATTAGAGTTTAAAACCTCTCAGGAGAAGTAAAATGTTTGCTCACTATGTAACACTGCATATTATTTATTTATGAGAGATAGGGTAATTAAGCAGAATCATTTCAATAAAAAAACATTTCTTGGAGATAACAGAAAGGGATACAAGGAACATGAGAATGAACAATGGCAGTGCTGGTGCATTGGAGGAAAGCTCTGATGTATAATACATAACGTGAAACAAATAGAACCGTTTGTTAGTGAAACTGTGATAGAGCAAAGCCTTACAGTAGGGTAGAACTCACTATGGATGTGAGAGAATGAGAGATGCTAGGCCTGCCTTTGCATTGGGTTTGAATGACTGCTTTATGTGTATTCTCAAAGCCTCACTAGGACAGCAAGTCTAGTGCAATGTAAAGTGTGAATTTGGAAGAGAAGCACGGCTATTTGAGGAATGTTTTTGATTCTAATCTATTTTCTTGATATTTAAAAGGCATTGTTGTATATACCTCGCTTTGCTGCAGTTTGATTTCTATGCTCTATTTTTAAGGACAACCCACATACAACACAATCCTTCCACTTTTTATTCTTCAATACCTTTCACTTTCCATGGTCCACAAAATCTATTTCAGGGTTTACTTAGAATATAACTAGCAGACTGCCTGCAATGAATTTAAGATGAATAGTCCTAAAATTCAGAATACCAAACTGGGCTTTACAATTCCTTTTGTACATGAGTTATGATATTAAGCAATACAGTTTTATACATACAATAAATCATTAATAAACTATACTTATAAGGAACTTGTTCAGCATAATATATGGCTATTTCTTCTCAGGTGATTATAAGTTTATTCAGATTGCATAATTTAAAGGTACGTACAAACATTACATGTGGACTTTTGGTTAATGTTTTCAGAATTAAAATAGATATTTTTCTACTTGAGGGACTATAGGAACATAGAACTTTCTGAACCAAAGTAGTAATGTTAAAATTCATTTTATTTTGTTAAAACAATTTGAAACATTAGCTTAATTTGACAAAGCATATTTTTGCTTTTTATTAAAATTTTCAGGAACAGATATATATAGTTACTCACCTAAGATGATGAAATCTTTAAAATTGAGTATTAGTACCTAGAACAGGATACTATGTATATATTGATTTAAATTAAAAATATAGTTTAAATACATATTTCATTTATTCAAATTGTATTTGTTTGAAAGAGGCTTGTGATTTTGTATTTATGTCTCTGTATATTACATAGTATGGTTTTTATAATTATAAAGTATCACTGTGTTAAAGAGAAAGAATTTTTACTACTCAGAATAAAATGTTTTCAGATTGTTAACAGAGAGGCATCATGGAATGCACAGAAGTATTAGGCAACATGTCTACCAACATGGTTTCTTATTGCTCTTTTATTATTCTTACTCCTTTTAGGATTGGTGATTGTTAGCTCAGTCCTCAAAGGTTTTCTGCTAATGAATGGGGTCAACAAACTGTAATGGTTTACACAAAATAGAAGGTGCTATTCATGTCTTGTAACACAGTGATCATTAACATCAATGTAGCCCTTAATAAACTATATCATATAATCCCACCGTTATAAATGGTTCCAGAATTAATATCATCAAATGTATGCACAAATAAATTGACAGGAGATATTTGAAGGAAAATGAGAGAGGTGCTCTGAATTCCAAAGCATTTGCTTGTTGTCTGATGTGTTATTTTATAAGTTTTACATATGGACTTTTTGGGTTTTATTTTATGCCTAGGGATATTACCTCCCTGAAATAATGCATCAAGTCCTTTTACTTTTGAAACCCATGTATATTAGTCAAATTATTATTGGTTTGTGTAGAACTAAGGATTTATGTTTACATAATGACACATTTTTTTATACTTTTCCCAATGAAGGACTTTGAAAGTCAAGATTGAATTTAGATTTTTTATTACAGCCAAAGATGAAGTAGCTAAATAATCAAATCAATACATCTTATTACAGACATTTAATGATTACTTATGAAATGTCAACTGACAAATATTTGCAGGCTATACTTTTTAAATTAACAAATATTATATTTTTATGTAACTGAGATAGTCAGTTACATTATTAGAATTGTTAGTTTGAATTTGAAAGAAATATTCAGTCTATCAAACTTAATTGTATCATTTTATTTTCAAAGCTTTTATGTAGTAAATAAGGAGGCTTATTATGTTACCAGTTTCTAATGTTAATAAAATAAATCTGGAAAACTAAGCTAAATGATCAGTAGTATCATTTTCTTTGAGTAGAGACCACCTTAGGAAGAGGCTATGGGGAAGTTTGGGGGAGATCAATTTAGATGTGAATTAAATAACTTTAGTTTTTGTTTTTTTTTTAAATTTTTATTCTTATTTTTATTCTTTTAAATTTCTTTATTGATTAAGGTGTCACATATTTGTCCTCATCCCCCCATTCCCATCCCACACCCCTCCCCATGCATGCCCCCACCCCCCTGTTGTCCTTAACCACTGGTTAGGCTCATATGCTTGCACACAAGTCCTTTGGTTGATCTCTTCCCTTTACCCCCACCCTCCCCTACCCTCCCCCCGAGGCCCGACAGTCTGATCCATGCCTCCTTGTTTCTGGGTCTGTTCTTGTTCATCTGTCTATGTTGTTCATTATTTCCCCTAGATGAGTGAGATCATGTGCTATTAGAAATACACTTATAAGAACCGAAAATGAGACAAGCAATAATGGTTATGCTGACAGGCAAATGAATCAGTCTGTAGTGAGTTTCTTTCTGGACCAACAGTTCTTTTGAGACCCAATTTCAATGTCCAACAGTTCCTTATGTGTACATGTCAGCACTGACATTTCAGTTCTGGATGGTGGACAAATGGTGGTAATGCAGGTCCGACTCTCTCTGGTTTGGTCCTGGGCAACCTGCAGTGACGCACAGCTGCTAATTGCTAGTATGGCAAGGCGACGTCAGCGTCTTCCATCTCTGGACTGCTTCTCTTCTGTCTTCATGGCTGGAGTAGTCCTGTCGATTCCTCTCTGTTGCTGGAATCCACATGATCTCGGAGTTGTTTTCTGAAAATATTCAAACATATTCTCGACCAAAAGTTAATAAAGGAACATTTTCTATAAATTTGACTTGGGATCCTATTTCATTTTTACTCATATAAAAATCAAGCATATTTCTAAGTGTTTGCCACACACACACATACACACAAATAGGAAAGAAAAAGATGTTATTAATGATTCCTCTAAGGAGCACTTTTTCATACCAAATTTTAATCATTCATTTTCTTCTACACGGTCAACATTTCTATTTGGAAGAAATAATTCTCTTTTAAAAGAATTCTCTATTTCTTCCAAATAGAAATGTTGACCGTGTAAAAGAAAATAAATGATTAAAATTTGGTATGAAAAAGTGCTCCTTAGAGGAATCATTAATAACATCTTTTTCTTTCCTATTTGTGTGTATGTGTGTGTGTGGCAAACACTTAGAAATATGCTTGATTTTTATATGAGTTTGCTATTATGAATGGACACCCTTCACTCAAATAGCAGTGATTGACTTGATGGAAGTTTACCTTCCAGTGACTTAAAGTATGTTGGAATGAGGCAGAATGAGTCCATTCAGGGACTCGGGCTGGGGAAGGTTCTGCATAGCTGTGTTAGCTAACGTTTTGTCAATTTGTTGTCTTGGACCACATCCAATCAATGCTAAAAGAGTTTTAAAAATTAGAGTGTTAATTTATCTACTTTGCATGGGAGAAAGTAAATGGTTTTGCTCTCTGGTAGCTATATTGGCTTAATCGTCCAAGAAAACTAGATGCTTCCCTCCATGGTTCATGTCAAAACTGACAAATGGATCTTTCCTGAGCTGCTTGTTAAAATATCCCCACTTGCCTTTTCAGCCACAGCGATTAGGCAAGCTCTCTGCAACTAAGAAGTCTAGCTGTTATAATGCTTGCGAAAGGAACTCTGCATCCCAGGAAGAAATAGCCCGTGCACTTTATGGGCAAGTCCTTGGTTTGAGTCCTGTCAGGACAACCTCCTCGGGAGAACTATTTAATTTCCTTAAGCCTCGATTTCTTCTACTAATTGGAGATAATAGCAGGACCACCCATCCCAAAGTAGTAAAATTCAATTTGGTTCAAGGTTCTCAATTTTAAACAACTTTTAAAATAAGCAAGTACCGTTCAAGTAATGTGAGCAAGGAAGAAAAGTGAAGTTCACTTGTGGAAGCATGATCTTGACGATGAAGCTGATTTTATTCTATATGAAAAATTCCTGGTAAAATCAGATTACAGTTCAAAAATGGTCACTGTCTTTCCTTTTGTAAGCTCCGGGTATACAGGACTTCCTTCAAGTCCTTTAACCCCTGCCATAATTTGCACATCCTTTTTCCAAGCCCAGAACACAGTTTGTCTCTGCCCTAATACGATGACCCGCCTAATTTATTCTTGTTCTTTCATGTTGCAGTTTATTAAGTTATTCACCTCAGAAGGTCTTTCTTAAGAAAAACATGTAACTTGTTCATACACTTTCCCTATATCCCCTCATAATCTTCATCATTCTTAATTGTAATTACTTACTAAAGTTGTATCTCCTCGATTATAACTTACTCAAGTCATGTTCATTTTTGCATCTCTGGTTTTCATGCTAAAACCTCTCAGATAATAGACACTTAAATGTCGGATAGTGGCCAAAGAAAGAATAATGTATTTAACTACTACATTACAAATTCTGTTCAAATTTCACCGTTGATTAGGTTGCCTTATTGTGAAACCTAATAACCTAGCTTCATTAGGGTTGAGTTATGTGTTGGTACCTCCTGGCTGGAGCAGACGTTGAATGCAATTCTTGCCAACTTATTTCAGGATCCAATGCCAACCCTTTCCTCGTGGCTTTCATTTTCTCCTCCTTAAGCAATAGTGAGACCCTCTCCTCTATGCCAGAAACACGAGGTGTAGTTAATATTTTCTGACAACCTTAACATTTCTAATATTTTATTTCTATAACCTTTATTTCTCCCCTAAAATGACCTGGCAGAAGATCATGTATAATTTGCAGGGGTTTTATATTGTTTAATCTTTAGAAACACACTGGTTTTTCATCAATGCCACTCTTTCATACATAAACTTCATTTTATTCATATATTTAAACTAGAGGCCCGGTGCACAAATTTGTGCATGGATGGGGTCCACCTGGCCCTGCCCCCAATCGGGGTGTTGGGGTCTGATCGAGAGCCGGGCTGGTGGAGGGGGGCAGGGGTGTGCTATCAGGGCCCGGATCAAGCGTCATAGCCACCAGTCATTCTGCTATTCCGGTCGCTGGGCATTTATATAGATGACCTACTAGTCATTGTGAGCAGAATGTTCTCATATTAGATGTATAAAATTAAACACTAAATCTCTGTAGTTACACCAGGTAAAAAAAATCTGAGAATTCTGAAAACACAGCAATACCCACAATAAACAAAAAATTGCTGAAAATAATTATGTTTAGCTATGAATAAAACTAGATTACCTTTAGATTTTTTCTTTTCTTGCAGTTTTTGTTTCCCTTATCTTAAGTTGTTTGTTAGGAATAGTTTGGTTTTATGTTTATTGAAATAAATTATTTGATAAATATTGGATCAATGAATTAATGAATGTAGAGTTTTTCTTATGAATTGTCTTATAAAAAGCTAAAACAGAAATACCTATAACCTAATGAATCTTTTTTGTAATTTTCTTATCTTTATTTCTATAATGATTGAAATAGCAAGCACTGAATTCTTAGTAACTACTTCTCTATTTAAATATATAGATAGCTGTTATGAAAATTTTATTTTAGATTTAAATAATGGTGGTGAGGCAGTAGAGGCATTTTAATGTGTGACTAAAACATATGTTTATTTTTGGCATTCCAAGTTGACTGATAGGGCATTCTCTGGGTAGATCTCCATCTGGTACTCTCTGTGGGCCATGCATTTATAATATGCAATGTACTTAGATTATGTAAGGATATGTCTCCGTCCTCATTTATTTTTAATGGCCAAGTCGACAAATACTCAAGCATTCCTTAACATCTCTGCAAATAATAGCATATGAAAATTGGGGTTTGGTTAAATTTACAGAGGATGTCATACATTTTCATGCTTTCATAACCTTTTATACCCCAACCACAAAGAGTTAAATCTTTCCTTATCCATCCCCCCTCCCCCCGTCTTCTCACTGAGTATGACCAGGGACAGACCAGACAATAGATAAGGAGTTTTGTTATTTTTTTCTGTGACTCCTTCCCTAGATGTCACTGACCTTATCGATTCTGCTCTTCTAGATTTTATTAATTTCTCTCTCTTCTCATCACTTTCAATCTGTGGCAGTCCTGTTTCTACCAGGCCCAGGTTCCTTCAGTACTAATGTGATGACCGAGTATCTATACCTTGGGAAAATATTTCCCTTTAAAACTATTACTATAAAAACAGTGAAAGCATTTCCAGGTTTTAAAACCACCCCTGGCATCATCCTTATCAGGTACCAGAAATCACTTTCATCTTTCTTTCAATAGCATTCCTCCCACAGGCCTCTATTTTATCACTGAGCAAATACCCACAATGCACCACGGTAACAATAGCTGTGTGTCTGTCAGTCCCTGGTTCACAATGAAACTCCTCCCCTGATTCTGATCTAATCTGGTCAGAATCCTATGCTGTCTCTTTCTATTCACAATCCCTATATAGTATAGCTATGGACCACGACATTGGTTTATAGGGGGATTTACAAGTCACCAAACACAGTGGAGGGCAGATTCTATACTTTGAAATCTCAAGACAATTCCCCATCTGCTCTTCTATCCTCTATCTAAAGAATCTCTTCCTCTCTTCCAGTTTTTGTACTTTTGTACTTGATGACTCTCCAAGTAAACCTACCACTTCTGTTTCTAATTGCTCCCATCTTTCTCCTCTTTTTAGGAGTTAGAGGGTAAAAATACTGTTGAGTAAAGATGACTTCTCTCAGTTAGATTGAAGTGCTCTTTGAATTTTTATTTCTGATTTAGTTTCACTGTGAGAATAAAAATGTGCCTTGGAATATGTTAAAAAAAGATGGGAGAAATAACACAATGAACAATCATATTAATATTGGCAGTGCAACCCTGATCAATTTGTGCATCTAACTTTATTTTAATATTAGTCTTGAAGTTGCTTGATATTTAGGACTGTTTTTCATTACTCTATGCATATTCAAGAATTCTCACAGTTTGGTGATCTTTGGTATATTTAATAAACCTTTGCTGAGTGAAATATACTAAAGTGATTATCAGTGAGATTTTGTATCACTAGTTATTTCCCTTTGGGTTTCAAAATTTTGTCTACCACTTTCATTGAATACATAAAAGCTAATGATTTCAGAACAAATCTCATTTGGTTCATCCTGGCTGTGTTAAACTAAAGATACAGACACATAATATATAATATATTAAAATATCCATTATTAAAAATGTGGGTATTAATTCAGTCTATCAATGCAAATGAGTTTTATAATACCAAAACAACATATAACAGTATAAAGTTTAAGATAAGAGATATATTCTGGATGTTCTTGAGTTGACATACCGGTATTTACTTTGATAAACTTAGCATGGAACATTTGAACTGTTTTACCCATTTTCTTTTTCTGTTTTAACTTGTAGATTTTTCACTGGTAATTTTATAGAAATGTTTTCAATCCTTGCTCTGTTAAAAGACACCAAGTAACTAAAGTCCTTGGGAGCATTTTTTCTTTTTTTGCTTTTATAAAACCAAGTTATATTTTTTTCAAATATCAGAATCAATCTTTTCAAACAACAATATTTACTTTAGTTCTTAAGCAAGTACTGTCCTATAACTTATTTTTTTGAGAAAATTAGAGCCATAGATTCTAAATTTTGGTCTGCTAAATGGATTGCTGCTTTTTTAGTTTCTTTAAAAAAATAGATATTTTTATCCACCTCAGTCTGCCTATATTCAACTTTACTTAATGTTTTATTTAGGTTGAGCATGGAATACATGCATATGTATATTTCTAAAATATATATACACATCTATTTAAATTATTTTGTTCAAGGGGTGTGTATTTTATTTACATACATATGTTTCTTTCTAGAATACGTCCTTTGTAAGATTCCCTTATTTTACATTTTTATATTGTTAGGCTTGACAGAGAATAACCATAAAATTATTCTCTATTCAGAAGTCAACATATACTTGTTTCTCTTATCACATAACTGATTCTTGTAATATAAAAAGATAAACGTGCGATAAATTTCTCCAAATAGCAATTGACAACTGATATGCCTTTAGGAATAAAATATTGAAATTTCTTAAATATATTTTAAAAGTTGTACTTCAAATCATAATTACTTTAATCTCAAAAATCAAATGACATAACTGTAGGATCCTCAGAATTTTATTTTTAACACAGTTTCCTTTCCATCAGATGGATTTGAAGAATTTATTTTGCCTTATGGTTTAAGCATTTCTGTTTTTTGTATGGGACATATTTCTCAGTGCAACTACTTATTTCAAAACAATCAACAAAACTAATATATTATGTGTATGTTCAATCTGGAATTGAATATTTTGTGAATATTGGCCTGTTAGTATATGTATATAAGGTTATGATATTTATAACAAAGTAACTAACTTGCTGCCTTTTCTCTTTACTTCTAGTTCCATAATAGGGTAATAATAAAAAAATATACTAAAGCAAGCTGCTTGCTCTTAAAGTCAGTCTATTAAAATCTCATTTGACTTTATTTTTTAATGTTCAGCAAAGTGAGCCTTTTAAAACCCCTGGGAAAAAGACCATAAGGATATCATTCACCTCTCTTATTCATCAAGCATGATTTGAATCCATTTAGTATGTAATAAGGTAGTTTGTAAAACAGACAGTGTGGTCTCTAAAGTATCATTTACCTCTGCTTTAACTGACTTCATTGTGTTTACCAGACTATTCAGTATTGAATTGGGAAACAAGTAAGTAGATAGCATGAATGTGATTAATTCTTATAACATGCAAAAGAATTCTTCCTGCAGATAATGGGGAATCACTCTAAACAATTGTGTGGAGTCTTCTAGCCAATTCAGTTTTTATTTATTTTTATTTTTTTATTGTGTCATGTATACATGCTGAGGCAGAATTTTTTCATCTATATGGTTTAAATTTTTGCAGCAAGGAAGAGACTCCCTCTGTTTTTATTTCTTATATTTGAGATTTACTTAACTGGTTAATAGTCTAATATATATATAAACATTAATATGTGCATGTATGCACTCAGAAGAATGTCTGAAATTTCAGAAAATAAAATAAATGCCACCTGCCACCGTGTTGTCCAAAGTTAATCGCCCGGGTTATGCATATATGCATACAAGTTTATCGGTTGGTTTCTTCCCATTCACCCTGCCCTGCCTTCAAGAAAACCAAACCAAACCAACCAAAAAACCCAACTATGGCACAAAGCATTAGTATTTTAAACATCCCTCTTGTTTATTTATTTTTTTGAAGGCAGGAATAATTTTTGGAGTCCTAGGTCTTTTTCTCATTAAACAACCTTGGTAGATAAGATATATATAGCAAACAATGGGGAAGGTAATTCTATTTATAAACTTTACTCAGAAAGTGAGATATTGTTTGCTAAGATTAAAAATAGAAGCAAGATATTAACAGCACTGCAAAATGTTAGAAGACAATAAACCCACCAGCCACAACAAATCAAAGAGAATTGGAAAACAGTCTAAAATAGGCATATAATATTCACTGACTTAAAAAACACACACACAACACCTCTTTTTTAAAAGTTGATGACCTGAATAGCTCATACAGAATCTCTAGTGGCTTCTAAAACCTTGAGTGTTGCTCGAGTGATGAAAGTTGCATTGTTAAAAAATACCTTTGCCCAAGGTGCTATCCACGGGGCCCAGTCCTCTGATGTACGGGTATTGCACTAAGTCTATAGAGATCAAAACCAAGAGAATCCTGACTGACCATTTCTAAACAGTGAGGAAGAACACAAATTCCTCTAATCAAGACATTTCAATGTAGTTTGAACAATAGTATATTCGTTGTTATTGTTGCTGATGCTGCTATAGTTTTCCCATATTAGTAACAGCAGGAAAAAAACCATACAAGTCAAAATTGAAACTGTTTTTATACTGGTATTTATGACAGGTGGTTTACAAAGCACAAATATAGCTTCTTCAACAAGCTCTGAATCCTTGAGTCCTCCCAGCTGAATTAGCTACTACCCTCTCGGTGATTACCAAACCTTCCCCAGGCCCCTCTCCTAACATTTATATTATTGTGTAATTACCAATGATGTGCTGTCTGACAATAAAAATCCTTTAAGTAGTGTTATAAATCAAAACTTAATTGCATTCAAATTTACTAACAATAAATGTGTATTTATTATTAAGAAATCTCTAGTTAATACACTATTTTCTGAAGTTCTGAGAGCAGAAGTTGTGCTATTGATATGTGTATGTGTTGTTTCATGTTTTGTGTTTTGTAAATGTCTATATATTCTACTATACCAAACGTATACTTCCTAGCATAAAATATCCGTTCAAGGTGTTCAATAAATATTCATTAAATGAATGGAATTTCAGTACCTTATGATTAATGAATATAATTATCTGTTGGAGATTTCAATAAGATAGTCATCTGAAATTGCAATAACTCAATTAAAGAGCAAAGGTTTTTAAAAATGGTGTTTCATGTTATAGTTCTCTCACTGTAATATGTTGTCATCCCTAGTGGAAAATAAAAGTTTAACAGCTATTCCTCTCTACCCAATATAGTGTATTAGTTTCTAATCCATTAACTTTAACAAGTTAATATAAACACATTTATATATTAAAAATATATATTGAAAGTGCTATATACTCTGAAGAGAGAGATTTCAAATTATTTGCAATGCTTTTATATCAGCAACCTCTGAACTAACCTATTCATTTTAGGAAAGAACATATTTCATTACTGAATGATTTGTAATGTTTTTGTAATATTTTTTATTTCATGAAATTTTTTTCTAAATGCTTTAGCAAATGTTAAGAACTGTCCTCTTTACAAATTAATTTTCTACACACACAGGAAAATGCTTAAGTACACTGATTCAGTTGTCTCAATAGTCCAGTCAAACATTAAAAACGTCATACTCTTTATTACATATGTGTTGTAGGAATTAAGCGTAAGGTGAAGCCACTGTAAGTTATTTTAAAGGGATTTTCACTATCAGTAATCCTTCTAGTCTTAGCTACTCTGTAGTAATTGCATTGATAGTGGTGGGAAAAACATTTTAGTAATATGTTAGCAACAAGTTGTTAAGAAGAGGTATTGTCAGGATATAATCCCTGTGAAGGAGGGAGGAATTTCTGGAATCTTTAGGCTTTGTTTTGGTGGTTCCATAAATGGATATTGAAATGTACAAAAGAAAAAAAATAACAGTAAAGGGTTGAGTTCAGGTGTTATTGTGCTTCTCAGATTTCAGCAAGCTTTTTTTTAAAAGACTATGTCATAGCTGTTTATCCTCTTTTAAATAAGAATGTTAGACAAACTGATCAAAGAACTGCAGTACTTTGATTTTAACTAAAGCATTACTCATAAGGTTTTGGTGACTAGGACATATCAATGTGAACTTGATGATAGAAGGTATGATTTCATAGCTAGGTAAAGGATAGTGTAAAAAGGTATTAGTCTAAAGAGAAGATTCTAGCACATTCCTTCAGGATCTAAACTTATTCCAATCCATTTCAGTAGTTGTAGCCAGTCACGTTACTATAAAGCAGTTATTCCCAACAGATATGATTATGACAAAAGGCAGGGAAACTTGGTCAGTACTTTATATTACAGAATAGAGAATCCACAATATTTGGACAACAAAAAGTAAAGGGCCAGAATAAGAAGCGTTATAACGTGATAAATGTAAGGTCTTGCTCCCTGATCCAAAAAGCCAACCATACAAAGGATAGGATCACTTAACAATAGTGTGTGTAGAAGAGATTGTGGGTTTCACTTGACAGTGAGATCAATATGAATCAATAGTGTGATGTAACTCTAACAGAGCTGATGGGATTTTATATTTCATGAACAGAAATATAGTCACCAGATTGAAGACATGATAGGCAAGCAGGAGTCTTGTCAGTTCTGGGTACTGTACCTGGAGGTGGTTGTTACAATTAGAATAAATTCAGAGAATGACAACTTGAGGAATAAAAGTTTTTGAGGGCCCCCTAGGTACTGAACACTTCATAACTGCTTTACAGAGTTATTTCTTCTATCACACACGCGCGCGCACACACACACACACACACAAACAAAAAAAAAACAAAAACAAAAAAAACACAAAAAAACTGTAAGATAGGCAATGCATCAGGAGACATTATTTGATTGTCACCCAAGGGCCATCATTGGTAGTTACTCTGATGAGTCAGTTTCTGGTTCCCAACTGCTCACTCGGCCAGAGAATGGATTTGATCAGCACAACAAAAATCGATATACCTTTCTGATCTTATTGAGGTTTGCTAAATTCACAAACTCAGGTTTTACCCTATGTGGCAGTTCAGTAGTTCTGAGGAGAAAACAAGCAAACAATAATAACTAACACTAAAATTGATAATGGGCCAGGCATCTGTTTTCTGGCCAACATATTTTGCCACCATATGCATGATACACCAAATTGTACAAAGAAAGTAGCTTGATAAGTCTATCACCTTTATGGGTCTAGACTTGACATAAAACCACAATAGACACCCTGATTTATGATAGTCTCATCTCCAAAAAGGGATTCTGTAGATACCACTATTGTTTACTTGATTAAAAATGTTAAAGTGTCCCCAATTCTGACACACTATTGATTAGAAAACACACCTCAATTTTAGAAAGGTTATAATATGAACAACATGGGGTGTCCTAGAGTTGATATAATATGTTATATATAGTCCTGCCTGCCTGAAGAAATGCTGTTAAATTAAAGGATATTTTCATATCTCAATTCTAAAGCATTAAATACCGATTGAACTCTCAGACAGTATTGCTATTTACCTATATTCCTCTTTGGTGGGAGGGAACCCATGATTGTATCCCAAATAGTGCTCAATGGCATCACTCTTTCTGTTTTATACCTGTAAAATCTTAGACTTAGGTAAAGAATATTTTCCTAGATAATAGCCTTAAACTCTTTTTTTTTTCCTGAAACCTTCTACTGAGCCTTCTACTCTTGACTATCTTATATTGCTATGTAGACTAACAGGCAAGGAGGAGAATCAAAGGAAGCTTAGACTTATAGTTTCAACAAGTTTTAAGGAGAATGCAATATATATCTCAATGGCATGCAATTGCATTCTCCTTAAAACTTGTTGAAACTATAAGTCTAAGCTTCCTTTGATTCTCCTCCTTGCCTGTTAGTCTACATGTGGAAATATATATATATATCTCATAAAGAAATGTGTTACCTTGCACATTTAACACATTTCTTTATGTTCCTTGGCTAAAGTTCCTTCAGACCTATAGCCACCATTCCTGAGGATTGAAGGAAAACTAATCTTGGGCATAAATTACAGCTTTCTCTTCTCTAGGGTCATATAAGTCAAGACACTTACGCAGCATCTATTCATGAGTAAAAAGTCCCTTCTATTTAGTCTGTCCTGTTTGCCATGCATGTTCTCTCTGGGGAAGCTGGCATGATCATTGAGAAAATTGATTGTTTATCCCATACCAGGCAAAACACACTGGATCTGTGACTGTCTTCCCGCCCAGTGCCAACCATGCTTCCCTCAGAACAGGGGACCTGGTCTCTGACACTTCACATAACAGCTCAGTTAATTAGGTATTTACAAAAGATAAAAGGTATTCAGGTAAATTTGTTATGGTCCTGCACACTCCCTTACCCACAGAAATCTAGCTAATAATCATGAAAGAGCGTGTGGGGTCCATCAATGGGGTTTGAAATGCAGGACAGAGAAATCATAAGTTAATACCTCTGTAACATTTCCTTAAAATAGCTTGCATCAAATATTTAAAAGATTGCCAGACAATCGAGGGATTCATTTTTTTTATGTCACATACCTCCAAGGAGTATTATGAAACCAATGGATAGATTTTTTTAAAGAGCAGTCTTGATTTATATAGCAAGAAAAATTTTAAGCTAAAATTCTCCATAATTGGGTTATCTGCCACAGGTAAAGGAATACTATCCTTGGATGTAATGCGAACATTCTCAAGATCGGTTCTATAAAGGGAGTTTAAACATGAAATTCTCTCATTCAACAAATATGTACTGAACATCACACTAGGTACGAGGTACTGTTGTAAGTACGGTGACTACGGCACTGAAAAAGCTTTGATAGGATGGAAGATACAGGAATCATTTTGCTAGGTTATGATCCTAACTTGGAAGTGCTAATTTTTTATTTTTATTTTTTTGAGTAGAAGCCTTTGCACTAGCTAACCCAGGCTGGCAGGTGGAATACTCTTGGAGAATTGTAAGAACTGTTAGTTTGTATTAGTATAAGAATATCTAATTCATCACTGATTCTATCATCTGTTTCGTTCATTGCTATCACTTCCCACCAAGTTAACTCCCCCTCCCCCTCTGGCCCTCCTTTCTTTTTATACTCTAAGGCGTACCCTCTCCTGCATGTCACCTGCCCAACTGAACACCATTTGTTTCTTCCCTCAATCATCTGACCATTCACTTTACAACAGTTTTAGCATCATATTGATTCATTTGGAAGATGGACCTGTCTTGTGAATGATATCATCACTTGACTTTAAAACATGCTTCCCCCCACTTTATGTTATGTGCTTCTTAAAAGTTGAGAAACTGCTTTTATACCAACCAACAACTATTTTATGTCACTTTGTGTCTGTATAGGATAGGAAAGGGTAAGGATCACCAAATTCTTGAGTATTTTGCTGACTGAGGTTTTACTCTATTATAAATTAGTCCACTATGTGGGGAACAAAGTAAAATGGAAAATGTCTATTTAATTTATATTTTATTTTTACAAAACTATATATAGCTATTGTGGTTATATTGCCATTGGTAAAATGAACTCACTTAAAGGTTCATATTTCATATTTTACCAACCAAACTTCATAGTTATATTTAAAAAAGAAATCTTTCCGTTTTAAAATTTCTGCAATTTGAGAGTTTATCATCCAACAAAACTAGCCTATTATAAATCAGAGATATAAAATCACAAAGCCTATGAAAAGTTGTGTCAAGCATGAAATTAATTCTTCTGAGACACTTTTATGAGAAATATATTAAATCCAATAAGTTACTTTGTTCCAGAACCCTGCAGACTTTAGTAAAATAACCCTAAATTTGTCTCTTTTAACTAAAAAGAAATATTCATATTAACATTAGTATACTGATAATAACTTTTATCACACATTATTACTATATTTTTAAACTACAAACATGATTAATTTGTGTTCACAAATATTGGTTTCCTGGGGTATGTATAATTATATCTTATGGTATAAGCTTTTGTTGTTTATTATATCACTTTAATTCTTAATCTTCAAAGGATTTCATTGTGCTGTGCTTTAACTGTATACAATATGTTACATAAAACTGTTGTGAAAATCCATCCCGATTCCTTAAGGGTGATATCAAACTAAAAATAAAATTCCCTAGAGTTTTGTTTTTCTCTTCCATTTCTTCCATTCAAGAATTGATTTGTCCCCGTCTGACACTGGCCTTCCATTTAAATTAATCCGAAGACAGTTTCCTGTGATGCCAGCATTTGCGATGACTAATAATTAATCACAAGGACAAACTCTAGACAGAGTAGGAATATTCCTACCTGAACCTGTTTTCGCACATGGTCAGTTATATGTTGCTTTCTCTCGAGTTTGAAGAGCATGAGACGTTAAAGTTAAAGTTGTAAATAATTCATCACAAGGTAAATTAGTCAAGCACTCTGAAAGTGTTTTCACTCTTAATGTGGTATACAGGGAGATATTAGAATAAGTTTAATCAATTTATCAGTCATTGTTTGTATCAGTGTTGTTTTTACATCATGTTTTTGTTGTTCTTATATCATGTCTTTGTTGTTGTTGTATCGTGATTATTTATTAATAAATTTATATATTACTTTCATATACATTTTACTAATTTTCTTTCATCTCAAACACTTCTATTATAGAGAAAGGGCAAATAGTAATATTAAAATATTTCCTTTAATTAATTCCCTTTTAATGTGCATGAATTTCCTGCATTGAGCCACTAGGCCTTTATAATAAAAGCCTAATATGCTAAGTGTCTGGTCATCCTGTAGGCCGTTCAGCCAATCAAAGTGTAATATGCTAATGATATGCTAATGCTGCTCAACCGCTCGCTATGATGTGCATTGACCACCTGGGGGCAGATGCTCTGATTGGTAAGTTAGCTTGCTGCTGGGGTCCGGCTGATCAGGACTAGTGAGATGGGCCAGATATACCCTGAAGCCCTCCCATAGTCCCTCCCCATCTGGCCAACCCCCTGCATCCCTCCCTAGCCCCTATCGTGCACCGGTGGGGTCCCTCAGCCTGGCCTGTGCCCTCTGTCTATCTGTGAACCTTTGGGGGATGTCGGAGAGCTGATTTCAGCCTGATCCCACAGGCTAGGCTGAGGGACCCCACTGGTGCATCAATTTGTACACCACGCCTCTAGTGAAATTATAATTTTCTGTTGTTTTAAGCCCATAAGTTTTGAGACAATTTGTTATACAGCAATGGCTACCTGACATGCTATTGCTATATGTCTTTCTTGTCATAGATAAGCACTAAACTCCTTCAAAGGAAAGATTCTGTGTGCTTTGTTGCAAATGGTTTAAATAAAAAATAGAGTAGATAGGCTAGGATGACAGCTCAGCAGGCTACCAAGAACACTGTCGCATTAGTGGATCAGAAAATCATATAGTACAAATGGCTTTTAATTTAAATATAACAGAATTTATTGGATTAACATTAGTAGTGAGTGTTATAAAATAAAATGAAATGGAAGGGGGAAAATGCAGTAGGAGAGAACAGAATAGAAAAGATCTACTTGTATTTTAAGTAATCGGGATGAGTAGCGTGTGTGTGTGTGTGTTTTAGAGGTCCTAAGAACATGTACACAGTGATTTGCTGGAAGGACTCTCAGTACTCAGAGGCAGTTGTGCTCACAGCTATATTTTACTAACACAATCAACAGGGAAACAGATGGATCAAGCTGAGTCTGGAGGAATCCGGGCCCAGACATCCTATATCCCCCGCCACCCACTCCCACTACACACACCAAATGCACTCCTTAGTCTCACGGCAAAATGCAGCAACATGTGTGTGGCCCAAGAAAGCCTGCTTGACACTCAGATTCCAAGTTTTTATTGGCGAGTGTTCACGTAGAAGCTACAATCAGCTATAACTAGTGAAATTTCAGACTCCAAGAAGGAAGGCAGGTGTTTAGCAGCCCAGGGTGGCTAAAACAGCCAGGTTCCCAACAGCCAGCCAAGGGCCAACCCCCACACCCGGCTCTTGGAAGATAGTGCCTTCAGGACCACTGTGTTAGCTCTTTGCTGCAGTGTGTCCATACATTAGCACATTTGAAAATGGCAGACTTTTTCTTCATAGCATGCCTGACATGAAAAGACCCATAATAATATTATTTCCCCAATGAATTAAATCCATGTTTCATCTCTGAACTTTCACTTAATTTCTCATCTTCTACACCTCAAGAAGGCGCTGTGTTAGATTCTTACAGCTCTTCTTATGATGGGTGTTCATTCTTACCTGCCTTTCCACCTCAGTGCTCTAGTACAATGGACATGAGGCTCATATCTGACCAACACTTGTTTTTAATCCTCTCCCAAGGATATTTTTTATTTTTATTTTTCATTTATATATATATATATATATATATATATATATATATATATATATATATATATAGAGAGAGAGAGAGAGAGAGAGAGAGAGAGAGAGAGAGGACATTGATGTGAGAGAGAAACATAAGATCAGTTGCCCACCCCAACTTGGGATTGAACCCCTAACCTTTTAGTGCATGGGATAGGCTCCAACCAACTGAGCCACCTGGCCAGGACCCAACACTCTTTTAAAATAGACAATATATTCATATATGCTTTCTCTTTGAGTAGGTATTGTTTTACTGTGGCTTGTGGGCTGTATTTGGACCACTGCCTAGTTTTATAAATAAAGTTTTAATGGAGCACAGCATCATCCATTTGTTTATGTATTGTCAATGGCTATTTTTGTGATACAACCACATAATTGAGTAGCTGCAATAGGAACTTTATGGCCCACAAAGCTAAAAAATTTACTGCTTGGCCCTTTACAGAAAAAGTTTACCAACCCCTGCATTAAAAAAACAGAGTGCCTTGAGCAAATATTTAATAAATTATTCAACACCCTTAGAAAATAAAAGATTGATAAAGGAAATAGATATGACAGCGATAGTAAATTTTATTCCAATGCTGTTATTCAGAGATGACACTCGTCGAGCAATGGTGATATAATAAGACGACTATTTCTCTCAAAGCCTCCCTGGAAATATTAATGACTATCCTGTATGTTGACTTAAACTTCCTCTAAACCTAAAGTCCTACTTTCAGCAACCTTTATACTCTGATCATAATCAATAGATGGTAAGAGGTAATAAGTAATAATCTGTTAATAATTATTTTATCAGAAGTTCTGTTCATTCAACTGTCAGAAAAATATTTGGCAGACACCCAGAACTAGTAGAAAATAACAGATTTTATTAATTAAAATTTTAATTACACTGGCCTAGCTAAGAATCAAGAATGTGCTCAACTTGCCATTTGTCATATCAAACAGAATAAATAAAAGAATTTTAAAGTATGAATCAAAGTTATTCTCTATGGCATTAACATTTGAGAATTTTTAAAAAATTCAAGAAGTAAGAATACCCATTACTGAACAAAAACAATCAAAAGCTGTTTCTACTTTTCTAAGGATCATGGAATTTATTTCATAGGCAAGTGTTTCTCAAACTACATACTATTTTAACTATTATTTACTTACAGTTTTAGAATTTCATTAATATGTATATAAGAACTTTTATAAAAACTTTAAAACAGTGCCGTGAATGTAAACATCATATCACTATCATACATGGAAGGTATAGCCCAAAATGTATACATTGAAACCCTACTCTCAAATTTAATTATATGCTTACCAGGCCTCTGAGACTGAAAACCTGCTTTGTATTACATCAGGAAAATAAAACAAAAGATTTTATATGGACACTGATTATAAGGGGTCTAGTAAGGAGAATAGATTCAGGTTAAGTAGGATGGACTGATCTATGTTGAGTTTTTCATCCAGGTAAGAAATGATGATATTAGAGAAGTTTTAGTAGATATTTGAGGAATATTTAGAAAGAAAAAAGTTGGAGCACTTGATGGTGACCAATTTAATTAGGGCAGATTGGTGAGCAAGAGAAGAGTGTAGGTGGGTAGAGGAGTCTTTGTCCAGGCTAGGAAATTCATGAAGTAGAGAAGGTTAAGGGGAAAGATAAAGTATAAATGTGAACTAGAAAGTGGCAAAATATAGTATAAGGCTAGAAATACTAGTCTTAAAGTTAAGACAGAGGCTTTTTGTATTAAGAAAAAGGCTAAAGAGCCCTAGCTCAGTGAATAAAGTGTTGGTCTGTGGACGAAAGGGTCCCAGGTTCGATTCCAGTCAAGGGAATGTACTTAAGGTTGCAGGCTCCTCCCCGGCCTGGGCCCTGGTCAGGAAGTGTGCAGGAGGCAACCAGTCGATGGGTTTCTCTGTCTTTTCCTCTTTCTTCCACTCTCTCTAAAAATCAATCGAAAAATTTCCCTGGGTGAGGATTAAAAAAAAAAAAAAAAAGAATGATAGAAGAAAAGAAAAAGGCTAAAGAAAGAATCAGGTAAGTTATAATTAAATCATAGCCATAAGTCGGCCAGTAATATAACACACTGTACAGGAAATGAATAAAGAAAACTACATTGGTATTTATAGAATATATATATATATATATTTAAATATATTTTATTTTTTACAGAGAGGAAGGGAGAAGGATAGAGAGTTAGAAACATCGATGAGAGAGAAACATCAATCAGCTGCCTCCTGCACACCTCCTACTGGGGTTGTGCCCGCAACCAAGGTACATGCCCTTGACAAGAATCGAACCTGGGACCTTTCAGTCCGCAGGCCGACGCTCTATCCACTGAGCCAAATAGGCCAGGGCTAGAATATATTTTTGCAAAAATTAAACAGTGTATCTTGTGAAAAAAATAAATGGTATACTAAGTACAGATATATTTAGCATATGTGAGTAAGAAACATAAGATGTAAATATTTAATAACAAAAATATATAGAAAAAATAACTAAGAGTGACCCACTTCCAAATATACACAAAACAGAAAAAAAAATAGTGAATGACCTATAAATAGATTTTTAAGTCTTTGGAGTGATTTATCAATAGAGAACTTGTTCTATTATGATGGACAAAAGCAAAAAGGAAGAATACCGTAAAATGATAAGATGAGGTGGCCCTCACTGTGAGCACAAATTTTGCTCTTTCAGATGAAGTTTTGAGACCAACTTGTCAAAGTAATTTGCTTCACACTATTGCACAGGCACATATATTGTTTGAAAATGTCTGATGTGCACCTGGATGTGTTGCTGTGCTTCTTTCTTTTGTTCTAGCAAGTTGAGCATATTTATATACATTTCTAACATTAAACTAATTACATTAACAATAGCAATATCAACATATGCTGTTTTCATAATGCACTTTATATTTTCCCAAGAAATTTCTGAAATGAAATCAGCTGGCTTGAGTTGTCAATTCTATAACTATGGAACACTTTTTAATACTATTGTTTTAACTCCTCTACCTTAGAAAACTGTTTTCAGTGAATCATCTGATTTTGATGATGATTCATGCAGTCTTAACTCAATGGTCTGCATGGGCTAATAATCCAGAATGTGTCATAGAACTCAGCAAAGGTCTGTGGAACTGAGGTGAACTCATTTCTACTAATCTTTAGTTATTCACAGTTGTGCCTTTACTTCAGGATAAAATTCACTGGGATAGGCTTTTATGAACATTAATCCTGATATAATATTTAAAGTGTCAGATGTATATTTATGAATATGTTTCAACTAGAGGCCCGGTACATGAAATTTGTGCACGGTGAGGGGGGGGGGGGCGCCCTCAGCCCGGCCTGCACACTCTTGCAATCCAGGACTCCTTGGGAGATGTCCGATTGCCATTGGGCAAGACCCAGACCCGGCCGGCCCCACTCCCATCAAGCCCCTCTGGTGGGGGACGCAGTGTCATGTCCCCGGCTGGTGCCAAGCAGGGACGCAGCGTCACATCCCCGGCTGGCACCGGGTGGGGGTGCAGCATCAAGTCCCTGCTCACTTGTGCGCGCCTCACCACGCACGCAGCCCCACCCACCCATGCGCACCTGCCGTGCACGCAGCCTCCGGCTGATTGGTCGTTATGGCAAGAGGGTGTCACAACCATTAGCATATTAGCTCTTTATTATATAGGATGCTTAAAATGTCCAAAACGTAGGCTTAATTTAAGCTTACAGGAGACAATCGATTGTTTTTCTCTCACATCAGTCCCTTTCCCTCCCCCTCCATCTCTTCCTCTCCCTCTCCCCCTTCCTCTTTCTCTAAAAATCAATGAACATATCCTGGGGTGAGGATTAAGCAAATTGCCCAAATTTTAATTTTTTAAAATATATATATATATATATTTAATTTTTTAAAATATATATATTTATTTCAGAGAGGGAGAGAAAGATAGAAACATAAATGACAAGAGAGAATCATTGATCACCTGCCTCCTGCAGGCCACCTACTGAGGATCAATCCTGCAACCCAGGCATGTGCCCTGACCTGACTGGGAATCGAATCGTGAACTTCTGGTTCAAAGGTTGACACCCAACCACCGAGCCACACCAGCCCGGCCCAGATTTATTTATTTTTCATTGTATTATAAAGTACCCAAGTATTTATTAATTATTAAAGCATACAAAATGACATCTAATTCTATCTCAATTTGATTTTATATCATCTATACTAATAAAAGGGTAATATGCCAATTAGACCGGATGTCTTCCAGACGTCCTTCCGGATGTTTTTCCAGACAAAGCCGCAGTGGCTGCAAGGACCGAGAAGGGATGGCAGCTGTTGCAGCTGTGAGGGCCTGCAGTGGCACCAGCAGTGGGGTGATGGGGGCAGCACCTTTCCCTGATTGGCCAGTCGCCTCCCATAGAGGGAGGCCAGAGGCAGCAGCAGTGGTGAGGTGATGGGGGCGGTGCCTTCCCTTGATTGGCTGGTCGCCTCCCACAGAGGCGACAGTAGGATATCCCCTGAGAGCTCTCGGACTGTGAGAGGGGGGAGGCTGGGCTGAGGGATTCCTCCCCACTGGGCCTCTAGTACTTAAATAAAAAATCCAGATGTAATCATGTTATGTAAGTGAATATTATTGGAGGGAATACACAGAAGTAACTGGAGTGCCTATTCAATTTCTGCAAATTAAAACCCATGATTGATCCCCCCATTTGTTCATTTCATTGTGAAGACTTAAGTGAGACATCTAAGACATGGTCTATACATGATGCTCCACCAAGTCCAATCCATAGTTTTCACAACATTTTCCAATAAGAACAGACGAGAAACAAGCAAAAAAAAAAAAAATCCCTGAATTTTATATTTCATAGATAGATATCAAATGCAATCCAGTTTTGGATTTCCAATGAATAGGTAACCTAGGTCATAGATAAGAATATTTCAAGGTTCAAAGAAACACATTTTTTTAAAAACATAGTCTTTCCAAAAAAATCATTTTCAACATTTCCCCCAGTCCTTTGCCTGCCATTTAAGAGTATTCCTGGAAGCTTGAATCTCCCTCATCTCACCATTCTTCCCTGGAAGTGAATTCTGGCTCAGGAAACAAGGGGACTTAATAGGCTCAATTACTCTGGACTAAAAAGCGTAAAGTCTATTTGGGGACTCACTTATTTCCAAAGGAAATCTGCCCAGTGCTGCTGAGAATGTACTTAACAAAGCTTTTAAATTGTTGGTTGGAGGTAAAATTGAGGAAAATAGACCAGTCAATGGGAATAAATGATAAATGAAGCATCCATTGGTGTGAAGAGATTTGAAGAATGTTAGCTCAATAACTGCAGAGACAAAGGAAAGAAATATACCAGAAGGAGGAAGAAAGGATGCATTGGCAAAGAGCCTCATTATATAAATTACACTAACTCTGTGCCCCAAGCGCTTTTCAGTTTCAATTCCTATTGCTGAACCAGAAGACTTGTATCAATTCATGCAAAAATATTTCATCTTTGGAATGATTAATGAGATTGAATGTGACCAAGCTTCTTGTCAGTTTTCAGAAGCAAAGTTTTGCTTAGAAAAATCAAGCTTGATTTTTCCCCCTTTCGTGAACACAATTATGTTGTACAACATACAAAATTGGAGTGCATTCTTTACACATATAGAGGGTTCAAAATATATTTACAAATGAAATAATTAGGTATTTGAAATAATCAGGTGACTGATCCTGATTATGTCCTGTTCATCCAAATAGCCACTCTTTTCATCAGCATGACACATTCATAGTGAAGAGAGAGGATTTTATAGGAACTAATAATGTTCCGTAGCTTTTGTTTCACCCAAGAAAGCCTTATTGTGTAAATAGTGATTGTGTATAAGCCGATAGTGAACTGCTTTGACTACTGCTAAAATTATTTACAAGCTATGAAAGCAAATATTTCTATCAAAAGTATATAAAAAGTTTTAATAAAAATTATAAACACATATTTGCTCATAGATAACACATTTTAAAAGCCAAAAGCCAGCATTATAAGTTGTCCATAAGCAATTTTACTTTGTTAAAGAGAAGGTAGATTTTGACTATATAGATACTAGAATTCAAAATGTATTGATTGTGTATTATATACTAGGATCAAAAGTCTATGTGAGGCTGTGGGGATATAAATATGAAAAATTAATATCTGACTTCAATGACATTGTTAATTATTATATTAAGTTTTTTAAAGATTTTCTAATATTAAATGAGGTTATCTGGTGAAATAGATCACTGATAACTTAAAATTAATTAAATTTATACTTTGTTTAGGTACACATGACCTAAATCTCCACTTGTCAAACATAGAAATGTCCCTTGTGAAAATATTTATACTGAAAATATCTTCTCCCATATGTCTGAAACATATTTAAATATAAATCATGTGGAGACAACCATTTCTGCCATTTTTGCTCACTCTTTCTCAAGTAGAAGGCTTTGATAAACATCAAAGAGCATTTGCTAAAAAATAGAAACATTTAGATCCCAAGGTAGATTGTTGTAAAAAACTTCCTTTATGATTGAAATACATATAAATCATTGGAGAATGAAAGCATAAGATAAACCCAAAGATTGCTTAATATATTTTTTTAAAACAGCATAGGTATAGTATATTATTTTAATGTAGAGAAATTTTGGTTTAGCTTTTTGTCTTTTGCTTTGAAAATACACTTTTTAAAATAAATGTTTTTGTTCTAAATATAAATATATAGTTTAGTGACAATTCAACAGTTGAAAGATATATTTTTTAAGGAAGAAGACTGAAAAAAGGAAAAACAAAGCAGATTTAGGAATGTACTCTTAAATAATTTAGTTTTGAACTTTTGTTGCCTTTGGGAAAATGACATTGTAACCAAATTATTCAATTCAGTAAAATCTGTTAAAGTGCAAGCTCTCTAGAGAATGATTATAAGGTTTTAACCTGCAAAATTAATTTGGGAGTAGGGATTGCTTTTACATTCTGATTAAAATGGCCCCTCTTCTTCTCCTTCTCCTTCTTCTCCTTCTCCTTCTCCTTCTCCTTCTCCTTCTCCTTCTCCTTCTCCTTCTCCTTCTCCTTCTCCTTCTCCTTCTCCTTCTCCTTCTCCTTCTCCTTCTCCTTCTCCTTCTCCTTCTCCTTCTCCTTCTCCTTCTCCTTCTCCTTCTCATTCTCATTCTCATTCTCATTCTCATTCTTCTTCTTTGCCTATTTTCTTGAATAAAAATAGAAATTAGAAAAATTTAAAGGTGACAAATATTTTCAATTAGAAATGTATTACACTTGATCGATCGCAAACACACTATGTTTATGCAGTTCGGTCCACTTCTAATCTTTATTAGCTTTCACTACTGTTAATTTGAATGGTGAGTCTCTTCTTCATGGAGTTGGACTTCCTGAGATAACAACCTTGGTCTTTTGCCCACCCCTTCTTATCAACAAAAAAGAAATGATTAAAAGGTGCACTAGAATGATTCCAAAGTTGGGAGAAGTATAGATGATTCTTTTAGGGATATAACTTCTTATATCTACTGACAGAAAATGGACATTTTCTTTCTCTTTTGCTGTGAAGAACAGGTCTCCATGGGAAGGACATCTATTTTGTGAACTCTTTTCGTTGATTTTTACTCTATGAGTTAAATAATGGGATTGTGGAGGTAGTAGCAAGCCCCCAAGGCTGCAAGACCTAACTTACATTACTTAATCACATCAACAATAACAGTAACATGGAACAGACTGACAGCTGTCAGAGGGATGGGGGAAGGACTGTATGAAAAAGGTAAAGAGATTAGTAGAACATATATGCAAACACCTTAGACACAGACAATGGTGTGGTAATGGCCAGAGGGAAGGGGGCACGAGGGCTGGGAGGGGATGTGGACATCTGTAATAGTGTCAACAATAAAAAAAAGTTTTAAATAAAGATCAAGCTAACTGAAAATATCCTTATATAAATGTTTTTTTAAAAATTTAGAATTATAAAAATTTTGCTAAACATGCAATGAGACTCAGAAAGGAAATTATTCAATATCTTTATGGTATAATATACCTCAACTAATTTAAAGGGAAAACAACCAGTTGATAAAAATACATTTGCAAATCATTTAGAAGTAATGATTTTTTTACACCCAACAACTTCTTCCAAACTGAGAAAAAGAGAATGCCATTCTTCTTTGAACCTCAACCACTTGGAAAAAGACAAGTAACATAAATGGGCATTTCATAAAAAAACACACATAGTCAGTAAGCAAATGAAAGATGTTCACTCATAGCCATTGGAAACTGAATGCAATGATTCAACTAATTTAAATAAAGTCATATTTCACTAGTAACAGGTGTTTATCCTTCAATAGTAATAGCATCCCATATAATCCTGACCCTAAACAAGAAGCAACTATTTAAAAGAATATTTCAATAAATTCTAATGAGAAAGATTATGTGTCTGTTCTAACCAAAGCACTGGAATAGTCTGTACAGTAAAATATATTCATTGAACAAAAATATGGATAATATATTAAGTGCAATGCTATATTACTCACCAAAGGAGGAAGAGAAAACTTAATGGGTAGCATCTGGTGGAAGAAGGAGGAAGAGAATCATTTTTAGATTTTTTTTCTCTTTTTGTATTATTTCTTCATCAGTTTTTCCTTTTGGGGGCAGCGGGGTAACACATGACCCACTAGAACTTACACCGTACAGAAACATACAGTTATCACACCAACACCTTTAGTACATTAAAAGCTAGAGGTTTGGAATACTTGGAAACGTGGAACATACACAACACATTAAGGTGTTGTAGAGGAGGCCAGCTCTTCAGCCTTTTGCTCTTCCCTTGGCATACATGTGTATGGTAAGTCACATGTTTGACGTTATGTGTCAAAGGTGGTACATAATTAAAACGTGTTCCATGTGATATTTCTAATTAGAAGCTCAACTTAATTAGAGATTATGCCTTTGCCTGAAGCTATAATGTCAAAATATCTATCACTTCAAGTTTATTAATTTAGTACATGTTCTGAGTGGATGAAGATGCTGGTAGGAAAAAAAAAGCCATTCTGGCAAAATGTTAACTGGGCAATAAGATAATTTTATAATGTCTTTACCAAATTTAATACATGGGTCACAATTTATTTTCCTGATTTTAAACACTCCTGTCTTTTTTACAGTTCTAAAATTTCTCATAACCACCATATTGTTCTTATTTTTTTCTAGAAAAACCCTACTCCATTAAATTTAGAATATATTTCAGAAAATACTCCTCCATCAGAGGGTGGTTGTCAGAAATATGTTCTTTGGAGCTTATAGAGCTCTGTGTAAGCAATACCATAATCAATAACATGCTGTGCTCTTATTGCTCTGTCCCAGCCTGTCTCAGCCCCACACATGGGCATTTACACACATGTACAAAGGCTGTGAGCTCCTTGTGAGATGGACATGGATCATGTATACCTGTATCACAAGTGTTTCATAAGTAGTAGATGCTAAACATTAATTTTGTTTAATAAAAATGATCAAATGATATAATAATGTAAAGTGGTAGAGTACCCAGTGCTGTATTATTATTATAGTTATTGTTGGTGGAGTTGATGGCTTGTTCTTGATTTTACCTAGTTAAAGATCTGGATAAATTCTAGCTGTTCTACTATTTAAAAGAATATTTAAAAGAATATTTCATACTTGGTGAGTGTCCATGAATTTATGTATGCCTGTCTAGAGATAATAAGTACTCAGGCCCTGGCTGATTTGGCTCAGTGGGTAGAGCATCAGACTGCAGATTGAAGGGTCCCAGGCTCAATTCTGGTCAAGGGCACATGTGATCCCCAGTAGGAGGTGTGCAAGAGGCAGCCGATCAATGATTCTCTCTCTTCATTGATGTTTCTATCTCTCTTTCCCTCTCCCTTCCTCTCTGAAATAAATAAAAATATATTTTAAAAATACTCAGGATGATTATGAAGAAGTAATGGGGCAATATAAAAAACAATTATATGCGCATTTTGTAGCAAATGTAGAATATGCTACTGACATTGCAGTTTACCTTTTTTTTTCCTTCCCAACCTTGGTCCTGATCTCATGAAGCCAATTTACACAATGTGTGTTAATCTTACCAAGAGAAAGAAAGTGTAATATTTACCTCAGTGTGATTATTATCCACAGTTCACTATTGCCCAAATATATTGGTCTTAGTCCAAAAGTCTTCTCTAATTATTTTGATGTTCTAATTCTCTGACTCAAATTGAATATATTGAAATGAATATATCAGGTTGGTTAAAATACACTTTTAAGTTCGGCTCAGTGCATGGCAGACTCATGCATGTTCCCTATTCCTGAGAGGAGATACTAAAGTATATCATTGCGAACCACCATGACCCCAAGGCAGTGTTATGGAGAGTGATTTTTTGTGTCAGTGATATATTGATTTCACAAATGACACATATCTTCTTTTGACTGTGTCATCCTTTAATCTGTAACTTCTATGTAACAATGATAAATTATAAGGTTATAATGTACCTTCTGCTATCAAGGCTGATCCATCCATGCACAACCAAGTAAGGATTTCACTGTACCTTGAGGAAAACCTGTGCTTTTTCAGTTTAATTCATTGGAACAATAATTATACATGGGAATTACACACACACACACACACACACACACACACACACATATATATCTATATATCTATATTCTATACTGATATTTATAGACATAATATATAATCTATTAGCAATATAATTATATGCATATATGCAATATATAATTAATAAGAAACATAATTATTTGAGTTTTTAATATTATTTGCATACAGCTTTTTGAGCCTGAATTTGCCTTTGAATGCACAATATTATTAAAAACAAGCATCTTTAAATGTCATTAGGCTTTTCTCCAGGTACTAGTATTCTTACAGTCTTCACCAAACAGTATTCTTAGTACTATGTGAAGTATTTTGAGATTGAGCATTCAAATGAACACATATGGAATATATGAAGACTTAAGGCTTTGCACAGATAACTGTCTGTGATCCTACATATTAATGAGGCATTATTTCTGTCCACCTAGCTTGACATTTTGCTCTCATCTACATCTCTCCCTCTCATCTAAGTTTAAGTTCAGATTATCACAGAAATATATGTAACTAAAGTTATTAAAATGCCTAGGATTTGCAGGATACAATCAGAAATATGTCCAGATAAATTTCTTAATAGGTATTTCTTGAAGCAAACAGTGAACTTACTAGTTTGCACACTTAACTTCCTAGAAAAGAATGTCCTGGATGAAAAAGAAAATGTGTATTTGACATAAATGATCTTAGTTCAGTCCTGATTTTTAAGCTGTATATATTCAAGTGGTCTCATTTTACTATTCAAGGTTATAAATGGTTCTCTTTCTAAAAAGGTGACGATATAAATTTCTGTCCCACTTAGGAAATGTATATTTCAATGAAAATCATTCAGAGTGATAAATCACTGTAATTTTTAAGGTAAAATGAATTATTCACTAGTGTTATTTTTAATAAATAATGTCACTCTATCATATAATTTATTAAAAACAGACTTAAAAAACAAAGATGAAATATTCTCTTTAAGAACCACTGCCCAAAAGGAAATATAAATTCCAACAAATCTTTATAATAAAATTACATTTCCTCTTTTCTAATGCCAAAGAAAATACCTTATCTGTTATTAAGGATCTATTCCTACAATTGTTATTACTTTTTTACATAAGAACCCTGCACTTAAAAAACTGATTTCCTTTTTGTACATATATATTTAAAAAGTTAGGGTAAAGACATATATACTTATGTATGCACACACACTCATTGAATAATTATTGAGGTATAAGCTTGATTTTGGAGTAAGAGACTGTTGACTTTGATTACCACTTTAACCATTAACTGGTTCTTGGACCTGAAACAATTTACTTTGCTGAGCATACCATTTTTCTGGCTGAAAAATTAAAGCATTAAAACTTCTAATCTTTATGTTTCTTTTTTGCTCTTGGCATATTATAAAGCTAGATTTTGCTAGTGTGTGTATGTATGTGTGTATAAAATTATAAATTTCGACATTCTGTAGAAGATTAAGGCACAATTGTCATTAAGGTATCACGAGTCACATGCAAGTTTTTATCTGTATTTTAATAGCTTCATGAAAAAACTCTACTTTTATTCTTTATGATAAATTTTCTTTAGAGTTAACTATAAATTCATTAAGAGGAATAATGTGTAGACATTTTAATGACCAATGAAGACATCAATGTTACTGATAGCAGAGGTGCTTTCCAAGATGAGCTAACTCTTGGTGTAGATAAACTGGTTTACCTAATTTTGTGAATCAACAGTAAAATATTTATTAGTTTGAACCCATATCTAATGTCATGTATAGACAGTAAAGCCTATTCTGAGTAGTGACTTTATGGGAGATTTCACCTATAAGGTACAGAGAAGACATTATTGTTTATACTCATACTAGAGGCCCTGTGCACGAAATTCATGCATGGGGGTGTGTGTCCCACAGCCCAACCTGCACCCTCTCCAATCTGGGACACCTCGAGGGATTACTGACTTACAATCCAAGACTGCTGGCTACCAACCACTGCTGGTGTGCCTGCCTGATTGCCCCTAACCTCTTCTGCCTGCCAGCCTGATCACCCCCTAACCACTCCCCTGCCAGCCTGATTGATGCCTACTGCTCCCCTGCCAGCCCGATTGCCCCTAACTGCCCTCCCCTGCAGGCCTGATCGCCCCCAACTGCCCTCCCTTGCAGGCCTGGTCCCTCCCAACTGTCCTCCCCTGCTGGCCTGATCGCCCACAACTGCCTTCCCCTTCTGGCCATCTTGTGGCGGCCATATTGTGTCCACATGGGGCGGCCATCTTTGACCAAATGAGGGTGGCCATCTTGTGTGTTGGAGTGATGGTCAATTTTAATATTACCTCTTTATTATATAGGATCATGGGCCACTAGAACATTTCTTAATGTTCAGATTGAAGAATAGACCCAAAAAAATATAATTTCCTTGTGTAATCAAAAGTACAGAAGGTTTCAGTACAGTGAGTCTTTTTAAATGTTTTCTAGGAAGTTTAGTTCAGGTAACAAATGTTTACATAGCACTTAACGTTGTAGGCAGTCATTCATTTGGAGTTACAGAGTCCTAGGTGCCACTCTCTGAGATGCATGCCCTGCACAAAACTATTCATGGGGACCCCTTCTCCGGGCAAATTCAGTTCTTAACTGAAATAAGAAAAATGAGTTGCTTTCAAAATATTTTTATAAAGATTGAGTAGATGACATATGGGAGAAATTTTTAAAATATGAAAGGCTATGAGAATAAAAACCAAGATATAAATCAAGAAGTAGAATACTTGTGCCATCCTCACTAATATGGTGGCATCAATTTGATACTCAGGTATTTTTTTTAAATATATTTTATTGATTTTTGACAGAGAGGAAGGGAGAGGGATAGAGAGTTAGAAACATCGATGAGAGAGAAACATCGATCAGCTGCCTCCTGCACACTCCCTACTGGGGATGTGCCTGCAACCAAGGTACATGCCCTTGACCGGAATCGAACCTGGGACCCCTCAGTCCGCAGACCGACGCTCTATCCACTGAGCCAAACCGGTTTCGGCTGATACTCAGGTATTTTTGTCACCTAGAGCTTTTTAAGATGAAGACCTGTGAATATAAATGATAAGACTGACAAATTTAGAGTGCTGTTTATTAAGAAATTAGAGAAAGTGTTAAGGAGATGTATGAAATAAAAGACAATGCTATCTAAGGAATAAAAAATATTTAAGTACTATTTGTGAAAAAATATAAGAATGTAAAACATCACCAAAGCAGCTGAATGAATGAATAAGGAAAACTATTAAAAATTTAATTTCCCATATGGAACAAAATGATTTTCAATCATAATAAAAAATCATGAAATGTTTTCTCTGGGTATTGTGTGTCTGAATATCTGTGTTAGACACATGTAAGGTTATCCTATAATCATATTTTTGGCATACATTAAATTTCAAGTACTGACTTTTAGGAGAGTTTCCACAGTACATATATTTAGATAATGATGCCATTTTGAAAATATTTCCGGTTCTACAAATAAAAATCCCAAAATATCTGACTTACTAATCTATTTTTTTTTATTCATCTATTTTCCAAATATCTATTGAGTACCTGTTATTTGTTAGACATTGGCTTAGGCCCTGCTAATATTGCAATTAACCAAACAGAAAAGAACTCAAATTCTGCATGAATCTTGTCTCCTATGTAGATTCCGGAGTTAACCAAGAAACTGGAGTGTCTTATTAGTTATGACACTTCTACATAGGCCTGATGCTTACAAACCATGCGTCAGCTGTCAAAAGTTGACAGCTGACTAGAAAAACTGTTGATCTAGCAAAACTAAGTTTAATTGACTGCTATAAGAGACGTGATCTTTAACTTTATGTGTCAATTTGACTAGACCTCAGTACCCAGCTGTGTGCTGCAACACTTCTGAATGTTGCTGCAAAGGTGTTTTCGTTCGATGAGATTGACATTTAAATCGGAATTCAAGCAAAGCAGATTATTCACTCTAATATGGGTGGGCCTCATTGAAACAGTTCAGGGACTTACTAATCCCCAAGGAAGGGGAAATTCTGCCAGCAGATTACTTTTAGATTTGAACTGTACATCATTTCTTTTCTGGGTTGTTAGACTGTTAGCCTATCTGACAGATTTTGAACTTGCCAGTCAGTATCCATAATCACTGAGCCAATTCCTTAAAATAAATTTATCGGTACATGTAAAAATCCTATTGGAGCTGTTTTGCTAGAGAACCCTGACTAACGCCAGTGACAACACCATTTTGAAAGAGTCTTAAGAGTATCTCAGCCAAAACCGGTTTGGCTCAGTGGATAGAGTGTCAGTCTGTGGACTGAAGGGTCCCAGGTTCGATTCTGGACAAGGGCATGTACCTTGGTTGCGGGCACATCCCCAGTGGGTGGTGTGCAGGAGGCAGCTGATCGATGTTTCTCTCTCATCGATGTTTATAGCTCTCTATCCCTCTCCCTTCCTCTCTGTAAAAAATCAATAAAGTATATTAAAAAAAAAGAGTATCTCAGAAGGAAGAGTGAGGACATACAGTTTCATTAAAATGATTTCTCAATAAATCTAGATAATTTTTAGTCACGTCTTGCAACTCAAGGAACTACTTTGGTTTGGACAGAGCGAATGGCATAAAAGCTCTTGATGGATGTGCGGAGGGGAGGGTATTGAGACAAGCAAGGACTGATAGGCAAGCTGCTAGTCCTGTTAGGCATGCTATTGCAGTTGGTTCCAAGTCTTCAATGAGCAAACATCTCCAGGGGCAAACAGCAAAGTTATTTTGTCTGTTCCCAGTATTTTCTCTTCTGAAAGCACAAGAGCAGGGGCAAACAGTTTTTCCAGAATTATTTAGTATTGGGACAGGAAAGTATGTTATACCAGTTCTAAGGTATATATGTGTTTACCAGATGCCAGAATTTGGGAAAAATAAATTAGAAAGAGTAAAAGAAGGTCTTGGAATGAAGAATCCATTTGTTGAGGCTTCTTTGATATCAGGCTATGTTTGTTGTTGTTCTGAGATTATAAAGCAGTCTCTCTCTTTAGTGGAATATCTCCTGGGTCACAAGTCAGAAGTCCGGCTTGCCAGCTTGGATTCCATCTCTCACTAACTTTAGGTCTAAAGTCCCTTAGTGTCTCAGGAGCCTGAGTTTACTCATCTTCCTTATTGTATGCTGGCTTGGGTCATATTCAGTTTTAAAATCCTGTTATTTCCTCAATAATAAAAATAGAGAATGCATGCTCTACATATATGACACCTCAGAGGATGCCTGAGGGAATGATGATGGAAATGAATATTTGGATGATATTCCATCCAAGAGGATGATATTCCATCTAAGAGGATGATACATTTCTTAATAAATAGTGACTGAAATGTTGAATATAGAGATAATTAGTTGAACTGTGCTGTCTTTCTCATAGTATCTTAGTATATTACTTTGTAGCCCTTCAATTGACCAATGGAAGTAAATTAATAAATAAATGAGTAAATTAGCCTGTTGCAACTTGGAAGACTTAATTAAATGACTGAGCAAATCTTGACTTTATACAAATCTTTAAAATTTGTATAAAGTCAAATTTTAGTATTGTTAAAGCAAACATAGTTTACTCTGATTTGGTTAATGCTATTCATTTCTCCCTAATAAAATAATTCTTATTTTTATGGTAACATGGAAAGAGGCCAGATTCTGGCAAAACAAACAAACAAACAAAAACCATACCTTAAATGGAGGTTAGAGAGTGTAATATATATGTAATATTTACCTTTATAGTTCACAACTTCTATTTTTTCATCTAGGCATACAATTTATTTGATTGGTTTTCCGTGGGGTGGGAAATAGTGCAATAGGCACACTACTGCTGCCAATGACAGGGACTGTGGGTGGCCGTGTTTGGAGATCTTTGCCAGAGAGTTCTGAGATAGTTGCCAGGACAATTGGAAGTGTTTTAGAATCAATTTTCTGCATTTCTGTTACGTGCCGGATAAGTCAACCGCTATAATGTGTGATAAATAATGCGCTTACTTAGCGATGTTAAGTTTGCACGGCCTGTCCTTCGTCTTCACAATTCCATGGCACTCGGATGACAGGGAGGTCCTGCCACAGGTATCAGCTGCCGCCTGTGCTATGGGTCTCCAGCAGTGGCTCTGTTAATTATCTTGCCATAGTGTCAGAGGCAGATTGCAATCTCTCCTAAAGAGCAGACAGATTTAAAGAGGCAGAATTAATTAAAATTGATTTACACATTCTGTCACGGAGAGGTCTCGCGGGAGTCTCTCTTCACGCACCCCTCCTCACTTCATGATGTTGTACAACTTGGTGCAGGTGGGAATTCCTACCTTGGAATACTAATTATGGAGCCTGAATGGGATTAGCCACCGTGATTGGCAGTGCAATGCATGAAAGGATTTTGAAATTTACTTCATTTAAAGGATTTCTTGAGAGACCAGTTTTTTCTAACTTGTATAAGCGGTTATTGAGAGGTTGACAAAGCTGAAAATCCAAGGTCACCAAGGATTATCAGAACACTTGCGAGTGAATTACACATTTTAATAGTGAGTTGTTCAACATTATATGCTTTTAAAAGGCATGAAAAGATTTGGAAATATAACAGAAGTATAAAAGTATGTCAATGAATGGAAAAAAAACTATATTTTTTAAATGATAGTCTGAATTATAGAATTAAACTTGGACAGGAGAAAATCCTATATAATAAATGCCTAATATGGTTAAGTGTCTGGTCGTCTGGTCGTCCATTCAACCAATCAAAGCGTAATATGCTAATGATATGCTAAGGCCACTCAACCGCTTGCTATGACATGCACTGACCACTAGGGGGCAGACAGTGGACCGGGCAACCAGTTGCTATGACGTGCACTGACCACCAGGGGGCAGACGCTCTGACCGGTAGGTTAGCTTGCTGCTGGGGTCTGGCCAATCGGGACTGAGCAAGAGGGGCCAGACACGCCTTGGACCCCTCCCATGTCCCTCCCCAGCCCTGACCATGCACCGGTGGGGTCCCTCAGCCTTGCCTGTGCCCTTTGGCAATCCGGGACCCCTCAGAGGATGTTAGAGAGCCAGTTTCAGCCCAATCCCGCAGGCCAGGCCGAGGGACCCCACCAATGCACAAATTCGTGCACTGGGCCTCTAGTAGCTAATAAGACAATAACTTGATAATCACATAAACTTTTTATACTATATGTAACTAACCATGACCAATTTTTATCAAAAAGTGATAGAAGCCCTGACTGCTGTGGCTCAGTTAGTTGCATTCCATGTGTTCCATGCACCCAGAGGTCACTGGTTCCATTCACAGTCAGGGACATGGGCGGGTTGTGGGGCATGCAGGAGGCAGGAGTGATGTTTCTCTCTCATCGATGTTTCTATCTCTCTCTTCCTCTCCCTTCCTCTCTCTCTCTCTTAGGTCAATAAAACATATTTTTAAAATAAGTGAAACAATATTATCATTACTTAAAATACCACTGGTAATCCTGGACACCAGGGATTATGTTTTTCTTTACCATACCAAGGTTCATGTCCATTCTAAGCTGCTACAACAAAGGAACCCCAAACATTTAAGTAAGATAAATATTCCCTTTCCTGTAACTGATCCAAATGTTTACACAGCATAAACAGTACCTGTGAAGGTGCAGTTTAGAGGAGACTGTTCCCGGGCTTGTAGTGTTCGTCTTCCACCAGCTTTATGTATGAACCCAGGGCCCACCATCACATCTTCAGGAAGAAGAGAAGTTACATGTGTGGCCTATCGCCTCCAAGAGAAAAGAATATGTATAGCAAAAAACATTAGAAAACAGTGCTAGATACCTTACCTTAGGTTCATATTTTCTTATTATTCCAGAAAGATCTAATTTCACCCTAAGTGTTTTCTGGTAGATAGAGATTATCCTCTGTAGCTGAAGCAGAAAAAAAATATGGGTCAGCGAAATGGGGCATTTGTCTTCACAATGCAGAGTCCTAATCTTCTCCTCCCCTCCTCATCTAGTAGAAGTTGTCAAGTAAAACAATAGAATTTAAATATTCATACAGATATCGCTATAAACGCTTAACTAGTTTCTTTGACTTTAGAGTCTTTTCCTCTGAGGGCATTTTTCCACATGGCTGGCAACCTTGTGTGGCTATTGTTTCCTGGTCTGAATTCAAATTTCCCAGTGGCCTCTGGCCTCCACTTTTCCTTGGATTCTGCTCCTCTTTCAGGTCTTATGTTAGAATCACCACCACATAAAAAAGCACAATTAAAAGATTTTAAAATGTATATATCATAACAAAGAAAGTAGTGCTGAAAAAGAGTGAAATCTTACCATTTTTACAACATGGACAGACCTAGAGGCTGAGCCAATCAGTCAGACAGACAAAACAAATACCAAATGATTTCACTTACATGTGGACTGTAAACAACATAATAAATGAATAAACCGGAAACAGACTCATAGATACAGAGAACAGACTGATGGTTCCCAGAGGAGTGGGAGTTGGGGGACTGGGTGAAAAAAGTAAAAGGATTGAGAAGTACAAATTGGAAGTTACAAAATAGTCAAGGGATTATAAAATACACCATAAGGAATATGGTCAAAATATTGTAATAACTATGTATGCTGCCAGGTGGGTACTTGTAATATCAAGGGGACACTTTATAAGTTATATGATTGTCTAACCACTATGCTATACACTGGAAACTAATAAAAAATAATATTGAATCTAAACTATAATTGAAAAAAAAATTACCACCATCTAGATTCATCCTCTTCCCATAGAGGATCCTATAATCCCTGTTCTTCCCACAGTCTGGAATATTCACCATACTATTCTGCTTTTGTCTATTCAGATGTCCAAATCCTACTCTGGTCTCTAAGCGCTGATAAGCCAGAGACACTGATTTGAGTTGTTACCCCAGTTTCTAGAACAATACAAATACTCATTTAGAAAACATGTGACCATTCCTTCTTGTCAGCTGGTGCACAACATAATGGTGTTATTAGTCAAATTTCTAAAGATTTTCACATTGTTTATTGGCATTTTTTTTACTGATTCTCAATGTATGATTTTCACATTATTTTTGTCACTGACTACTAAATCATATTTGGTGCTTTTGACTTCAAAAAGTCAATCTGGATGATTACATTGAATTAGGCATCACAAACTCAAGGACTGCTTAATAATAGTCTTGAAGTTTATAAAAAGGATGTATGGATGATGGTGAACAGCTGTTCTCCTTTTTATTAAGAGGAAAAATATGAGGAAATAGACATCTATTGCAACAGAAGGGATTCACGTTAGATAATAGACATTTTGATTTCTCCTTTCTTTTCTTAACAAATAAATTCTTTCTAAAAATCTGTAAGGACTAAGACAATAGTAATATTTCTCAAAGTTAAAATTTAGAGGACCAACAGAGTATTAATCAAGGGGAATTATCTGCTTAACTATAAAATATATATATTTCAACTATTTCTTTCTTTCCATGCCTTCTGTTTCATCTCTACTAAGATTCCCGACAAGATGCTTTATTAGGAATCTTGGCTTCTGCACTTTCTCTTTTTCCATTGCTCAACACATAATGTCAAAAAATATTTATTGTTCTTTTAAAGCATATTAGGTCATCTCCCTGCTGCCAATGTTCTGATGCCTTTGGGTATTTTCATATTTTAATGCAAAATTTTGTTTTTAAAAATTTATTTTTCAATTACAGTTGACATTCAATATTATTTTATTACAGTTTCAGGTATATAGCATAGTGGTTAGACATTTATTTAATTTATGAAGTGATTCCCCCCAAAATTCAAGTGTGCACCTTGTACCATACATAGTTATTATGCTATTGACTATACTAGAGGCTCAGTGCATGATTAAATCATGCACGTGTAGGCTGTCTGTCCTCTGGTCGGGACCCGGTGTGGCCGGCAGCTCCGAAGTCCCTGGGCCCCTAGGGTGAGGCGGGGCGGGGGCGTGGTCCTCCTGCGGCTGGAGCCAGGGCCGGGGTCTTGCCTTCACCTCCCATCCAGGAAGGCTGGGGCCAAGGCCGCCTCCTCTGCCTTCCTGCTTCCTCATGAGCCCTCCCTCGGCCGGCCCGGGCTGCGCGGAAACCCGTGTCCTCTTCGGACACCGCTGTGCGCTCCTGTGGCCCAACTGCTGCCAGACTCCTCTCCCGGGACCCACGCCGCCCGCCCACGCCGCCTCGTCAGTTGGAGCCTCCAAACGCCCGGCTCCCTGCCCCAGAGGCCCCTTCTGTGCTGCAGCACAGCCATGGCGCAGACGCTGAGCTTGTGCCGCCGCTGGCGACGCGAGCTCAGTGTCCTGCCGGCCCAATCACTCCCCCCACCCCCAGCCACCCCAAGTCCCGCCCCCTGCGCCTCCTGCTGGCACAATCGTGGGCATAGCGGAGTGATGGTAATTTACATATTACCTTTTTATTGGGTAGGATTCCCTACACTGTACTTTTACATCCCAGTGACTATTTTGTAACTATCAATTTTTTACTTCTTAATCCTTTCACCTTTTTCACCTAGTCCCCCTAATACCATCCCCTCTGGCAACCATCAGTCTATTCTCTGTATCTATGAGTCTGTTTCAGTTTTATTTATTCATTTATTTTGTTTTTTAGATTCCACATATAAGTGAAATCATTTGAATAGTTGTCTTTCTCTGACTGATTTCACTCACCGTAATACCCTCTAGGTCCATTCATGTTGTTGCAATGGTAACATATCATTTTTTTCTGTGGCCAAGTAATATCCCATTATATAAAGATATACACGTACCACAACTTTTTTTATCCACTTATCTATTGATAAACACTCGGGCTGCTTCCATATATTGGTTACTGTAAGTAACACTGCAATGAACTTAGGGGTGCCTGGCTCTTTCCTGTTAATGTGTTCTCAGCCAGGCATCACCTCTTCAGGAGATATTTAAGGGCTACTCTATTCTAACTAAGGCCTTTTCCCTCAGTATCCCTATCATTCTCCTTGCTAAGTTTCTCTATGCAAATTGACACTTTGAGAAGTCATCATGTATTTCGGTGTTTGTGTGTTGTTGTACATGTCTGTCTTCTTCAGGCAGCATGTGAACTCCAGGAGAGATGGCTTGTCTGGTTACTACTGCTCCCCCAGGATTTTTTTTTTTTTTTAAAGCAGGCACAGCTTGATAAAGGTGTGCATAAGGCAAGTCGCATATTTATTTATTTGTTTGTTTGTTTAAAAATATTTTTATTGATGTCAGAGAGGAAGGGAGAGGGAGAGAGAGATAGAAACATCAATGATGAGAGAGAATCATTGATTGCCTGCCCCCCGCATACCTCACACTGAGGATCCAGCCTGCCACCCAACCCGGGCATGTGCCCTGATCGGGAATTGAACCATGACCTCCTGGTTCATAGGTTGATCCTCAGCCACTGAGCCATGCCAGCAAGGTGAAAGTTACATATTTAGAATGACACTAGATTTAAGAAAGAAGAGACAAAGGAACGACATAATACTTCATGAGAACCATTGTTAATACAGCTTTCATACTTTTTGGTTTATTTGAAAACTAATTATGAAAGTCACTCTCCTGTTAATTAATTTAGTACATTGTACATTAAGGTTCCCCCCCCCCCTGTAATGTTCTGTATTAACAAATATTAAAATAATCTTCATGGGTATTTAAGTGCAAACATTTTCTCTAATGAGACTACCCAGGGAGAAAATTTTATAAATCTATGCCTAAAACAATATTAATTGTACCTGCCGTGAAGTAAAATCAAAATAAATAGCAGCTGTTTCTGTAATATAATACATTTAGTTTTTAATAGCTAATACTAGATTTGCTGCTTTTGGGGGGAACATCACTACATGTAAATGATAACAAATAAACAATACCGCATCAGTGAGCTGACTTTGTTTAGTATTAAGGTGATCACTTTTCCCAAAAGAATTATGGCCTCTGTGGGCTACCTGTGTGGAGAACATCATCCAAATGGAGTTTAATGTTCCAATAGTCTTCAAGCTGTGATTATATAATGTTTATACACATATAATGATAGGATCATAATCTCACAGAAATAAATGTGTATGGTAGCATCTTATCATGAGTGTTTTGAATAAAATATGATCAGAATATTACTGTGAAGTGTTGCAAGGTTATTGAGTGTGTTTTGCTAGCTGAAAACATACTGCAAACAAATAATTTCAGAATTATGAGTGAATACATGCCCCTGGTTTGACAGCAAGCATATTTGAATGGTCAACTGAAACTGCTTGCAAACATCTTTCAAATGGACAAAAGAAACGTTAATGTTGTATATTTTTGTTCTATTTCAAGAAAGTTGATAGATCTTGCAGAGGTTGAATGGATCATTTAACTGTAAAATCACAACTTGTGTGATATCTCGAGAAGTGATGTTAACCTTATATGTGAAAATAATCATGGATATAAAAGACACTTAGCAGTATGTTGATATGACCAAAAGAGGGTAACTGAGAACATACACTTTGGGAAGAACAAGATCAAGTACTTTGATTACACTAGTAATCTTATCTTAGTCATGATATAATGATTTTATCTTTTTATTGTTGTTAATCCTCACCTGAAGATATTTTTTCCATTGATTTTTAGAGAGAGTGGAAGGGAGGGGGAGAGACACACAGAGAAACATTGATGTGAGTGAGACATATCGATTGGTTGCCTCCCAGTTTGAGCCTGCAACTGAGATGTGCCCTTGAATGGAATTGAACCCAGGCCCCTTCAGTCGGCAGGCCAATGCTCTATCCACTGAGCCAAACTGGGTAGAGCTAATGATTGTATCTCTGTGAATGTCTGTGTTACTCAGACATTCTCAGAAAGGGACCACTGCACTGCCTCGTTCCACCTTACAAACATTCTTAGATTAGTGCCATCTTAAAGAAATTAAATTTTCTTCTATCTTACTTTCTTTTTAAGTTATGACCCAGATTTCCCTTCTCAGCAAATTAAACCATTTATTTGTCTCTCCTTCCCTTACTTCTCTTCCATTTTCAATACATTTGACTATTCTCAAGTGCCTCAATAAAGTCATTTACTATCTGGAATTCGAAGGTTTGTTTTAAATCCTTTGTTCTTATTCCAGGGTTATAAATCTGGTCCTCATGTTTTCTCTCCCTACCTTTTTTAAGTATATGTTTTTCTTACATGAAATATCACCAAATGTCAACCACCACAAATTTATATACTCAGTTGAGACCTTTCTTCTGAGCCACAGAGCCAACTATCCAAGTATCAAATGGCTTTAACTTCATATCTTGCCGGTAACTCACTATCATTTTGTTGAAAACTTAATGTGTTTTTTCCCCCTTATTTCCCCAATCTACTTCTAAATCTGAATTCTCTACATTAAGGGTATCCTCAGTTTCCCAGATTATCCACTCTAGTACATTTTCCATTATTCCATCTCTTATGTGGTGGCCCTATACAGTTTAATCACTAACTCTTCATTCTGACTTAGAAATATCTCTTTGGATGTTGACTGTTTTCTGTATCACATATTGTGGCTTGTAATGCTTTTCATCTTTAGTTTTATTCTATTGCTGTTATCTCAGTTAGGTTATCATATCCTCATCTGGACCACTGCCATGATTTCCTAATATGATTCTCTGTCCACTATACTTACCTATCCAATCTAATTACTTATGTTTTACAGAAAGTAGATCAAATCACCCCTAGTTTAAAGACCTCAAATGGCTTGGTATCACCTAAACCTACTCTGTACCTACAGTATAAAGTCCATTTATCTTAACATGATATGCAGGCCTTCCACAATTTGAGTGCAGCTTTCCTCTTCAGTACCACTTCCTGTGGTTCTCACGTTCAAGTTCCAATTGAAATAGTCCTCCTCTAGTGTGGCTTTCCTAATCTCTCCAGGGAGTGGGGGGAACCCATGTTCTTTCCAGAACAGAAATAAAATACAACTATTGTACTTTTGAAATATACCATTGCAATACAATAATACACGTGTTTGTTCGTTGGAAAAATGTGTGCACTATGATAGGAATGATGTTTCATCAGAGGGATATGTCTAAGACCTAAAACAGTTAAGGAATATGCACTGAATAAAGTGGTGAGAAGTAGAAAATTCTTATGAATGAGGATGAGGAAATTGTGTGCGTGTGTGCGTGTGTGTGTGTGTGGTGTGTGTGTTTATGCAACTCAAACATAAAGATGCCATAACATAATGATTCAGTACTATTTGTAGTAGGACGTGTGGATGTGGTAGAAAGGAAGCATGCATTTCTGAACACTCATGGGACGAGAGAGCTCCTTCTCAGTTCCCGTTTCCATATTCTCTCAGAATTCAATGTTGCCTTTTGTTTAATGAAGTGTTTAAAGAAAAGTAGATAGTGACATACATAGTAGATATTTAAAAGTCATTGCCTGCCCCAATTGGATCTCTTGGGGTGCTAGATGTATTTTACTCATACCTGTAATACAGATTTGATTGTACTTAAAAGCATTTAAATCACTCTCTATGTATTAAATCTATAACATTTCTTTCTTGGTTACATAATCTGGCTCCTCTTTTAGCATTTAGCTCTACAAGACCATTAAAATCATTCATTCTAAGGAGAACATGGGGGGAAATCTAATATTCTAATTTTATTACCATATTTTCCGGCGTATAAGACAACTGGGCGTATAGAAGATTTTCCTGGGTTAAAAAGTCATCTTATATGCCGGAAAATACGGTATTTTTTCCTTCATCACAATATAAAATGCTGCACTGGCTTTTCAAGGCATTCACTAGGCATTCTGTGAATCAAAGAAGTTCAAGACAATAAGTTTTCCAACATCGCGACTAACCCTCTGTTTCCTTCCAGATTCATATCTCACCTGATCTTTAGACATGTCTCTCATTTATCTCCATTACCTGAAAGTGCCAGGCCCTCGTGCCTCTGCGCTCTGGATCAGGCCCTTGCTTATGCTCATCCTTCCAGCTTCTACTGAGGAATTATAGCTCACAGGCCCATGTGTCAGTCCTATGCTCTAACTTGCCCACCAGAGCCACGTACTGTACATTTAACCACCCCTTGCAGGTGTTTGAAAAGCACGTGTTTGAAACCCAACACAGTAGCCTTCATCCTCTTCCCTCATCAAGTATGCCTTCATCATCATCATTCTATGCTAAACCTCTTTGTGTTTGTCTTCCTAACCAGAGAATTTCAAGGGCAGATCTTGTGGCTGGAGCATATAGGGCCTGGTCTGAAGGCCATAACTAATTAACTTAAATCAAACCTGTAACAAATAAATCCTTGAGAGAGTTTAATTTTGCCATTAAAATGTAATGAAACAGCATCCTATATAATAAAACCCTAATATGCAAATCAACCGAATGGCAGAATGAGTGGTCGCTATGACACCACTGATCACCAGGAGGCAGATGCTCAATGCAGGAGCTTCCCCCTGGTGGTCAGTGCGCTCCCACAGGGGGAGTGATGCTTAGCCAGAAGCCAGGCTCATGGCTGGCAAGCGCAGTGGTGGTGGTGGGAGCCTCTCCCGCCTCTATGGCAGTGCTAAGGACCCCTCGGGGAATGTCCATCTGTTGGCTTAGGCCCGCTCCCCGCCAGCAGGCGGACATCCCCCGAGAGGTCCCAGATTGAGAGAGGGTGCAGGCTGGGCTGAGGGACCCCTCTCCAGTGCACGAATGTCGTGCACTGGGCCTCTTGTTTCTAAATAATGGTTTTGGAGAGAGTCAGTTACAACAGTGAATTCAATCTTAAGATTCTATGCCATTAGTACAATATTCACAGGCTCTACTAATATTTTTGTAGGACTTTATTTCTGTAGATATAATAGTTGAAATTGGGTCAATGTTACAATAGTTGTATTTTAAATTGGTATACTCTATAAAGGAGATTGCTTTAGATCTTAAAAGTGTGCTTTTCTCCCTTTAAATTATAAAAGAAAGCCCGTCTTTCATCAGGTTTCTGGAAACAGTGCCCAAAAGAAAACAAAATGCATCTTTATTCTCATTCTCACACTATTCTACACTGAGCAGGTCAAGGTTATGAGACCCTGCTTTTATCTTTAGCTTTCTTCCCTCACTCCTCCATTCAGCTCTCACAAATGTTTTATTTGGATTCTCAATATTTGGGCTACCAGTGTTATCTATATTTTGGGAACACTTTGCTGCATCCAGTCTACCCATTTATGTCTCTTGTATTTTACCATGTTATATACAGTACCACTTCCAGTACTGAAGTGTTTGAGCACCATCTCCGTTATTTCACTTAAAACAGCAGGATACTGAGAAATCAATGTATCTGGTGTATAGAGAAAATAGAACTTCTGCTCATCAACTTATTTGTTCCATTAAAAAAAATCTTTGGGTCTTGTGGTTTAGCATTACACATATTTTGTTTGAAGACATTTTTTCAAATAATTTATTCCCTAAAAAAGTTTTAGAGTTGTATTTCTCCAAAACCAGGGCAAGTATCTTCACTTTGGCATTTCACCAGTTTTTCTCTCACTGATTATAGCATAGGTGAGCTCTTTGTGGGAAACAAATCTTCTTTAATATATTTAGGAGACAAATGTTTCTTGAGTTGCCAGAATACAAGAATTTGAACAGTATAAACGTACCCTATTCCCACAGCTATGTATAAATTTATTACTGAATTAATTTTGAAAAATAAAATATCACAATTAACAAAAAAAGTATTGATTCTATTTTGTTACAGCCAAGTTAAAAAAATTAGGAACTTTAAATTAATTCTTAAGAGAGTCACCTATTTTGTAATGAGAATAATTTTTTTTAATATATTTTATTGATTTTTTACAGAGAGGAAGGGAGAGGGACAGAGACCTAGAAACATCGATGAGAGAGAAACATCGACCAGTTGCCTCCTGCACACCCCCTACCGGGGATGTGCCCGCAACCAATGTACATGCCCTTGACCGGAATCGAACCTGGGACCTTTCAGTCCGCAGGCCGACGCTCCATCCACTGAGCCACACCAGTTTCGCCTGTAATGAGAATAATTTTGAGCCACAAAAGCTCAGTATGAAATTTCAGTTACAAATAAAACTGTGTATAAAGGAGGACAAAATATCAACTAGAGTACAATATGAATTTATTTGAAAGTTGAAAATTTCTTTGCATGTTTGAATATCACCGTAATCTGAAAAACACAAGTTATTAATTTATGATAAAAATTCTTTGTAAAATAAACTTATAAGTAGATTTTTTTTTATCATTTTTAATTATCTTTATTTATTTCAGAAAGAAAGAAGAGGGAGACAGAGATAGAAACATCAATGATGAGAGAGAATCATTGATCGGCTGCCTTCTGCATGCCCAACACTGGGAATCTAGCCCACAACCTGGGCATACTATGCCCTGACCGGGAATCTAACCGTGACCTCCTGGCTCATAGCTTGAAGCTCAACCACTGAGCCATGCTGGTCAGACTAAAATTTTTATCATTTTTATGTATGAATTGCTTATGTGTTCTGGCATTTTGAGTTTTAACTTATAATTGCTCCACATTTAGGATGTGAAAGTGCACATTGCTTTAAGATTAGAACACTGAGGGGTATGAGTTAGGACATCAGAATCAAGGTAGATACATGGATATAGAAGTGAAATTCACAGCACCTAATGTCTCATTTTACCTGTGCAGTTCTCATTTTTAAAGTTTCTATCAATGATTCTGTATACAGCTGCATTTGGGAGGTGGCTACCATCTGTGTCCATCATATAATGGATGCTTTTGCCTTTTAGTAGTCATAGTTTGAGTTGTAAAATTTCTAATGTAAACATCTGAAGCAACATTTAATTATTTAAGCTTACCATAAAATTTTACAAATGAATTTTGCACTGAATTATATAACATGCTGATTTGATATATTATAGTGTGATGCTGGGTTAACAGGTGAATAATTAATATCAATTTAATACAGTACAGTAACAGGTATCAGAAATTAAAGAGAAAGAGTGGACACACATAATATGCTTATTAAATTTCAAAATAATAACGTCTTGCTTTAAACATATTGCAATTCTCTGAAACAAGTTGGTGTAAATAAGCAGATACACACACACACCTGTAGTGTTCAGCTGTTTTTGTTGTTAGCTTTCCAAACGCAAACAACTACAAAAAAACTCCTACTTTGGCAAATAGAAAAACCTCTGTTACACCAGGTAGAATCATAATAAAACAGTGATATTTGCTTCTTCTTCCTTATGTCACTTTTTAGCCCTACTCATTAGTAGAAAGGGTAGGTGACCTTATTATGTTTAATTGTTGCTACAGTTGTGGGGTTTGGGGAAGTGATAATAGGATATCTCCAAATAGCCTCTGAAGACCAATTAACCAAAGGACGACATGCCCTGTGCAGTCTGTGCTTCAGTTAAATGCCTACTCTAAGCAGGACTCAGTAGAGATACAACTTTCAATATACACATTGTGTTCATGCTGTACCCACACACAAATTATACTTTGGAGAAAGTAATCATTAAATAGTAAACTCGTTTCTTTCAATTGACTGATGGACCAATTATTCTATTTCACACAAGGACCAATTATATTTCACAGACTGTAAATATTTTTGACCTTTCAAATTGCCCTGTCATTATAAGAATACGATTCAGTTGCTTAAATGACAAACAAAATACTGCATCTTAAGTATTATGACTTTGATGTTCTTAGGAGAAAAGATTTGATTTAAAAAACATGTCAAGTCTTCACACATTGATCTTCACCACATTCACAATTTAAAAAATCTCAATGGGATTTGTTAGTTTTGTTTGTTTGCTTCACTCTTCATTTGAGAACTTGATATAATGATGGTAATTTTCATCTATGGAGGAACCTTGAAGAGATATTTGAATAAGAATGGTATGACATTTCTGACCTTTTGATTTAGCAAACATCATAAAGTGAAAATAAAGTTTAATAATGATTCATTCTAGTGTAAGTATAGACAAGTCAAAGAGGGGTCAGTAATTCTAGACCAATATTTAGGGATATTTATTATAATAAATTAATACAATTTCTAAATATTTATTATTTATGATGTATAGATGTGTTTAGCTAGTCCATAGTTCATTAAGCATTAACTATGCACTTTTCACGTTTTCATCATACACAGAGTAAGTTATTCTCATAACAATTCTATGTTATCTCCATTTATAGATGAAGACACAGACAGGAAGCACCTTTGAGGTTTCCCAAGGTCAGCCAGATAGTAAGGGGCAGAACACTCCATTTCCTGTCATTACACCCTTAATTGAATATTTTGATGAAGGGGTCATTACAAATCCATGGTGAAAAATAATCAAATTAACAAGTGTTTTTTGATTGTAGATTATTTGGAAAAACAAAATTGAATGTTTACCTGATGGCATATGCAGAGATAGGTACTTGTTTAATTTAAGATTTAAACAAAAAAGAAAAAAAAATGTATGGCTGGCTATAAAATTTCAGGGAGAAGCATGCTTTTAAAGGTGATAGATACACAATTGCTTTAGATTATAAAAAGCTGGCACTTGTCAATAGGAAAATTTCTCAGAAGAACAGTTGGTTAAATAGTATAAAAATATAAAATTTTATTTACCAAGTAGAAATAAGAATTAACCAAATTCTAATAAATGAGTGCTTTAATGATAAAAATGGATTTTAAAATGTTAATAGGATTTGTGCTGAAATATAATGCAATACATATTCTGGCAAGTCAATTTGTCATTCTATGCCAAAAATATTAAAACATATGCATACTCTTTGAACCATAAATTCTACTTTTTAGAAAGTATTACAAGTGCATTTAAAATAACAAAATGTCCAACAGTAACAACCCAACATAATAAACTACTGAATGTGACCTACCATGTTAAAAATACTCTGGCAGTCAGAGACTGTTTGACAAGAAGTTAGCCATAGTCACTGGGAAATGATGTCAGTTACTGAAGAGTTTGACAGTTTTGATACAAATTTTGTATTTTTTTTAATGATGCAGAGATGAAAATAAATATTCCAGAGAAGATTTTAAAAATGTTTTGTCGCCGAAACCGGTTTGGCTCAGTGAATGGAGCGTCGGCCTGCGGACTCAAGGGTCCCAGGTTCGATTCCAGTCAAGGGCATGTACCCTGGTTGCGGGCACATCCCCAGTAGGGGGTGTGCAAGAGGAAGCTGATCGATGTTTCTCTCTCATCGATGTTTCTAACTCTCTATCCTTCTCTCTTCCTCTCTGTAAAAAATCAATAAAATATATAAAAAAAAGTTTAAAAAAATGTTTTGCCATCTTTCAAATGTTAACATTTAGAATATAAAATATTATATATATTATTTCAAAATATGTAACTACTATAAACCATAAAGTAGTCAGTATAATGTTTCAAGTATAATTATCTTTAATAATTTATCTTCCTAACAATATTAACTTTAACACACAATCTTAAACATGAGACTATTAGATGAGTGTTACCTGAGTAGCATTTTGTGTTTATATATTAGTATTAGTGGAAGACAAACGTATCTAATCATTTTTGTTTCACCATTTCTTTTGCAGTTTATCATGTCAATACTCCTTTCAGCACCCAAGAGTTTTCTCTCTAAGATTTTACTGTTAGCCCACCAGTGTGGCTCAGTGATTGAGCATCAACCTATTACCCAGGATTCCTAATTAGATGCCTAGTCAGGGCACATATCAGGGTTGTGGGCTCGATCCCCTGTGCGGGTGTGCTGGTGGCAGCCGATTGATGATTCTCTCTCGTCATGGATGTTTCTATCTCTCTCTCTCTCTTCCTTCTTCTCTGAAATAAATTTAAAAATATATTAAAAATAGTATGTATTGCACTAGCTGGTTTGGCTCATGGATAGAGCTTCTGTGGACTTAAGGGTCCCAGGTTGATTCTGGTCAAGGGCACATGCCCGGGTTGTGGGCTTGATCCCCAGTAAGGGGCATGCAGGAGGTAGCCAGTCAATGATTCTCTCTCATCATTGATGTTTCTATGTCTCTCTCTCCCTCTTCCTTACTCTCTGAAAATCAATAAAAATATGTTTACTGGGTCAAATAGAAGTTCCATTTTTAACTTTTTGAGGAAACTCCCTACTGTCTTCCACAGTGGATGCACCAGTCTGCATTCCCACCAGCAGTGCATGAGGGTTCCTTTTTCTCCACATCCTCTCCAGCACTTGTCGTTTGCATATTCGTTGATGACAAGCCATTCCAGCAAGTGTGAGATGGTATCTCGTTGTTTTGATTTGCATCTTTCAGATGATTGGTGACTTAGAACATGTTTTCATATGTCTCTTGGCCTTCTGTATGTCCTCTTTCAAAAAGTGTCTATTTAGGTCCTTTGCTCATTTTTTGATTGGATCATTTATCTTCCTTTTGTTAAGTTGTATGAGTTCTCTGTAAATTTTTGTGATAACCCTTACCTGAAATAGCATTGGCAAATATGTTCTTCCATGCAGTGGACTTTCTTGTTGTTTTGTTGATAGTTTTCTTTTGCTGTACAGAAGCTTTTTATTTTTATGTAGTCCCATTTGTTTATTTTCTCCTTAGTCTCCATTGCCCTAGGAGCTGTGTCGGTAGAGATATTGCTATGACATATGTCTGCTATTTTGCTGCCTATGGAGTCTTGTAGGATTTTTATGGTTTCCCATCTTACATTTAAGTCCTTTAGCCATTTTGAGTTTGTTTTTGTGTATGGTGTAAGTTGGTGATTTAGATTCTTTCTTTTTTTTTTGCATGTAATCCCACTTCTAGGATTATATCCCAAGAAACTAGAAACACCAATCAAAAAGGATATATGCACCCCTATGTTCATAGCAGCACAATTTAGAATAGCTAAGATTTAGAAACAACCTAAGTGCCCATCAGCAGATGAGTGGATTAAAAAAAAACTATGGTATATCTATGCAATGGAATACTGTGCCACTATAAAAAAAAAAAAAAGGAATTCTTATCATTTGCAATAGCATGGTGGACTGAAGAGCATTATGCTAAGCGAAATAAGCCAGTCGGAGAAAGATAAATATCACATGATCTCACTCATATGTGGGATATAATGATCAACATAATTTGATGAACAAGAATAGATCCAGAAACAAATGGTAGGGGAGGGGGGGTTAGAGAGCAACCAAAGACCTTGTATGCATGCATATTAGCATAACCAATGGACACAGACACTGGGGCGGTGGGGGCTTGCCCGGGGTGAGCATGGCTGGGGGGGGGCAGGGTCCATCGGGGAAAAAGGAGAAATATGTAAAACTTTAGACAATAAATTATATATATAATTAATATTATATATTATATATAATTAATATTATATATTTATATATATTAAATAGTATGCATTAATCGAAGTTCTCCATAGAAACAGAACCAATAGGATGTGAGTGTGCATATATACATTCGTGGATTTAATATAAGGAATAGAGGTTGACAAGTTCTGGGATCTGCAGGGTGAGACAGTAAGCTGCATACTCGGGGTGTAATGTGCAGTTGTAGTTTGAGTACAAAGGCCTGAGATGAAGGGGATCCAATGGTATGGTTCTAGTTTGAGGCCTACTAGCGCAAGACCCAGGAAGTCCTTACGTTCAAAAGCAGTCAGGTGGGAGGGATTTTCTCTTACTAGGGACTGCCAGCCTCCTTGTTCTATTCAGTCCTTCAACAGATTGTACCCGGCCCACCCACATCTTGCGGGAGCAATTAGCTTCACTCAGTCTTGAACAGCTCACCCTAAGACATAATTGGACTTGAGTTTTTCTTAACACCTAATAAATATGTACGTACAGAGGGTATACTCATCAGAACTACATGATTGTATATAAAAAATAATATTCTGCTCATGTAGGAAATGAGGTGGATGCTGAACAAATTAATGAAGTAATTCAAGCAAAAAATATCCCCTATAAGAATAGCTGAATGAGATCCATATTATATAAATAAATGGCATAGAATTAAGGAAACATGAGCTTCTTTTCCTGAGAAATATAGTGTTAGTTCATTTTCTAAATATGTAAGACTACACTACAATTTAGGGAATATGCATGTAAATAAGGACATTGTTTTTTACTTGAGATTGGAAAGAATATTAATATCAATTATATCTGAACCTATTTCTGTCTACCGAAAAGCAAATTATTTAATTGAGAATTCACAAGTTCCATTTAAATTTGACATCTTAAAATATGTTAATTCATGATAAAGACATCTAATTTAATGTCAATTATTTCTCCTTATAGCATAACTTAACAGCATAAACTTTATTTTAAGTGAGAAGAGGACAGAGTGCTTTTTTGATACCACCTTATATAACTATTTCAAAGTGAAGCAACTGGAACAATGAGCATTGTCAACATAAAAACCTGCCTGTCAATCAGTGATGATATATTAAAACGGTCCCAAATATATATATTTATTAATTAATATAATTATGGAATTATATTTATAAAAAAGTTGAAGAAGAAAATATGCATGAAGAAAATATAATGAGAGTGAAAAACAGATCTGATCTCTTAGAACACAACTAATGCAAAAATGAAAAAGAAAAGGATCTTAAAAAGATAAGAATAAGCGAGATTTAAAAAGATAGTCCAGCAATGAAAGAAGAATAGGCTATCTTGGGACAAGGAGATTGGGGAAAAATAATAGTTTTTAGAAGTTTATAGATATATTAATGGAGACCATTAGCTACAGATATATATACGTATCCATAGGTAAAAGCAAACTTATAGATCTGATTGCCAAAATTAAAAATAATATTAAGAAAGAACTTTAAAAAAAATATAAGCAGCCATTAAATTCAAAGACTCGCTGAAATTCATGAAGGCCAAACAGAACAAAGCAAAACAAAACAAAAGAAAACCCACAAATAATATTCTTCAAAGATATACATTTCTTTAAAATTTCAGAACCTCTGAAATTTTTTAGAGGTCTTGAAATAAGTGAGGGGGTATTCTGGGGAATTCAGCTGATGAAAACAATTTTACCTGGCTTGTTTTAAGACTGAATCCTCAATCAACTTGTTTTGTGATCTTTTATAATGGCCTTTTATTATGTATTCAAAAGACATATGAAAACAAAACAAACCTGGACACCTTAACAAATTCCTGATGCCTGGAGGATCTTTTGAAGAGATATTGTAACGTGTTAAGAAATTAAAGTCTCTGATTTTTTTTTTTTCATTTTCTAGAATCTGTTAGTCACTGGTATGACAACCATTGTTTTTTGCAGGGATATTCTATAGTTACTCTTGAAAAGTTGTCAGGAGAAATGTACATACTTATTAAGGAATAACTTTGTAAAATAAGTCTTTTCTATTTTTTTCTTTATTGATTAAGGTTTTATATATGTGTCCTTATTCCCCCATTGCTCCTCACCCCCCTGTTGTCTGTGTCCATTGATTAGGCTTATATGCATGCATCCAAGTCCTTTGATTGATCTCTCTCCCTTACCCCCGACCTCCCCTACCTTTCCTCTGAGGTTTGATGGTCTGATCGATACTTCTCTGTCTCTGGATCTATTTCTGTTCATCAGTTTATGTTGTTCATTATATTCCACAAATGAGTGAGATCATGTGATATTTATCTTTCTCTGACTGGCTTATTTCGCTTAGCATAATGCTCTCCAGTTCCACCCACGCTGTTGCAAATGGTAAGGATTCCTTTTTTACGGCAGCGTAATATTCCATTGTGTAGATGTACCACAGTTTTTTAATCCACTCATCTGCTCATGGGCACTTAGGCTGTTCCCAAATCTTAGCTATGGTAAATTGTGCCGCGTTGAACATAGAGGTACATATATCCTTTCTGATTGGTGTTTATAGTTTCTCGGGATATATTCCTAGAAGTGGGATCACTGGGTCAAATGGGAGTTCCATTTTTAGTTTTTTGAGGAAACTCCATACAGTTCTCCACAGTGGCTACACCAGTCTGCATTCCCACCAGCAGTGCATGAGGATTCCTTTTTCTCCGCATCCTCGCCAGCACTTGTTATTTGTTGAGTTGTTGATGATAGCCATTCTGACAGGTGTGAGATGGTACTGCATTGTCATTTTATTTTGCATCTCTCAGATAATTAGTGACTTTGGGCATGTTTTCATATGCCTTTTGGCCTTCCTTATGTCCTCTTTCAAAAAGTATCTATTTAGGTCCCTTGCCCATTTTTTTATTGGGTTGTTTATCTTTCTTTTGTTAAGTTGTATGAGTTCCCTGTAAATGTTGGAGATTAAACGTTTATTGGTGATAACATTGGAAAATATGTTCTCCCATGTAGTGGGCTTTCTTGTTGTTTTGTTGATGGTTTCTTTTCCTGTACAGAAGCTTTTTATTTTGATGTAGTCCCATTTTTTAAATTTTCTCTTTAGTTTCCATTGCCCTAGGAGCTGTATCGGTGAAGATATTGCTTCAGCATATGTTTGAGATTTTGCTGCCTATGGATTCCTCTAATATTTTTATGGTTTCCCATCTTATGTTTAAGTTCTTTATCCATTTTGAGTTTATTTTTGTATATGGTGTAAGTTGGTCGTCTAGTTTCACCACTCCTGTTTGACATAGTACTGGAAGTGCTAGCCATAGTAATTAGACAAGAAGAAGAAATAAAATGTTTCCAAATTGGAAAAGAAGATGTAAAACTGTCATTATTCACAGATGGCATGATACTGTACATAGAAAACCCTAAAGACTTCATCAAAAAATTATTAGACTTAATAATTAACGCCAAGAAATCTATGGCATTTTTATACACCAATAGTGAACTCACAGAAAGAGAGATTTAAAAAAACTCCCATTTAACATTGCACCAATAAAAGTGAGATACCTAGGAATAAATTTAACTAAGGAGGTAAAAGACCTGTCCTCGGCAAACTACAGGACACTGAAAAAATACATAGAGGAGGACATAAACAGATGGAAGAACATACCGTGTTCAGGGATTGGTAGAATCAACATTATTAAAATGTCCATACTACCCAAAGCAATCTATAGATTCAATGCACTCCCCATTAAAATACCAATGGAATATTTCACAGACCTAGGATGAACTCTCCAAATATTCATCTGGAATAAAAAAAGACCCTGAATAGCTGCAGCAATCCTGAGAAAGAAGAACAAAGTAGGAGGAATCTCAATACCAGATATCAAGCTATACTACAAAGCCACTGTTCTCAAAACTGCCTGGTACTGGCACTAGAATAGCCATATAGACCAAGGGAACAGAACAGAGAACCCAGAAATCGACCCAAATTACTATGCTTAACTAATATTTGACAAAGGAGGCAAGAACATAAATGGAATCAAGACAGTCTCTTCAATACATGGTGTTGGGAAAATTGGACAGATACATGCAAAAAAATGAAACTAGACCACCAACTTATACCATATACAAAAATAAACTCAAAATGGATAAAGAACTTAAACATAAGACGGGAAACCATAAAAATATTAGAGGAATCTACAGGCAGCAAAATCTCAGACATATGCTGAAGCAATACCTTCACCAACATAGCTCCTAGGGCAATGGAAACTGAAGAGTAAATAAACAAATGGGACTACATCAAAATAAAATAAGTCTTTTCCATGTTAACTCAGTCAAGGAATAATAAGAAACTAATGGCTACATGCCAGTATCACACAACCCTTTTGATAATGTCAAAAAAGTTATCTAAGTATTTAATCATTTAGTATCTCAATTCACACATACATAAAATTTCACCAATCTTTGATCTAATCTCATCTCTGGAATCCAACTACTCCTTGACACCTATAGACAGGATTAGAAAAGATGAAGAATAGAATAAGATAAGAAATATCTCCTGCCCATATTACTTGATATCTGTCTATGTATCTGTATGTATGTATGTATGTATATATCCATCTATTAACTTCGTTGTAAAGTTTCATAATTTCCACATCCTGCTGGAGAAGATATGAGAATTTATACTAATCAGGTCAATATGTGGGTCCTTAAACCTTTCAATTCTATTCCAGTGATCTACTAGTATGTATCTATCCTAAATACAGTAACACACTTTCTTGATTACTCTTGCTTTGTAGTTAAGATTTGAAATCAGGAAGTATAAATTTTCTAATATAATTTTACTTTTTCTGAGCCCCTTGATATCCCACATGACATTTAGGGCCAACCTGTCAATTTTGGCTACAATATCAGCTGGACTTTTACAGGAGGGTATATTTAATCTGTAGATCAATTTGAGAGTATTACTAATTTAATATTAAGCCCTTTGACCTGTGAACAGTGGGTATATTTCCATATATTTAGGTTTTCTTGTAATTATTTCAACATTATCTTGTTCTTAACAGTGCAGACCATGTACTCTTTGGTTAAATTGATTCCTAGGTAGAGGTTTTATTCCCCTTGATGATATTATAAATGGCATTATTTTCTTAGTTTCATTTTGAATTTGTTCATTGCAAATGTTCTAATGTATCATTTTGCTTCGTCCAGTGACTTTTCACTATTGTATTTTTTTTGTTGTTAATCCTCACCAACGATATTTTCCCATAGATTTTTAGAGAGAGTGAAAGGAAGAGGGAGAATACTAGAGAGAGACATGGATGTGAGAGAGAGACATCGATAGGTTGCCTTCCCCAGATGGCCACACCAGGGCGGGAATTGAGCCTGCATCCAACATACATGCCCTTGACCTGAATCAAATCCAGACTCTTCAGTCCGCAGGCCAATGCTCAAACCAGACAGGGCCTATTGTATTTTTTAGTCATTTTCTTAATGTTTGTTGTAGGGCTCACCATATACATCTTAACTTATCAGAATCTACCTCTGATATATATAATCAGTGAGAACAGAAACTTTACTCTGTGTTCTTATTCCCATCCTCTGGGTTATAAGAGTCATGGAAATTGCATCTATATATCTTGAAATTCAACAATACATTATAATTTGTATAACTTTATATCTTTTTTATAAACTGAGAAAACGAAAGGAGGGCAATTAATTATTTACAGGGTTTGTTATAGTGACATTATTAATGACCGCTTCTGATTCTTTTCATTAGTTCCAGTGAATTTGAGTTACCATCAGGTGTTATCTTCTTACTTCAATACAGCTTTGCTTTCATCTGCCTACTTTGCACTGTTCTTGTCAAATATAGTTCATGTCTATTAATTATAGTCCCAACAATGCAGTTATATGCATATTGCTTTATATAATTCCTTTTTGAATCGGTTAAGACACGTACACTGTCTTTTAAGATTACATAATCTCCTCTTCTGATTGCTGTTTTTCCAATCAAATTTCTGTTCCTCTACTCTAGAGGTGGGTATGGGCATGTTTTTCTTGGAATAACAGTCCTGCTTTATGAGCAAGAAGCTCCGTGGGGCAGCAGCCTCTGGTCTTTCTTCTTGCCTCTCCGAAGGTAGGAATTTCATGCTATGAGTGATTTGGAATGAGGGGGGAGAATAGCCCAGTAGTCTCAGCCTGCTGCCTATCAGGTGGGGCTTCCACCCTACCAGTTGGGGCTGGATGGAGAAAGAGCTCCCAGACCTCTCAGCATCACTTGCCTAGAATAGAGCCTTTGCCTGGGATGATAAGAAATGGAGTGTCCTGCCCCTCCTGGAGTAATTCTGCAGCCCTGGATGAAAGCCAGGGGAAGAGGGAGCCTTGGGTTTATGGCTTCACAAACCCCAATGGAGGTCCATGTTGCGGCTCAAATGCCATAGACTCTGCCTGTTCTCACATGGATTTAGTATATTTTAAAAATATTTTTGATGTAGGTCTTTAGAAAATTTTTCATAAATTTTAATCATTTTTATAAGTTATGGTCACTTTGCTAGAATGAGGATACACAGGATTCCTCACATGCCCATTCTGGCAGCCTACATAGTATTTCTAGAATTAGATCGCCATACAGATGCTTGTGCTTATCTAACGTTGTTGAGAAATACTAGGGAAAAACTATGAATGTGTCCATTTTCTTCTAAAATATCTATTTATAAAATGATAAGTTAGGTTACAATATAATATTTGTGCAGGAAAAAAAAAGTGGCTGTTATTAAATGGTGTTATAGGTCTCAAAGATTTTCCTTAATGTAAGTAAAAGAAAATTACATTTAAGTTTAAATAAAATGTAATAAAATAAAATCGCACATGAAATTTTTTGTTTAAACCTAACCAACAAAACTATCTTATATTGTTTCCTTTATTGACTTCTGATCTTTCATTTTAACCTTGATTTCTATCTCAAAAGATATATAAGGAATAATGAATGCCAATGTATAGCTTTGTTTAAGCAATCAAGAGCACACTAGAATTGGAGCTTTTCCAAAATCCACTGTATTTATTTATGGCAGTTTTGTAATATGAAAACTTTTATTATTTTTGTAGATATGTGGAAATCAATTAGTCCTAAGAAAAGGTAAGGTTACTCTTGAAATAAAGTAAAAAACTAACAACGCTCAGACATAGTGTATATTTATTTTATAGCAAACGATTAGGTAGGTAGAAATCAGACTATGGAATGGGTTGACATTATTAATTTTCTGATATATCTTAAAGTGAAATTGGGACATCAAAAATTAGAAGAAACTTATCTATACTCAGGACTAAGAGAAAATATACAATATTTACTGATAATGAACACATTTAATATCTGTTGCTTTATTATAAAAACCACTGCTAAGCCACTGGGAAATAAAAGAAATCAGATTTAGTAAAACCTTGAGATAATTCTAAAATTTTACTATGAGATGGTTTTGTCTTTATGTCTCCTGGAAAAAAAGCAAAAGGATAGTCTTAGTTATACATTATTCTATAAAGATTATATTACTAAAAATCTCCTTAAATGATTATACTTTCTGAATTAAATTTGAAATAAATGGTTTCTTCTACTGAATCTGGACTATACTAGCATTAACAGTGCCTTAAAGTTCTATATTAAATGCACACAGACCACATTCCCATACTAGTTGGAGGAACTCTATAGAGCTTTAAAAATCCTTCTTGTGAGGAAAAGGATAATATGAATATGGCAAGATTATGTTGCTATGGCAACTGTGACTTCTCTAGTTCTAGTATTTCTTACATTTAAACTTTGAGCCTTTGGCATTTATTGCTATTTCCCTCCTAATCTATGTGATACATATGTGAAAATGCTGACTAAGTATAACAAGGAAAAGGTATTCAGAGTGTTTTAAAAATATCATCCCTAAATAAAAATAAATTTTAAAGTAAAAAATAAAGCTGATTTGTAACAGACCAAATACTTTATTTCCAATAATATCACAAATATGTATGGGTATATTAAGAATTTTATTAAGAATTTACTTTTTATAAAAAACATGAGTCTTAGAAGAGGCAAAGACAATAGCAAAATTAAATATAATTATCTCTCATGTAAATACATTTTGCCAAATAATGCAAGAAGGATTTTGTTGGATTAAACCAATAGATTATATAATCTCACTTAAAATTACTATATATACTATATAATTGAGCTTCCACATCTTATTTTGAGGAGATATTATATATTTTTTAAAAATATAAATGATGTTACTAGTACTATATATATAAATGGTCAAATAATCACCATTCTTTGGAGTAAAACTATTCTGGACAAGGAATTCCATGATCAGTGCATTTAAATTATTCATATAATTTAAATGAAATTATTAAAGAATTGTTAGAAAATCAGAAATTGAATCTATATATAGCAAAACTTGAGTCAGAAACTTGGTCTAGAACTTCCATTATAAATCTTTTAGAGATTATCTGGCGAGTTTTGGTATAGACACTTTTTCAGATTGATTTGTAGTAACTTAAAGAACAAAAAATGTGTGTACACTGAAGCCCAAACTTACACATGAGTAATACATTCATTTTTCAAGTAAAGTATGAATGCTTTGAATTAATTTAAATCCATTGATTTTTTTTTCTACAGGACTAGACAGGTCAATTCCAATTTATTTAGGAGTTCTAAAATGATTAGTTCTTTGGTAAGATTTGTGGACAGAAAATTTTTCTCTCTTGAAGTGTGTGTGTATGTGTGTGTGTGTGTGTGTGTGTGTGTGTGTGTGTGTATGTGTGTTTACCTGTATAGAAGATTATTCTAAGGAATTGAAGTGTGGATTAATAATAATCTATACTTTAGGCAGCAGATGTTTTCTATATAAATTTATATTTTATGGTTTATTAAAGAAATGTGTGTATACACACACACATATATATATATTTCATGATAATCTCATATTTGTTTTACTAAGACAGTCTAACAGTCAACCCAGAATAATTAAAGGTCTAGTCTCTCATGAAATTTTGCATATATTATGCATATTTAATAAGAAAGAAAAGTGAAGCAGTAAAGTAATAATATTACCATTATTGTAGCTACACATTTAACACATGGCTACTACATATCACATGGGATTGTCTTATGTTGAGTTAGTTGTGACAGGTGGCAATATTGCCTTTGATTGGAAAATGTTAGAAATAAAAAAAGGTAACTAATTTCCCCAAGGGTGCACAATATGTAAATTGCATATCCAACAATTTAGACACTCATGTAACTGAGGCGAAGTCCACTTTCTGCAATCAGTTGAATTGAATTCTTAAATTAGGCCTAAATAGTCAACAAGAAACAACATATCGTAATTATAAATTGGGTTTGTTCAAGAAAAACTATATCTGATCTTTATAAAATACTAACATGTACCCATAGCTCTGCTGAGAAATTTACATGGTCCTCTCATGAAAGGGATTAAAAATTATTATGTTGTAGCTATGCTATGAATCCCAGTTTTATATTTTTTTATTTGTACCTCACTTTCTTCATTGTTTAATGCTGAGATAACTAAAGACTAGAGCCAGGTTTTTATTGCACTTAATTAGATAATGTGTGAAAAGCTGTGAACACAGGTATTGGTCTATATTTGGTTTCCCCTTCTTCTTCTAGATTAGGATTTCTCAACAGATTTTTGCAAATTTATTTCTTCAATTAAAAAAATACGATGTTACTCAAAAACTGTTAGGAATTCAGGGGTCGACACTGGTATCTATTATACCCAACCACTGAACAATTAACACGTTAAGCGCCCTGTCAGTCACCAGTGACTGACACTATACTTTCCACCCGGAAGACAAAACAGGCTGGGCGCTTAACGTGTTAAAAGCAAGAGGGAAACCATCCAGTAGCTGTCATAATAGTGAATGCTTATTGGAAGCCTGGCACTTTCTATGCCTTCTATTTTTATTAGCCCACTTAAATTTTATGAAAAACTAGAGCAGGTCATAGTGTCATTTTTATTTTAAACTGAGGAAACCGAGAAACAGTGTGTTTAAGAAATTGATCTAAAATCACATAGGGAGTCAATGCAGGAATCAAAGTCCGGTAGTGTATCTTTAAAGATTTAGCCTTCTGTTAAATCCTTAGGTGGAGAATGGGAAACCCATGTAGGTGTTGTCAGATGGAGGTACCAGCTCCCCTCCAATCTCCAAGGCAGGGCAGGGCCATGTATTTCGTCACAGAAGAGCAACTAGAATACTTCGTCTGCAGGCTAGTCAGTTCTGAAACCAAGCAGAGGAGGCCAAAGTAAGTGCTTCCTGGTTGCTTCCACCAACCTCACTAATCAAATAAAGTCACCCCTGTCCAGCAGGAACCAGTGAAGCCAGGTATATTTCTGGAAGACAATTTTTCCCCCTAAAGAAACATGAGAAGTTTAGAATGAATGCCTCTCTATTTGGCATTCATTCCAAACTTCTATTTAATAATAAAAATACCCTGTAAATTATCATTTATATTTCATTTGTGATTTTGACCGTGCTATGCCATAGAGTGTTCATTTTATAGACTTGAACTTATGAGGGAAGAAGAGAGGCTGACTTTACATGAAAATTATGTGTAGTTCATCAATTTAAGTTTTATGTTGGCAAAAATATGACATCATGGGTGCATATTAATGAACCAGAACAGTATTCATAGAAGTTAAAAGAGGAAAAAGTGGTGGGAGAAATGAATCACATGACACACAGGATGAATATGTTGAACTAAAAAAAAAAAATGACTCAAAAAGAAAATGGTAATTTAAATTTAATTTAAAATCTCTGTTCATATAAATAAGTTTTTGAATTTTGTTGGTTTTGTGCAGATCTCTTTAGAAAATATCTTTAGGATTATCCTATGTAATAAAAGCCTAATATGCTAAGTGTCCGACTGTTTGTTCGACTGTATGACCAGTAGCTATGACGCGAACTGACCACCAGGGGGCAGATGCTGTGACCAGTAGATTAGCTTGCTGCTGGGGTCTGGCTGATTGGGACTGGGCAAGACGGGCCTGACACACCCTGAAGCCCTCCTGCCAGTACCTCCCTGGCCCTGATCATGCACCTGTGGAGTCCCTCGGCCTGTGCCCTCTCGCAATTCACAACCCCTTGAGGGATGTCAGGGAGCCAGTTTTGGCCTGATCCCTGCAGGCCAGGCTGAGGGACCCCATCGGTGCATAAATCCATGCACCGGGCCTCTAGTCAGTAAATAAAGGCTGAAATTAAATAAATTTTGCCATGTTTTTATTTTGAAAATATTTAATTAACAGTATAAAGCTAATGAAGTAAACAATGATGGTGAATTATTTTTCTTTTTACTCATTTAGCACTCTGTGAATAACTCAGCAGTAAAGCAATTTTAACATTAATTTGAAAGTTCATTTAAGGCCAATTGGTATTTAAAATTGTGTTTATTATCTAAAATTGATTGTTAATAAGGATGACTTTAGTTACTTCTTAATGAATCTAGTTTTGCCACAATACACCTGATGCACAAGTTTGCAGATAGTTTTTCTTGATTTGCTTAAGTAGTATAAGATTATTTTAAGTATTAAAAGTATGTGTAAGTATTCTACATATTAAGTATTAAAATTATTTTATTATACATATGATACACATATTACTTCAGATAATTTTTCATGACTTTTTAAAGTATTCATTCTACTAGTATAAATCTGAACCATGTGTTGTTTTACTTTTATCAATGTTGAAATATTATTTCAAAAGAGGATGTTATGGTTTGATTTTCTGGGGCTGTTTTAACAAAGTCCCACAGGTATGCCTTTGAACAACAGAAATTTATTGTCTCACATTCTGAAGACTGGGGGTCTGTGCTGAAGGTTTCAACCACTGTTGCTCCCAGGTCTGTGATAGAGAAACGTTCCATGACTCTGCTAGCTTTTGGTGGTTTGCTAGCTGTCTCTGGCATTTTTTGCCTTGTGAAGCATTGCTTTGATCTTTGTGTTTATCTTCACAATAGCAATCTCTCTGTGTGGGAATCTATTCAAATTTTCCTTTTTTTTAAAAAAAATATTTTTATTGATTTCAGAGAAGAAGGGGGAGGGAGAGATAGAAACATCAATGATGAGAGAAAATCATTGATTGGCTGCCTCCTGCATGCCCTCCACTGAGGATCAAGCCTTCCACAACTGGAATCTAACTGTGACCTCCTGGTTCATAGGTTGATGCTAAACAACTGAGCTATACTTGCTGGGCAAATTTCCCTTTTCTTAATCCACCATTTATGGTGGATTAAGAACTCAACCTATTCCAATATGAATACACTAGAGGCCCGGTGCACAAAATTTGTGCACTCGGGTGGGGGGGTAAATCAGCCAGGCCTGTGTTCTCTCTCAGTCTGGGAACCCTTGGGGGATGTCCAATGGGGAGTGGGCCTAAGATGTTAGTTGGGCATCCTTAGCAATGCTGCGGAGGTGGGAGAGGCTCCTGCTACCGCTGCTATGCTTGCCAGCCCTGAGCCCGGCTTCTGGATGAGAGGTGCTCGCCCTGTGGGAATGCACTGACCATCAGGGGGCAGCTCCTGCATTGAACGTCTGCCCCCTGGTTTTCAGTGCACACCATAGCGACCAGTCGTTCTGCCTTTTGGTTGATTTGCATATTAGCCTTTTATTATATAGGACTAGAGGCCCAGTGCACAAAATTCGTGCATGGGGGAGTGTGTCCCTCAGCCCCGCCTGTACCCTCTCCAACCTGGGACCCCTAGAGGGATGTCCAACTGCCCAGGATTGGGCTTAAACGGGCAGTCGGACATCCCTCTCACAATCCAGGACTGCTGGCTCCCAACTGCTTGCCTCCCTGACTGCCTGATTGCTCCTAACCACTTCTGCCTGCCAGCCTGATAACCCCCTAACCATTCCCCTGCCAGCCTGATCGACGCCTAACTGCTCCTCTGCCAGCCTGATTGCCCCTAAATGCCCTCCCTTGACAGCGTGGTTTCCCCTAACTGCCCTCTCCTGAAGGCCTGGTCGCCCTCAATTGCCCTCCCCTGCAGGCCTGGTCCCCCTCAACTGCCCTCCCCTGCAGGCCTGGTCCCCCTCAACTGCCCTCTCCTGCAGGCCTGGTCCCCCATAACTGCCCTCCCCTGCAGGCCTGGTCCCTCCCAACTGCCCTCCCTTGCTAGCCTGGTCCCCCACAACTGCCCTCTCCTTCCGGCCATCTTGTGGAGGCCATCTTGTGTGCACATAGGGTGGACATCTTTGACCACATGTGGGTGGCCATCTTGTGTGTTGGAGTGACGGTCAATTTGCATATTACTCTTTTATTAGAGAGGATGTTAACTTAACCAATTATACTTGCAACAACCATATCTTTCTAATATTTTAAATTTATAATGGCTAATAAAACTGATAAATTTGATAAGAGCTATGACAAATATTTTTTTTATTTTGTCATAAATATTTCTTCTCTGATTTAATTTTTGTCTGTTTATTATTATATTTTTCTAATAGTGTATTATTTTTATATATAAAAGAAATGTTATTTTAATCATAATGAATAACTTTTTAAAAACCAAAATTACACAAATAATTTCTACATGTGATTTTTCCCCCAGTGTTAATTTTCACTCATATAAACACAAATTACTTAAAATTTAGAATTCTCAACTTTAAAAACAGCAAAGTATTTGGAACAGCTACATCTGTTCACATCTCACAGATGGCCTTTTGTGCTTTTCTCTGAGTTCTTTATAATTATGTGTGACTCTGTAACTTCTTTGAGGGTTGGTGTGAATGTTCTGAAAAATTATATTTCAACTTGAATTCAAACATATTCAATAAGGTTTACAGTAAAAACCGTTATCATATCCTCTGTATATGTAGCTCTAGGGCTAAGATTAATTTTTGTCATTGTCTTCTGCTGAAACATGTTATAAAGGTATTGTTATAGACTGGCAAAAATGTGTGTGGCTCACCAAAAAGTCATCCCAGGCAAGACAATTTATCTCATTTATGATAATAATTTAAAAATACCTACTTCAAAGTTTTAAGAATAATTGCAAGACAAACTTTTAAGGCACTGAACAAAAGCTTGACCAAGAGCATTTCTGCATTCAGAATAAGTAATAGCAGAGTAAGTATTCACTCTAATGCTACAGATAAAGGCAACCAGAAAAAGAAACATATTAATAAAAAAAAAATTCCTAAATCCATTGCTGATTGTGGCAAATTTTAGCCCCAAGATGATTTCACTCCCTAATCTCTGAAACTGTCAGTATGATGAGCTATCATACCTGTACATTTGTTAAGGCTCAGGGGACTTTTCGGATATAATTAGGATTACTAAGCAGTTGACCTTAAAATAGGGAGATTATCCTGGATTATCCAGGTAGGACAATTTAATTACATGAGCCCTTATATTAGTCCTTTGGCAGACACGGAACAGAGAGAATTGAAACGTGAATAGAATGGATACAGTATGCCTTTGCTGGCCTGACATAGACAGGGCCACATAGAAGGTGTGAGGAAAAAATGAATTCTATCAATAATCAGTGACTTTGGAAAGAATCCCAAAACTGAGGTGAAAACCATAGCCCCGCCAAGACTGATTTGGGGTTTATGAGACACTGGGAAAAAATTCTATCATGCTGTGCCCCTACATCTTACCCACAGAAGCTATGAGAAAATCAATCTGTATTTTTTAGGTGCTAAGTTTGTGATAAGTTGTGACAGAAATAAAACAATGCAGAAATCTAACATGACTGGGCTGCGCCAGCACAGCAAAGGGTTCGGCGAGCCTGAGCAGGGGCGATGAAGGATGGAGAAATGATAGACAAAGAGAAAAAGCTGGGTCTAGGTGGATCTTCTGTGCCTGGCTGAGGCCACAGAACAGATCCAGACTGCAAAGTTGAGGGTTTGTTTATAGTCAGGGACAAACAAGGTAATATACAATGTTGTTGTAAGTTTCACTTGTTTTGGCAGCACTTGCTGCCCCTCCCACAGCCCACTAGCTACCCAGGAAAGATCTAGGGAGCAGTCACAAGATCAAGCTTAATTATGCTTAGAGGACTGTGCCCTCCAAGCTGGGACTTGTTTGTGACTTTGCCAGCAGGTCAGTCCGAGGCTTAACCCTATAACTGCTCCCAACACATGACAAGGAGGAACTGTTATTACAAAGTTTAAAGCAGCAGTCCAGCAAGTGGGAATGCTTTTATTTTGGAGAAATTTGCTAAGCCAGGAGACTGGGAGGTTAAGCAATACAAGTCCACCTTATATCCTAAAGAAAGCAAAAGTGAGCCTAGATACCACCATCTTTGGGCTCTGGTAAAATTCTACATTTTGAATAGGAACCCTGAAGGTCAGGACTATACCATACATTTAAGATTGGAATTAGTGCCAGGCTGGTGTTGCTAGTGGTTAAGCCTCGACCTATGAACCAGTAAGTCATGGTTTGATTCCTGATCAGGGCAAATGCTTGATTCCAGTGGGGAGCGTGCAGGAGGCAGCCAATCAATGATTCTGTCTCATCATTGATGCTTCTCTCTCCTTCACCCTTCCTCTCTGAAATAAATAAAAAATATATGTTTTGTAAAAATACTGGAATTAGTAAAACAACCACATCATGAATTTTAGCATAGCTTCAATCAATTTGGGATGACAGTGAATTTTATTTCCTGAAATTGGGTTAAACCAGTAGATCCAAACTGGATGTAGTTTTTCCTCCAGAGGACATATGGCAATATCTGCAGATATTTATAGTTGTCACAACTGGGGGAGAGGGAGATGCTATAGATTTGTAATGAGTAGAGATCAGGGAGTCTGCTTAATCCTCTACAATACACAGAACAGTATCCCATAACAAATCTTTATCTGTCTCCTAATGCCCATAATCCTACAGTTCATAAAACCTGTGTTAAGTAATCCCAGATGGCTGCTGCCTGCAGATTCCTAGGAGAAGCAAACACATAGCTTTTATGGAATACTTTAATATTTTTCTAGTCCTCAAGATATTACTACAAATTGTTTTATGAATAAAAATAGGCAACATAAAATAAAACTCAATAAAGCACTCGAGAAGAAAGCAATGAGAAATAGGACAATCGTAAGAGACCTGGAGAAATTCTTGATGAATAGAATCATTATAGACTTTACATAACTATCTTAATCCACTTGACAGATAAATGACAAGATTAAAAATTATGGCAGAGAAATACAAAATATAAAATGTTATATAGGGGAATTGCCAAATGGAATAACTAAGGTGCCAAATGGAATTACTAGAACTGAAAAAAAGTGCATTAACTGAAATTAAGAATCCAATCAGTGCTTTTAAAAGTAGAGTAGGTAAAATAAAGATAATTAATAATGAGGTACATCTGAACCAAGGAAGCACAGAGAAATACAAACATTTAAAAAAATAAGATTTATAAACTGCATTGAAAGTAGAATTAGAAGAACTGAGAGATTTATTTGTACTCTCACAAAGAAATAAGAAAACAAAGGAGGTAGTAGCTATATTTGAAAATATCATTACTGGGATTTCTTAGAAATAAATGAAACTAATTTACAGATTCAAAAAATTCAACAACTTTTAAACAGCATCCACTCAATGAAATTTACAACTATACAGCAATGTAAAAATGCAGATAATAGTAAAAGAATAAAAAAATGCATAAAGTAGTATACTACATTCAGAGAAACAATTAAAAACTACATTTTAAAAGGAAACAAAGAGCCACAAGTCCATGAAACATCTTCAGTGTGATGAAAGAAATGAGAAAAGAAATCTAAAATTCCTTACCTAGCTAAAATATCTTTCAAGAATAAAGGCAAAATAAAGGAATAGTGGAGTTTATTTCAAAGATACTAGAAGCATGATACCACAAGGCATGAAATGAGAAATATGTGGGTAAACCCAAATGAGTACTGTTTGGATAAATAATGTTTTACATACATAAATTGCATAGAAAGCAGTATGTAAGTTATGGATGCAGTAAATAGTGTTCTCATTTCCTGTTACGTCTGGCAGAATGAGTTACAATACCAAATGAAGTAAATTGCACTTATTTTTTAGATATTACTAAAGAAGAAATAGGCATCAAAAATTGCATTCTCAAAATCTTTCAAGTTACTTAATTAATTAAGATATTTACTAGAATAGACTAATCAGCAGTCAAATAATATAATATTTATAATATAATACTTAATGTTTTGAGTAATTATACTTAGTATTGAATGAAAACATTTATGATAGGCTTATTCAAGTTCTTGTTCATTGACTTTTCTATATTGAAAATTCCTGGTTAATTTTTAGTAAGACACCCAATCAAAGATAAAAATTGGAAGTTGATGATCATAAGTGATCTAATAAACTAGACCCTTAAACTTCTATGTTCTTAGATGCAAATTGGTGATAACATCCCCCATTTACTTATTTTATGTTATGTATTGTAAACATTACAGTATATGAAAGAATGTTTTGAGGACACTAAAGAAAATAAATATATAATAGTATAATGTTATATATTTTTAAGAGAATATAAAGGCTTATAAGACAAAATCGATAAACATTCTTTCAGTTTAAAATATTTTTATTGATTTCAGAGAGAGGAAGGGAGAGGGAGACAGAAACATCAGTGATGATAGAGAATCATTCATTGGCTTCCCCTGCAGGCCCCCTACTGGGGACTGAGCCTGTAATCCAGGCATGTGCCCTCGACTGGAATTGAACCCAGGACCCTTCAGTCCAGAGGCCGACACTATCCACTGAGCCAAACTGTCCAGGGCTAAACTACCTTTTCTTAAAGTTATTGTCTCAATCTTTAGAACCAGACATGGAATGTTTCCAAGGTACAGGGCTTTGAGAATGATGCCTGTGTCAGGAGATGCCCAGATGTTTTAGATCTTTGTCTAGTGTGCGGGTCCTTTTGTTGTTATCTGTTCACAGGGCCTTTACAACCAGCTTAGCTCTTCACCCACGAGTGAACTGCTGCTTTATATGTTGTATTCGTGTAGATCTTTTCTCTGTCCACTAACAGACCCCAATTTAGAATTAACACTTTTCATTAATCCTATTTTGTGCAGTTTCTAGAAATGTGCAGATGTATAATCTAATAAAAGTCACTTTCTACTTTCAACTTGTCAAACAAAATAATACATATAATGTGCTTTGTGTGAAACTAATATGACTGTGTATTGGATTAAGGGGTGTGGGAAGCGTGTGAGTTTATTTTATTTTTTTCTTTCAATCCCTTGATGCCTCCGTATGTTCGTGAAGTTTGAAAATTTCTACAATGCACAAGCCTTGCAGTGGTGAGGAAAAATGCTATAAAATGAAAGCTTTATGTGCCTTTTAGAGGACAGTGTTAGAAATTCTCTTCCTTACAGTAGCATCATATTTTCTGATCTTCCTCAGAGTTACTATAGAGACGTGTTGAATTATATTGCCCCTGCAACACAAAGCACTCTTTTCAGTGTTTACAAGCTATGTGTAAGGGGTGCCCCCGGTGCAATTCCGCTTCATTAGGGTGATGTTTTACAATAACTCTGCCAGAATGATGCAACACGAATAGAAACACCAGAATCACACACTTTGCTCATCTATGACTCAAGGTGCATAAACACATATGGGCAGAAACACAAATTTAGCATCCATTTTAGAGTTTTCCCTTAGAGAGCAGCTATTTTCATCTGTACACTCATTCTTCTTTCATAGTAGATATGCAAGCACACCACTTCCTGAGTGAATATGGATATGCATCTGCTTCGAGGGGACATACGTGTGAATTAGCTAAAGACTGCAGCTATGTGTACTCATATTTGGCAAGACATCTGGTGGATTTATTTTACCTAATTTAACTGCCAAATTTATGTGTTTCACTTGAATTTGTGAATATATCAATTTCAGGCTCTTGATTCTGTCCTGATTTAAGATCTATGACATTATTCACTATTTATCATAATTAGAATAGAAAATATATGTGTGAGTCATTGGGTCTTTTGACCGTATAAGTTTAAGGACAGTTATATATGTTTATAACAGAACTAAGATATTGATAGACATTATGTCAGTGAATCCCCACAAAAGTTATTTGAAATTGATACTAATACTACCCTTATATGGACTTGAATATGGACACAGTCTAAGAGAGACTAAGTAGCAGGTTCAAGGTCTAATACATAGGGTGAAAAGAATCTAGGATCTTTCTGGAAACTATGCAGGGTCTACTAAGCCTGGAAAGTAGAACAGTGAACAGTATTTTAAGAATTATCAGTTATTCTCCTTTTCTTTGTCCTGTACAACTCACCCTCAAGAAAGGTGTCCAATGCCTTGCCTCCCCCTGCATTGTGCAAAGAATGTCCAGAAATTATTTCCCACCAGGAGGAAGGTTTCATGACCCCACAATCCTGCCTCATTTGAGACAATAGCCTCTGGTTTGTGGTTCCCAGGGCTGGCTACAAATTGTAGAGTACACACAACTACCTTTGGTTTTATAATTTGCTTAGAACAACACCAAGATCTCAGTCCAAATACTATGTTTACACTTAGCAGTTTGTTATAGTGAAAGAGTACAAGTTAAATTCAGCCAAGGGAAGAGGCAGATAGGGCCGAATCCAAGAGAGGCCCAACCTCACAGCTTCTGGTCATGTACTCTCTGTGCAGTCATGGAAGGTCTCACCTCTTCCCAGGCATGAGGTGTGGCAGAGAGTATTGCCAAGCAGAGAGGGCCACTTTGGTATTTAAAGTTTTAATTGGAGATTGATTACATACTGTCTCCTTGGCTGACCATTAGCCCCCAGCCTCTCCCAGAAATTGGGGCTAATACTTTCCGTCTCCAGATCTCTATATGTTTGAACTGATTTCCTGTGTCCCAAAACCTGAATTACAATTTACATTGTTAGACTGTCTGGTGGTCAGAGTCCTAGTGAAACAAAGACATTCATGAATCTAGAGATCACCTCCCCCAGGAACTGAGGGCCGATATCCTTCACTACCCTATCTCCCATTAATTTAATCTGAGAAACATAGTTATAATACTATTAACAAATCAGCCTTCATTCCTGAACAAGAAAACCTGGTGAAATGTAAACTACAACAATAAAAATATTTCTCTTCCGTTCCCAATACAAGAATCTGTCTGGTGATTTTTTCCCACATTTGTGTAAAGTGCTTACCATCCACAAAATGTTTGAGCTCTCATTTTAATAGGAAGGATTAATATGGGGGTGGATGGAAAGAGTGGTATGATTTTTGAACCTAATATTTACCACTGGATTGTACAATATGGCTTCCTGTAACCTCCATTGTATCACTGGGTATTTGCATTACTTTCTAAGGACCTAAATTGATGTTCTTTTCAGGCAATGGAAATGGAATACTTGATGAATTTGAGTAATTTCCACAGTATTTGTGTATGTAATAAACATGTATTAGCTAAGATAGTCATTCTTAAAATGTAGAATGCAGTCAGACTGTGAAAGCATTAGTTATTGTCAGGGCTCTGCTTGTGAATTAAACACACACATGCTTTATGAAATGCCCAAATGAAGAACACCCTCGATTAAAACAGAATTCAGGGAATACGCTTATTTTTCCTTTAGCCCAAGGCCAGGAACACAATTAATGCTTAGACAAAAAGCTCTAGACTAAAAGGATATTAGAGCACTGTATGGGGCTGAGTAGGAAGGGGTTCCTTGAGGACAAACCACAGACAGCAACAGGAAGCTCTGTAGTGGACAGGTCTCCTTATATTCAATAGAAGTCGGGGGCCCCTCCCCCTGACCTACACGTTAGCAGACAATCCAAATATTTATTCAAGAGACAGCAACTCTCCAATAAATAAATTCTTATCTATAATAATAAAAGGGTAATATGCTAATTAGACCTGATAGCCAAACGACCTTCCGGACGTCCTTCTGGACGACCTCCCTGACGAAACTGGGCTGCGAGGGCCGAGCCCCTTGCACAAATTTCGTGCATCTGGCCTCTAGTATTATATACCTACCTACCATTTTTTAAACTTCCCAGATACTTTGGGTCACATTTGTACATTTTTTCTTCTTTAGGACACACACTCCAGTTACCTGTATCCTCATCCCGCCCTTCCCCAGTCTAGCAGTAAATGCTCACATCCCATCTGTCTTCTGATTTTGATAGTATTTTGGTGTTCACTTGTAGTCTTCTGTGTTCTCAGTGTTATCCATTGCATTTCTGTATTTTAATGAATCTGTTTCGGTGTTCTGTTTTGAACTCTTGAGAGACAGTTACTCTCTTTTATGCCTTTCCATTGGCACCAACTTCAATCACAATGTTTGGTACAAAGTTGCAGCACAGTAAGTGATTGGTGAATAAATGATTAAGTGACATAGCTAATACTTTCAGATAGGTCTCTAATCAGGGATGCAGATATATTCTTCAGGTAGAATTAATTTACATTGTTCTTCAATAAAGTGAATACATAATGTGAAATTATAATTCATGGAAATTATAACTCAGAGAAACTAAAGAGATAGATAATTAACAAGCTTCTTATATTTACTGATAAATATCAGATGTCTCAAGTAATATTATGATTTTATGCTTTAATTTTTGATAAGTGGTTGAGTGATTGTGCTGCTGATTACAAAGGAATCTGGATGCTCAGCATAACAGATATGCAGGACGGCAAAGTTCATGCCACCTTAACTGAAAGTTTGGAAATGAAAGTTATACTTTGTCCAAACAGAAATTCAGTTCCTTTGAGAGTAGGATGGACTTTTCCCAAGAGCAGGTGTTTGGGATTGGCATTTTTTTCTAAAAAGATTTGAATCTGTTCAAGTACTCAAAAAAGTCTAGGTTAAGCCCCTAGAATTTGATTTCAAATAGCATAAAAAAGACTATTTTGGCCTGAATACTTTTTTGAAATGGTTTTCCTAAAATACATGAACCTCAATATGATTACTGAAGAACTTTTAAAATATTGTTGCAATATTAGGTAGGCCAATTGGGATATATTAGCTGCTAAATGAATGGTGTGGTGGTGATGAGTTCTTTAACAAGGCAGGGTCATTCAATTGTTTATGAATTATCACAGTTTTAAGTTATTGTTAAACTTTGTTCTCTCATTTTTTCCCTCATCCTTCTCCTCCTCTTTCTTTTTTGCTAATCATATCTAGCCAAAAGGTCTGCTTAATTTTTAAAAAAATATATTTTTATTAATTTCAGAGGGGAAGGGAGAGTGTTAGAGAGATAGAAACATCAATGAGGAGAGAGAATCATTGATCTGCTGCCTCCTGCATGCCCAACACTGTGATTGAGCCTGCAACCCAGGCATGTGGCCTGACCAGGAATTGAACCATGACCTTCTGGTTCATAGATTGATGCTCAACCACTGAGCCATGCCAGCTGGGCAAAGGTGTGCTTCTTAAATGGATTCCTCATGACCTGTCATCAAATAACAGAGCTTATTTTATGATTATTATATTAAAAAAACAGTATCATAATAAAAGTTGGTTATATATGGAAGTTGCTGGAGATCAAATGAGAAGAGCTATGCTTGCCCATGGAGCAGATATCGTATTCCTATGACACACCCTTTCATGCCAGCCAATGAAAACGCCTCCCATCATGCTGGGCTGACACTGTTTAGGAAATACTACCCTAATAAATTCTTTGGAGAGAAAGTTTAGGCTCTCATGACATAGGTCAACTAATGGTGTAGATGGAATGAGGTGCTTCAACAGTCTACATTAGAAAAAAAAAATCTAAGGAATGGGAGTCAATAAAAAGGAGAACCAACCCCTGTTTGAATCCCCAATCTCCAGTTGAAGGAAAAAATCAGGGCATTTTAGAAACAGTCATGTGTAATATAAAATAATAAGTTGTAAATAAGGCATTTGGTGAATTGAAAAGGCAAAGAATTGAATTTTATTTTTATAATTAGTAGCCCGGTGCACAAAATTCGTGCACATTGAAAGGGAATTAATTAGATGAAATATTTTAATATTGCTATTTGCCCTTTATAATAAAAGTGTGAGAGATAAAAGGAAATGAGTACAATGTATATGAAAATAATACATAATTTTATTAATAACTAAACAATAACAAAATGATATAACAACAATAACAAACTCGTAATATAAAAACAACATTGATGCAAATAATGACTGATAAAGTGATTAAACTTATTCTAATATCTCCCTGTATACCACATTGAGAGTAAAAACACTTTCAGAGTGCTTGACTAATTTCCCTTGAGATAAAGTATTTACAACTTTAACTTTAACGTAACATGCTCTTTGAACTCAAGAGAAAGCAACAGCCGTAACTGGTTTGGCTAAGTGGATAGAGCGTCGTCCTGTGGACTGAAAGGTCCCAGGTTCGATTCCAGTCAAGGGCATGTACCTTGGTTGCGGGCACATCCCCGGTAGGAGGTGTGCAGGAGGCAGCTGATCGATGTTTCTCTCTCATCGATGTTTCTAACTCTCTATCCCTCTCCCTTCTTCTCTGTAAAAAATCAATAAAATATTTTTTAAAAGTACTAAAAAAAAAAAAAAAAAAGAGAGAGAGAGAGAGAGAGAAAGCAACATATAACTGACCATGTCCAAAAACGGGTTCAGGTAGGAATATTCCTACTCTGTCTAGAGTTTGTCCTTGTGATTTATTAATAGTTATCACAAATGCTGGCATAACAGGAAACTATCTTCGAATTAATTTAAATGGGTGGCCAGTGTCAGATGGGGACAAATCAATTCTTGGAATCAGAACAATCTCTCCCTCTGCAGATCCTGTTAATATTTCAGCTTTGATAATGTTAGGTCGCAATCTTTTGATAATAAATCTGGTACCATTACAAAGACCCCATTTACTATTAAGATTTCTCAATAGCATGATGATTGCACCCACTTTCAATTTTAATTTATGACACGGCATTCCAGAAGGAGTAATACTATTAAGAAAGTCAATAGGAAAATTTTCCTTTTCAGCATCATCTGTTGAGTCAATGGGATCATCACTCAAATAGGTGTGAAAATCTCCATCAAGTATATCCAAAATTTCTTCATTTAATTTTGGAACGTGCTCATTTTTTGGACAAAGAATTGAAAGTTTAGATATATTTTTAATATTATCTATAGATATACTATTTCCAAAGGTGGCTTTAATAATAGATCCATTAAAAATCATTTCATGGGGAATTTCAGTAATATCCATTCCTAAATGAAAACTGCTATCAAGTTTGCCATCTCTAAGTTTTACTAACCATTCACTATAAGCAGAATCCTCTGATCTCATATTTGTTTTAAGAGACAACTGTCTGAAACATCCCCAAACACTACAGTACATTAAACTCGTTTGTACTATGGCCAATCGTATAGCATGGTGACACAAAAATCCCCTCTGAAAAGAACTTTCCCACCAAATGCAACATTCAAATTAGCGCCAGCAAGAGCTTTAAATGTATGGCACGTGTGCGAGTCAAAGTTTATTTTTAAATTTCCAGTGTGCGTCATATGTACCGGTTGGTCGGACGGATGGACAAATGTCGGTCACTTAGCCTTTTATCTATACAGATTATGAGTCATGATTTTACCTTTTTAAAAATTTATCCTTTAATACCTCCAAAGCACAATGAGTAAGAATCTGAAGGTTTATGTGGCTTCTATTTGGTTTCTAGGACAAAGTTCTTTCCTTTACCCACCACTCACTTCTCTCCTTTTACTCTTGAATGTTAATTCCATCATAATTTTTGTAACACCTCTTGAAAAGGATCCGACCAAGTTTTTGATAGTCCACATGATAAAACTTACAGAAAAATACAGCATGAGACTTTTATTCTCTCACTAACTTCTTCATATAACTGTAATTCCTCAGTCTCTATAGAATGAAAAAGGAAAATAAAAGTGCCTTCTCTCATTCCAAGGCCTTTCTCAGTCAGGCAACCACAAAAAGAATGAGCCTACAATTCATGCCATGTAATATCTATCAGGCATAATTCAAATCAAATCCCATCAGGCAAAGTCTGGGATAATTAAAATGTATAAGAGAAGAGTGGTGACCTGAGGGAGAACTTATGAAAACTTGTGTCCTGCTTTTGCTGAATATTCTTTTTGTTATGCTAGACTCCAAGCCCTGTTCGGGGACCTGGTCAGGCGGCTCCAGGCACTAACCCACGCCGCCTGTCCTGGTCCCTGATCCGTGATTGTGGACCTGGGCAGGCAGCTGCCGGCGCTAACCCACGCCGCCTGCCCTGGTCCCTGATCTGTGATCGTGGACCTGGTCAGGCGGCTGACTCGAAGCCCCTATCCGGGACCTGGTCAGGCGTCTGGCGGCGCTAACCGCCTGCCCCAGTCCACCATCATGGCTTGGATCCCACCCCACCCCCCGACCCCCCTGCCATTTTTGCTGGTTTAATGTGTATATTTGCTCCTGATTGGCTGGTGGGCGTGGCTGGTGGGTGTGGCTGGTAGGTGTGGCTTATGGGTGTAGCAAAGGTATGGTCAATTTGCATATTACTGTTTTATTAGGTAGGATGACATAATGTGAACTAGGGCAACACCAATAAGGTACATTTTGTCCCAGCATTGAATTAATAAATCAGAATACTTATTCAGTGCCATGGGTGAGAATGGAAAGATTGTATACCCCCAAACTTGAATATAATTGATAGCACTAGAACTGCCAGAAGCTATGGAATGTGTAGAATTTAGGTTTCAAGGGTCAGGATAAGTAACCTGACTTCTGGGTTACATGAAATGTAGGTGGGCTTTAGCCGGTTTGGCTCAGTGGATAGAGCATTGGCCTCCAGACCAAAAGGCCCCTGATTCAATTCCTGTCAAGGGCATGTACCTTGGTTGCAGGCTCCTCCCTGGCACAGGCCTGGGGTACATGCAGGAGGCAACTAACCAATCATTGTGTTTCTCTCACATTGATGTTTCTCTGTCTTTCCCTCTCTGTTCCACTCTCCCAAAAAATCAAACAAAATATCCTCCAGTGAGGATTAAAACAAACAAACAAACAAACAAAAAAAAGTAGGAAGAAAATGTTGTAGGTCTTCACAACAAAATTAAATAATGTGCCTTATAGTCCACACAAACATACACACACACACACACATACACACACACTTTGAATAATTATAAAGGCAGTGTTTATTAAAATACATTTCATTTTCAAAATTGAGCTATCAGCTGTTAAAGTGTGTGTACACTTTTTTAGAACACTCTGTATATCAACAATATTGTTATACATAGCTCTAGCATATATTTGATTGAAAACCCTTATGGAGTGGGTATTGTTAGACAGTCTTTCATGTGCTTTCCAAATGTAAGCTTGACTTAAGAGACATGTCTGCTATTGTTTTCATTCTAGAGAAGGGGGAACTGAGAAAAGGAGGCTAAAGAACTTGCCTAGGTCATATGACCAGTAAGTTATGGAACAGGGATTGAGATCCAGGATTGGGGATCTTAACTGTTCTTCTCTGAAGTGAACCAAGTGAGCACAGTGTCCTGTTTTAGACCTCCCTGTTCACTATCCTGGAACTCATTACAAAGTAGATTGTAAATGATCTAGTTAAATTTAATAGACTTTTAAAAGAAGCTTATATATGGGGTTCCAAATGTTTATTTATAGCTATTTAAATATGTTCTACAATATCCATTTCTTCCCAGGGTCTCTGTGGTATTGGAGAGGTAGTGTATTACTTATTCATTAGAAAATGCTTTCTGGAAAGTTAGTTTCTTTTGTACGAATCTCAGCACTCCCTCATAGCAGCTTTGTGGCATTGAAAGCAAATCATAAACTTTAGTCTGTCTTAATGTCCCCACCTATATAAAGGGGCCTTAAATGTGTACTTCATAAGGTTATTATAAGAACAAACAAATATATGATATATTTTGAGAACTGTGTCTATCACTGAGGAGGCCATCAAAAAACATTACTTATCTTTACACTATAGTTATTGTAATAGAAAAATGTAAACAAGGAGCTGAGAAAAGAAGCACAGAAAGTTTCAACAGGGAATCTTATCAAATGGTCTGGCAACCAGATTGGTTGTCAAAGACCTTTTGTAGATTAAAGCAAGTATAAAAAAAGTAAGCATTTTGATTCTGAAAAACTTGAAAGGTGTGTTTTATATGTTTAATTAAATAAAAAAGAAAAGATAAAAGGTATGCAACTTTGATCACCAAACACACACACACACACACATACACACACACACACACACACACACACACATATATATATATATACATACACACACACACACATATATATATATATTATATATTCATGAATATATGAATTTTCAGGCATAAGTTTTTGAAATCACATTTCTATGCCAAAACATTGAAAATAATTGTATTTGCCATTTTAAAACATCTTATCCATTTTAATTTCATTGAATAGGAGGAATTATTGTCAAGGTAATAACAATATATGTTACCGCTTCCTGAGCATTTACTATTTACTATGTGCTTGTATTGTCTGAAATAATGTAGATTAGGACATTGATATAGACATAGACATAGCCATGTGTATGTATAATATTTATAAAATAAAATTGTATTTAATTAAAACGTAAAATATTGCATACTAATGAAGTGAATATTAGCAAATGTGGCCCTTAAATAATAGTTTTTAATTTAAAAAATTGCAAGATAAGCCTTGGATACTTATGGATTTGGTTTTGTGATGAATGACATTTCTTTCAGAGTACAAAGTTGCTATTGTTTGTTTTAGTTTTTACCATCAACACATTTATTTTAAGTGTTATTGAATTTTTTAGGGTGACATTGGTTAATAAAATTATCTAGGTTTCAGATATTCAGTTCTACAATACATCATCTGAATATTGTATTATGTGTTTACAATCCCAAGTCAAGTCTCCATCCATTGCCATTTATCCACCTTTACCTTCTTCTACCTCCCCACCCTCTCCCCTCTGGCAATCACCTTACTGTTGTCTGTGACCTTGAGTCCTTTTTGTTTCTTTGCTTAATCTCTTAAAACTCAGTTAATCAGCTATTCATTTGTCCTTTGTTATTTCACAAACATAATTTTCCTAAATAGTTGAGTAAGTAGACACATTGTCTAGAAAAATCAATACAAAACATTTTCATTAGACCATGTATTTGCTAAATTCCATAATCCATTGGATACAGATTCATTTACTGGGGATTCTTCATTCTAAACAAAGTGTCAGATTTACATATTATTTTAATGATTTATGACGAGGTCTGCTTGTTAGTGAACTTACTAGAATACTTAAATGCAAAACTAAGTAAAACAATGTTTTGTTTTGCTTTTCCTACGGATGAATTTTGTTTGAAGAACAAAATCTTAAATGAAGCCTGTGTATTTTGTTTGTGTGGTGCTAAACCTTCTAAAACCTTATCAGGTTACATATAGAGTGGCAAACAGTCTCCAGGAATATTCCCATACCCTGTATTTCATATTACCCCCTTGACTTTATATTTAACCATTTAATTTTCCATTGTGTTTTAGTGTCTTGAATCCATTGAAGAGTAATGTGAATATCCAAAATCCCATTATTTTCCTATTACTTCACTTTGACCTTATCATATATCAGAGGACACTACGACATTTTACTTCTTTATTTTTACCTTTATTAAAAATTATGTTCTTTATTATTCACCTTTTATGTTTTACAGGATTTTTTCAGTTTTTCAAATGGTTGTTTGGGAAAGTAGTATGAGAAAGAACGCTGAGTCATGTCCTAAGAGATAAACAAATAATTAAGATGAAGATCCTTAATTCTAGGCAGTCCAATTAATACAATATATTCATGCATGATGCACTGGCCAAATAAATATGAAGGAAATAATATATGCAAATAATGATGCCAATAATTTTCAAATATATAATTTTTTAACCCTCACAACTATCCTGTGAAGTTGACATTAATCTATTTTTCATGAGGGCATAAGCAGATAATTCTAAGTGGAAGAATCCAATTAGCTATAGCTTTGCTAACCCCAAGTACCACACCCTCTCCAATGAGGCTATCAATTAGAACAGGCAAAAGAGCAACTAATTATAAAGGAGACTTTAAAAGCCTTCATTCTCTGAAGGGAGGGTAGTAATCATTGCCTGCTTTATTTTTCTTCTGAATTCTCCTTTGCAAATTTATAAATCCCAACTGCATCTGAAGATAGAAAAAGCCATTATTTTACTGTGTATAGTAGTCAAAAATCCTTACACCCAAAAGTCTGAGGTAAATAACATTAAGAAGTAGTTCTGCAAAAGCCAGCTCATTGGTCCTTATTCTGAAATTCATTATGTGGCTTAGTTGTCCACAGTCATTACCATCCTAGTGCCTCTAGCTGATGGTGTCCTTTTTCCCTGTTAGACTCTGAACAGCATGCATGTGAAGGACAATTTTAAATGTGATGAATAAAACTTACTTTGAAAGTCATCCCTTACTTTATATAAACCTAAATACAATTCTATCTCTTCACTCAAATGCAGATCAGAAGCAAAAACTAAATATGAAATATAACATATTAACTTCTCAAAGTCAAAACTAGGAGCTTGAGATGTATGAGTTAGTCACTTCCTATTTTTGAAATAAATTTGAGTTCTATACCGGTTAGGAAATAAACTTGGCTAATAGAAACATAAAATAATATATATTACAATAAATTAAATGGACATTTGTTTCTCTTTCATGTACCAGTATGGGCTTAAATATAATCCATTTCTCATTGTGTTTAGGTGTCAGTTCATGATGCTGTCTGCTGGTACTAAAGCCCCATTCCTTCTCCTCTAGTGGCTGAGTTCAAGCTCCTATGTATAATAAATACAGGCCAGTGACCATAATTTCCAGCTTCTGCTCACTTCATTTTGCCTCTTGAGGACTTCCATGAATCAACTGACCTGCAAAAATCAGTTTTATAAACACATTTATCCAGCATTTCTAGGTATTTTTATTTTCATGTCTAGGTTACGTGATCCTTTTTTATGTCATAAGGAGAAATCTTCCCAGATTATTTGGTGTTTGTGCTATACTCTGATGATAGAAAACTCTAGTCTACATTTAGAATAACTTCTTTTCTACTTACATACATTCCCTTCATACCCTAAATATCTCTTGTCTGTGACATTACCAAATGCCGTCATCAAATCCAACCTACACACCCATCGCTAGAATCATCATCTCTCTGTGTTCCAACCACACTGGCCTGAAAGCTGCCCTGCTTTCTTCTCCCACAGTGTCTTCCACATCCAACGCAGCCGTGCCCTTTGCCTAAGGGTGCTTTTTTCTCCCTTTCACACATCTCACCAACCTGGTTGTGCTGCACACTTTCTCAAAAGACACACCTCTGACCTCCCTTGCCTAATCAAATCACAACTATAATTTCTCAGCATGGTTGCAAAGATTGGAGAGAGTCATTCATTCACATTGATGTGTGCTTGGGAGAATGTGTTTCTCTGGTTGCACATGTCTGTCTTGAGTAAGGGTGTTGTGAACGCATGGGCTCTGTGTGTCAGCACTGAATTTATATCTCCCATGTTCACCACGGTGCCTCGTACAGAACAAACTGCAAACATAAATCTGTTTCATAAACAAAATACTGTGTGAGTAATCTACTTGACTAAACAAGTGGGGGACTAGGCCTTGACAATATTTTCTATTTGAAGGTGCAACATTTTCCTTAAATTAAGATAATAACCGTTACCATATCTAACATTGCTACCTCAGTCTAATATTAGGCAAGACTCCGAGTCATTTTATTGAGAACAGGTTTAGCCTTACTGTTTCAATGTTATAGAGCCAAGTTAGAATTCAGGAAAGGCTAGCTTATTTTCCCAGTGACTGAATTTTTCCTGAAATAGCATGTGTTGTTTTAGTGTCTTCCAAACTCTTATGATCAAAAGATATCCCCAAATAAACTTTTTACCAATTTCAACTTAGAGGAAACCATAATCTAACATCAAATATGTGACAGCAAAGAATGTCAAACTCAACCTTCAAGCTTCTAGTTTTGCAAAAGATGGGTGCATTAGATTTTAGATTTGGGGCTAGAGTAAGTAAATACAATATTTCACATAATAGAGAAACCAACTCCTTTTGATAAAATTTTTGAAAAGATTGGTTTCCTCAAAAAGAGTCATTTTTTGAGGGGCTGCTCAAGGTGATGGTTCTGTTATTGATGTTCTTTGTATGATTGTTCCTCTTATTGTGCATGACACTGATGATGATACCAAGACTTAAATATACCATATCTTCCTTCAGTGAGTGTAATGTGCAGGTATAACTGGGAGATGGTCCATAGAAATAACTAAAATATGACATTGGAGAGCATGGTAAATATTGAACTAAGGTGCAATCATTAGTTAAAGTTAACTACCCCTATTCAGTTCAATATTAATGTTTAGTCCCTGTTAGTATTGCACAGTGAAAATTTTAGGAAAAAAATTACGAAGAAGAATTTAATTTGCACAAATAATTACATTAGCGCAGGAAAGGGACATTAACAATTAGTCTGTATGTTTAACATGGAAATGATCCTGCAGAGTTTTAATTGAAGAGATTTATGCATATTTAGTAGGCTTAATGTTGTGTCTTCTTGGATCACTCTGCTGTGCAATGTGGGCGGGGTGTGATTAGGTTGTAATAAGGCCAATTCACAGTGGTGCATCAAAAATGAGGGTCCAGATGTGTGATAAGGGCAAATGGGACCCTACCAAGAAAAATGTTATAGCTGCAGAAAAGACACTCTGCACTTAGGTACTTGGATCTAGGAAATATTCTTGAAATGAGCCTGTTTTGTTCCTGCTTAAAGTTATTTTGTTATGCAGAGTGTAAAGGGATTATTAAAATTGGAATTCCTCTCCTTTCAGAATAGCCATAAAAAACAAAGGGCTATAATGACACCACATATTATAAAGTAATTAAAACCTCCCTTTCTCTGACTTTGATGCCTCCGAACAGCATTTAAAATGCCAATAAATTTTGGCTCAATAATTCAAATAGTGGAATTTTAATGTAATAAATATTTATATACAGAGATGTTTGTTGTAGCTATATTTATAATGGTAGTATATTCAAAATCAGTTGTTATCCATGGATGAAGGACTAACTAGCTATGATATATTAAATAGTTAAGCATTACATGTTCTCTAATTTAAATATATAACATATTCTAATACATGGAAGAATGTACTTTAAGTGAAACGCCAAAATATTAAATTAGATTTGAAATACAAAACCAAAGGAAACAAATATATCATATAAAATGATTAAGATATGAAAAAATATTTATATAATTTACAAAAGTATGATTTGTTACATAGGACTTGCTTTGATTCCTTGAGCCTTCAGTTCGTGTATATGTTCCTTAATAGCCCCGTTACTTTTATAATATGGGATGTAAATTATAGATTATTAAATATAACCAGATTAGATTTTTTTAGACACTAAAATTAAAAATATATAAATGTACATGTTTCTTTTATTAAAATTAGCCAAGGGAATAATTATAAATTAAAACCATTTAATTAATAATAAAAACATTTAAAAATACACTATATAGACATGCTGTAAAAGATGCAAATGTGTAGAAATTAAATGGGATGGATGTCTGTACCTGCCACTAAAAGGAACTAATTTAGTTAATGCTCTCGAACTAAGCAGTCAGAACTGACACTTTATCTCTAAGTGGTTTCTTTTGTCCAAAGCTCATTTAGTGCTTTGATATACCAATTTTGTAACAGACTTTTTTTTTAGATATTTGAAGCCTCTCCAAAATTAAATGATGCAAATAACACTTGTCACATCAGGTTTTATGATAATTATTCAAGGAAAAATGCAGGTAAACCATAATGTATGGAAACAATTTCTATTCACCTTATTATAGCATTTTGATAAGGTATTCCATTAGGAGAGGGGGAAAAATGATGCCGGAGAAATTTCCATCAATTTTAGTCATATTAACAAACATAAAAGTAATGATTAAATACAAACAATGTGGTAATGTTCTCTTTTTTGTTTTATTATATCTCTTTATCCCAATTTGCATATTAACAGGAAAAAAGTAATTATCATCTCCCTTGGTGGCATACATAGCCTTATTTTTTGGGCTGTGTCATTTATTGAAGTTGAGGAATGTTCTCTATTTTTTCCTCTTCAAAATACTTTACTATTGCAAGAGTTTTAATAATTCCGATTTAGAGTTGTATAAATTGTGTGTGTGTGTGTATTTTTCTTAATGCAACCCTTATTTTTCCCCAGAAAGATTACTTTGAATTTGTATTGCAAAATGGAAGCTGGAGTGTTTATATTGCTACCAATTTCCCATAGAATCTGAAGCTGAGAGCTAGGTGACATGATTTTGGATTTGTAATAGAAAAGCAGTGAGCGTGTTTTATTGACCTCATTAAGATCCTTGCTGCTCAGCCATTCATTAGCTTTATAGCCCTGAGCAAGTATATTTAAACTTTCTACATCTCAATTCCTCCTTCTGTATTTTGAGAAAATAAGATTACTACTTCAGAGAACTAATAAATATAAATGTTTATATAAAAAGATAGAGAAGATTATGCAAAAAATATACAAAGAAGATTAATAATTTATTTAATTAGGTTTTATTTTTAATTTCTATAAACCAAGGAGAGGCCCTATCTTCAGTTTTAACATGATGTTACTTGCACATGGTATAAGCAAAGTGGAACTTTATGAATCCAAATTAATATGTGAGGCAAAAGAAAATTAACTTATAATAGGTACAGTGGAAAATTCAGCACTCCAAAAGGTGAAAGTCACCGCATGTACCCCTCATGTGATAAAATGGATTCAACATCTGCCGACAAAAGTGGGGTTCATAGTCCTCTAAAGAGCATAAAGGATGTGGAAGATTTTATCAATAATGGAAATAGTATTTATAACTTTTTTTCATAATACTAAATATAGCCTCTCCCTCTGAGTTCAGGTAGTTCTGGATTTCCTATAGATATTACTGTAAGTTATAGATATTCTAACCAACTATTTGTAAGCTTCCATGTGCATTACTACTTAGTAGCACAAAATCAGCATTAAAATAAGGTTTACTCCTTCACAGTTCCTTGCCTGAGAATTTCTTGCTGAACCTTTGGGTGTTAATGACATAACCCTAATATTTTATGTACTTTCCCTCAGGAGTGTTTCAAAAGAGTTCTGGCTTAGTTGAAAACACGTAACAGAAAGTACCTTGAACTGGTTTAAGCAAATGCATTTTATTACAAGCATACTGAGCTATTTTAGGATCTCTAAGGCTAGAGCACCCTTCGCCAGACCTCACTCTCTCCCCATTTCTCTGCACAGCACGTTAGCTAGCTCTCTGGGCAGCTTCTGTTTGTGCTGCTTTCTGCTTTCACTGCCTCTGCATATACCTGGGAGACGGTGACCACAGAAAGTTTCCAAGTTTAGAAATCCTCATTTGCAGCAGCTTTTGGGATCTAATTGCCCATGAAAAATAACGAAAATCAATCTATTTCACCATGTATTTTCATGAGCCGAAGTCAAATAACATAAGCATGTTTGAGCTAATCACTGGCAATAGGTAAAGTGACATATCAATAGAAGAATCAGGTCCTATTTGAGTTGGGGCAGCAATAAGACACCCCACACACATTTTTGTTAGTGTAGAGGAAAGTTTCTAAACTAAATTAGAGATCTAGCAGGAAATAAGACTGTGGGAAAAGATGCTGGGTACCCTGGAACATTCTATCCAAATCATTTGCCCATGGAAGTTTGAAGAGGAAGAGAAAAAAACAACAACAGTTAATATGTTAGTAGTGGAAGACTCTGAAGGGTTTAATTTCTCAGCATGTCATTAGTACACCCCACAGAAAAAGCATGCACCAACAGGAATGTTCCAGTTCACATGCATGCGTGAGAATAGCATGATAGAGTGACAATCCACAGTAATGTGATTCACCCGATTCTCACCACTTTGACTTGAATTTAAGCTACTGGGAAATCATTGAATTATAATGTGGCTTTTTATTTGGATACTAGAAGCCCGTTGCACGAAGTTTCGTGCAATAGACTTTCCTTCACCTGGCTGCCAGCATCAGTTTTCCGCCACTACCAGTTTTCCTCTAGCCACCTGCTGATAGGAGCGCCTCCCGCCAGTGCGATCTCTGGCATCTGGCCACCCGCCGATCGATCAGAGCGCCTCATGAAGGCTGGGGGCGGGACTCGGGGTGGCCGATGGCGCTGGCTGGAGGCGCTCCTATTGGCAGGTGGCTAGAGGAAAACTGGTAGTGGCGGAAAACTGATGCCGGCAGCCACGCAATCGGCCACCCCGAGTTCCACCATGGGCGCCTTCCGCCGGCCCCATGGGTCCTCCCACAGTGCTGGCCGTTTAGTCCCCGCCCCCCGCTCCTCCCGTCAGCCAATCAGCCACCCTGAGTCCCGCCCCCCGCACCTCCAGCCGGCCTAATCGTGGGCGTAGCGGAGTTATGCAATTTGCATATTACCTTTTTATTATGTACGATATCTGGAGGAAGGGAACATTCTGCTTAAAAGTATCTATATCTCTTATCATGCCTTCTCTCTTATATTTGCACTTGTGAGTTTGATTTACTTGTGTTAATTCTCACATGATTGATCATCTTTGTGTATTTGGGCACAACGTCTGTAGCCCCCTCCCGGGGACCACATCTTAGGTCTGGTTGTACTAATCTTACATAATAAAAAGGTAATATTTAAATTACCATCACTCCGCTACGCCCATGATTGGGCCAGCGGGTGACACAGGGGGCGGGACTCGGGGTGGCTGGGGTGGTGATTGGGCCGGCAGGACGCTGAGCTCACATTGCCAGCGGCGACGCGAGCTCAGCGTCTGCGCCATGGCTGTGCTGCGGCACAGACAGGCCTCTGGGGCAGCGAGCAGGCGTTTTGGAGGTTTGGAGGCGGCGGGCGGTGGGCGGGCAGCACGGCTCCCCGGGGAGGAGTCTGGTCGCAGTTGGGCCGCAGGAGCACGCGGCCCCAGCCTTCCTGGGCGGGAGGCAAAGGCAAGACCCCGGCCTGAGCTCCGGCCGCAGGAGGACCACGCCCCCGACCCGCCTCGCCCTAGGGGCCCAGGGACTTCGGAGCTGCCGACCAGCCGACAGACAGCTTACACGTGCATGATTAAATCATGCACTGGGCTTCTAGTAGAAGTATAACCAGAGCCATGCACTGTTTTCATATGGCTCTGGTTAGTATCCAGGGCATCTCCCCCAAGGCCCACTGTCCTCCTGTTTGGCTGTATTTTTTTGTTAATGCTACAATTCACATTTACTTTAGAGCTTTTGTATGGAAAGCCTTTTTGACATTTTAATACATTAGTAAATCTTAGACAGGCCCCATAGGAAACCCTTTCATACTAAATTCCACTTTCTAGTGAATTAACACATTTATTGGTATCCTATATAATAAAAGCCTAATATGCTAAGTGTCTGGTCTTCCATTCATCTGTTCAACCAATTAAAGAGTAATATGCTAATGTATGGGAAGGCTGCTCAACCGCTCGCTATGATGTGCACTGACCACCAGGGGGCAAGCAGTGGACTGGTCAAACATTCGCTATGACATGAACTGACCACTAGGGGCAGACACTCCAACTGGTAGGTTAGTTTGCTCCTGGGGTCCAGCTGATTCAGGACTGAACAAGATGGGCCGGACACACCCTGGAGCCCTCCCATAGTCCCTCCCCAATGGCCAACCTCCAGCGTCCCTGCCCAGCCCGATTGTGCACTGGTGGGGTCCCTCTGCCTGGCCTGCACCCTCTCATAATCCTGGCTAAGGGATCCCCCTCTTCCCCCGAGTGCCCGAATTTTGTGCACTGGACCTCTAGTTTATAAAAATATTAAACAGTATATGACAAAGATAACCACAAATTTAAAGACATATTTTCAATTATTAAATCACTAGAAGATAAAGAAGAGTGGTTTATCCTAGAACTCTGGGTGAAAGAAAAATAACACACCAGATGTATAAGTATGAATGTCTCTTTATATTGCTCTTTTAGATTTTGATGCACATGAGAAGACATATGTAAGTTCTCACAGCCTTTTATTTCATTCTTGTCCGCGTCATTGCTTTAGAGGCAATATACCAAATTATTTTCAGATCAGTACATCCGCATGCATTCTGTTCACAGAATACACAACTTACTTTTCTGTCACAATAAGAAATGCACATCAAACACAAAGAAATACAGGTTTCACAGCTACAACTATCTGGGAATCAGGTCTTTATTCCTTTTTTCTCATGTTGTTTGACTTTACTCTTTGAGTTTTCAAAATAGGGAGGAGCTATGTCCAACTATTAACAAATAAAACTCATCTTCCTTCTCCTGCCTTAAAACATGTATACAAGTACTATTTAGATTTTATCTTTAAATTACGATATTTATAATAATTGCCTAATTCTCTCCCCCTCTCTCTCTCTGACACACACACACACACACACACACACACATGCACTCTCACACACACTATACATCTATAGTGCATCTGGGGATTGCATACAGCTAAGTTGCACTGTTTTTCAGTAACATAATATGTAGGTGACAATGGCATAAATTAAAAATTCTGATTGAGACACTTAGGCAGACTCATCCCTTCAGTCACCCATGAAAAGGGATTGCTTGCAATTTTCCATATGAATATCACAAAGTATTTTCAGGCTCTAGTGTGTTACCAGGACTAAGAGAGTTTAGGATTATTGAAGTCAAGCTGTGTTTTCGTGCAAATGGTCTTTATTTATGTGGCCATTAAGAGAGTGTGTCCTCTATGAATTTCCAAAAAAGTAAATTGAGTCCGATGGCATTATTGTGCTGGAATTGCTGTCACAAAATACCTGGACCTTATGGCTTAAACCACAAAATCTCATTTTCTCAAAGTTCTGGGGGCCGGTCGTCTGAGCGAGGTGCCAGGAGGATTGATTTCTGGTGAGGCCTCTCTCCCTCCTTTAAAAACTGTAGCACCTCTCTATGTTCCCACATGGCTTCTTCCTCTTTGTATACAAACACCAGCCCAACTGGCTTAGAGTCTCATCCTTATGACCTAATTGCCAGGCCTTATCTTCAGTTAGGGTCACATTAGGGATTAATGCCGCAATGTGTGAATCTGGACAGAAAGGACATACTCCATAATACCAATGTTTTTGTCAAAGCAGTTGGGACCTACTTAAAAGTGAGGAGTTGAATAGATGAAAATGTGTGCTCTTCAGGATAGAGGCACGTTTCCTCTTATGTACTGCAGGGTGTGGCTTTGCAGTTAACCTGTGACATCTCTGCATCAAAGCCTTTGATACTGTCAATGGAAATCATCCCTTATCTATAAGTTAATATAATTTACTTTACTATTCCTTGTGATGAAAAAAAAAAAAAAATACAGCCCTAGCCAGTTTGGCTCAGTAGATAGAGCACTGGCCCACAGACTGAAGAGTTTCAGGTTGGATTCAGGTCAAGGACATGTATCTGGGTTGCAGGCTCGATCCCCAGCCCTGGTTGGGGAGCATGCATGAGGCGACCAATCAATGTGTCTCTCACATGGATGTATCTCTCTCTGTCTCTCCCCTGCCCTTCCGCTGTCTCTAAAAATCAATGGAAAAATATCCTCAGGTGAGGATTAAAAACAACAACAAAAAAGTACAGTAGCATGATGTATCATCCAAATGACAGTTTTTATAATAGTGTCCGAAAGAAATTCCCTGGGGGAACTGCCATGTAGATCTGACCCTGGACTTAAAGTTGGTATCCCAAATCTAATGTTCTTCTTAAATCACTCCAATTTGTTTTACAAGATAAGAATTATTGTCAAGGTTTGTTTTTCTTTGAAAGTCACATACTTTGTCTTAGTGCCAGCAACATCAGGGCGCTAGTATAGGCTTCCTGCTATGTTAATTGTTTCAATAGCAATGGAATTGCTGGCATTTCAACTTTGCTAAATTATGGTGAATATTAAATAAAACTGCATGAGTGATTATTTTAAAAACGCTAAGTGAGATAATGATACTATTGAAATGTGAATTGAAATTTTATTGGTCTTGTAGGAGGGACAACAGAGGTTATTCTAGCCTATGAAAGGCTACACCTTAGAAAATGAAGTTAATTTCTTATTAGGAAACACGTTGTTACTATTAAGTTACCCGTGGTTATGAGAGTAGAACATGTGTACTGGTCTATAATCTGATAAATGTAAAAAGAAAAATGAAGATTTAAATAATATATAGTCTATGGAAATGTCTGAACAGAAAAAACAAACAAACACATGTATTAACACAAAATGAGGGCTAAAAGGTATTTGACAGCATTTGAAATTGATTCCTAATAAGAACAGAGAATTCATATTATCACAATAAAGTCAATATGCTATTTTACTTTGTTGCAAAGAAAATAAAAATAAAGGGGAAATTATGTTTTTAAAGAACTAAAATTGAGATTTATTTTTGGTGGAGGTAAGAGATGAATATTATTTGCATATAAATTTATATAATTTAAAAACTAACTGAAAGAACCAGTGATGATTGAGTAAGGTTTTTGGATATAAAATTAATATTCAGAAATCTGTGGCCAATTAAAATGGTGAATGGAAAAGATTAATTCATAATATCCTCCATGAGAAAATAGGAAAGAAACCAACAATGTTATCAAAAATGTAGAGAACATAAGAAACAATATAAAAATCTTCCTAAAGACCAATAAGGAAAATTTAAATATATGGATAGTACGGTTTTTAATGTCACTAGGAAATATCCAAATTTCAAGTTTACAGACTTAATTTTTAAATTCTAAGTGATTTCAATTAAAAATTCAATACAGCCTGGCCCATGTGGCTCAGTGATTGAGCATTGACCTATGAACCAGAAGGTCACTGTTTGATTCCAAGTCAGGGCACATGCCTGGGTTGCAGGCTCCATCCCCAATAGGGCTGTGCAGGAGGCAGCCAATCAATGATCCTCTCTCATCATTGATGTTTCTATTCTCTCTCAATTCCTCTCCCTTCCTCTCTGAAATAAGTAAAAATATATTTTAAAGTTTACAAATATAAAATAAGAATTCAATACAAATTTGGTGCTAGTATTTATTTTTAAAATGTCAAAACAAATAGAAAACTTAGAATAACCAAGGTTAATTTGGTTATTAACCTTGGTTATTCTAAGTTTAAAGTAATTTTAAAGTATATTTTAATATTCCACAGTAATTTAAGATATTAATAGTAAGTGAATCAAGTTTGAGATTAGAAAGTTTAAGGAAACCATACTTTCTTTGGAAGTAGAACATTATTTCCAAATAAATTATTTGAAAATACAGTATAATTCTTTGATAATTTAAATGAGCAAGTGCTGATATAGAAATACTATTGGGCAAAATTGATAAGAACCAAGTTCTAGAATACAGAAGATATGACAATAAACATACCATCTAAAGAAATAGGGGAAAACAGAATATTTAATAATTATATTAAAGTTATTTAGAATTAAAGAAATATTCTCTTTCAAAATATCAAAATTAACTTTAAAAGAATTTTAAAATTCTAGTGTAAAATGGAGGCTATATCAACATCATAATCAAATGTAGGTAAAATTCTATTAGGTTTTGGGATGTAGAAAGATATTCAAAGAAAAAAATCATGTATGTAGGTTGCAAAGAAAATTCAGCCATTCTCAAAAGCAATTTGTCATTTTATGACAAAGTTTTAACACTGTTTATTCTGTTATCCAGTAATTCTAATTTTGTAGTTTATCCTAAGATGAAAATATCCTAGATAATAAAAGCCTAATTATGTTAAGTGTCTGGTAGACTGCTTGGCCGTTCAACCAATCAAACTATAACATGCTAATGATATGCTAAGGCTGCTCAACTGCTTACTATGATGTGCACTGACCACCAGGGGGTAGGCAGTCAACCAGTCAACCAGTTGCTATGATGTGCACTGACCACTAGTGGGTAGATATTCTGACTGGTAGGTTAGCTTGCTGCTGGTGTCCAGCCGATCTGTGGGGTCCCTCAGCCTGGCCTGCATCCTCTCACAATCCGGAAACCCTTGGGGGATGTCGGAGAGCTGGTTTCAGCCAGATCCTGCAGGCCAGGCAAGGGACCCCACTCGTGTACGAATTCATGCACTGGGCCTCTAATCTATTATATTTTTATTTCATATTGATGAAATAGGCAACACTTTTATTTTTCTGTTTATAACTATTTCACTATAATGCTAGAAAAGGGCTTCAAAGCAGTACTCTAAATATGGTATACCTAGTCCACAAATGTCATATTTGTAAGTGTTCTAAGAGCAAGTTTGTGGGTTTATTTTACATCAACTATAATGTGGCATGCACATTTCTACTGTTAGCTGAGATACTCTAATGGCTATGTGGATACTATTGAAGCCCAACAGCTTCCACCCAATAATTCCTTATTCAAGTATTCTCCCATTCTCTCTTTTAAATATATATATATATATATATTTTTTTTTTCTTTTTTTCATTGATTTCAGAGAGGAAGAGAGAGGGAGAAACATCAATGATGAGAGAGAATCATTAATTGGCTGCCTCCTGCATACCCCACACTTGGAATTGAGCCTGTAACCTGGGCATATCCCCTGACCAGGAATTGAACTGTAATTTCCTGGTTCATAGGTCAATGCTCAACCACTGAACCATGCCAGCCGGACCAAGTGTTCTCTTTCCAACTTATGTGCTCACACCAGAATCTCTGCAATTCCAGAAGTTGCAACCAGGACATTTTGCAGTTCAATTAAATTATTGCTGAATGTTCCATAGAGAAGATAGGTATTACTGATACATTGTGGAATACTGACATCACCCATGGTGTTAATGCAATTATTAGAGTTGTTGCAGTTTATTTCTAGACCACCTCCTCCCTTTTTCTTTTTCTTTTTACACTTCTTAAAAGTTTAGGGTGTATTTTTTGCAGCTTCATTTATAAAGCAGACTCTATTATTGGGCTTTGAAATCAATCATTTAACACCTGTTCTAAAAGTAAATAAATGCTAATTGGCTATTTTGTTATTATTCAAAATACCAAAATACCTTCTTTTTAATTAGTTAGGAATGACATTCTTAGTCTTGATCTAGTTCTAACACAAATGCCAGGACCATAAAAAATATGAGATTTCAGTAATTGATAAGATAGAGTATTATGCATCCACTGATAATGTTTATTTTTATGTATTATGACTTTATATAAAGTCAACCAGCATCCTTTCATGTTTGGCACTTTTTTTTACATCAATTGCAACAATATTTCTTCCACATTTTTTCCTTGAGAAATCCCCTTCCACTGGGATAATTACACACTCCTCTCATTTATAATGAAGAGAAAAAACACTCACATTGGCAGATGGTATTATTGAGTATTGAGAAAGGAATATAATAGACATGTTCCAGTACTGCAGGATCTGCTATTAGTTGGCCAATGGATTAAACAATTTGCATTAGATAAATTCAAAGTGGCAAAAAAAAGGAATTCATGGTTCAATAATTCATCATTATATTTATTTGAAAGCTGTGAAAATAATTTGAATATGCATGTATTCTATAATCAGTGTATATTTTATATCATTACTAGAGGCCCAGTGCATGAAATTCATGCATGGGGGGTGTGTCTCTCCGCCCAGGCTGCACCCTCTCCAATCTGGGACCCCTCAAGGGATGTCCGACTGCCCGTTTAGGCCCGATCCTACCAGGATCGGGCCTAAACGGGCAGTCGGACATCTCTCTCACAATCCAGGACTGCTGGCTCCCAACTGCTTGCCTGCCTGCCTTCCTGATTGCCCCTAACCGCTTCTGCCTGCCAGCCTGATCACCCCCTAACCACTCCCCTGCCAGCCTGTTTGCCCCTAACTGCCCTCCCCTGCAGGCCTAGTCACCCCTAACTGCCCTCCCCTGCAGGCCTGGTCACCACTAACTGCCCTCTCCCACAGGCATGGTCACCCCTAACTGCCCTCCCCTGCAGACCTGGTCCGCCCCAACTGCTCTCCTCTACAGGCCTGGGTCCCCCTCAACTGCCTTTCCCTGCAGGCCCGGTCGCCCCCAACTTTCCTCCTCTGCCGGCCTGCTCACCCCTAACTGCCCTCCCCTGCAGGCTTGATCGCCCCCAACTGCCCTTTCTTGCTGGCCTAATCCCTCCCAACTGCCCTCCTCTGCTGGCCTGATTGCCCACAACTGCCCTCCCTTGCAGACCTGGTCTCTCCCAACTGCCCTCCCCTGCTGGCCATCTTGTGGTGGCCATCTTGTGTCCACATGGGGGCAGTCATCTTTGACCACATGGGGGCAGCTATCTTGTGTGTTGGAGTGATGGTCAATTTGCATATTATCCTTTTATTAGATAGAATTAGATAGGATAGAGGCCTGGTGCATGGGTGGGGGCCAGCTGGTTTGCCCTGAAGGGTGTCCCGGATCAGGGTGGGGATTCCCTTGGGGCATGGGGTGGCCTGGGCGAGGGGCCTGTGGTGGTTTGCAGGCCAGCCATGCCCCCCAGCAACCCAAGTGAAGGCCCTAGGATCTGGGATTTATTTATCTTCAAACTTTGTAGCCTTGAGCAGAGGCCTGGGCCCGCGAGGGCAGGCGGAAACCTTGGCTTCCTCCATTGCTGGGGGCAACCCAAGCCTCCTGCTCTCTCTGTGGCCATAGCCATCTTGAGTGGGTTAATTTGCATACTCACTCCTGATTGGCTGATGGGCGTGGCTTGTGGGTGTAGTGGAGGTACGGTCAATTTGCATATTGCTCTTTTATTAGATAGGATACCCAGAGGAGTTATTAAACTATTTTAGCCATTAAAAAATAATCATTATTTTTATATTTTCAAACCACAATTTAATTATGTTCTCCAGTGTTCTCCTTGAAGTAGAAATTGACTTGTTAGTAAAGTAACATTTATCTAGTGCTTTATATCTGTACAGCATTTCCACATGCACTACCTTATTGAATTCTCATGAAACTCCTGAGACATATTGGTACTCCCATGCAACTAAATGGGCAAGTATATGCAGATGAAAACAATTCTGTCAAGGTCACATAGCTGGTAAGTTGCAAAGGTTTTCTGCACCTTTGTTTGAGTCATATGTATGTGTGCACAGCTATAAATCAGGGATTCCCAGTACCCTTTCCTCAAATTTAATAATCTACTAGAGTATCTCAGAACTTAGGAAAGTGCTTCACTTACTCTTACCATTTTATTAAAGAGGATGCAATCAGGAATAGCCAAATGGAAAAGATGCAAAGGTCAAGGTAGGCTGGGGAGGTGTGCAGAGTTCCCATGCCCTCTACTGATGCACCCCTCATCCCTCAGCACCTCCAGGTATCCACTGACCCAGAAGCTCTCTAAATCCTTTGTGGAGGTTTAATTTCACGGTGTGATTGAGTGAATCATCATCCATTGGCAATTACTTCAGTCCCAGGCCTTTCCCCCTCCCCAGAGTAATGCAGGGTAAGGCCGAAATTTCTAAGCTTCTATTTAAGGCTTGGTCTTTTTAGTGACTTGACTACATTCTGAAGCTATCTAATCACCTCATTAAAACAGAAGATGAGCCCATCTCTTATATCAGGAAATTCTATGGGTTTTAGGAGTTCTGTGCTGGGGACCATAACAGAGACCACACTAGGGAACATTGTAATAAAGGAAACTTTAATACTCAAGTAAATAGAGTTAAGAAATGTTAGGGTGCTATATCTGTATCTATATGAAAGCAATATGATCCTATAATAAATACAATTTCTAATCATTCTTTAATTTTAACTATGAATCACCTCATCAAATACTTATTAGGAAAGCTGAGTCATGTGGAGCCGAATTTTATTATTTATTTATCTATCTACCTATTTATTTATTTAGCATGGCTGAAGGATAAGAAAAAAGAACATTTTAAGAATATAATTTATTTTTATAGTAGCAAGTGATAGAGTGAGGAGAAAATACAGAGGACAGAAATAGGTAAAGATATTGGAAATCTATTAAGAGCTAAAATGCAAGTACTATGTGTTAAGTATGATTTTTTAATGTATTACTGATTTCAATCCTGAAAATAACTCATATTAGTCTCCCCATCCTACTAATGAATACACTGAGGCTTATAATAGGCAAGTAGATTTTAAAAAAAAATCTTTATTGTTTAAAATATTACAGATGTATCCATTCCCTCCCACCCCCACCCCCCCATTGATGCCCTCCAGAATAGGCAAGTATCTTATTTAATATTAAAAACCTTACTAACTAGACTCTTCAACAAATGGTGCTGAGGTAATCTGCATGCAATATATAAAATTGGACCCTTCCTCAAAACACTAAAAAAATTAACTCCTGCCCTGGTTGGGTGGTCCAGTTGGTTGAAGTATCATCCCTTACACAAGGTTGCAGATTCCATCCCTCCTCAGGGCACCTACCTAAGTTGCAGGTTTAATCCCTGCATGGGGCATGTATGGGTGCAACTGATTAATTTTTCTCCCTCACATCAATATTTTTCTCTCTTTATCCCTCTCTCTCTAAAATCAAATTAAAAAAAAACCTTATCTTTAGGTGAGGACTAAAAAAAAAATGAACTCATAATAGATCATAGGTCAAAATGTAAGAGCTACATATTATAAAGCTCTTAGAAAAAAGCACACAAAAAAACAACGGAGTAAATCTTCATGACCTCAGGTTAAGCAAAGACTTTTTAGCCATAATATTAAAAGAAAAAAGAAAAAAAAAAGTAACTTACACAAACTGAATGTTATAAGAATTAAAAATATTTGTGCATCAAAGAATACTATCAAGAAAGTGAAAGACAATGCACAGTATGAGAGGAATATTTTAAACCAGATATATACAAAAGTATATGCAAAGTATAAAAAATAAATCTTGCAATTCAATAATAAAAATACAAATAATTAAATTTAAAAATAGACAAAGGTTCCAAAGAAAATATACAACTGCTTAATAATCACATGTAAGACAATAACATCATTAGTCATTAAAGAAATTCAAATAAAAACGATACTGAGGAGCCTCAGAGGGAATGGGGGAGGGAGGGAAGAGATCAAAGAGATCAACTTAAGAACTTATATGCATAAATGAATCACCCATGGATACAGACAGTATTGGGGGGGGTACTTCTGGGGAGGGGGCAGGAGTGAAGATTAAGGAGAAGAGGGGTCAAGGGAGAGAGGGGGACGTCTGCAGTACTTTCAACAATAAATGTAAATTAAAAAGAAACCATAATAAGACACCACTTCTGACCCACTAGGATGCCTATAATAACAAGTGTTGTGCGAAGTTGGAAAAAATTTTGAATCATCACATATTGCTGATAGGAATACAAAGAAGTGCAGTTGCTTTGGAAACAGTTTCATAGCTCCTCAAAAAGGGTAAATATAGTGCTACCATATGACCATGTAATTCTACTCCTATATATGCTTAAGAGAAATGAAAACATAGGTCCACACAAAAACTACTTCAAAATTGTACACAAATATATCACTCCTAATATTCAGAGAGTGGCAATAACCCAAAAGCCCACCAATGGATGGATGGGACTAAAATGCATTGTCTCCATAACAATGGAATATAATTTGGCATTATAAAAGAATGTATAGTGATGCATGCATGCATGCTACAAGTATTTACCTTGAAAATATACTGCATAAAATAAACCAGTCACAGAAGACCACATATTATATGACTCCATTTATATAAGCTGCTCAGAATAGGCAAATTTATAGAAACATCAAATAAATTAATGGTCCTAGTAACTGAGGGTGGAGAGTAAAGATAAGGAGTGACTGCTAATGAGCATGCTGTTTCATTTTGGTGATAAAAATGTTCTAAAATTGCATTATGGTGCTGTTTTACAACTCCATGAATATGTTAAATACATAGAATTGTACATTTTAAATGCATGGAATGTTCGTTATTTGAATTACATTTAATCAAGCTATTTAAAAAATAACTAACAGCATATGAAGCCAAGAAGTTTGATTTCAAATCTATAATAATAAAAGCGTAATATGCTAATTTAGACTGGATGACCTTCTGGATGAAGCCGGGGCTGCGAAAAGCCAGGTGCAGGAGGGAAGCTGGTGCCTGATTGGGGGGTGGGGAAGCGGCGGGGAGGAAGGCCTACTCTTGCACAAATTTCGGGCATTGGGCCTCTAGTAACCATATAAAGGGTCCACTAAACTGCTATATTTATCATTGATGGTCAGAACTTTCGCCTTGGCAAAGTTAGTTTTGCACTTTACATTTTGATTCTATCATAGAAAACACTCAGTATTCTTTCTTTAACAAGAAATATGGTTTGGTATTGATTTGATTGAAGGATATGATACAGTTTGGTAGTGATTATGATTGAAGGTTAAAAACTATTGATTCATGATATGTGTGTATTTGGCACACAAGTATATGTGTGGGATGTGTAGTGTTTGTAGAAGTCAAAATTGAAAGGAAGCTCAGATATATCCTTAGAAGTCAAATACCAATTCCTGTAGCTTTTTATATACATTCCTTCAGTAACAGAGGGAAAATTTTCATATCACAAATGCACTGATGTTCTTTGAGATATTAAGTCCAGATTCTTCTAGGTTTTCGAAAACCTAATAAACAAGTTGTGTGTCATATTTTATGTTTTACCTAGAATTATATTACTTAGCTACGTAAAGGCATCAAGAGTTCTCATTTCCAATTCACTGTAATGACAGTGCTCACAAGTGTATGTCTAGACCTGCAGCTTTTAACTTGCAAGCATTTCTTCTCCCCCTCGCTATGTTATTTAGACTCAGTTCTTATTACTTAATTTTGCTAGTCAGAAGCCAGACACCTTGGACAAATAATGCACATCAGGATGTTTGTAAGTTCCCTTGTTTTCTGTTTAGAAATCAATGGAACAGTGGGAAACAGGACCATTAGTGAAATACACGTTGGAAGACACGCATTAAGGTCTATAGCATTGTCTTTAACTGCAGTTATATTACTGCCTTTTATTGATATTGACTTCGGTTTAACAAAGAAGGATTAAATTGAGTGGCTAGAGAGTACTGATTCTACACATTCCTCGTGTAAGCCTTAGGGCAAAGGGATCTCAAGGTCATTCCCGATGGCTAGAGACCCTGCATTGATTCAGAAGGTGGGATCCCTAGAGCTTGGTTTGCATGAACAATGTTGGAAGCCTATATAGGTGTAGGGTATTATCCTAGAGGGAACCTTTTCCACTAGTTCAGATCTGTCTTGCACAAGTTTCATTCCAGGTTATCCGTCCAATTTCTTCTTTAGCGGGGAAGGTGATATAAACTAAAGAAGGGAGGGAAAGATGCTGATTTATTTTAGGCACTTAGCTCAATTTGCTTTTACTTGTTTGGGAAATTGCTTTTTCAATGCAGAAAATGTGTTGCAGTGAAGTAATTCAATGGGTTTGATGACACTGCAGTGTGTTTCTCCCCTGTATCTGTTATACGTGTAAATGAAATGCACAGACTGCAGTATTACCGTTATTTACTTCCTTTTATTGCCTCTCTCTTTCTTACCTACTAGATTACATGTGCGTTAACTGAAGGTACTGTTTACACTTATTTAACATTATTGACTGAAATAACCCGGAATCTCCTCCAGTGAGGACTGATTTAGCTACAAATCACTGTTCCAACTCTGAAATCATTAATCAGCCTTAGGCAAGATCCATTATGTGGGATTTCAATGAAGAAGAAATATTAACAGTTCCCTGGAAGCAACGTTACCTTCACATTGGCTGAGACTCCCTGCTGGAGCAGCAAATCTCCCTCCAGTAATAATTATAATACATTAGTAGAGGTTTAATTTCCAATAAGTGCTGTCTGTTTAAGAAATGGCAGTCTTACCAGGGCTCAGAGAATAATAGATCAGGTTATCAGCAAGAATATGGAATTGGGTGAAATTAATTTAATTGGAATTAAATTAACATGGAATTGGATGAAAGATAATAAAAATTTCATTACAGTTTGAAAACTGTAGAAAAAGAGAAGCCAATGTAAGTTGTTCAGTGGCATTTTTATAGAAAAACTCTGTTTATAGATCATCTCGCTGGATGATATTGGGTCTGGCTGTGATTTTTTCTTTAGTTGGTAGCGAAATATTAATTTACTAGTTAGCATCTACGATGATAGTTGTAATACTTTTTTTCTGAGGCATAGAAGTTACTGAAAAGAGTAGTAGAACTATCGGGTAAATTCATTCTTTACAACTATACACAGTGATTCACTTTTTTTTTTTTGGTCTAAATTAACATTCCAGTAAACATTTTCCAGTGTTGAAAAAGTAGAATTTCATAGGAGAAATTATTGCTGAGCTAATTCTACTTAGGAAGGTATTATGCTAACTAAAATGCATCAGACAGAGAAAGACAATACCATATGGTTTCACTTATGTGTAAGCTCAAAAAAACAACAAAAAAAGACACAAAACCAAACCAAAACAGACTCATAGAAACAGAGATCAACCTGATGATTGCTAGAATGGAGGGGAGTGTGAGGATGGGTGAAAAAGGTGAAGAGGAATATAGTCAATGATATTGTGACAAGTTTGCATGGTGAAAGATAATTATCGGGCCTAATGAGGTGACTATATTGTAAGGAATATATATATGTTGAGCCACTACATTATAGACCTGAAACCAAGATAATATTGTATACCAACTATACTTAAAAATAGACAATAGAATGTTTCTATGAAGTTAGACTTGAAAAAGGTTTAGAAAGTTTCCTCTGAGGTTTTAGAATAATCTTGGAAGGCTGCAAATCACTTATAATTTGAATAAAACCTCTGTTATGTACAAGGAACCATATTAGGGACCTCTATAGTATATGTTGCATTTTCAGCCTGTTAGTAACATATAAAACAATCATACATATATTAGTAAGACTTGCTTAACTTTAAGTACAATGAATACTATTTATAATGCTTTAAAAGTTTACCAAACTCTTTATTTCTTCCAGAATTATTACATATCTAGATGTCCACAAATTGATGTACTGACATACATAGAAGTTTTGATGTTTGCAAGTATCGTGTGCTAATGGGGTCTGTGTTGTAAAGGCATTTATTGTAACAGGTAGACTCAATTCTCATATTGAACAACTATCTAGCTCACTGCATAAACCAGATGATGTGTGTGCCAGTGCTTGAAAATTGTTCTTCAGGTTCAATGAACTATTGATTTAAGGAATTCAAGGTGATTCCATTACTGCATAAAGAGATTCATATTTTCTTAACACTGTAGATTTTGTAGTTTGATTTATGTGTCCATGAGTGTATGTTTGGAAACCTCTTTATACTGCTTGATGGATTTCATGCCATAGTGTCAGATATAGAAACAAAAATCAAAGAACCATTATAAGTAAGCTCTGCCCCCCCATTCTATAGTGAAATATATGTTAAGAATAAATTTGCACAAAACTTATCTAAAACAAGCAAAAAAACCCACCCTTCTAATTCTATCTATAAATAAGATTGAAAACAGCCTAAGAAATTATTATATTTATCAAAATATGAAACAATTGCAGTGTTTCAAAACTTATTACATTTAGCAACATCTTTGGAAAATATAACTGTGTGCCTTATGATAATTTTGGGGGGGATATACAGAATAATTTATATAATTTATAAAATTGAAGTTAATGTTTAGTTCAAAAACACTCACAAATTGCCTCTTTTATCACTAAATATTCAGCATACCTCAAAAAATGACACCCTAAATTCATTAAAATGAAGGTGATATGACAGCTCACTATTTTGCAGCTCCTTCTCACCCAGCATTTAATGATCTCCACTAATAACCTGAGAAAATCTATGTCAGGAATGCAACTTATCAAAATGCTTTTGCATTATTCTATTTTTTAGGTTAACAGAAGGTAGACCATAATTAAAAATGAACTTACAGTTACATGCTCACTGTTAAAACATGACATTTAGAATAGGAAAGGAAATCCACGTGTTATATTTTACATGTAATATATTGTATAATATATATTATATGTAATCTGTATTTTTCACATAAGTAGATACCTAAGGTATTCATCAATTTGATCAATGGTTATTGGTGTTGTAACACAGAGTAGTTAAAAAATGTATTATTTCATAACACTCCTGTGTTAAAGTATAATTTTAGAGGTTGTCTGGTTAGATATAATTCAAGCAGTTCATTCAGGAGGTAATTAATTAAAGCCACTGGGTTTCTCAGATACCTTTTTCTTGAGTGCACAGCCATAAACACATATTTGTACATGTATAAGAAATAACATCAGAATTTTAAAAATACATTTCTAAAAGTTTAATGAATGTAAACTAGTCATTATCTCATAGAGGAGTATTAGAGTATTTGTGGATCAGAGAAGGTATATGACATTTGGTATATACTAAAATACAGTGACAGGTTTTCAAGATGAAACTTTTCAGAGTTAAAGAGGGTGAAGGTGAGTGAAGGATCCATTCCAGAAATAGAAGAGAGAGATTTGAATAAGAATGTAGATAAAGAGTGAGCAGTATATCCTATTTAACTCCAAAAGGCTCTAAGTAGCTGTCCTAATTGTTTTTTGTTTGTTTGTTTTAGTTATTTTTTAGAGAGAATGGAAGGGAGGGGGATAGACAGAGAAACATCTATCTGAGAGAGACACATGGATTGGTTGCCTCCTGCAGGCTCCCCAACCAAATCTGGGGATCGAACCTGCTGAAGCTCTATTCACTGAGCCAAACTGGCGAGGGCCTAAGTGTGTTTTGAAGGAATAGCTGAATCAGCCAACATGGTAATTCACATAACCTAAAAAATGGTTGTCAAAGATACATGCTGTCATATGGTTCAGGTTGTGTTATTGAAAGAGACTTAAACATGGACTTAAACAACTATATTCCATTCTAAACCCTGCTGTTTCCAGCTTTGTGTTCTTCAAACAAGCCATCAAAGTACTCTGAGCTTGTTTCTTCCCCTTTTACAGGAAGGAATAATACTTGACGGCCAACTGTTATTTTTGGAAAATCAAAAGAGAAAGCATGGTATGTTACTAACAACAACAACAATAGCAGAAATACTATCAAAGGTAATGATCAACAATAATTGTGCAATAAAAATAGAAACAAGGTTTGTTTAGCATTCACTGAATTCAGTATGTTAGATGCTGTTAATGTATCTCATTTGTTACATTACCATAACCATGTGAGATATTTAAAATTAGTGTTTCTACTTTAGAGTGAAGAAAAGAGAGAAATATTAAATTATTTACCCAGTTTATACAGTTAGTTAATGGAGCGGGCACATTCAGGTTTGTCCAAGTTAGTTGCTAAACACTATGTGTTGTCTCTCCACTCCCTATAAATTAAGGATACTTCTAAGTATATACTTCTAAGCAAAACCTTATCATAGGAGAATGTTGGTACCTATTTATTATCTGCTCTTAAAGGAGCTTGCCTTCTAGTTCAGTGCTCAGTACATTCAAGTAAAGGAGACAGTGAATGCTTGGAGCCTATACAGACTTGGTCTGACAGCTTACACTTCTACATGGTGAATTAAAAATAATGTTTTGTTTGAAATGTAAACAGCTTAAGCAACAGAAATAGTTTCTCACATTTTCAATCTCATGTGTTAAGTTGGTGTGTCTTCATAATTTTATCTGTAGTCACATATTTATGCAATGTCTTCTAGATGGTAGTGTTTAGAACATATAGCACCATCTGGTATAATTAGGGAGTAGAGGTCAAATGATTTATGCCTCACACATCTTCATGATTTAAAGTTTATTAAAATTATCAATTCAACTGAAATTTGAATTAAATGATATATTCTGTGGACAATTTTTCCCTGTGTGGATAATTTGCACAAAAGATCTGCCCTATGCCAAAAGCAACTCAGTCACTATTACCAGAACGTGCCATTAATATTTCAGTAGAAATTTAGTGTGGGAGATGGTCTTCATAAAGACTGACCCCTGGCACACATATTTTTTTCTCTAATTGGAAATCTTTGAGAAGGCAAATTTCAGATTTGTATTATTCATATTATTATATCTATTTTGTGAGAGAAAGAACGTTACATTTCTTCAAACTACATTTTCTTTTAGATGAAGAGAAGAAAGAGGAGATATTTTTGTTGCGTGTGTATTTCCTGATTTTTTTCATAAATGTGACATTTTATCTGGTGGGAATATACAAAGACAATAATTCTGATTCATTAATTTTTCAATTTTATTTTCCAATGAACATATTTTCTTCTAATTTCCTAACATTTATCTGACCATTTTTTTAAATTATAATATGATGACATCATTGTATTCACTTAGGAAATGAATTATGGTCATATGCTTTTAGTATGCTTTGAGCCATATATTTTAAGGCACCATAGTTATGGATTTTCATTGCAACACATAACTGGCAATTACTGTGACTATGCCTTGTTTGATTGCCCTATGGATAACCTCAAATGCACTTCCATAAACTTTGAAGTTTAACAGAGATATATTGATTTCTTAATTTAATGGAAAATGTCTGTGTAATATAAAATAATGGATTCATTTAATGTAGTTACATCTAGAAACACAGATCTCTAGATCTCATGTCCTACACATGCTTGAGGTAAAGAGTAATCAACAAGAGGTTGAGAGAGAGCCTAACCTAATCGGCTCTTAACATTTGGAATTCCTAATAGGTACACTTTTTACATTGTTCATTGTCACTTCCTTCTTTGTTCAAAAACATCTAGTTTAGAAAATATATTTTTGGTTTTTATTTTTATAGTGCTTCCTTTTATTACAAAGTAATAATGCAAAAGCTTCCAAGGTGACTGAGAGGTACATTTTCCACTTTAATTTTAGTTCTTTTTTTTTCTACATCATCTAGAATGGCCATGCTTTAAATGATATCAGGGGATAGAACTCAAGTTCTCAGACATCATCAATTCATTTCAGATGAAGCATTGATTCATGTGGTCCTTAGAGGTGGGGAGTAAATCTTAGTCTTGGAAAATTGTATGCTTTCATTAGTTTATAATACAATTAAGGTTATTATTTCTGTTATCTTTATAGGTAGCAATAGCAGCTTCATGAAGCTAGTTGGTAACATTTCATTGGTAAAAGCACTCCCAAAAAATGTGCACAAAAGTTGCTGCTATACACTCCAAGTTTGTCATCTAAAAACACATTTAATATTAGATTTTTTTGGTATAAGAAATGTTGGTTTATTGAGAGTTTTTCTCAATCAGTTATATCCATTACAATTGGTTCAGGATTCAACATAATACCCAGTGATTGTGGCTAACTGAAAAAACACACCACACACAATAATTCAGAGATGTATGCAGGCAGGAAGTAGAGCAGGGGGTTACCAGCAGACTCTGCAAGGGAGGGGGGGAGGGCATCAGGTGCCACATCAGACAGACCTTCTGTATTCTGCCCTCACTTCTCAGTTCTCATCTATGCATCGCCCTTGAAGTTTATCCGGTCTCTGAATAGCCTAGCTTGAGACAGAGGTCTGAACTTTTGGCTCAACCATTTACGGTTAGGGCACAAAGTCAGGAGCATCAATAAAACCGATCTGTAATTCAATATCTTATTTGTCACACTCAAACAATTTAATTTGTGTTTGCATCAGCCAGCTGCATTTGGCTGTCATTTTAGGCACTACTTTTGGGTAAGAATTTGTATTTTTAAACAGTGTCCCAAGCCACTTCAAAATTACTAAGGTAGAAAAAAACAATTGATTATTTAATTTGTAATCTATATCAATATCTGATCAGTGGTATATAGATGCACATACTATTAAGGAGTCTAGTTTCTCAATATGAAAAGTATTATTATTATCATCTATATAATAAAAGCCTAAGTGACCATTATGGCAGAAGGACCAGAACAACCAGTTGCTATGATGTGCACTGACCACCAGGGGGCAGATGCTCAATGCAGGAGCTGCCTCTGCTGGTCAGTGTGCTCCCATAGGGGGAGCACTGCTCAGCCAGAAGGCGGGATTAGGGCTGGCGAGCACAGCGGTGATGGCAGGAGCCTCTCCTGCCTCCTTTGCAGCACTACAGTGCAGCAAGCCAAGCTGTAAGGAACCTGACACTAAGGAGCAGCAAGCTAAGTGGTAAGGAATGAGCAGGTGGGCAGTAAGCACGAGAGGGATTGCGAGAGGGATGTCAGACTGCTTGGGGACCAGGCCTAAGCCAGCAGTCAGACATCCCCCAAGGGACCCAGGACTGCGAGAGGGCACAGGCCCGGCTGAGGGACCACCCCCACCCACCCCAGTGCATGAATTTTGTGCACTAGGCCTCTGGTTATTAAAAAGAAGTAGCATACACCTAACTATTAGTAGGATTTAGATGTTTTTTTTCCCCTTAAATTTTGCCCCACCAAAAATATTAAATTCAAAAAAGTGCTCTCATAATATGCACATAGTTATTTTGGGACTTACCACACTGTGGATGTTTATGTAGCCTGTGTACTATCTAGAACAAGGTACAAATTTGAAGACAGTCTGTATTATCTTATTATTATTTGTAGTACTTATCAGAGTTCTCAATAATAAAGTAGAATGTTTCCCCTTGTTAAATGGTTGAAGTTCAGAATGCTTTGTTTCTGGCCAGAATTGTCATTGAGTAGCATGTTCTTTACTCAGTAAGCATGTTCTGAGTGACAAGTCTGTATAAGACCCTGAGCTTGGATAAATGATCAGCAAGTGGGATGGCCTTTTTAAAATCCTACCTAATAATAGAAAATATGCAAATTGACTGTACCTTTGCTATTCCCACGACTGGCCAGGAGGCGCACGGGGGGGGGGGGGGAGTGGGTGGGACTCAGGGTGGCTGGGGTGGCTGATTGGGCTGGCGGGACGCTGAGCTCGCGTCACCAGCGGCGGCGCGAGCTCAGCGTCTGCGCCATGGCTGTGCTGCGGCACAGAAGGGGCCTCTGGGGCAGCGAGCTCACGTTCCGCTGCGGACCATCAAAAGCGGGGGAGCTGGGTGCCTGTCCCTTCAGGCACCCAGCTCCCCCGCAATCGAAAGCGAAAGCGTGTAGGGGACCCTACACGTGCATGATTAAATCATGCACTGGGCCTCTAGTGTGTGTGTGTGTGTGTGTGTGTGTGTGTGTGTGTGTGTGTGTATATATATATATATATATATATATATATATATATATATACATATATATATATTTATAGATTGATTTCAGAGAGGAAGGGGGAGCTAGAGAGAGAGAGAAGCATCAATGATGAGACAGAATCATTGATCAGCTGCCTCTTTCAAAACCCCATTCGGGATGAGCCCACAACCTGCCCATGTGCCCTGATGAGGAATTGAACCTGTGGCCTCCTAATTCTTGGTTTGGCACTCAACCACTGAGAACACAGGCCGGGCTGGACTATGATCTTAAGTCTAGTGGGGGACACAGACGATCACAAGGTCCTGCAAATAGGTGGGAATTTGACTCATTAAATGCTCTCTGAAGAAAAGTTACATTATGATGTACATTTTCTGAGAAGATCTTCACAGATGTTACCTAACGTTTTCCTGGCAACATTAAATGTGTTGTTTATAGTAATTTAATTTTCTGGTGAGTTTAGCCTAAAATTTACTTACAAGTTTACATTACCTTATTTATCCCATGTTATAAAAATTGCATACCTGATGTCATAGCAACAAAAACAACATAGTGCTGGGAACATATTATTTTATGAGTGTGTCAAGTTGTTGGGAATAATTACCAATGAAAAAATTGGTAATTTATGAAAAGAGTGTTGTCCCTAAATGTATCTTACTCAATAGATATCATATCTTAAACTACTTTGCCGCTTTTCCTGTTCTTTCTTGGATTGGAAGATGTGCATTTATAATAATAAAGTTGTAAAAATCAGGAAAATAATATGAATTTAGTTTCAGTACTCCCAAGGCATATAAACTTGTTAGTTTAAATTTTAACATTACTATCATTTGATTACAACGAAATAAGCTTTCAGTAATCTACAGGTATTTGCCTCTCCATGTTCATGAAATCACAAAGAATCGTGCTGTACAAGGGGTAAATTCCTCAAAACACTTTTCTACTATGTAGACCTATTCTCACAAAACTGGCTTTATTGGATAAGGAGATTCTGGACTATAGAATCTTACATTTTTAAAAATTTTATATGAACTTAAGTTCTCCGTTAAGTGCATTTTTTAGAGATATCCATACAATAATTGAACATTTTTCAAATCAGTTTCAGAGTATGAGTATGCAATAACTATCTTTCCTCTTTACCGTTAATTTTCAAAATGATCTTTATAAAAAATGCTCAAGTTCATTGATAGAGAGGTGATGCAAAAACTCTAGAAACTGAGTTTCTATTAAATTGCACAAATAATTTATAAAACCACCACTCATAAATACACTTAATTATCTATGGTTTGGGAGCATCTGGTAAACTTAGGTAAATTAGATGCCCACATAATCTAAACATCTCATTTTTCCTTAGAGTTAGAAGTGAGCTTCCTAGAAAAACATCTCCAAGACCTATTATTTGCCATAAAATCAATTTCATTAAAAGTACATTAATATAAAATCTGTGTTAAAATTGCTCCTGCACTCAAAATTTATCGTTACTCAATGCAAAAATAAAAAAAAGATACAAAGTTAATACTGATCAAGTTATCAATAGTACAGGAAGCATATTAACCAAGAGCAGCCTTTTAAAGACCGCAATCCTTTACAAATGAACAAGAATATAAATACAAATAATCTATATTCATTAAGCATTCCAGGAAGAAGTTTTATTTTGCCAAATGTTGTTACTGTACTTAATACTATGATAGACACATGGGGACAATAAATTAGCATTTGTTTAAAAAGAAACAATCAAATTTGTATTAAAGAAAAAGACTGAAATATTTTCCTAAAAAGGAATTGTCTGACATTATATCACATTATGTGTGATCTAATTTACACTCTGAGTACACTTATGATTTCAGAAAAACTGTAGGGGACAGCATTGATGATTGTCTTCTTGTATAAGGGATTTATGAAATGTGAAAGAATGGCTTGTAATGAAGATGATGCCTGTCCAAATTGGGTATTGAAACAGTGCCCAGAGTCAGGAAAAAATTAAGATTGTATCTATCTCAGAGAGTGTGTTATAGGTAGTGCTCATAAATGTCATTAAGTATGGGCTACCAAGCAACATTTTGGAATATCTTGAGAACTCAGGAAATAAGTTTAGACTTTATTAATATGTTTCAAATTGTGTTATAATAAGCAGTAAAGGAAATATGGCAAAATTCAGACCCTCCCCCAAGACAAATTTAAACTGCACATTGACCAGTTCTTTTCAATCTGACATTTCCGTTTTCGTAACACATGATCGCAAAGATTTATCTTCTTTATTGACAAAAGACAGTCTTTAATTACGATAATATGCATAAGATTTTGAAAAATCAATAGTCAATTGTCTAGCTTTATTTTTTGGAGGAGAAAAAGGTATGAAAATGTGTTCAGTGAAAGTGGAAGGGAACTAGGTAGGACTTGTAAAGGGGATAGAAACAGTGATTACGGCAAAATAGAGACAAAGCAGAGGATTTTTATAAAGAAATGTCAAGGTTTATACCCCCCAAAATTGGGCAGAGTAAAGACACTGTGTAATAGTCACAGAATCTTGTTATTGAATACTTTTCTTTGACTCAGTTAAACTTTTCTCTCTGTGGATGTTGCCTCAGGTTGAATTTTAGCTCGTGGAGATAGAATGATAACCACTGTTTTGAAGCTTGGCCCATAAACATCTTTTTTTCTGTTCTAGGGCTTCTCAGCCTGGGGAGATGTTACTCACTAAGGGGCATTCTGGATACACTTTTTATTATTACAGTGGGGTATGATCTACTTGAATCTAGCTGGGAGAGGCCTAGGATGTTGCTAAGCATCCTACAATACACAGGAGGGTCCTCCCACAACAAAGAATATTCTGATTTAAAATGGTAATGGAATTGAGGTTGAAAATCCTGCTCTACTCTGTCTTCTCTATCTCAGCATATAGATGTCTCCAACAAACTCAGATACCAGCTGTTAAAAATATTGTGAGAAACAGTAAATTTTTATTGATTTCAGAAAGGAAGGAAGAGGACAGAGATATATAAATATCAATGATGAGAGAGAATCATTGATTGGCTGCCTTCGCATGGCTTCTTTTGGGGATAGAGCCTGCAACCCTGGCATGTGCCCTGACTGGGAATGGAACAATGACCTCCTGGTTCATAGGTCAACACTCAACCATTGAGCCATGCCGGCTAAGTGAAAATTTAAAATTTTATTACTGTTTTACAATTACATAGTTTTATTTAATTTATGTTTTATTTAAGTGCAGTTGGTGTTTAAACTTATATTACTTTCAGGTATAAAATGATGCTTAGACATTTTTATACCTTGAAATGTCATAATCCCACTAATTCTAATAAATATCTGTCACCCTGTAAACTTACCACAATATTATTGTCTAAATTACCCTTTCCATTAAAATATTTTAAATTTAGTGTAGTAACCCTAAGGCTACTATATAGATGATAGATAGATAGACAGATAGATAGATAGACTTGTTGATATGCACATGAGTATAATAAGGTACTTCTTTCAGTGGAAGGTGGCCAGATGAAGAATTTTGAAAATAGAAAAAAAGAGAAAACTATAAACCTACTGCAATACAAAGTAAATATTCCACTTGATTCACAACACTTACATTTTAATTTTGAATGATAATATTTTAATTTTGAATGGTGTTATAGTGAAATGTTGGAGGAAATAAACACTTTGTTAAGAAAAGATCAAATTAAAATAAAATGTCTACAGTTGATTTTTTAATTGTATACTAAACCTTAAAAAATGTGTGGTCTAGTTTGAATTTATATCAAGAAAATATTTATGTTACTATATCTTAGTAATATTTCTCATAGGGAATGCTTGTAAAGCACCACAATTTCTGAATATAAGATCGTTTAATAACCCTTTGTGGGTTATTATATGATAAAATATTTCAACCACTAACTATCATTGGTATTTTAAAATGACCTGTCATATTTTGTAGAACTAGAGACATGTGAGCTCAAAAGGACTTACTGTCCAAGTAGAGATCAGTGGTTATTTCTAGATGGTTTAAGTGAGCTTTTAATATTCTTACTTCTGTATTCTGAATGTTCTTAAACATGTTATTCTGATAATCATAAAATGTTATTATAGAAAAATTAGCTTTAAAAAGCTGCTGTGTCTGCAGTGGGTCCAGAGTATGGTGCCTCAGAGAAGTGCTGCAGGACTTCACTGGAATGATCACCCACCCATGTTTACTTGCCTTGGAACCTTTTTAAATTTACCTTTTGCTTAAACTCCTGACCCAAACATTGTGGTTAAGGGTCATAGTAAAAGGCCAAGAAAAATGGCTTCATAGTGATAATCAATGCATAGAAGATTTGGAGAGGCTCAGCTGCTCCTAACAAAAGACCCAGCTCATAGTGGCTCACACAATAGAGAATTTATTTTGCTTATATAAGAAGAAATCTCGCTCATCCATGTCACAAATGGAATAATATCCTTTTTAAAGGATGAATAATATTTCATTTTCTGTGTGTGTGTGTGTGTGTGTGTGTGTGTGTGTGTGTGTGTGACTCCTCTATTGATAGATACATGTGTTTTTTGTTCATATCTTGGCTATTGTGAATAATGCTGCAATGAACATGTGGATGCCTATGTCTCTTTGAAATCCTGATTCAAATTCTTTTGGATACATACCCAGAAGTGGCATTGCTGGGACATATAATAGTTCTATTTTAATTTTTTTAGGAACCTCCATACAGTTTTCCATAACTGCTGCACCATTTTATATCCCACCAATAGAGCACAAGGGTTTTCATTCCTCCATGTCATTGTAAATACTTATACGAAGTGAAATAAGCCAGACACAGAAAGACAAATCCTTCATGATTTCACTTGTGTGAAGTATCTAAAATAGACAGACATATCAAAAGTCCAGTCATATCAAAAGCAGAGCTAACCATTGTTGATTTCTCTTTTGACAATTTTAAGCAGATAAAAAGCAGAGGATGTGTATTGCATGCCCTACACAAACAACGGTGCGGGTTATTGGACATTTCTTTCAGTGCAGTATTGCTGTGCAGGCTTTCATTCTCCGATTGGTGTGCCATCTGTCGGGCTCTACTCTCTATATTCCCCTCATCTCCAGATTTTTGCTACAACGGCTTCTCTTATATTTTTCTCTCATAGATTTTGGGAAGTAAAATTTTCAGCCAGAAAAGTTGATTTTCCTATGGTAAGCTTGACTAAAGCAAACACATGCAATCAATATATTGAGAGGAACATAGACAGACATTCTCTTTGTGGGGCTAATTGTGTGGCCTGGAGCTCTGGATGGGTGGATGATTTTGTTGGGAGGCAAGCCATGGTTTATTTCTAGCTCTCCTGTATTTTTGTCCTTAGTATTTTTGAAAGATTAGGAGTACAAATAAACTGTTCCATGAATAATATTGACATATCATGTAGACATTTAGCTTCATTGCAGTTAAATCCATTTAAATGAAATCTGAGGTATTTTAACTATTTTCATAGCAGAGTAGCCAGAATACTTAGTCAAACTACCTAGGTTTGCAATCTGCTAATGTAACTTTGGACAAATTGCTTAACCTGTTCATTTTATTTTTTATTATTATATGTAGAATGGAGATCTCAATACTATATAGTTGTGATTACAGAGAAAATTGATGTGAAGATCAAGTAAACATCCAACTGCTTTATTACCACTATTATTGAGAAAAACATAGTATCTCCATGATAAAACAATTATTAATAATAGATACCAATGTTTATAAGCAAACCCTAGGATCATGCTACGCTTGTTAGCTATTTATTAAATGAATTTAGAACTCAAAATTTATTGTTCAAGTTTGAAAATAAATTAAAACTTAAAATATATGTTAATGCCTTTTAATATTTTGTTAGTATATGTTGGTCAATATACTCTAAAGAACTTTATGTACCATAGTTCTACCTTATTCAGAAATGAAAATATTTAAAGTCTAGTAATCTATGTGACTTTTACAAGTTAACAAAGCTATATGGGGAAAAATGCCTTCGGTTTAAAAAAATTAGCAAATTTTAAAATTTAGAAAGATGACCAAAGTGAGTAATTGGTCAATTAGTTTGAGGGTTTATATGTAATCATATTACTTAAAAACTACTAAATAGGCAAAACCCTATACTCAAAAAATTGAATGTTATAAATTTTATTCTGGAAATTTGCTATAATGAATAATCCTTAAAAGTTAAAAGAACTTAAATAATAATAACATATAGCATCCCTCTTTTGATAACATTTATGTGCTGATACACTGCACTGTCTGTGCTTTACATCTAATTCTACCATCACTGTTGAGGGTTTAATTTAAAATCTCTCCTTTGTCTATCTCTGTCTCTCTCTGTCTCTTCTCTTTCTCTATTTCCCTCCCTCCCTCTCACTCTCTCTTGCTTACACTCCCAGTACCTATATATTGTTTTGCTTTCTTTCAGCCTGGTTTCCACAAACAATATCCAAAATATTTGGGCATATCTGATTGTAATATGTTTAATATGATAATACTAGAGGCCCTGTGCATGAATTCTTACACAGGTGGGGTCCCTCGGCCTGGCAGGCAATTGGGGCCTAACGGGGCTGTCTTGCCAGTCCTGATCACGATGATTGGGGCCAGCTGGTGGAGGGGAGGGACTGTGGGAGGTTGGCTCACCATGGGAGGTTGGCTGTGGGAATGCACTGACCAACAGGGGGCAGTTCCTGCATTAAGCATCTGCCCTCTGGTGGTCAGTATGTGTCATAGTGACCGTTCAACTGGTCATTTGGTTGCTTAGGCTTTTATATATATATAATGTCTTTACTGAGTTAAAAGCAGTATTTTTATAACATATTGTGGCTTATTATGTATGATCCAAAAATCTGTATGGGTGAAATTACGACTTCCACAAAATTACAAACTAAAATGAAAGAAGACTGAGGATATTTTACCACATTAAAGTAGGTGATGAACTGTCATTTTACTGAATATTCTAACTCAGCAAATGTTATTAAAACTAAACAAAGTATTACTGCAGTGAGAGTCATGTGAGGCATCAAACTTACTCTCAAATCAAGTACTTTTATGCATAAAGAGTAATTTGCATGAGAGAATATTGATTATTAATTGATTTGCTTAAATATATTATAGCAACCCACAGGATATTTACATCCTCTCTAATAAAATGGTAATATGCAAATTAACCATCACTCCGCTACATAAGCCACGCCCACCAGCCAAGCCACGCCCACCAGCCAATCAGGGCGAGTATGCAAATTAACCCCCATCCAAGATGGCTACAGCCACAGAGAGCAAGGTTTCCCAGGTAACAGAGCAAGCCAAGCTTTCCCATAGTCGTTGCAGGCCTAAGCCTCCACTCAAGCTACAAAGTTTCAATTATAGAAGGTAAACAAATTCAAACAAATGGCGGCAGAATGGAGCTTGAGAGAGAAGGCCAGGGTTGCCGGCGGCAACAGGGGAAGCAAAGCTTTCCGCACACCCTGGCCGGGCTCACCCACTTAAGGCTACAAAGTTTCAATTGTAGAAGGTGAATTAACTGCCACAAAAATGGCTGCCGCCCTGAGGGAGCAGCAGGCTTGGCTCTGCTCCAGGCTACAAAGTTTCAATTGTAGAAGGAAAATAAATTCCAGATACCAGGCCTCCGCTTGGGTTGCCAGGGGGCGTGGCCGGCCTGCAAACCACCACAGACCCCTCGCTCAGGCCGCCCCACGCCCCAAGGGAACCCCACCCTGATCCGGGACACCCTTCAGGGCAAACCAGCTGGCCCCCACCCGTGCACCAGGCCTCTATCCTATCTAATAAAAGTAATATACAGATAGATCATCACTGCAACACTCAATATAGCTGCCCCCATGTGGTCAAAGATCCTGCCCCCATGTAGACACAAGATGGCCACTACAAGATGGCCAGCAGGGGAGGGCAGTTGGGAGGCACCCAGCCTGAAAGGGAGGACAGTTGAGAAGGACCAGGCTTGCAAGGGAGGGCAGTTGGAGGTGATCAACCCTGCAGGAGAGGGCAGTTAGGGGTGACCAAGCTGGCAGAGGAGGGAAGTTGGGGGCAATCGGGCTGTCAGGGGAGCAGTTAAGCATCAACCAGGCTGGCAGCGGAGTGGTTAGGGGGTGATCAGGCTGGCAGGCAGAAGCAGTTAGGGGCAATCAGGAAGGCAGGCCGGCAAGCAGTTGGGAGCCAGCAGTCCTGGATTGTGAGAGGGATGTCCGACTGCCCGTTTAGGCCCGATCCCACCAGGATCGGGCCTAAACGGGCAGTCGGACATCCCTCTAGGAGTCCCAGATTGGAGAGGGTGCAGGCTGGGCTGAGGGACAACCCCCCGCTGTGCACGAATTTCGTGCACTGGGCTTCTAGTTTCTAATAAAAATAGCATTTAAACATATGAAAGGTAAACTGTAGAAATAATGAAGCATATGACTTGAGGACATAAGTGGTTTGTCATCACTATGGGTTCCATTCCCTTGTCACTGTGAGAGCTAGTTGTGTCCTTTGTAAAATTTAAAAACTAATACTCAGGTAGTTGTTGCGAGAAGAATGTGAGATTGTTGTGTCCAAGATGGAGTGATTAAAATGAAAGGTATCTGGATTATGTATGACCCTCTGAGAGATATTCATTTCTTTCTCTTCTATTTTCTGTCTTTTAAGTGATTCTCATCGTTTATTAAGCATGCTATAATTTTTACTTAGATCATCTCTCATTTTTATCATTGTACTGTTGAAAGGGGTGTGATTGTGCATTAAACCTTTTTTCTATATTTAGAATGTCTCTGGCTAGGTTCACAGAGTAAAAACCTGAGCCTAGGTATACACATATTTGTAGGATTATGAATATAATTATAAATTCCATGCTGTTTCTTAGTGGGAGAGGAGATTGTAATTGGTAATACTTAGAGCAAAGGCCAAGTTGTCTTTTGGTGTTGTTTACTCTGGCTTTGCATAGAGTTTTAAAATCTTAGTGTTCTCACTATTGGGAAGAGTGACCAGCTATCTAGTTATATATAAACTAGAAGCCCAGTGCACGGAATCGCTTAACCCTGCCCACCCACGCTGGTGTTTGGTCGTTCCAGCGTTACGGCCATGGCTTCTTATAATATAGATGTTGGCAGCAATCAGGGTTGTTTTTTCTTTGTTCCTCCAAGCCGATTGCAGCATATTACACAGACTGTATTTATAATGTGGCAGAATTGCATCTCAGGGAACAGCTGACAACTATTTCATCAAAACATGGTTTAGCATCCCTTAAACATACATTTTAAAAAATTTAAAAATAATTTCTCACTCCTTAAAACAGAGGAGGGAATAATAATGATAATTCCATGTTGCTTTTTAGTTTTATCCCCAACCCATAATCAGATTCAGACCAAAGGGACATGTACAAAGAAAAGTAACGAGTATTAGCTTTTTAACATGGACTAAGTAATTATTACTAAATATTTTCTTTTAAATGTCTATTCCTTATTTGTATAAACTGAAGCAATTTACTAATAGTAGTAATTAAGTTTAGGGAAAGATGTTGGGGAATATCAGCATATGAAAATGAGTCTGTCCTGGGAGTCTAGAAATTTACATTTCTAGCCAATGTTCTTATGCTAAATGGCAGAGCAGCCTATTTCAATATTTTGGTTCTCAGTGTATAGCTTGAGAAATGAAGTTATATGATTTCTAAAATTATTTAAAGATCTTAAGTCTGTGGCTAAGGAATATCTGAAAGTAAACACTGTATTAACTAAATTTTAAGGGGAAAAATGCACTATTGTCTATTTGGCAATGAAATAAGAGTATTTCCTATAAATATTATCTGCATTCATAATGAATGTTTAGTGGGGAATTTTTAAATAATTTCACATTAGAGTAGCAGTAAATAGAATAATAATTGCTGAAATGTTCAAGAAAAACAAAGTGGATGATTTTAAAAGAGGAGTGGGCACTGCTAATGAGATTCTAGCATTCAACCCAGATCATAAAAAGGCAAACAGGAGAGAAGCTAATTTCATTCGGGGTACTCCCTTAACTGCAGCTAATCTTTTGTTAGGAACTATATTAAGTGGTGGAGTTGTGGCTCTGAAATGATCTCGTGTTCACATTGATTGTACCATCTCATTAGCTTTCCATTTGTATAAACAAGCTTTCTTTGCTTCTTTTAATTGCACATTAGAAGTAGCAGGGCCCACTGGGAGGCAGAAATCCAGATTCTAATACAAGGTCTACAGAGATGTAATTGCAAAGAATTTAGAAAGTTGCCCAATTTAGACTCTTCAATTTCTTAATAGAAAGTAATGAAAACTTGGAATTTGTTTTTGTTTGTTTGTTTGTTTATATTTTGTTTTTACTCTTGGATACGAATAGTATATTTAACCAATGCATTTTGATAACATATTGCTACATCAAAATTATATTTAATTTTTTGAAGGGTGACTGCAAACCAGTAGTATTATTTAAAACCTCACATTTTAAAAATATCTAAACAGAAACATATTTAAATCCATGAGTAAATGAGGTACTAAATATGTTTTAAAAATTAAGGCAATTAGCTCTGACCAGTGTGGCTCAATTGGTAATTGGTAATATATATATTTCATCCATATAAGCTGTGTATTTGATCCTTGGTCCAGGCATGTGTGGGATGTAGCTGATTTAGTGTTTCTCATCTCTCTCTCTCTCTCTCTCTCTCTCTCTCTCTCTCTCTCTCTCTCTCTCTCTCTCTCTCTCTCTCTTGCTCTTGCTCTCGTTTCTCTGTGAAATCAGTGAACATGTCATTGGGTGAGGATTTAAAAAAATTAAGGTAATTGATAAAACAGTGATTTAATGTGGAAAAATAATATTGGAGGTTGAAGGAGAAAAATTACCTTGCTGTACTTTTTTGATAGCAAACAAATTATCTAAATTTTGATAGATTTTCCCCCTGCTTTTTATCATTACTTTTCCAATGAAAATATTATCTTAGAACTTCTAGTATCTTTGTAGATGGTGCTAGGTCAAAAATGATCAATATCTATAGTAGCAAATATGTATGATTTCTAACACAGCAGACTGGTGTGAGAAAAATAAAAATAATTATTACTGTCAATCAGATATCAATCTTCAAATAAGAAACCAGGTTGAAGTTTTACTGTAGTGAAGAATGTGAATTCTTATCTTGTTATATGTCCTGCTCTATAATTTACCTGTCAATGCATAGCAATAAAAACTTTGGGATAAGCCAACTTTGTAGTTAAAGTAACTCTGAAATAGAGGAACTTCCTAAGTATATTCTGTGTGTGTCTTTGTAATGTATGTGTATTTGCACATAAATATGTGTTTGCTTTGTTTATCCAGTTTGGATGTTAGTGATTGTAAAATGACTTTTAAAGATTTTCATCTTTTACAATCTTTTTGAGAAATGTATCTGATATATCAATGAACTTTTTCTTCAAAATATGGGTGAAATAAAATATGGACTCATTTAACCCCAGTGTGTTTTTTAAACATTTACACTGGGTTAGATGTTGGTCAGATATAAAGACCATTATTGAAACACACACAAAAAAATTTAATGCTAACTATGACTTATGTAATAGTGTGATATCATGTTAAATTTCCCGTTTTTCACAATTATACAACTGCAGTTTTGTAAAAAGGTAATATTTCTAATTTTAGAACATCAGCAAAATATTTGGGGATAAATGTGAATGATGTCTATAACAAATTTTAGTAGCCCTAAAAATCCCATATATTTGTATGTATGCATGTGTGTATAAATAGACAGTATGCACATATGTTGTACATGTGTATACATATATATATTTCATCCATATATATATACACACATATATATATATGAAGGAAGGGGAGATAATAGAGATAATATGATAAGCAAACTGTACAAAAGTTAGCAATTGGTGCAAGTGAAATGGTAGAGTGTACACAGTTGCTTTTTGTTCCATATAAGCTATGTTTTTCTTTAGTTTTGAAATTATGAAAAAAGTACATTTATATGCCTAAATGTATAAGTATACTTTTTTGTTCAGATTTTCAGACAATGTATGCATCAAGCTACAAAATTCAACCACAATGTCTCCCCAAGTATAAAAATTATTTCTATTAACACCAAATAAAATTCACTGCGTCACAGTATTCTCTAATTTGCTAAGTGTTTTTTGTACCACACTGTGAGTCAGGTATTGATATCGCCCAGTCACATGTAAGCTTTAAGACATAGGTAATTTCTCTAAGCTAATATACTGCTGGGGTAGACTTGAAAGACAGATGCAGATTCCAAAATTCTCTGTGTGATTTTGTGTGTGTGTGTGTGTGTAATTGTTCAAACTTCCACTCCAAACAGTACAATTACCATATGACTGAGGTTTTTTTCTCATTCAACATATGGGAAAAAAAAAAAAAACAACAACCACTGTTACATAGAAAATTAAACAGATTTATATATTTGTTTAAAAACATCATCCTGTTTTTATTCCCACTGGTGTTTTAATTCCAGGGCCTAATGTGAAAATTATCCCATTGGGCACTAAAGAAACTAGATAATTTCACCTATTAACTTGATTGATGAGATTATTAATAGGGATATCTTTGAACTGTTGAATTCTAAATAAAAAATATAACTTAAGAACCTCTCAACATTCTTTGCCTTGGAGAAAATAGTATCATGGAAGACATTTTCCACCCGTGAAATGTGCATAATTTATGGAGAAAAGCAGTTCTCACTTTTGCTACATTGCAAGATTTTTTTTTAAATCCCTGACTCTGACTCATTCAGCAGATCTTGACAAGGCAATGAAGGAGTTTTATTAAAGGGTTGGGCCATAAAGATTCAATAGAACTCTTGAGACACGAGGTTTTTTTCCCTTCTGTGTGAGGATGTCCTCTTTCCTTGAGACTATGACCAGGTGGGATTATCCTATTTGCTGCCTTTGCATTATCTCAAATACAATCATAAACTAAAATTTAAGATTGGTGAGCATTGCTTTATTTCTTTCAGAATAAGGACATTGTTTTATTATAACTGGTTTCTTACCACATTCTCTTTTAGATAGAATTGTAAATCTAATTGAATTTAAATAGATACCCATCATATATCTAACTCTCCATGCATATCCTACAGAAAAAATAGAAACTTTTTAAATTGAAATCATAGACTAAAATTCTATATGCAGAACGAGTATACAGTTAAAAAATGTTTGTTCTGTCTCATGGCTCAGAAGAGCTGATCCAGGGGCACAAATCGAAGGGCAGTGCCAAGAAAAGAAAAATTGGCAAGGACTCCCTTCCCCTTCATTAACCCAAATAAGCAGGGAATCATAAACTAGGATCATACTCCCTCAGAGGGCTTCCTGCCCTTAAGAGTTTTCTAGAACATTACTTATTGTTATCCTGACGTTGTTTACATGTCTATGCCTAACGTTTCTTAAACCTCAAGAGTAGAAAAATAAACTTCAGATATCAGTCTTCAAAGTTCAATATAAATACAAAGAATATAGTTTTGATTTTTTAAAGAAAATTATATTTGAAATGTAAACTACCATTCATGGAAAGCAAATTAGAAAGAATTTTCTAGTCTAAACTGGAGATTCTGGAAATGTCCTGTTTTACATGCTTATCAGCAGTTGTAAATTTTACCCAAAGAGCTCTGATCCTAGAGATTTCCACTCACATGACTTCAACTTATGATCAAGGTTTTAGAGGACAGAGCCTAATATTTTACTAGAGAAATAAAACAATGCAGAATGAATAAAAGTCTGATTTTATTTTTAGAAGCAACATGTACACAAATGGTTTACCATCAACAATGTACTCACAGATTATCTGCAAGTAGAGAAAGCAATTGATATCATCCCATTTTTTAAAGGAGGATAAAAGAACTGAGGCTCAGGGATATTATGTGGTTATTTTGATGCGCGTATTTATTTGTGTGTTTGTTTTTATTTGAAAACACATCATACTGCTCACTGAGGCAGCTCCAAGGGGGAGCCAAAGACAGTTCCTTTCCTGAAGGCATCAGTTGCAGACCAGGGCCTGGAGCCAAGATTATCCCTCCTAACCCAGCGCTCTTCCTTCCAGAGGCATAGCTCCCTGTTTTGAGTATAATATTTTTACCTAAATGATTTCTACTGTGCTCCTCAGCTCAGTTTCTTTTATTACTTGACATTGTCACCACATTGGTATTACAGCTAAGTACCATGAACTAATCCTGTTACTCTCAACCCAAAAATGCATTCTCCATTGCTTCTATACATGCCCCCCCTCCCTGTTCTATTAACTTGGCTGTATGTTTTAATTTCTTTGCCTCCCTCTGAAGCCACCATTCTTTTAAAGTCTGGCAAGGAAGTGAACGAAGTATGTTGTCACCTGTATTCTGGATAGCTGTATTTCTCATTATGGCAGCTAAAGATAAAGTTAGCTTTTTTTGGCATCCACATCAACCTATAAGCAATTATTAGTCCTACTATGGACTAAAACATCGGTGTGTATGCATAAATGTATTAATGCACATAAGCTCCGTCTCTTCTTAGGTCTTATGCAATTTTATAATTTCCAGCTTCGCATATAGCACTGTACAGCAAGTTGTCTCCAGCAGCTGCTTCCACCTTCTTCTTTCTTCTGGAATTTCCAGCTCTTTTTCCCCATCACATTTTCAGCCTTGTTGACTATTTTATTATAGAAATTAAACCCATCAGTATAGCGGCATTTACGTCTAACTCCTCTGTTTTCTCTCTTGTTGCTGTAGATAAACTTTCTGAGCTTTCATCTGAGGCTGTTTCAAATAGGTTCAAAAAGACAACATTGACATCCTAAAGGACATTCTTCCAACAGTTTCTTCCTAAATAATTTTTTAAAAATATATTTCTTATTGATTTCAGAGAGGAAGGAAGAGGGAGAGATAAAAACATCAATGATGAGAGAGAATCATTGATTGGCTGCCTCCTACTAGGGATTGAGCCCACAGCTCAGGCATGTGCCCTACCCAAGAATCAAACTGTGACCTCCTGGTTCATAGATCCAGGCTCCACCACTGAGCCACCACAGCTGGACAAACCTTTCTCTTTAGTTGTCCCTACATTTCTTCTAGTTTAGTTGGAAATTTCCTAAAAAATAGTTGCTTGCTCTGATTAAATTCAATTATCCTCTGATGTTTTTCTTAATCCACTTTAATATTAATTGACAAAGACAATTATACGTATTTAAAGTATACAACATGATTTGAGATGTATATAGTGGAATAGTATGAAGGTTCCTAAAACAAACAAACAATACCTGCTGTATGGTCCAGCAGTTCCACTTCTGGGTAACATCCAAAGGAAATTAAAACAAGACATTGAAAGGTATCTTTACTCCCATGTTTATATAAGCATTATTCAAAGTAGCCAAGATATGGAAATAACCTAAGTGTCCATTTATGGCTAACAGTATTAAGAAGATGTGGTATTTATAAACACACAAAGAAATATTCAGTCAGGAGGAAGAAGGAAATCCTGCCATTTGTGACAACTTGGATGGATCTTAGGGCCTTAATGCTTAGAGAGATGTCATAGACAGATATTGTGTGATATCACTTATATGTAGAATATAAAAGAGCCAACCTCATAGGAACAGAGGGGAAATGGTCTTTATGAGGGGGTGGGGGAATTGAGAAGATGTTGTTAAAGGGTATAAACTTGCAACTAAAAGATGAATAAGTGAGATCTAATGCACAACATGGTTATTTTTGTCAACAATACTATATTATATATCTATACCATTTTTAAATTGGCCTTTTTATCCTCAATCCATTGAAACATTCCCCTTTAAATGATATGATAGTTATTTCCTAAATGCAGTGATCAATTCTGAATAGTCATCTTATTTGACTGATGAAACAGTTGGCCACTTATCCTGAATGAGAGACTGGACTTAAGTTCAGGTTTCTCTTTTACTCACTTTCAGAGCTCTCTCTCCTACAGTGACCTCTCCTTCTCCCTGATCTGACAATGTTACAGTTCCCCAGCACTAGGTCCTTGGTCCTTTTTTTTTCTTTCTCATTTATACTTCCTTTATTGGTGGTCTCATCTGATCTCCAGGCTTTAAATGCTATCTATATAGTATATAAGATATTAGACATATGTGTACATAGTAATATGCTAATTAGACCAGACATCTTCCTGATGTCTTTCCAGACAAAGCCACGGTGGTGGCGGGGGCCAAGGCAGAGGTGGTTAGGGGAGATCAGGCCGGCAGGCGAAGGCAATTAGGGGAGATCTGGCAGGCAGGGGAGCAGTTAGGGGCATCAGGCCAGCAGGCAGAGGTGCTTAGGGGTGATCATGCAGGCAGGCAGGCGAGCGGTTAGGAGCCAGCAGTCCTGGATTGTGAGAGGGATGTCCCGGATTGGAGACAGTGAAGGCTGGGTTGAGGGACCTCCCACCTCCTGCTGTGCATGAATTTCGTGCACTGGGATATATATATCTATATATCCAGGATAAATACTTTAGCCAGGGATATATATATATATATCTATCCCTGGCTAAAATATTTATCCTGAACTTTGCCTCATGCAATCAATGGCTTACATACAATATCACTTAGATGTTAAAGAGACACTCCAAACTCAATATGTGTGTGGTCGGCAGAGCAATGACCCCAGAATGACCATTTTTTAATCCCCAAAATCTGTGGCTATGTTACCTTACATGGCACAGGAGATTTTTCAGATGTGAATAAGCTAAGGACCTACGGTAGATGGGGAGATTATCCTGGATTATTTAGATCAGTCCAATGTGAAATCATATGGGTCCTTAAAAGTAGTAAAAGAATCTTTGCCAGCATCATGGTCACTGAAAAATGATCAGAGAAAGGCAACTTTGCTGAATTTGAAGATGGAGGAAGCAGCCACAGGTGAAATAATGGGAGTGCCACTTAGAAGCTGGAAAAGGCTGGAGAATGGAGAATGGGTACTTCCTTAGCGCCTCCAGAAAGGAAAGCAGACCTACTGACAACCTGACTTCATGCCAGCTGGTTCTGGAGGTCTTCTCTCCTCTATAACACTAAAAAAAAAATTGCATCATTTAAGTCATGAGGTTTATGGTAATTTGTTATGAAAGCCATTGAATGCTAACATGATATATAAAATGAAAACTTTACCCACAAATTGCTACTGGAGTCAGAGCCCAGATGACTCTTTTGCAGATCCTAACACCATCCTGAAGAACTAGATTGTATGTTTGTTGTTTTCAGACCAAGAGATTTGAGTTTAGCCCTAATCGGTTTGGCTCAGTGGATAGAGTGTTGGCCTGAGGACTGAAGAGTCCCAGGTTCGATTCTGGTCAAGGGCATGTACCTTGGTTTCGGGCACATCTCCAGTAGGGGGTGTGCAGGAGGAAGCTGATCGATATTACTAACTCTCTATCCCTCTCCCTTCCTCTCTGTAAAAAAATCAATAAAATATATTTTTTTAAAAGGAGTTTTGAGTTTATTTCAAGAAGCTTGGTGCTCTTTCAGTGCCTGGGCCATCATGAGCTTTCATTTTTTACTTTCAAAATTTGTAAACAATACATGCTCTTCAAAATTATGTTTAATCAATATTTTTTTTTCTTTTCTATCCAAAAACCATTATACTTGAAGAACAAGTTAAGAAAAAATATTGGACATAATGTTTCTTGCTTTCTTTTTCATGGAATATCATTGCTCTTTATTCTCACATTATTATTTTATTTCTTCCTTGTTTTTAATTTGCTTTATTTTGAATAAACTTGAGTTTATACTTTGGGAAATTCTTTTATAAGGCATTGTGGATTAAATTTAGAAATATAATTCAATTGTTGGCAATAACTGTCATCATAGAAATATTTCCTTATTAAATGAGTTTTAAAATGTGGACTAGCTAAATCATAGTACTGTAAATAATAGAGTAATAAAAATTCATGTGCCTGTGGCCATTAACTGGAAGCCCGGAGGGCTTCAGTAGTAAGTAATGTAACACTGTATGACATAGGAAGAACCAATGATTTCTGTGCCTTACAAGAGCTTTGCTTTTTGTATGTTTATTAGAATTGCAGTTTCATTTATATGCAACAAATGCACACAGCTTAAGTGAACCCTTGATGATTGCTACACAGGTATAAACTCATGCGATCAGGCTCTGGGTTATGATGCAGAGTGGCCACCCCCTGGGAGCATCCCACATTCACTTTTCTCGTCAATGCTTCCGCAAACTCCTCCACCCAATATAATCACTCTCTGATTTTTGTCTTGGTTTTGAATTTTATATAAATAGAATTGTAGGTTCACCATATTTTCTCTCTGACACTTTTATTAACCATTTTATCTATACTGTGCTATCTAAAATAGTTTATTGTATTGCTATTTACAAACCCATTATTTAAGAGTATAACATATATTAGTGCAGTATATGTTAATACATATTTTTGCTTGTTTCCAGTGTTATCCATTGCATAGAAGAATATTTTAATATTCTTTTTTTTTTTGGCAAACATGTACTGAATTTTCTTGGGTTTATACTAGAAATAGAATTGCTGGTCATAGGGTGAGCTTACAGTTAGCTTTGGTAGATTATGTGAAACAGTTTTACAAGATAATATTTTGGCTACTTTATACTCCCACTAGCAATGTACACTTCTTACAACTTTTAATCAGTATGTCAATGTGGCATATTTTGGGGTGACATAAGCAGTTGGGTTAATTGTGGTGCTAGTGAATAAAGACAAATGATTTTTGGCAAGAAATAAGGGAATGACAATTGGTGAGTTAGTATTTTTTAGAACTTTCAAGAGTAATTACTTATTAGTAAATTGAATATTGTTATCTGGAGCTTAAAAGAGGTATTCATATGGAAATAAAAGCTTAGAAATAATACATTGATGATTTCTCAAACCTTGAAAATGCATGAAAGCAACCAGGAGGAATTATATGTATGTATGCATGGATATAATATATAATGACAATATGGTGAGAATAAATTCAGTGTGTTGAACAAAAAAGCAAGATCAGAATGGAGTAATCAGAGTAAAATGAGCCAAACTTGGATAGGCAGGACGCAATCTGATCTCATAGTTACCTATGGACCACGGGATAGATATGGGCTTTTATCCAGATGGTCTGATAGGGAACTATTGTAAGATTAGGAACAGGATTCTGACAGAATCTGATTTGCATTTTTAAATAGCTATTCTCTCTCTGGCTGCTTTGTGGAGCATGGACATCAATGGGCTGCCTTATAGATACACGAGGAAAGTAATGTTATATCTTAAGGGAAGGATGACAATGAATGACTAAGGAGTTAGTAGTGGGAATGATGAGAGATTCAGGTTATAATTTATAGGTAGAGATAAAAGAACTTGCTGATAGACTAGTCTGACATTTGTGAGAAAAATGGAAATCAACAGCGAATCCTGAGGTTTTTACTTTTATTCAGAGTTACTCATAAATGATGGTTGTACTGGGGCATTAAGAAGAGCAGGGCTGTTTTGAAGGTGGTATAATTAAGAATTTAATTTTTAAATTCCTCTTTTTCATCTAAGTGAAGATCTCAAAAGGTAGTTGAATATATACAAGTCTGGAACTTAATGAAGAGCTCAAGGCTAGAGATATTAATTAGAGACTACATTTAGGAGTTATTTAAAGTCATGGGTTTGGGCAAGGTGACCTGGGTAATGAATATGTAGAGAGATGAGAATAGGCATGTGCTCTAGTGAAGATAATGATGATGACTATGACAATACTATTTATTATTTATAAGATATGGAAAAAATCTCCCAATCTAACTCAAATATAACACTCTTCTTACTATCTGCAACTAAGGCCTAGTTTCTGAGTATTTGTGGGTTTACAGGAAGTTAGTACATTGCCAAGTGTTTACTGCTCCCCCATAAAATTTCCATCTAATATATTGATTCCACTCTGCTTTTTCTTTGGGCATATAGCCATTCAGCTACCTATCCCCTGGCCTTTTCTATCATGAAATAACCAATCTCACTGTGCTCACATACAAAAACATTTTGTATGTGAGCACATTTCTCAGGAAAATTTAAATTTGGCAGATGATTGTCTTTTACTATTTAAACCCTGAAACCCCTAGAATCTATTTTCCTATCTAAAGCTATTTATCTGTTTATTCCTTGCAAACATACATTTTTTGAGGAATGTTTATATATTTTCAAACAACTTTTTGGCAAAATGTACACCTGATTTTTGTTCTAATTTGTACTACTGAGACCCTATATTTGATATCAGCTATGAAATTGACATACAAAGATTAATAATTAAATGTAATAGCATTTTATTTAACTCCATTCTTTTGTGCATCTAAAGAGTTACTATATAATGAAATGATAGAACATAGTGAAGGAAGAGGAAATAAATGACAAGCAGGTTCTGTGGAATTATTTGAGGTTGTAAAAGGTGTTGACTTGTAATGCGGCCATTCAAAATACTATCTCATAATTCAAGAAGGGGTTTGAAATCACGTAACCCAGTTTGACTGGTGGTTCTGGTGATGTGTTCCCCTTAGTCTTTGGTAACAGTGGCTGAAGAATGTCAAGAAGGAGCCTCCTGTTTTAATTTATCATATGCGATTTTAACTGCAAAACACTGGTGCTGATTACAATTATGCTCTATGGTTATATGTATTATTATCATCATCCCTTAAGTGCAGTACAGATCATTTGCATAATAAATTCATTCACCTACTCACTCTAATCCTCACTATACTGTTAGATTGTTACCCTCTTATCTCAGAATATCTGTTACATCCTGTCTTCATTGCCTTGGCCATATTTCACATTTTAGTCTTTCTCTACTTTGTGGCTATTATGTACATGTATTTCATCCTCATTATTCAAAGCCTTGATTTTAATCATTTGCCATTTTTGGACTGTATCTTACCTTCACTGTGGTTGCTCAACTTGATGATTAATTCTTTAAATTATAATTTCCATGGACTAAATGTTTGTGCCCCCTGCACCTCCATTGAAACCAATATCCCCAATATATTTGGAGATGGGGACTATAAGAGGTAATTAGGTCAGGATGGGATGGCCCTCATTATGAGATTATAAAAGGAGACACTGGAGATCTTGCCATCGTTCTGTCTTTCCACCATGAGTACAAAACAGGAAACCATGAACAGTGTCCTTACCAGATCTTCAGGCCCTCCAGCCCTGTGAGAAAAATTTAAGCCACCTGATCTCTGATGTTTCTGAGTTAGCAGCCTGAATTAAGGCACTAACACTTCCCTGTGAGAGAGAGACTCCCCTGTGGTTTTTCAGAACTTGGAACATAGACTTTGGAGAGATTTTTTTTTTCTTTACAATCTCCTTTCAAACACCTTTGAGATGTAATTTACATCCCATACAATTCATTTAAAACTGTACATGTAGAAGTGTGCATGTACCATTTGAAAGTGTACAACCAAGGCCTCCCAGTATATTCAGTTACACAGAAACCACCACAGTCAGTGGTGCGATCCCCCCCCCCAATCCCCTTCTCTCCCCATAGGACCCCTATACCATCTGATATTATAAATAGAAAAGTAAAGTAAAGAGCAGGGGTATAGAAGTGTGGGGGGTATAGAAGAGCAGGGGTATAGAAGTGTGAGATGGGAAGGGGCAGTTTTCAATTTTAGATAGAGTTCTCAGGGAAGGCTGAGAGGCAACGTTGCAGTCAAGACCTGGAAAAGAAAGATAATTGTGGCCTTTACTGAGAATGAAACTCAAAGTCCACTTTCGTAATTTCTTTAAAATGTTTTGATTGGTGGTACTTGATATAAAGGGGCCAAGTCTCTCTGTAGCAGGGGTGGGGACCGTTCAGCCCGCTGGCCTGTAAAGGCTCGTGAAATCATTTGGTCTGTCCTTGCCAGCCAACGCATTAGGGGTGAGTTAATGAAATGTTTGACCGAATATAGCAGGCTAATTTTTAAGCTGATAATTTTGGTGTTAAATATCCAAATGGCTCTTGGCAGAGAAAAGGTTCCCCACCCTGCTTTATAGCATAGTCCTCTAAGTAAAGGGTCTTATAATAGGAATTTTCTTTTCTAGAATGACATTTCTGTTATTTGTGTGTGTTTTTACCTATGAAAGTATTTATCTGTGGAGAATCATAAGTCAATAGGATGGCACACGCAGACTCTCAATGCTGACTGCATTTTACACTTACAAACACATCCATGAGCACAGTGGGCGGGGCCAATGGAACCATCACCTGTATCTCACAGAGATGGTCCCTTCACTGCCTGGACCAGGGGCCATGTGCTTTGTTCCCAGCTGCATTACACCCCTGAGAAGCTTCCAGAATCTGAGCTCCTTTCGAGGAGGGACCAGGAGAGGATCAGCTGGGCTCTGAGTCAGCACCTCAGTCCTCCTGTTGGTCCAGTTTTGCAGTCATTGGTTGAAATGCCAACTAAAAATCTGAATTAGAAGGTAGGCAGTTATAGTGTTAAAAGCATTCAAAACATCTCGCAGCCTGCATGGAGGAGATGAAGCATTTTTTTCCAGTTCCCCACATAGTACCATGTCCACTTCCATCACCAAGACAATGGTCACAGCGTGGCTCGGGGTGGTACCACCGGGAAGGTCTGGTCCTCGCTTTCCAGCCAACTCGCAGGCCACAATGTCCCAGGCAGGGCTAGTGACCCCGGCCTCAGAAAGGTGTCTCCCAGGTTTTTCTCATATCAAATATAGGAATCCTTAAATGCAAACATCAATTGCAATAATAACAATAAAAGCATACAATGTGGCTATTAGCCGTTATCTCCTCACCTGTGTCCTCTCAGCACACAGGGAAAAGCCTGCCCTTCGGATGGGCTAACACCACAGTGCCGGCTGGTTGTGCTGGTAGGCTACTTGCAGTGACTGATACGAGCTTGCCACTTTGCTCCCAGGAAGTTGCGATGTTGATGTTGTAAAGTGGCTCTGTGATGGATAGTGTGCTGAGTGATGCTTCATTGCCCCAGATCATCTCAGACTTGTTATCTCCTTCTGATGAACAGAGGGCACAAGATGAAAGAGGTTAACTGGTGGCAAAACTCCCGGGGAGACAGAAGACAGTGCTTAATGGGCGAGTGTTCCTTTTCCTCCGACTTCTAAGTGTCCGTAGCAATCATGCCATCTTTCTAATTATCCTCTTGCAAATGTATACATATGACTTTCTGTGCAGAAACATGTCGAAGGGAGTGAGGAATTGATAAGCACTTGTCTCTGGAAAGGGCACTGTGATCGCTCGCTAAGTATTCAGTTTACATGTCTCTAATATTTCCAAGCACTGCTTTATTGGTTGTTTGTAAAATGCTATGAAAAAATATGCCCCAGAAGACTAGATATGCTCTATGTAGCTTAACAGACAATCAAAGGAGCAGGTACGTACCCAGCATCAAGCTTAGGAAATGAAACAAGCCCTTCCCCTGCAAGGTCCCTTTGTGCCTCTTCAAACAGACGTTGCTATTTGCCCCCTCTCAGTGCTAACCACTCATCCTAAATATTTTATTCATATACTTTAGCATTTTAAATACTTTTATCATGTAGGTGTATCACTCAGCAATATATGGTTTACTTTGTTTCTGATTTTAACCTTGATATAATTGGAGTCATACTAAAAGTATTCACGTATGGTTTAATTTTGTTCACACTTTGTTGACATTGATCCATGTTTTATAGACACATATATAATATGTATAGCTACATGTGCACTAAAGAAAACTAAATGAATATATAAACATTTATATATACATATGTGTGAGTGTGTGTGTGTGTGTATGTGTGTGTGTGACGTATTTATGCATTAAGCCAGTGCTTCTGTAAGCAGTCTTACGCATGTTCCTGGTGAGGGTTGAGAATATGTTTGGATTTAACATATGGTTCCTCTTCAGTTCCACTAGGTCACACCAAAAACGGCTTTCCAAAGTGATTGTAGCAAACTTGCACCATCACCAATTCATGACATGTATACTGTATACGCTTGGAATTGCCGTATCATTTTCAAATAAACCTAGATTGTTCTTTATGGTTGGTTAAAAAAGATAGTATCACAGTATCCAGTCAAATGTTAAATTACTTAAATGCCACATGTATTTCTTATCTTTGAGAGCTCAAGTTTTCACAATGCCAAATGACGCTCCAGGAGAGATAAAACTCAATTGTTTTCCCCGTGTTCCTCATCTCTTCTTCCCTACTGTCTTACTCTGATTATAAGACATATGAGTCTCTTTGCTCTCCCTCTCTCACACGTTATACCATAGTGCATGAAAAGGACACTAGCATTGGCAAAGGAAAGCATTCATGTACATGGTCTCCTAGCCTTGGGCAATCACCTAACCTTTTGTTGATTCAGCCAGTTCCCTTTACAGAAAGTGAAAGTAACAAAGCCTATTCATAATATAATGGTTGCTGTAAACACTGAAATGGTTGCTGTAAAGACAACCCTGGCAGAGTGCCTGGTACATTTCAGGCAGTTATAAAATACAGTTAACATTTTTATTATGGGCATTTCATATCCAAACCTTAGTTCCTATTTCACACTCTTAGCTTTTTTGATATATATTTTTTTTCTCCCTGTTCTTCACTGACCAGTTTCATTCTATCCTTCTAAACAAAGCCTTATAATTGGGTACAGTTTACACATCAGAGAATAAAAATGTCATTTTAATAATTGACATTTCATTGAATTATGTGTTTACAATCTAAGTCCCAATATTTTTACTTTCTCTTTTCCTAACTCATATATATTTTTTGTTAAGCTATAGTAATTGGCTGGGGGAAAAAGTTATTCTTTTAAACTGAGAAATAAATCATGGATCTGTTATGTAAGGGTAAAAGACAAATGTCATGATTTGCACTTGATTGTTGCATAAACAGGAGGCATTGCATTGAAATGATAGATAAAATAGTCCCTCAAAAACAACTCCTAGAAATTGACCTGACTTCTGAATACATCACCCAATGTACAAATCATATGCCATCACTTGTGTCTATCTGAAATTAAATCATACTGCCAGGTTTCATTTCTACCTGAGCATGTGTGAAAAACTAGGTTTGTGAAAAGACTTTGGTTAGGGTCCAAGACATCTCCTAAAAGATAATGCAGCCATGTTTTTCTAAATCCAAGACGATAATCTTAACATCTAACCCTACACACTGAAGTAGAAATTGCTGGTAGACAACTTTGTCCAGTGCCTAGTCCCTTTGATGCCTATTTAGGTTGTGAGATAATAGATCTGACCAAGAAATGCCTCAGAATTCACTTACTCAATCTGTAACTCATTGTAGTGGATATTGCTCTATGGTGTTGAGGATTTCAAAGCTCTACTTTATGAAAAACATAGGACTGAGTGTGATGGTGGAAAAGCAGCTGAAGAGATCACTATGTGAAGAATTGTGACATTTAGTTGGATGTGCCTGACTTGCTAATGCCCAGGGACACTTGGGGAAAGGTGTGCTTCTAGGTCTCCTAGAATCTAGGAGATCAGAAGTTCCAAGCAGCAAGTAGAAACAATGAGCAAATTAAATTTATGTTTTAAAAGATTCACCAGATTCACATATATAATGAATTCTAGGGAAAAGTTGTGTTGAAATGGGCTGTAGAGATTAGTGGCATATTATATTTAGCCAATTTATATATGATTAACGGTCAACTGTTACACAACTATTTCTGTCATGCAATTATATAGTTTAGGTGAACAATTACACTGAAAACAACAACAAAAAATGAACTTGCATCAGCATTTCTCAAATTTGTCTTCTCTACATTAGGATGGCAGGTAAAATAAACTTCCTAAGAACCACTATTATAGTAAAGGGAATTATTGCCAATAATTCACAAATATTTAGTTAAGGTTTCAGTTAGAAACAAACTTTCAAAAATGTTGATTAGTAAGAGATTGTGATATACATAAGTCAAAATCTACCTTAAAAATAATATTGGCTAATTTTTAAATGCTTCCTATATGTGATTTAAAAATTTTTAATGCTTCCTATATGTGACTTTTAAAAATCATCTCTTGTAAACATTTATAAAACAATATTGAGACCTTCCATAGAAATATGAGTTTAGGGGTTGCCTAGGAATGAATGTGGATAGAATACTAGTTCAGAAGGAGTTGACAGATAACTATTTCAATTTCAATAGAATATAATATCAGCACTTTAAATTTAGTAGGAACTTGATATGGTCCCAATTGTGCCACCCCCTAATTTGTGTGTTGAAGACCTTACCACCAATGTGACTGTCTTTGGAAATAGGGCCTTTAGTGGGTAACAAGTTCAAATGAGGTCATAAGGGTGGGGATCTAACCTAATAGAACTGGTGTCCATATAAGAGAAGGAGGAAACCCCAGATTGCTGGCTTTCTCTTGGCCATGTGAGGACTTGGGGAGAAGGAAGCTGACTATAAGCCACAAAGGGAGCCTGCATCATACAGAGAAATACTGGTACCTTGATCTTGGACTTCCTGGCCTCCAGAACTCTGAACTTCCGTTGTTTGAGCAACCAGTCCATGGTACTTTGTTATGGCAGTCCAAACAAACTAATTCAGAAATAAATTATTATAGAGAACAAAATAAAAATGTTTTCATGCTTAACAATGTTATAGGTATGATTTAAACATTAATAGTATATACCAGTGGTCGGCAAACTGCGGCTCACGAGTCACATGCGGTTCTTTGGACCCTTGAGTGTGGCTCTTCCACAAAATACCATGGCCTGGGCGAGTCTATTTTGAATAAGTAGCGTTAGAAGAAGTTTAAGTTTAAAAAATTTGGCTCTCAAAAGAAATTTCAATCGTTGTACTGTTGATATTTGGCTCTGTTGACTAATGAATTTGATGACCACTGGTATATACCATTGCCCAGCCTGTATAGCTCAGTGGTTGAGTATCGACCTATAAACCAGAAGGTCACGGTTCGATTCCCAGTCAGGGCACATGCCCAGGTTGCAGGCTGGATCCCCAGTGTAGGACATAAGGGAAGGAATCTGATCTATCGATGATTCACTCTCATCATTAAAGTTTCTGTTTGTCTCTCCCTTCCTCTCTGAAATAAATAAAAATATGTTTTTAAAAATAGAATATATCATTATTGAATTATGACCATGCAGCAATCACTATCTACATGAGGTGACACGGTAATTTTCCCCATTTTCCTGAAGGGAAATATGAGGTACATAAAAATTTACTGTCTTGTCCAAAATCAGTTGAATGCTGGAAATGGGAGAACCAAGGTTCTAAGTTTGGCAATCTTCTTCAGGAATCCATGTTCTCTATGCTTACAAGCAAATGAGAGCCTTTCCGATATTTATATTATGAAGTTATTACCCCACTAATGCTTCCTATGTGTGATTTTTTTTGAATCATCTCTTGAGCTAATTGAAAAGAGTAGTTTATGAGTTACGAGTTTCAGAAAATTAGTTTTATTACTTTTCCTAAATGATCAATTATTTGTAATACTAAATTGAATGTGTAAAGTAGTTTTTAAAGAGTTATATATTTTATTAAGAACATAAACTAATCTAGGCCGTGGATATTATGGCGATTTTATAAGCACTGTTCTTTAAATGAATCTGGCAAAGAAATGTCATTTCTTAAATTTTAGTATGCCGTAAAGCCAGCTAACCAGAAATTAGGAGACTTGTATTGTCCTGCATTCATCTTATTAACTAGTCTGGTGACCAGATCCCTGTCTTTATTTCAGGTTTTTATTTCTTTTTGCAATCTGTAATGTTGAAGTAATATTTGCTTTGATTATTGTCAGTGTGTTGAGAATCAAAGGAAAGGAACAATTATCCCATAAGTTTTAGCTTTCTGTTGTTAAAAGATACTTTGAAACTGAGTAGTTAATCATCTCCAAGCGAATGAGGAAAGTAAGGCCCAGATGGCTAACTTAGTTATGTAGCCAAGCACTATAAGAGCATCGTTATAACACAGAACTTTTTATTGCTCATGTGGTTCTTTTTCCAGAATTGAAATCATAACCAATTTATGCCTGAGTGCTAATCTGACATTTAATTCTTAGGGTGTATATAAAAACTAACAAGGATGATTAAATGATCAATTCATTAATTTTTTACTTGTATTTTTATTTACCCTACTAGAGACCCAGTGCATGAAATGCGTGCACTCGGTGGGGGGTGGGGGCTCAGCCCGGTTTGCATGCATTCTCACAGTCCAGGAACCCTCAGGGGATGTCTGACTGATGGCTTAGCACTGCTGCGGAGGCAGGAGAGGCTCCTGCCACCACCTCTGCACTTGCCAGCTGTGAGCCCGGCTTCTGGCTGAGTGGTGCTCTCCCTGTGGGAGCACACTGACCACCAGGGGGCAGCTCCTGCATTGAGCATCTGCCCCCTGGTGGTCAGTGCATGTCATAGTGACTGGTCATTCCGCCATTGAGCCAAAACTGGCTCTCCAACATCCCCCGAGTGGTCCCAGATTAGGGACTCCACTAGTGCACGATCGGGGTGGGGAAGGATGTGGGAGGTTGGCCATCCCAGGAGGGACTGTGGGAGGGCTCCAGGGCATGTCCAGCCCATCTTGCTCAGTCCAGATTGGCCAGACCCTAGCAGCAAGCTAACTTACAGGCTGGAGCGTCTACCCCCTTTTGGTCAGTTCACGTTATAGGGACTGGTCGACCAGTCAACTGTTTGCCCCCTGGTTGTCAGTGCACATCATAGCGAGTAGTTTGAATGGCCTTAGCCTATCATAAGCATATTACACTTTGATTGGTTGAATGGCTGACTGGACGACTAGACACTTAGCATATTAGGCTTTATTATATAGGAGTCCTCCTCTCAGAGAAATGACAAGAAGTAATACTCTTATTTTATGTGGATATATTCGACTTCCATAATTCACTACATTTTGTTTTTTATCAATGTATGCATAAAGACATGTGATTCATTTCCTTGACTTTGGCTGTTACATTATATATTTCTCTGGGCAGGATAGCCTTTGCATCTTTTAAAGAGAGAAGCATTTTAAATTTAATTTTTTGTTTGATCTATTTCCTTTAACAAGTTTTCAAAAGCTATTTCATTCTCAGAATGCTTAATGTGAACTTTAAATTCTTTTGGCAAAAACTTAGCATCAACTTGTTTGTTTACAACATCATCAAGATTGTGTGGAATAAGTTTCAGAATGTTACTACCCATAATTCGTTGCCAGATAGAACCTAGATTTCATGTATATTCACATGTAAGTTTCCAATATATATGTTTCTGAAAAAGGCTAGAAGAGATTTAGAGTAATTCTCTTTATCCTTCATATGAACTATTTTACTGATTAGTTGAAATATAGTGCTTTCAGGAAAAGGAAACTTTTTAATCAATCATAGGCAGATAACACAAAATTCAGGAGCTGAATTGGGATTAAAAAAAAATAAGTACATCACAATAGTAAGTAGACTTGAATGTGAAACCAGATAAAATCTCAGAGTAAACAATCCACTTGATTAAAATATAGACTTACATGCTGAGAAAACAGTTGGCAGATGCCATTAAATGGTAGATTTATTTCACCAAGTCTTAATATTATTAAATATTTGCAATCCTTTTCCATTTCCTTTGTGCTTTTTTTTTTTAATGCTAGAAGAGTTAGGTATCTCTTTGACCTTACTTTAATTTGATTTAAGCATCAATACAAAAGCTTCATAGGCACATTGTGAAGTAAAGTGATTTATTTTTCTATTATTACCTCTGGGAATTATGGGGCATCCTGAACATGAATTCTAATGAGAACCTCATTCATGTGCACAGTAACAAAAAGAAAAGTCAATTCTAGAAACAAAAACTTGAATAGCAAGGTAAGGATAAAATTGGATTGTGTATAACTATTAAACTATCCATGTAGAATTTTGTCTATACTTATTTTTATATAATTGCTTAACTTTTAACTTTGGAAAGTCCAGTAATAGATGTGTTCCAGTGACCCTTAAAACAATATTTTGATTATGTAAACCTTAGTAAACTACATTCATTATAAAAATTAATTTTAATAAAACATAACAAAATGATCAAATTTTTGACTAGGTCTTTTGACTGACTTTATTACTACAACTTATATTTTTGACAATCTCATTTTTATAGCTACCATGCCCACAAATAAGATTAACCTGGTACCATAAATATCATGAACTTTATTCTTTTGTGAATCAGCTACCTTTTTAAATACTAATGTCATGGATTTCACTCCTAAACCCATCAGACTTTTTCAAAGGAATGCCATACCAAGGTCATGGGCAAGAGAAAAACTTATGAATCACAAAAAAAATCAGAGAAAATGAAGCCGAAGGACTTAGAGAACGTGCTTCCTGAAGAAGCTGCCCCACATACTTTATTCTCATACCAATGAGCAAATTGTGTTATTCCAGCAGCCTAAGGACATGAAATATTTATATATCATTTAGCTCAAGAGTAAGTCATGAAAGTTAAATTACTTATTTTTCATATAATGTTTCATTTATGAATGGGGGAAGGATAAACTACACATTATCATTTCTGTAGAAAAGTATTTGAAATTATTTGCATTATTTTGCTCTATTACTGATGTATATTGATAAATGACATATTGAATTTTTCTCTTGCAAACATTGACTTTACCTCCATATTTATTTGACAAATATTTGATAATCTTACTACATCCCAAACCCTGTGCATAAAGCTGGGCTGAGATGGAGGCTGCATTTGCTCCTGGCATAGCAGCAGAGATTGCTGAAAATAAATGAATAAGATTCATTTATCCTCCACCCCCTAACATGTATCGAGTTCCTTCATTAGTTAAGACATTGGAAATACAGCAGTGAACAAGGCTGAGAAAGAACTTCTCTCTTGGGTTTATCATTTAGTATGATGAAACCGATTAACAAATAAAAATAAATTTTAAAATATCAGAAACTGATCATGTGACTTTGGAAGAGTCCTTGTGGAGACGTGCTTTGGCTGATATGGAAAGACAAAAGGAACCTGCCATATAATGATAGGGGAGAAGAGCATCCTATAGGAAGCCTTGGCTAGTGCAAAGAGCTTAAGGCAAGAGCATACCCAGTGTCTTCAAGGAAATAAATTAAGTCCAGTGTGTCTGAGACAGAGCAAGTGATGGTGACATAAAGTGGGGGCAGCAGGCAAGAGGCACATCAGGAAGAGCTTTAGAATAAAAGATTTTAATTCAGTTCCACATGGAGGCTACTAAAGGATTTTAACACTGAAAACTGGGAGATAAATGATTGGTTTACATTCGACAAAGATGATTCTGAGGATCAATAAATGGTGGCAAGATGAGAAGGGAGACTTTTAAAGTTGTCCAAGCAAGACATACAGTGCATGAATAATGGTAAAAATGAAAACTAGATGGGTTTTGTATGTTTTTCTTATGGATAAGACATGGGTCTCAGAGGTAAAGTAAATATGTTCTTTAAATAATTATATAATATTTTTCAATGTTGTTGATGTAGTAAGAAATGATCAATCAATGCTGTATGAGAACAATGAGACATTTCCCATAGAAATTGACATTTTTTGTCTTCTGGACTACTTAAAATTCAACAGCAGCAAAAAATGAGATGTTAAATTTTATGTATAGGAATGAGGTAAAGATATATACATTATGATAAGATAATTCTGGATATTCCAATGTGATTAGAACACAAAATTATAGAAGAATGAGATAAACAATGTAACTAGAACAAGATTGTGATTGTGTTAAGTAGTTTGGACATATGGGAATGTAGAGAATATATGTTTTAAGATGATTAAAATAAGACATGAAAAAATAACATTAGATTCTCTGTGATATACTAATATCCATTGGATCATACATTGGGGCTAGAAAAATTAAAGGAAATATCATCCTCTCTCCCGAGAGATGCTAACAAAAAGACGAGGGTTCAGGTTATGCCTAACTCCGGGGTGAACTGACACAACTTTACTGCCTGCTTTATGCCAAGATGATCCTTGCTTGTAATTCCCCTCCATACACATCACTCTGCTGCTCAGCCTTCTACTTTGGTTTATGCTATTTTCACTTTATGAAATGTCATTTCCACTCAGCTTCATCTTCTTTATATCTAACTACTACTTATTCATGGGTAGTTTAGCTAAGATACCAGCTTCTTGCCTTCTGACACCATTACTCTTGTTCAGCACTTCTGTAACTTTCTCAGCAAACCTCGAGCATCAAGATATAATATTTATATACTAAGCTCCTCCATTAGATTTTCAGTTGCTTGATGATTGTTGCATTGGCTATTCATACTCCAGAACTTGATATAGTTTCTGACACATAGAAACTGATCCATGATTTATTTTTATCAGTGTGTGCATGTGTGTGTGTATCAATCTGAGCCCTACTCCTTGGTTCTTTCATCAGGTCTTATTTCTTAAAATATAAAATTTTCTTCCAGAGGCATTTTCAAGAAAGATAATAATAATAATATCACAATAATAAACAGCTTGAAGTTTAAAAATTATTACTATACTCCATTTGGTTTATAAGTTAATATTGCTCTTAGTTTTTTTTCTCCCTGGATACCATAGTAACTTACTAGAGAAGAATAGTTTTTATTAATATACTCTATATGCTTTGATGATAGCAACCCTTAATTAAAATTAAGAAGATAAACAACTTTTGTGTCGAATAAATAGAAATAAAAAATACAAGTTTGTTGATTTATTTTATTTATTTTTTTTTTTGCAAGAAGGTTTAATGAAGGAATGATCCTTAGTCATCTGCTGATCATGGCAGAGGAAGTGTAATCTGCACCATTTTTGATGAATGAGGCCGGGCAATTTACCATTCTTCATTCATTGATTAAAATTGAACACTTTTGTGCTGTGCTTGTGCTGCACTTTGCAGCATCTGTGCTTATCATAGTAGATGTTTATTTTCCGTTTTAGTTTCCATTCACTGTTCTTTGAAGTGATTATCCCAAGTGTAATGAAGTATTTTTAAGAGCTAACATGTAGCTGATAACACAAAGTTGACATCCCCCTCAAGGGTGATGGAGGTTGGTATTGCCTACAGATGAGATTGGCACAAGGGTTTTCTGAGCTTAGGTTTGGCATAGAGTGTCATTTAACAGAAAAGCTGACTTGTTATCAGTAATATCAACATTTATAAAGGTTCTTTTGAAATAATGCTAACCTTACCTTGTTTTACTGTCAATAACAAGCCGTTGTATTATATCCGCATCTCTTTTTTATTGAGATATAATTGACAAAGATTATTATATTAGCATCGTGTATATAGCATTATAATTTGATATATGTATACACTGTTAAGTGCTAAGCATAATTAAGTCTAGTTACTATTCATCACCAGACAGTTACCCATTCTTTTTCTCGTGATGATAACTTTTAAGATACAATCTTTTAGCAACTTTTAAATATACAACACAGTATTATTAACTACCAGAGGCCCAGTGCACGAAATTCAGCACAGGTAGGGTTCCTAGGCCCAACCAGTGCTCTGCGCAGATCTGTGGGGTGACCAGCAGGGTGATCAGGGCCCCCACTTGCACCTGCCTTGGCTGGCCTGGCACTGCCTGCTCGCCAGCCCCGCCCCCCACTGCTGCTGCCACCTCCCGTCACCTCCCTCTGCTGGGCGATCAGGGGGGTCCCTGCTTGCACCTGCTTTAGCTGGCCTGGGGCCTGTGGGCTGGGGGCAGCTCCTGCATTGAGCATCTGCCCCCTGGTGGTCAGTGCACATCATAGCGACAGGTCATTCCACCAGTTGTTCCGCCATTCAGTAAATTTGCATATTAGGCTTTTATTATATAGGATAGTCACCATGCTGCAGATTACATCTCCAGGACTTATGTATTTCATAATTGCAAGTTTGTACCTTTTTACCACCTTCACTCATTTTGTCCCTCCCAACCCCCTGCCTCTGGCAACCGCTAATCTGTTGGCTGTATCTATGAGTGCAGTTGTTGGGATAATTTTAGATTCCACATATAAGTAAGATCACACAATATTTGTTGTTTTCTAGCTCATTTCACTTAATATAATACCCTTAAGGTCGACTTATGTGTTGTAAATGGCAAGTCAATTTTTTTATGACTGAATAATATTTCATTGTATATAGGGGTGGGCAAAATTAGTTTTACAATTATAATACAAATTAAATAGTTAACAAATAGCAATACAAGAATAAAATTTTTTTGCATCCTTACTACTGTAAATCTCCTTTTTTTCCACTTTTGTTTATTTAGTTTCTCTTTTTGATACAACAAAATTATAATTTTTCTTTTTACTCGAAGAAACATTCTATGTTGATACTTTTTAGGGAAAATAATAGTAGAGTGCACTATTTTAAATATTGCTAAACATCTAAAGAATATCTTAATTTATTCCATAAGCTGAATTTATACATATAAATATAATACATTAAATTATTAACCTATTTATTAATAATTAGAGGTCGGGTGCATGGATCCGTGCACCAGTGGGGTCCCTCGGCCCAGCCTGAAGGGATAGGGCTGAAACCAGCAGTCACACATCCCCGTTGGGGTCCCAGATTGTGAGAGGATGCAGGCCAGGCCAAGGAACAACATCAGTGCACGAATCCGTGCACCAGGCCTCTAATATGCATATAAGATCTTTGGTTAATCTCTTCCCACCCTTCACCCTCTCCTTTCCCTTTGAGATTCATCAGTTTGTTCCATGTTTCCATGCCTGTGCGATGAGCATCTGTCTCCTGGTGGTCATTGTGCATCATAGCTACCAGCCGGTCGGCCAGTAAGCCGGTTGCTTAGGCTTTTATATATATAGACTAGAGGCCAGGTGCATGAAATTAGTGCACTGGAGGGGGGAGTCCCTCAGCCCAGCCTGCACCCTCTCCAATCTGGGACCCCTCAGGGGATGTCCAACTGCCGGGTTAGGCCCAATCCCACAGGCAGTCAGACATCCCTCTCACAATCTGGGACTGCTGGATCTCAACTGCTCGCCTGCCTGCCCCCCTAACCATTCCCCTGCCAACCTGATTGATGCCTAACTGCTCCCCTGCCAGCCCGATTGCCCCCAACTGCCCTCCACCTGCAGGGCTGGTCGCCCCCAACTGCCCTCCCCTGCTGGCCTGGTCCCCCCCAACTGCCCTCTCCTGCTGGCCTGGTCACCCCTAACAGCCCTGGTCACCCCTAACTGCCCTCCCCTGCAGGCCAGGTCGCCTCCAAGTGCTCTCCCTCCCCTGCAGGCCCAGTCGCCCCCAACTGTCCTCCCCTGTTGGCCCAGTCACCTCTAACTGCTTCCCCATGCTGGCCTGATCACCCACAGCTACCCTCCCCTGCCAGTTATCTTGTGGCGGCCATCTTTGACTACATGGGGGCAGCCATCTTGTGCAAGGGTGTGAGGGTCAATTTGCATATTACCTCTTTATTATATAAGATTATATGATTGTTGGCTGTTGGGGTGGCATTAAAATAGAAAAATTAATGCCATCTGGATTACCTTAGTGACCTTCATCTCCATAGCTAATTAATCAACATGTATTTTACCTTTGATATTTAACATCACCATCCTAAACAAAACAAATAGTAATTTACTAAAGTATCCATCCAACTGTTCCCTGTATGCAACTTGTTCTCTTCTAGAATTCCATAAAATTCCAGTAAATTTATTTACTTTTAAAAACAACTTCAGATATAATTCACATACCATGAAATGCAATGATGTACAATTTGATGTTTTTTATAAATTCATAATTATGCAACTATCACATTTTTAGTTTAAAAATATTTCATCATCTTCTCCACCCCCTCCCTTACCTCTGACAGCTGTCAGTCTGTTCCATATATTCAAGTCTCTGTTTCTATTTTGTTCATCAGTTTGTTTTGATCATTAGATTCCACATATAAGTGTGATGATAAGGTATTATTCTTGAATTGCATATTTTAACTTTCATTTCTGTAAGTTTTTGCTTCATGTATTTGGGGCTATGCTGTAGCGCCATATAACTGTTTAATTATTTTGTTTTCCTAATTGATATTTTTGTAATTATATTATTTTTATCCCTGGAATAAGTTTTAAGTATGTTTTATCCTTTATTAGTACAGACACTGGGCTCTCTTTTGCTCTTTTTTAAAAAAAAGTATTTTATTGATTTCAGAGAGAAAGGGAGAGGGGGAGAGAGATAGAAATATCAGTGATGAGAGAGAATCATTGATTGGCTCCACACTGGGGATCCACCCCACCACCTGGGCATATGCCCTGACCAGGAATCTAAACGGTGACCTCTTGGTTCATAGGTCGATGGTCAACCACTGAGCCACACCGGCCAGAATCTCTTTTACTCTTTTGGCTCCTATTAGCATAGAATAGATTTTTCATCCCATTCAAAGTATTTGTTTATGTGTTTTTTAAAATCTAACTTGTCTCATAGATAACATAAAATAGTATATTTTTAAATCCACTCTTCTGATATCTGCATCTGCCTTTAGATTGGAAGGTTTAATCAATCTATCCTATATAATAAAGGGCTAGTATGCAAATTGACCAAATGGCAGAACAACTGGTTGCTATGATGAGCACTGACCACCAGGGAGCAGACACTCAATGCAGGAGCTGACCACTGGTGGTCAATGCGCTTCCACAGGGGGAGCGCCGCTCAGCACCACTCAGGCAGCACTAAGTATGGCCTACTGATGGCTTAGGCCTGATTCCTGCATGCCTAAGCCATCAGTCAGACATCCCCTGAGGGCTACCAGATTACAAGAGGGCACAGGACGGGCTGAGGTACCCTGCCCTCCGGGTGCATGAATTTCGTGCACCTGGCCTCTAGTATTTAATATAAGTACTAAGTTGCATTTATCTGAATTAATTTACAGAAGATACAACGTACAAAATTATTTACCAGATTTATGCATTCAGGATTCAGAGACAAAAATCATAAAAGTATAATTGAAAAGCCAGACGCCCATCTAGTTAGGACGGTAGTCAATGCTCAATGTAAACCAGCAGGAGCTGCCATCATTGGGATCACAGGAACAGAACTGGCTGTGTGGTCTTGGCAATTTGCTCAGATGTGTTCTCATACAATTGCGCCTCTTCTTAAAAACACTATGCCAATATTTTGAGGAATGTTCAACATATAAAATATATAATCTTCATCTGAAAAGTAGCATAGACAATGAAAGGCATGGAGACAAAAACAAATGAAAGAAACCCTCGTTGATATAAATGAATCTAATCTGAGTCTACCATTAGAAATCTGGCTCCCACACGTAGAAAAAAGTAATAGAAAGTGAAAAAGGGCTTTATGATTTCATTCCTAAGATATTTTTTAAACACATGTCTTTGAATGACTTGCAGAAGCAAAATTACCCCCAGTTACTGACCCTTGCCTTCAATATTCAGGAAATGTGAGACTTTTTCAATACTTAGGGTGATATTCAGACAGCAAAGAATTCCGTGCTGAGTTTTGCTGCCAATTAAGGTCAGCACACAATTCAAAGTTCAGACACAGTACAACAATAGCTTTCTCAGCGAAGCCCTGGGTATTGACAGGAGCTTCCTCGAGTTCCCAAGTGTAACAAACACAGGACTATGTCTATAACTGCCATCAAAGGTACATCGCTGACTGAGGCTGCCCTGGGTCTTTGCAAGGCTGATCCAGCCCTGATGGCCAACCCTCTGGAAATATGCTGATAAAGGCTCACATTGGCCTAAGGATGTAGCTGTTCTTAATCTGCAGTTGTAAATGAGGGTGAAGTGCTGTATAACATACTGTATTCATCTATGTCTTGCAAATCTTATCACAAATCATTATTCTAACTAGTGGCCCAGTGCACAAAATTTGTGCATGGGGGGGATGTCCCTCAGCCCGGCCTGCACCCTCTCCAATCTGGGACCCCTTGGGGGATGTCCAACTGCCGGTTTAGGCCCAATCCCTCTTGCAATCCAGGACCACTGGCTCCTAACCACTCACCTGCCTGCCTGCTTGATTGCCCCTAACCACTCTGCCTGCTGGCCGACTCACCCCAACTGCCCCCCCCCCACCAGCCTTCTCTCTCCCAATTGCCCCCCCTTGATGGCCTTCTCGCCCCCCAGCTGCCCCGCTGCTGGCCTGATTGCCCCCTACTTCCCCCCCACCGGCCTGCTCACCCCCAACTGCCCCTCTGCCAGTCTAATCATCCCCAACTGCTCTCCCCTCCTGGCCTCATTGCCCCTATTTACCTCTGTCTCAGCCCCGCCACCATGGCTTTGTCAGGAAGGATGTCCGGAAGGTCTCCCAGTCTAATTAGCATATTACCCTTTTATTAGTATAGATAGGATATGACATACCCCACCATAACTCTAACATATCTACCAGTATTACTCTATGAGAATACATACTTTTCATGCTATAGGAAAGCATCTAATACATTACATTGTATATGTTGTAAGTAGTAGGAAATACTGTATTCGTAGCAATAGTATACATCCTGTGACTTCCCTTCCTGATTATTTGGGAATGGTTCCCCAGTTCTTTGAACGTTTCCTGGCCCCTGATGTATTTGGAAAGAAAATAGTTCTGAGTTTGGAGAAATTAAATTACCATCATGACTCTAATTCATGATGTTTTAGTACAGCTTCCTCCTGTACTTCCAGCCAGATAACAGGGAAAAAATCCCGGGGCCGGCACCTCCTATGGCTGAGCTCCGGAGTGAGGGCTCATGGCCCAGCACTGGGCAGGTGACGGCGACTAGAGGCACCTTGGGTCCGTCCTGCTGTCAGCCCGGCGACCAGGGCCCTCTGCTCCCAGCCCCTCCTGAGCCCCGGTGCCTCCTAACAGGGTCCCGAGGCTGCGCCCCCAATCCTGCTGCCCTCTCCTTGCCGGTGACCAGGATGCAGTGGCGCAGAGTGCAGGTGTCCCATTTTCATTAAAATGTTCAACCCGCGCCTGCTCCACTGGTGTCCGCAGGTGGCCCAGGGACAAACAGTGATCTCAGAGGCACTTGCCGCCCCTGCCAGAGATCAGGCATGATGGTCCGGGGTGAGACAACCCCGCCAGGCCCGTGGCTGTGACTTGGACCCGCGTCCTTAATCAGGGACCTGGCACTGGGTGGGCGGCAGCGGCACTTCCTCCCCAGCCTGCGCTGGAGCGGGTCCCTGTGGTTTCAGAACCGAACTCCGAGGGCCTCCCCGGGGAAGTAGTGGCCCTGAGCCTGCGGGCTCTCCCTTGATCCCGCCATGGCTTGCTTCTCAAACTTGTTTCTTACACTTGCTGAAAACCTTCTCGGTCTACTTGCCGTAGTAATCAGTTCGGGCTGAAAGGATCGGGGGACTCCGGCAGGGCTGAGGGGACTGGGTGCTGCCATCTTGTGGCAATGGGCACCACCAACTTTGTGACGGTGTGACCGTCAATTTGCATATGTCATCGTTATTCGATAGGATGGGAAATTATATGCAATTCTGAGTTCTGCAACTAAATATTTTCTCCTTAACATAAAATAGATTCTGAAATGTAAAGAAAAGTACATTCATTTTGGAAGCAGAGAAAGCTGAAATATAAAACCCAGCTTGGATGCCTTTGAACAAATTGACCTTGGGCAATTTGGTACTTAAGATTCTGTTTCCATAACTGTGAAAGGGGCATAATTTATGTTATGCCTGCAGCTTAGCATCAGTAACATATTGATTACTTATGAATAGTATTAGCCATTGTTATCACCTGTGGATTCTATTTTTGGCAGTTTATGGGGAACAGTGAGAATTATTTCCTGTGATTAAAACTGTAGTTGTATCAGGCAAAAGCCTATGCTTTAGAAAACACTGATTTCAACCGCGTTTTCTAGTTATCCTGTAAATTGAGTTGGGATCAGCTACTCTGTTGTCCTACTCGCATGAAATGAATTAATTTCCATGTTCAGACAGAATCAACAAGGGCAGTCTATTTAGTGGACATTCCTGAAGAATCTGGAAGTCGATCATTATCAGGGTAAGTTCTGAAAATAATATCTGGTTCTAAAAAGATATAACAGCATTGGGTGATGGGTCAAACTGTGGGCACAGAGCATGTATGTGGTAATGGGTAGATTTCAAATGCAAAAGTGCTTAACAATATGTGCCAAAGCCTTACGAAAATGTTAGGTGTTACAAAGCAAGGTGATATTTTCCTTAAACAGGTGATCTTTCCTCTACTTTTCTTCCCTTCCCCTCCCTTTCTAACTTCCTTCTTTTTGTCATACCAATTTGAGGCAGTTAATTATATTTACATTCATTTAAGCTTTCTTTATTTATAGTTTTCAGTTTTTTTATTTTGAAAATCCTCAAACACACAGAAAAGTAAAGAAAAATATAAATAATGCATAGATATAATTTTATTCTTATCAAATGTTAGCCAAATATGTTTCATTGACTTTATTTTTACCTAAAGAATTTTAAATAGGACCTCAGGTATCTTGGGATTTTTACCCTCAAATACATCTGTATACACCTCTAAAATATGAGGATGTGTGTTTTTATCCTATTTCACAATTAAAATTTAACAACTGATTATCAGGAATTCCCTAATGCTATTTAGTTCATAATCTATATTTAAACATCCCTTATTCTCTCTAAAATATTTTCATACTTTTTGAGTGTTTGTTTAAAAGAAGACACACCCAGGGATTACAGATTATGTTTTTCTGCTGTGACTCTTAATTCTCTCTCCTCTTTTTCTTAACGTTGACTTGTTGAAAAAATCAGTCAAGTTGACATAGTAGATGTTGACTCAGTGCAGTTTCAGTATCTTTGTCACTCATGCTTCACAGGTAATGCTGTACATTGCATCTTGTTTCAAACCACAAGGCATCCAGACCCTTTGTAACCCCACCGATAAAGCTCCCAAGACTAACTATTGGCTCTTGGCAGTGGCAAGCAGACCCTGTGAAGCCTTGCTGCTCAAAAACCAAATAATCTATGAGATGATAATTAGATAGCATGTGGATATCTAATTCCTTGCTAATTTTTTTACCCAAAGACCTAAGCATGTGTTTGATACACTCCCTCAGAAGCTAAAACTTAATATACAGCCTAACCATTCACCATATGTTTATTACCTTGTGTCTTATGGAAATATGAGCCTTTCCTTATCAGTGAGTCTATTTGTATGGGAAAGGCAGAATAAATAACTATTTTCTTTTTCATTTATAAAGTTTTAGGGCAAGTAAATAAGTATAAAGTCACCTCTAGCCTTGGCTTTTTTCTGGTGCTCTTTTGTTTGTTTAATCTGGTTTTATTTTACTATTATTTTTGTAAATATAATTTTATTGATTTCAGAGAGGAAGGAAGAGGGAAAGAGAGATACTAGAAACATCAGTGATGAGAGTCATTGATCATCTGCCTCCTGCATGCTCTCTACTGGGGATTGAGCCTGAAACCTAGGCATGTACCCTTGACTGGAATCAAATCTGGGTCTTTAAGTCTGCAGGCCGATGCCCTATCCACTAAGTCAAACCAGCCAGGGCTAATCTGGTTTTATTTTGCTTTTCTTTGTTTATATTTGTTTTATTAACTATCTCTTCGCCTTTAATTCTTAGAGTGAAGTAAGTTTTGTTTGACAGGGATCTCAAAGAAGAGCATAAACATCTATTCACAAAATCCCTGCTAGTACACAAAATTTCCCAAGAAGTTAAAAACTTCCTTTTCCCAACTTTTCCAAGGATATAAGTGACACAGGGTTTTGGTAGTTTTTATATATAATGACTGATTACTTTCTTTGGTTACATATAGAAACAGTTAAGCCTAACACAAGTAGTGAAGCAAAAAATGATTTTTTTTCAGTGATTAATTTCGGTTATAAAACAAAAAACAAATCTGTGATTAGCTAGTATGAGATGCATCCAAGACTTTGTAAGTACCTAATCAAATAAAAACAATGAGGGAGTCAAGCCATTTTTTCTTATTGCACATGATTAGCGTCTTGGTTTTACTGTTTATCTAAATGACATTCAATAATGCATTAGCCAGGCATGGAGGTACCAGCAGCAAAAATGCCTACAACCCCATAAAATCTGCCGTCACTGTCAACTCCTCATAATAGTCTTCCCCACACTTAATACATACTGGCACATTTTAGATTTCCCAGCATGAACTAGTCTCTTTCCAATTGGATTTCCATAAATTGTCTCTTTTCAACTCCAGGGCCTTTGCAATGCTCTTTTCTCCCCATAGCAATAATGTTTCCCCAGTCCCTTTCCCCACTGTCTTCTTTACCCAGTTGATCTGCTCCTTCATGATGGCTCAGCTCAAAATAACTCCACGTAGGGAAATCTTTCCTGAGCCCCTCAGGTAAGGCCAGGCTCCCAGCTTTATTAATAGCCTGCAGTTCCCCTGGATGGCATCTACCCAGAGCGTGCGGTTACATAGTCATTAGTTCATTTGAACAATATGTGTGTCGGCCTCTCCCAGTTCTCAGAGGGCAGGGCATGTGTGGATTTCACTTCATCGTTGTTTTTCAAGAAGCCCAATAGAGAGCCTGGTGTATCACAGAGATATTATAAATGTGTGTTGAATATATAAATAAAACCTAATTGAATCTATATTGATTTGTGCCCTGCATTTTACACTTTATCAAATGAGGCATCTACACAATATGTGGACAGCAAGACAAGAGAGGACACAGATTCTCACTTCCTTTATGTCGGCTTTAGAATTTTTAAAGACCAAGAATGATATTCTTTTTTGAATTAAAATGCAAAATAAGTCTATTAAAATGTTAAATGAAACAGTTCCATAGCTATATTCTAACATCTTGGGAATCTATTTCCACACATGTGATAGACATGACTGCCAGGGAATTAAAAGAAGATATTTAGGCAAAATATTCCTCTACCCTTCATCAAAGCAATCACCTCTCCATGTCACTGAACATTGCATTCACACTCATCCTTGCCAAGTTATGTTTTATTTTTTGTCACGTGTGCATTTTGATCACAATCCTTTCCGGAATAAGTCAAGACATGCATAAATGCATACAGAACATGTTGTAAGCAGCATGTAAAGATGTTTTGGCAATTGCAGACCTATACTGAGTATCTTCAAATAAATAGGTTAAAGCACTGTCGTTGTTGTTTACTGTACACTGAAAGATTTGTAACTCCTAAGTCATCACAACCTTGTCAGGGCGCTTGAGCATTTTGACTTTCAATGTCTCTACAGAAGCCGGCAGAGGATGCCCACTGTGTGGTTGCACTGGCTTACAATGATTTAAAAATAATATTTGCATTTGTTTCCTCATACATCATAAGACTCAATAAGGGCACATTAAAGCCAATGTCAATATTTATAGCCACTACATTTACAAACATTATCATCTCTTTATCTGATAATTCAGTTTAGAAGTTAACTAAAACTGATTTGAAGTGGTCACATTTCAGTCTGCCAGGATCCGAGTGATAGATGTTTCAGGCTTTCCATTCCTGTCTCCTATTACAGAGGTTAATAGTTCAAATGGGACATTAGCTCTTGTATGGAATATGACAGGAAGAATGTATGGGTGCATGCCATTAAATTGCTTATCACTGGCTTCCCCCTGCCCCACTATTTTTTTTTTTTTACCTAAACCTGAAAGAATATGAATACTATCAAACAGGCTATAAGAAAACAAGCACATCCCATTGTACTCGATCCTCATTATGTGTAGCTTTTCTTAATTTCATTTCTTCCAAGTTATTTCTCTGCCTTAAACTAGCCAATATTTTGGTCATCTAACCTTCAAATAAACACACAGCTTTGAGTCGATGACACACTTTACTGAAGACTTATGGAATCCCCTGCATGTTTCTCAAGTAGAATTAACTTTTTTTTTCTTTTGTTTCCCTCCAAACCTCAGCATTACACCTTGCATTCAAAAACAGCTTATCAAAGCATTCCCTTAAACAAAGGCAGAGCTCTCTCTTTAAAAGGATTCCTGATCTCAGTTGCTTAGATTTTAGCATTTGTCACCACAGTATCTGTGTGACTGCATATACATCTATTTTTGCACACATAGAATTTTGCAGGTATTTTTGAACATTCATATTTTGAGTAATGTGCTAAGAATTGGATATATAAAGATACATGATATATAATAGCTATTCTTAGAGTCTAGCCTAGAACGCAAACACTTAGGCCAGAAACTTTAGTATATATTATTCGTGCTGCAAAAGAAGTTTGTTATAAGTGCTGTAAAGAATACAAAAGGAGAACTTAACCCTTTGCACTCGCTTGCTTTTTTCTCGATTCCTTTATTCTACTTGGGATTTAATTTTTTAAATACCCCAGATTTTACAAAGCGCAGCAGTAGAATAAAAAACTGGAGTTTCTTTTCATACAAACTTATTTATTTGGATTTTTTTATATTTCAAAATATTGATACATTCAAAGAGTAATTTTAATCTCGACATCCGAGTACAAAAGGTTAACTGTTAGTAGTGATTCCCCAAGATGCCAAGAGGAAGAAAAATTTTCCAGCTTAAAGAGTGACATGAGCGAATCACTGAAATACTTGATGTGCATAAGTATGAGCTAGTGGTTAAAGAGGCTCTGCATAATGTGGGTAAATAACTGAGACTCTAAAGACTGTAATAACAGAGAATATATTGATACCTTGGAGAGAGTAAGGGCTGGATACATCTTCAAAGCTGAGAGACAGGCCAGCCCAGCCCCATTTGCTTGTTCCTCGAGAACTTGGATGGACTAGAGATCCATCTTGATCCCATCGTAGTGCCCCCCGATCTTCCTTGGGGTTCATTGATCTAGAGGTGCGTGTCCCATGGCTAAGAGAGCGTGTTCACTCACCTAGATGGGGCAGGGGTGTCAGTACTACATGGACACTGAGCTCCTGGCATCCTCAGTGCTTTAAGCAGTACTTCTAAACAGCTTATAATTACCTGGGTCTTGTGACTCTAACAAGAAGAGCCCGGTCTTATCCCTGAATTTGGAGAAGCTGGTGTTCCTGGGTGACCTGAGAAAGGACAGCACTACGGATAAAGGACGCTGTGGAACAGTGCAGAGTGCTGCTCACCTGGCGCTGATGGCCTGGCGCCAGTGCTGAGAGTCCTTCCTGTGCTTCCAGGCCCCCACGTGCCCTCCTGCCTCTGTACCACCATGGGAGAAGGCATCTGGTTGTTCACACAGAGCATCCTGGATTGGATTGATCTACCATACTCTGAGGCCACTCCCCAAGGACCTGTCCTTCACCCATGGCTTGCAACAGCCCCTGCCAAAGGCCACCCCCTCAAAGTTGCTGCTCTTGCTGGTCAGCCTGTTGGTCTAGGGCATGGCAGTGATGCAGAGGAAATGCAAATCATTACTGATGTCACACGGCTCAGGCACTAGAACAGGCCTGGCCTTGCCAAGCTCATCTAAGAACCAACCCAACACACAAGGACTTCATGGGCTGGCCCCTTGACCACAATGTGCCCAAGGATGAGATGAATAAGGAAGCCACCATAGCCCTCTGGGAACTGTACTGACTGATACCTTGGAGGGAGCCTTCACCCTCTCCAATCTAGGACCCCTCGGGGGTATGTCTGACTGCTGGTTTAGGCCTGGTCCCTGTGGGATCAAGCCTAAACCAACAGTCAGACATCCCTCTCACAATCCGGGACTGCTGGCTCCCAACCGCTCAGCTGCCTGCCAGCCTGATCACCCCCTAACCACTCCTCTGCCAGCCTGATCAACACCTAACTGCTCCACTGCTGGCTTGGTTGCCCCCAACTGCCTTCCCCTGCTGGCCTGGTCACCCCTAACTGCCCTCCCCTGCAGGCCTGGTCCCCCCACAACTGCCCTCCTCTGCAGGCCTGTTCCCACCCCAACTGCCCTTCCCTGCCGACCTGGTCTCCCCTAACTGTCCTTCCCTGCCTACCTGGTTGCTCCTAACTGCCCTCCCCTGCAGGCCTGGTCCCCCCCCCCCAACTTCCCTCCCTCCCCTGCAGGCCTGGTCCCCCCCCAACTACCCTCCCCTGCAGGCCTGGTTCCCCCTCAACTGCCCTCCCTCTCCTCAGGCCCAGTTGCCCACAACTGCCTTCTCCTGCAGGCCCAGTCGCCTCCAGCTGCCTTACCCTGCAGGCCTGCCCCCCCCCCCCAACTGCCCTCCCTCCCCTGCAGGCCTGTTTGCCCCCAACTTCCCTCCCCTGTCGGCCATCTTGTGACCACTTGGGGGCGGCCATCTTTTGTGAGGGTGTTATGGTAAATTTGCATATCACCTCTTTATTATATAGGATGCTTACAGTATAATATTATGATTTATACTCAATATATTGTATGTTAGATCTCTATGACATATTTATCACTTGTTACAAATTTGTAGCCTTAAACATAATCAGTGTTATCTCCCTCCACCCATCCCTGGTAACTGCCATTTACTCTCTTCCCTCCTGCCCCCACCCCCAACACATGTTTGACTTTTTAAAATTCCACATATAAGTGACACCCTGCTGTCTGGCTTGTCTCACTGAGCATATATAATGTGATAAATATCACTACAATGGGAACCACGTCACGATGTAATGTGTCAAAGTAACATGCAGTGCACCTTACATGTACACAATGTTACAGGTCACATTCATCCAATTAAAAATAAATAAATAAAGTGAATCGCAGCTTTGTGGAAATGAGCAGAGCCCTGGAATTTCTGATCTTTATAGCCACCATGCTGGGTAGGGAAATCCATTAAACAGCATATGCTTGAAAAAATAGCTGCTATTTATGACCTATAAAAAATCACCACCCGCTGGTAACTTTGTGATCATTATCTGTTGCCTCAGAGTAGCCTGGCTAAGTGAGTGTTATGTGTCCATCCATATACTCTGAATTTTCCACATTCCAGAACATGGCCTGCAAATTCTCCCGGCAATCCCTCAGCTATAATGATTCACCTGTGTTCTCTATGGAGGCCCTATGCTCCAGCTGTGAACTAGCTTCTCTTGCCTCTCACTTATCAAGGACCTGGCATTAGCATCCCTCTCTCCTGCCCGACCAATCTCACCCCTCTGTGGACCATTTCTGTTAGCATAAAAGCCCCCTCATACAGTCATTTTCTAGTTAACTGGCCCATTTATTTCTTGACCGTGTTTTTCTCCAATGTAATATTTTTTATTTTATTTAAGAATATTAAATATAGTTGGCATACCATCGAGTAGTTTCAGGTGTACAAATAATGATTTGAAATTTATATACCTAACCGTGTGGTCACTGCACTTAAGTCTAGTAGTAGCTATCTGTCACTGTGCAAGGTCATTTCTGTACTATTGACTACATTCCCTGTGCTGTGTACTACATCTCTGTGGCTTATTTCTAACTAAAAGTTTGTACTCAAATCTCTTCATTTACAACAACAAAGATGGACCTACAGGGTATTATGGTAAGTGGAATAAGAAAGGTCCTTCAAAGTGTTGTCTGTCTCTAATATCTATCATTGTTCACCTCACATCACCTTGTGAACCCTATAAAATCACACTTTCATGCCATCACTGCAACAAACGTGTTTTTATTGCAGTCACCCTGTGAAACCACGGCGTTGGTTCTGTGACCCCTTTATTTGACTTCCAGCAGCATTGTAAACAGTCCATTACTCCCTTCTCCTCGAGAGCTTCTTCCCTTGGCTTCCGGGTAGCCACGCCCCTCTGATTTTCCCTTGACCTCACTTCTCTTGCTTCTCACTTTTACTGCTGATATGTCTGATTTCCAACGCATTCACTCTCATCGTCCCCTGGCACTCCGTCTTTAGGCATCTTCCCTTTGTGATTGTGTGTTTGTTTCTGTCTCCACCTCAACACTGAGTAACGACAGGTGATTTATTTCCTCTGCCAATGGACATTTTTACTTGCATGTTTCATTGGCATCTGAAACCAAACTTTTCCAAAACTGAGCATTTCATTTGTACCAATATCTTTGCAGTGATTGTTTTAGTGCAGTAAAATGTGATAGTGTGTGTCTTTTTTTTATATACATACAGCTATATTTTGTTTCTTGACCATTCCACCCTATTCCCACCTTTTCCTATGAGAGATTCCTGGCTCTCTACCTCTCTTCTGCTCTGTTTATTTATAAACTTCTTACTTGAAGATTTTTTTTCTTTTTCTGCTTCTAAAGTATACCCGATGATCTATAAACCTTTGATTCACAGGCAGAGAGAATTTTTACCTAAGGCAACAGGAACTGGGCTTGAGTAAAGAAAAAGTGATCAGCCTTTTACATCTAACCTTGGTTTTCTAAGTTGAACATATGTTTCTTTCGGAGGTGGTATTCTATCAATGAAAGACTCGGAGTCAATTATCTTCAAACAAGATTCTTTCTGCAATCAATAATGAACATTTCCCCATTTCAATTGGCAGACATGACTTAAATGTTGGCACAGCTTTCAAATACTTATCACACTGTTAATGAAGGTATATATATATTTTTGCAATCCCAAAGGAACTGGCATCACGGACTGCCAGATAAAATGTAGTGTATCATAAGTGGCAAGTGCTTTTAGCTAGCAGCACTTACAATGACAGGAGAATATATTACCTGTCATCTCATAAAGAATCATGTATTTTGGATGAAAAACATACTATTCTGGTTAATTCCTTTTTGATTATTTTATTCACACTATTCTCCCACCTGGCATTTGAATCTTCCTCCTGACTTCCAGGGTTTCACTCTGTGCAAGGCTTGATTATTACATTAGGAAAACCATGAGGAGCTGGTAAGTTGACCTTGAATCTGAAGCAAGTGATGAAACAAAAGGCAAGATTCATTTTGCTTTCCTTTTGTTCGGTACTCATTTAAGTTATTTATAAGATAATGATACTTTTCTTAATTGTCAAATTATTCTGATATGTCAGGTTTATTTTGTTTCACATGGTTAATCTCAGTCGAATAGGGAGATTAAGCAGAACACAGAGTATGTCATCCGGTAGTTGCAAGAGACATAAATTCTTGGTTGAAGGGAACTGTCTGACATTATTGAACCAATATAATCAAAGCAGGTCACAGGTGATAGAAGTTTTTCGCTTTTACAGAATAAAACATGCTTTTCTCCTTTCTGACAGCTAATTATTTTGACATACATCAGTAAATTATAAATTATTTAATAGTTGAAAATAATTAGGAGCACTTTAAATGACCATATTATTCAAATGCTAGTATTAAAAGGAAAATAACATACTTTGAATTTTACTTAATGGGTGATTTGCATATATAGTTATTTCCCTTTGAATATGACTTAGAGGCCTTGCATACTGATTGTTCAATTGGTGTTTTATATATATATATATATATACCTATTTTTACAGGGGCCAGATTTAACCCAAAATTTCTGGGTCCAGAGGCTATGTTCTTCATTATTGAAATAAACTGGGAAATCCATATGATGTTTAAGTTTCTTTTATTTTTATGCTAGTTGAAAAAAAGGTGGGTTTAAGTCAGATCCAAGAGCATAATGTGTGCCTGGAAGCTACCAAAATCCACAAAAATTATTGCAATGGCCATTGTCTGAAGTGTTTTTCTTCCTGAAAAGAATATACAACATTTGATACAATTGGAATCTCAATGCTTACTAGTTAAAAGTAAAAGTCACTGTACACTATATCCTAAGGAAAATGAAATAATATACATATTTCATTTAATATTTATGTAAGTATATTTATTAATGTTATAATGAACTAATGTTCACCTTGACCAATATTTAAGCTTTTTTCTTGGGCAGTTCTATCACACATTTCATACAGTCCCAGAGGTATTTGACTCTGAGCTGGTATGTTCTCATAGTATTTTAATCCAGAAATTCTTTTTTTTACAGAAGTAGTAGAAATTAAAATGTTATCAAGAAAATAAAATTTCAGTGATAAGGTACATAGGCAAATTTCATAAAATAAAGGTATATTTATACTGTTATTTACCAAAAAGAAACCATCAGAATTCATTGAGAAATGGCCAAAGGACATTATTTCTAGGCTAGAAATCAAACATAAAATATTTTATCTGTGACGATTTGCAGCATTTTGATTTTGTAGTTACTCTTATAAAAGAGAGAATTTCTTGAATGTTACAGAAAATGCCTAAATTTCTATTCAGCAATATTGAAGTTACTCAAATTGGAAAGTCTCAAAAAGAAAAATTGTCAATTTGAAGTAGAATGATAGTTATTAACCCTTCTTTGTGTTATTTTTCATTTCCTCAAGTACTTGTATTGTAGTCTCTCCTACCAACCTTGCCCTTTACCAATTCTTATCAGTATCCTTTTCTCCACCCAAGATTGACTGCAGGATAAAAGGATTTTTAGTTCAAGCAAATGGATAATGAGTGGTGTCCTTTTCTGTACCAGGAAGTATGCTTATTTTGGTCTAGGAGAGACATGTTCAAAAGTATTGTTCCATAGATAGTTTTAGAATATATCCAATTTATAATACCCAGTAGGCAGTTGGATAGCTGGGTCTACATCTTATGAGAGAGATCTAGAACATCAGACTGAATTTTGGCATTCAAGTTAAGAACAAATGAGAGCCAATAAGGCATAATTGGGCTGCAGACAGACCCAGCACCAACCAGGAAATAGCATTGACATTGCCACCTAGAATATTGACTTAGTCAAAAAAGGCCAATGACTGCCAGCTGTGTGCACCTCAGTGAATCACTTAAGTTTTCTAAAATTCAATTACCTTGGGGGATGTAAAAGTAGGGGAGGGGAAATGGAAGTATGATACCAACTTTGATTATTTATATAAACATATATATTCCTCTCAGGGTCAATTAAGGTAATGTAAGTGAAATGACCTTGTAAACTACTAACTAAAGTTTACATTATACTTAAAGTGTTATACAAACAATAGATATTATTATAATCCTAATGCAATATAGATTATTGGCAAGTTTTTTAAAAATATATTTTTATTGATTTCAGAGAGGAAGGGAGAGGGAGAGATGGATAGAAACAGCAATGATGAAAGAGAATTATTGATTGGCTGCCTCCTGTATGCCACACACTGGGGATCGAGCCCACAACCCCAGCATGTGCCCCTGACCTGCAATAGAACCGTGACCTCCTGGTTCATGTGATGATGCTCAACCACTGAGCTATGTCAGCCGGTTGGCAAGTTTTGTTTGATTGCAAAGATACTGCAAAGTTTATGAATTCACTGGGCAATGCATATTTATATTTGTACTAGAGGCCCGGTGCACGAAATTTGTGCATGGGAAGAGGGTCCCCTCAGCTCAGCCTGCACTCTCTCCGATCTGGGACCCCTCAGGACCTCTGGCTCCTAACCGCTCACCTGCCTGCTGGCCTGATCTCAATCGCTCTCCCCTGCTGGCCTGATCCCCCTAACTGCTCTCCCCTGCTGGCCTGATCCCCCTAACTGCTCTCCCTTGCTTGCCTAATCACCTCTAACCTCCTCTGCCTTGGCGCCGCCAATATATCTTTGTCCAAAAGGATGTCCGGAAGGTCGTCCAGAAGATGTTCAGTCTAATTAGCCTATTATCTTTTTATTAGTATAGATGCCACCTTGTCCTAAAAATGCAGGTTGTTCCTAGTTTTTCCTATTGTGGAAGGGCATCCTGCAGTAGCATCCTGGGTTCAGACCAGGGCTTATGCGCTTGTGCTTTATCTCAGCAGATGTGATTCCTAGAAGAAGACTCTTGGATGTACCTTAAACATTTTTATTGAATTTGCTAAATCATCCTCCAAAAATATTGAACCACTTTAAACTCCCACCAGCAACCATGTCGTGCCCTCCATTCCACTTTGATGTCAATATCATTGATTTCTCACTAGAAGTTTCCCTCCCGTCAGCTGGGTCTGCTTGGTACTTGAGCCAACCTCATTGTTCAGCTGGGGACTTGATTTCCCGAGATAGAATTATGGAGGAGGAAAAATAGTTTTCCTCTATCTTTCTGAGTTCTTAGTGGAGGCCCTTGTAATGAAAGACCGATCACCAAGAGAAAAACAAAAGTTCATTAACATGTGTATCTCATGTATATGTGGGAGATCCCAGAAAAAAATGAGTAACTCCCCAAGGTGGCTTAGAATGCAGATTTAAATACTTTCTTCCTAGGCAAAGGAGACGGGAGATGTAGGCCTCTTGGAGGAGGGTAAATGATTTTTAGGAAAGATGAATGGGAGTGGGAGGAAATAGTTTGTAACAAAGTTTGGGTGTGATGTCAACTTCTACTCTCCTGTCCTGTGACAGGAGTCAGTTTTCTTTGCCTAATGACACTTCTCCTGTCAAGGGGACCTATGACATTTAAGCTCCTTTTCAGGGGTCTGATTTTAGGCAGATTAGGAGACTTCAGTGAAAGCTTCTGCATGCATTTGCTGTTTTTCAAGCATCTGTAGCTCAAGATAATCAATATAACAACACAGCATATGTTGGGGTGGCATGTTGTCTGACCTTCAGAATAAACCCAACAAAAGCTTGTTTCCTCTCTTAGATGATTTGCCACAGTAGCGTTATTCTCTGGAGACGGTATTCTGACCAGACCTTCCTGGGAGTGTCATAACATACCTTGTGCTTATAGAAAGGTGTGGGCCACATCACTACATAAACCAGGGTTAATTTTCTAATCTTGTGTAAAGGGAGATAAAGTTATGATAGTTTATCTCCCTTTCCACAGGTTTCTGGTGGGTTTGTGTCTCCGCTGCCCCTCCCTGCCAGCAGCCCCAGCGCCTCGGCCGTGGGGCTTGGGGCTGCTGGGTGCCAGGACTGTGGGTTTGTGTCTCCATCTGGCCCCCAGCAGCCCCAGCACCATGATGGCGGGCCTTGGGGCTGCTGAGTGCCGGGCCCCTCTGCAGGTTTGTGTCTCCGATCCCAGCAGCTCCAGCATTGCCTGGCCGCTATTGACGTCGCCATCTTTGTTGGGTTAATTTGCATACTCACTCTTGATTGGCTGGTAGCGTAACAGAGTGATGGTCATTTGCATGGTTCTCTTTTATTAGTGTAGATTCCCTGGAGAATGTAAAAAATTATCTTTTCTTCTTGAAGTCCATGCCATTCACAGAATCTTAAAGTAGAAGTGGAACTTCAAGATTACATCATGCAAAAACCTTAATTTTAGATAACAGAGAACACAAATTTATTTTAGGTTATTGATATTCTTAGAATTCAAGTTTCCTAATTTTCAATGTAGTGCTAAAATTTACACAGTGAGAAATTAACCAATTGCTTGGGAGGAGAGCCAGCTCTTCAGATCTTCAGAACCTTCTCCTTTTCTAATCAATTGATTAAATTATCTCATCAAGTATTTTCTATGTCTTTGGAGAATATATATATATATATATATATATATATATATATATATATATATATATTCCTACAAGCTTTCCCACCCGAAACCTCACCTAAAATCATTTCACAGCACAAAATTGCCAGCAAAGAATGAAAAAATGCAAAGCTTCCAGAATGACAGATTCTCAGCTAAAGGAGGGTGATGACTGGGTCAGATGAGTCCATTTCTGGAGAAGCCCACTGTTTGCTGTCACAGGAAGCGGTCAATACTACAGTTTTTTGGACCAGACACTGATGTCAAAGATACCCTGAACATGTGATTGGCTGGAGCTACTGGTTGGGAGGCAGACCACTTATTCCCTCAGTGCATCCTTAATTTTCTTTTTTGTCAGATACTGCCTATGCTCCTCTAGTGCCTGAGATAACTGATGCATGGTGACTTTTAGGCAGAGGTGGTTCTCATAAAAGGTGAGGTGCAACCAGCCAGGCTCCTCGCATATGCAAGACTTATCGGGGGACAATATCAGCTGGTTGTCCAAGAAGGGGTGATAAAGGAGCAGCTCTTCCTCAAATATGGATAGGTTCAGGTACTTTTTCAAGTTGATTCAGACATAGAGGCTTGAGATATGATTGAGAAAAGGGAACTTTCATGCTTTCAATGTGATATTGATATACCTGTGAGCTGCCTGCAGCCCAGGAGTGATTAGTGGGCAGTACATGTTGTCAATTCATTCTGTGTCCTGGAGAAGCCAACACACATTGTGCTTGGTGATGGTAGGAATGCTGTGGAGGAAGTCAAAAGGGTTCATGCCAGAGGCCACCTCCTTGTTGTGGGTGTACAGAGTGCTTAATGGATGCCAGAGATCCCCAAACCCTTACTGGTGCCCCAGATCGCACAGGTCCTGTTGGGGTCAGGCATATCTTTCCTGCTCAGAACACTGTGGAATGTGATGGACTCATCAAACACAGTTCCCATGTAAATATCATCTGTAGTCACATGTAGGTTGTACCCTTTGGCAAATTCTAGATATTTCTTCAGTGAGTCCCGGGAGTAGATGTCTCCCAGAGGATTATGGTTAATGAACACAAGCCCTTTGATCTATCTTCCCTTAAGCCTAACCTCAAGCAGGACTTTCTCCAACTTGTCCACAGTCAGCTGGAAGGGATCAGTGTTCACCTCAGTGATCTTACTGTCCAGATGGACATGAATCAGCTCAATTTTCACATACAGGCGGGAATAAAGGTGAAACCAGCATAGAACTGGGTGGGGGTCAGAAAGGCCTCACCTGGATCACACAGGACCATGGTTTAGGTGAAGAATACAGAGCAGCAGCCACTTAGAACAACCACATTTTTTAATCAAGCTGGGCAAATGCCTTGCAGTAGTAGGCCAGGAATTTGAGTCACTTCTTCCCACAGGAATGCTTGTCCTCTCCAGTTAGAATTTTGCAGAAGGGCATCATCAATGTTGTTCATTTCACTCTGACTCAACCTTTTTTAAAAAAATATTTTATTGATTTTTTTACAGAGAGGAAGGGAGAGGGATAGAGTGTTAGAAACATCGATGAGAGAGAAACATCCATCAGCTGCCTCCTGCACACCCTCTACTGGGGATGTGCCCACAACCAAGGTACATGCCCTCAACCGGAATCAAACCTGGGACCCCTCAGTCTATAGGCTGACACTCTATCCACTGAGCCAAATTGGTCAGGGCTTGACTCAACTTTTTATTATTTTTTAATATATATTTTTATTGACTTCAGAGAGGAAGGGAGAGGGAAGGAGAGAGATAAACATCAATGATGAGAGAGAATCATTGATCGGCTGCCTCCTGCATGCCCCACACTGGGGACTGAGCCCCCAACCCCAGCATGTGCCCTGACTGGGAATCGACCTCCTGGTTCATAGGTGGAGGCTCAACCACTGTGCCATGCTGGTTGGGCAGCCTTTTAGTCATCAAATCAATGCAGAGCTTGTATCCACTGATACCAAGGTCAATGAAGCCCAAGGTCTTCTTGTCTCCATGGTACTTGTCTCCCTTGGTAGTTCGTGTAGTCTAGCTGGTGTAGTATAAGGCAGAGATGTCAATCCCATGTTTGCACATGTCATGAGCAATGAATGCAGCTTCCAAATTTCTCAGTTGGTGACTTAGTCAGGCTGTCTAGATGATTGGGCCTGCTGCCCACCTCCAACATCACCCCTAGAGTCCAGAGAAAGGTGGTGGTGGTGGGGAGCAGTTGGAGCTCCAGGTATTTGTGGCCCAGAGTGTAAGAGATTGAGCACTGTGGATGAGGATGGCTTCCTGCTCCCTGGTGGCCTGACTGTGCCCCTGCTTCTCCAGCACCAGGTCCTGCTGCAGGTGCCTAGTCTCCAGATGCATGATGTAGTCCTCTGTGGTCTGCTGCAAGTGCCAGATCAGCTCCATCAAATGGGTGTGGGGGCTCAGGTTTCTAAGGCCCTGGCCCCTCAACTGGCCACAGGGCTTGTGGAGGGTGACTCATACTCTGGGTTTTTGTTGTGGTCTCAACAGGCTGGCTGGAACCTCATGTTTGTGTAAATTTGTTGTATTACAACACAGCTAACACCTATGTGGCACATATATGCCGCCAGGTGTCGGGTTAGGTAAGCAACATATGTGGATGAGGAATGATGCCTTCCCTTAAATAGGTTATTTTTCTAGCTGAAGTTTACAGTGGATATGAAATAACCATATGTATACAGCTCACATTTAACTCCTCTATTTATTTGGATGTTTTTTGAATGAGTAAAAACATAAATGAAAAATAATTGTGGAGATTTAATTGTTCTTAGGCTTATCAAGACCTGGCATATCAAGTTCTGCAATGAAATATCTATTGCAATTCCAGACATATCTCCTTGAGATCATCTGTAAAAATGTCTTTGTGTCTTTATTGAACTTGGATGTGACCTATAGATAGATGCTTAGGATGCGACAGATATGGTTTTCCTGTTTTCTGAGACCTTAAGTAAAATACTATATTGAGTCCTACATTCTATAGCAATCAATCTATACAGATAAATTTCCTACATCAGAGAGAACCAACACTATATAAAATATAGCTTTATGAAGAAAAGATAATTGTGTGTATAAAGTAGATTAGTGGGGTTTGTGATAGTTTTTATGCTGTTTTTGCATGGACTTGTTACAAATTTAATATCTTTTAACTAATTTTTGGAATTTCATTTAAAACTAGGTTAATTGTAGCTGTTTGTGCAAAATATGGTGGAGAGAATTATTTAGTATTTGGAATAATTACTGAATAGCTAAAAACTGTGCCAAAATGTTACAAAGAGAAGTAACTTCAATGTAGCTATGGGTCATTAACTGAGGGTAGGCTGATGGAAAAGTACATTTTGCACTAAATTTCAAAAACATTTGGAGAGCATAGAGGACAACCAGTCCTTATTGTTTTATTTATTTATTTATTTATTTATTTATTTATTTATTTATTTATTTTTACTTCAGCAATGTGTTCCTGAAATAAACTTCAAATATCAAGATGAAATAAGTAAACCATTCTGTCCTTATAAAGATTAGGTTAATGTAAATGCATATTGTAATTTGCCCCATTTGCATTGATAAATTGTTTATTTCAGCTGATTCCTGCATGATTTCAGCTACTTACAGACACTTGAGTTCACAAATATTTACTGAGCTTATACTCTACACCTGGAACCCTTTCAGGCACATTCTTCTCAGCATTTTATCCAATGCTGGAAATTTAAAAGCAAGTACTTTACAGTTTATAACTTCAAGGAGCTAAAAGTCCCAGTGTGGCAAGAATTGAGCTATCAGAAGCCAGGAAGCAGTGAAAATTGAACTGAAAACCCCAGTGGGCAGTGTATGAAGAGCTCTGAATGCGACTCATGAATTTGGGCTGTATTAGTCTCGTTATCAGATTTGTATTTTAGATACTTAGTATCTATTTTTTAGCCTGTCAAGCATTTTTCTTTTTTTGGCATCAGGGCTTCTGTATTCTGATTTTTTAAAAATTAATAGATAATAGCCGAAACCGGTTTGGCTCAGTGGATAGAACATCGCCCTGCGTACTGAAAGGTCCCAGGTTCGATTCCGGTCAAGGGCGTGTACCTTGGTTGCGGGCACATCCCCGGTAGGGGGTGTGCAGGAGGCAGCTGATGGATGTTTCTCTCTCATCGATGTTTCTAGCTCTCTATCTCTCTCCCTTCCTCTCTGTAAGAAATCAATAAAATATATTTTAAAAAAATTAATAGATAATAACACATTCCTCATTATAAGATGGTCATGAGTCTCAGAGCTGGCCAATTCAAGCACAACTTCCTCCAGTCTTTCTAAAAAAAATCTAACAAATCAAGTATAGCTAATACTTATTGATTATAATCAAGTGATAGGCTTTTTATATTAACCACAGTACCAAATTGATAGAAATTAGATGAGATTAGCACCAAGAGAACAAACAGAAAGACCTTGAGATGTAAGCCAACAAGGGCATAAGCAAAACTGTAGCCCGGAGAGGTACCAACTGATACTGTCAGCTGTATGCTTGATTCTAGCCATGCTTCAGCCTTCTGAATTTTCAGCCATGTGGCCCAATATATTTTGTTTGTCTGTTTAAATCAATTGGAGTTAGATATTTGCTATTTCAACAAAAATTATTGCAACTAATTAAAATAATCCTATGAGGAGAATTACCAGTAAAATGGAATAATGTAATTAAAAAAACAACAACAATAAACAAACACAATATGAGAGGACCTGAACTAGGAGAATAAAGAAAATAAGAGCAGCCCTAGCCAGTTTGGCTTAGTGGATAGAGCGTTGGCCTGCAGACTAAAGGGTCCCAGGTTCGATTCCTGCCAAGGGCACATGCCCAGGTTGTGGGCTCCATCTCCCCCACTGGGGGATGTGCAGGAGGCAGCCAATCAATAATCCTCTCTCATCATTGATGTTTCTATCTCTCTAGCTCTCTCCATTCCTCTCTGAAATCAATAAAAATATATTTAAAAAAAGAAAATAAGAGCATTTGGATGTAACACTAGAATAATAAAATGACTCATATATATGGAATCTAAAGAACAAAATAAATAAGCAAACATAATTGAAACAGACACAGAGAGAAGACTGGTGGTTGCCAGAGGGAAGAGGGTTTGGGGGACTGGGTGCAAGGGGTGAAGGGATTAAGAAGTACAAATTAGTAGTTACAAAAATTATCATGGAGATGTAAAGTACAGAATAGAAAATGTAGTCATTAATATTGTTATAACTATGTATGGTGCCGGATGGGTACTGGAAATATCAGGGGAACCACTTTGCAAAGTATATAATTATCTGTCCTCTATGCTGTACACCTAATACTAATACAAAATAATATTGAAAGCAAAACTATAAAAGAAATATACCACAAAAATAATACAGATTAAACAAAGTGAGGGTCAGTAAAAAAATTGCTGGATCTTGCATGTATAACATTATCAACCTATTTTCAAAAATTATAAAATTCTGAGATTGCAATGGATTTTAGAAAGAATAGAGTTTAAGAAAATGAAGCCAGTAAAGACAATCATCTTTGTAAACTAACTTTGGCATGGAAAGGAAAGCAGGGTATATAGGGTGATGCCTAAAGAAAAGAATTTTAGAAAAAGTCATGTTAACATATTTGTAATGAATTTATAGAAGTAGGAGGAGAAGGTAGGAAGGAGAAGAGATAGTAAAAACTTAAAGACACAGGAGAGGAGTGAACTAAATTTTACATGATTCTGGAGGAGGCAGAAGATTGCAGCCTTGGAACGGATAGGGAGTAGTTTCACCTGAGCCTGAAGGAAAGACAAAGTGAAAGTGAAAAGTGAAGACAAAGTGAAAGTGAAAAGTGAGGAAAGAAGAGAGCATGATCGTTTTCACTTTTGTGAAGAAGAAGCTAAGGTGATGAGCTGGAAATAAGGCCAATGGGATTGGAGGGTTGATGTTCAAAGCAACAATAGTGGAGAATAGAAAAAGGCCTGGATAAGTTGATCAAATATATATATACTGAGTGGACAGATTATGATGATCTCTGAATGCATAATAATCTGGCCACTCAATATATATATATTAGAGGCCCAGTGCATGAATTTGTGCATGGGTGGGGTGGCATCTGGCCAGCCTGGCCAGGGGGAGGGGACATAGGTGGTTGACTGGCCTGCCTGCTGGTCTAACTCCTGGTTGAGGGGACAGTTAGCATATTAGCCTTTTATATATATATATTAGAGGCCCGGTGCATGAAATTTGTGCATGGGGGGGTGTGTCCCTCAGCTTAGCCTGCACCCTCTCCAACTCTCCAATCTGGGACCCATCAAGGGATGTCCAACTGCCCGTTTAGGCCTGATCCCACCTAAACGGGCAGTTGGTCATCCCTCTCACAATCCAGGACTACTGGCTCCCAACTGCTCGCCTGCCTGCCTGATTGCCCCTAACCTCTTCTGCCTGCCAGCCTGATTGATGCATAACTGCTCCCCTACTGGCCCCTTCACCCCTAACTGCCCTCCCCTGCAGTCCTGATCAACCCCAACTGCCCTCCCCTGCTGGCCATCTTGTGGCAGCCATCTTGTGTCCACATGGGGGCAGCCATCTTTGACCACATGGGGAGGCCATCTTGTGTGTTGGAGTTATGACCAATGTGCATATTACTCTTTTTGTAGATAGGATATATATATTGTTGTTAATCCTCACCTGAAGACATTTTCCCATTGATTAATTTTAGAGAGAATGAAAAGCAGGGGGAGAGACAGAGAAAAACATCGATGTGAGAGGGACACATTGATTGGTTGCCTTCTGCATGTGCCCCTACCAGGGCTAGGGATCAAACCCCAACCTATATATGTCCTTGACTGGAATCAAACCTGAGACCCTTCAGTCTGCAGGCTGATGCTCTATCTATCCACTGAGCCAAACCAGCTAGGGCTGAAATATATATATATATTTAAAATCCAGAGAAAACTAGAAACCTGTTTTTAATGGAGTCTTTCTGTGAATATTTTCCTTAATGATGCTGAGCTACCTGGAGCTGGACCTGAGAAATGAAATGATTGAGAGTATCCAAGATTTATTTTGAACACATGGTTGTGGTAGAAAGTTAGAATAGCAAATGAATTATAGCTGAATACCTTGTGAAATGGAATTTTAAGGGGGAAATACACTGGGAGAACAGGTTCCTTAAGGACAGGATCAGCTATAAGGATAATGAGAATAATGATCATCTCAAGGAGATTTTCCCCTTTTTCTTTTTCTTTTTTATTGTATCCGTATGATAAGATAGATGTTAGCTGAATTTATTGTAGTAATCATTTCACAGTGTATGTAAATCTATTATGCTGAATGCCTTAAAACAGGCGTCCTCAAACTACGGCCCGCAGGCCACATGCGGGTGTTTTTTGCCATTTTGTTTTTTTTTTACTTCAAAATAAGATATGTGCAGTATGCATAGGAATTTGTTCATAGTGGTTTTTTTTAAAAAAAACTATAGTCTGGCCCTCCAATGGTCTGAGGGACAGTGAACTGGCCCCCCGTTTAAAAAGTTTGAGGACCCCTGCAACTTACACAGTGTTATATGTTAATTATTTCTCAATAAAACTGAAAAAAAAATCACAGGGAAGTAAAAAGGCTGTAACACAACATCTAGTTTTTAAAAACTATATATCCTAGGTGATGACAAGTTTTCTATACACATTATAGGAAAACTCATGTGGAATAGGGCTGAAATTTACTGTCATGATAGGGGATTGTGTTCTGGAAATTAAGGTATTGAATGAGTTAAAAATGTGGACATTATGAGGTATTTTGAAAGCTGAAAAATAAAAGTTGAAGAAAATGGTATGATATCAGGGACCTTTCACAGATAGCATGCATTCACGAGAATATGTATTAAAAAGAACTTTATTATATATTCACAATAATAAATAAAATTACAGACCAGTGATACAGTCTCAAGTTTAAATGAAGAGTGTGTCATTTTTTAATATTGTCTAGGACATAACTTCTATAACTTTCATTCCAATAGATCCTTGTTTCATTGACGAATCTAAGCAGGTTATTTTTACAGCTAAGTTTGTTTTAGTTCAATATTACTCTTTCTCAGTCTACCATGCTTAAATATTGTATTTTATATATTGGCAGTAGAGCATCTGAAAAAGAAGTAATAGTATTTTACCTTTCAAGAAAAGCAGTTGGTTTTATATTGCTTTGTGATATACACTTTCATAAATGACCTCCATGCATAGCATTTGGGAGAGACTGCATGTAGGAAAGGGGGTGGTTTAGAGATTATAAACAAAGCTGCATTAACGCTAGACTGGAGTCACTTAGAGAGAAAAGGAAAGCATTAGATCAAGTTTAAATGGGCAACATTAATGAGAGTTATGGGCACACATCTCAAGACAAATACACCCCAAAGAATTTATAGAACACCTCTCATAATTGGAAAAAGACAGATTTTACAATTATCCTCAGGAAAGGCCACCAACAGAATACAGTACATAGCTTAGTGTCAAGAGAAATGTATGAGACAATAGGGAGACTTCATTGAAATTGAAAGAAAGAAAAGAGAAAAAAACATGGACTGTGCAATAGAACAGAACTGCAAATAGGTCCTTTTATAAGATAACACACTGAAAACATGTAGATGCTGGACTGAAATTAAAATGGTGTTTAATTGCTACTGAAAAACCAGTGGTAAGTAGCCGAGTAATATTCTCTTGTATATATATACCACAGTTCTTTATCCAATCGCCTATTGATGGGCCTTTAGATTGCATCTTGGCTAGTATATTGTTTCTCAAATAAAAATCACAATAATTTAAGCATTCTTGCCACGTAAGTCAATCTATTAGAAACGTGGAAGCTATACTATTTTGAATGAATTTTAAAGATTAATCTTTACCTTTGTTTATTTAGAATTTGTTTAAAAAATCATTAAAGCTTCTATATAATGCAGTGTTCAGCAATTTCAACTGTGTAATCAGTTTTATTTTAAATATCTGCATATTTTGTGGAAGAAAATTATAAATCTCTAAAAGATCTAAAATTTAGATGTCTTGTTAAAATCACAGGATATGCACCCTTGTATAATTCCTACCTACTTAGACCTATTATATGTATAATTTTTTTTAAGGACATAAGAGTTACAAGCTAAGGATGTACCTCAAAAAATTAAGAACAGAGTTACCATATGACCCAGCAATCCCTCTTCTGGGTACCTACCTTAAAATTTTGAAAACATTTATTCACAAAGATATACTCACCCCTATGTTCATTAAAGCATTGTTCATGGTAGCCAAGACATGGAAACAGTTGAACTGTCCTTCCAGAGATGACTGGATAAAGAACATGTACTTCTGTTCAATGGAATACTATTCAGCCATAAGGAAAAATGAAATAGTGCCATTTGTGACAACATGGATGGACCTTGAGAATATCATGCTAAGTGAAATAAGTCAGGAAACGTTAAGAACCATATGATTTCACTCATATGTGAGATATAAAACCGGAAGTAACAAAAACAAACAAGGAAAACAAACAAAACCTCACAGACACAGACAACAGTATGGTGGTTACCAGAGGGAAGGGGGTGTGATGACAGTAAAGGGTAAGGGGGCTCAATTATATGGTGGCAAAAGATTATTTGCTTGGGTGGTGAGCACACAATGCAATATACGGATCATGTATCATAGAAATCTATACTTAAAACCTATATATTTTATTAAATGATATCACTCCCATATATTTAATTTAAAAATTAAATAGTAGTTGAACTTCCCTCTGGAGAATTGTATATACAAGCAATATTTATAGCCAAAAAAAAGGGGGGGGGGAGGAGGATAGGAAGGAAAACTGGAAAGAGCTAATATGTTTTTCTTTGCTTCTGAACACACAAGAATCCAGAGACATTAGAAAGTCTGAAAAAGCAGAGAAAACGGGTTTATTTATAGTCAGAAGCCCTTTGCTGAGCCTTTGGGCATATTTATAATCTGAAGCCATCTATATTTACAAAAGGCTAATATGCAAAGTGTCCACTCGGGAGTTTGATGGGAGACTGGGAGTTCGATCGCTTACTATGACATGCGCTGACCACTAGGGGGTGGCGTGGAGTGAAGGAAGGCCTAGGCCGTCAGCTGGAAGGCCCTGATGGGCCCTGATCGCTGGCCAGGCCTAGGGACCCTACCCATGCACGAATTTTGTGCACCGGCCCTCTAGTATACTAGAAAAGATGGAGACTTGTTTTATGAGTACTTACACACAATCTAAATTGTACAACATAAAGCATAATACTGGCTCAGTTACTAACTTCGACTAATGTCCTGAGAACCAGACACCACCACCCCCAGTTTTATTAAAGAAAAAGATTAGTAGTTTATACTAGGATTTTAGAAAAAGTGACACATTTAAAAAGTGCAATTTTGATATCCCTTCTGCCACATGAGTGTTTTTAAGTTACCCATGTATGAAAAACAACCTTAAGGGGAAGCATTGATACTTATGCTGTGGCTATTGAAATTTTTCCTATTAATGTTGCAGAATTTTTTTTTTGCATAATTGGCCTAAATTAGATGTAGATAAAAAGAAATGGATAGAAAAAAAAAATCTCCATTTAAAGAAAAATAAGTGAAGATGATGAAAAGTAAATGTAATGAGAAAATTTCAGAGACGTTTTGTTTTCCTAATACCAGGCCAAACAATACATGCTTCCATTTACGTGTTGGGTTCTTACAAGTGCTAATGCATTTAAATGAGCTTGGAGTTGTGTCCCTTGTGATACTGAGCATAATAAAGTGTTTATAGAGGTGAATTTGGGACTTCATAGTGAAGCTGTAATTTAGGTTAGTTGTTCTTTTCAGGTATGAGGCAATCAGGTTTTCTCTACAGTAAAAGAAATTTTAGATCTTGTCACTAATTATTATAAATACAGCTACATTCTTTCATAAGCATTGTAAAGATGGTTCTGGAAGAGAAAAAAAAAAAAAAACTTGAAATAATACCAGTAATTCAATATGCTTTCTATTAGCTAGATATAGTTTTAACTATCTAATTTGCCTAAATTATGTCTTGGTGTCCTTTTACATTGAAGATATAATCTTATCCTCACCATTCCATTAACTGCCTATAATCTTTGGAATTGTTTACACTTTATCTAGTTTCCTTCTGGGCTGCCTCACCAGCCCAGCCTACACATTCGGGACTGCTTCAGGCTTATTACTATGATGTAGGAAGTTATTAAAATATGTTAATTTACTTGACTGAGATAACTGTAAATTAAGCCCTTATAACTTTCTGCCTTCCAGGCTGTACACACTATATAATACCTGAAACAGGATATTATTCTACAATCAAATAGTTTTTCAGGAAAAAAAAAAAAATTCGGCTTTCTCTGTGACCATTTCCTTGCTGTCAGTGTTATAATTTAAGGAAAATCAATGGTCGTTGACGTGTAGTGAATGCTTGTTCTAGGTCAGGTGGTCTCCTACACACTTTGCATGTTCTATGATGATCTGTGTCTTACAGATAAGGGCTGAGTGGGTGAATAACTTTTACATCATAGAATTAATCAGAGGTACAACCCCGAGTCCTCCTCAGATTTCCTGGCTCTATGGTCAATGATCTTAGCTCCCATAACATATGGCCATTTAAATGTTATGATGGGAAGAAAGAAGAGCAATCCTTCCACAATTAAAAAATTCAGTACCATTTTGTAAATATGATTTACAGATAGAAGCTTTGGTTTACTCCTTTGGGAGATGAGGAGTGAATGGAGCAATTTTTCAGAATTTAGGGAACTTGATTAGTTTTTAGTTTCAGAGAGCAAACTCTGCTGGGCTGAAGAGAAAAATGTGGGAAACTATCTTTATCTTGGCACACGTGATCCTATATTTCTATTCCCCCAATTCCCACTTCACCCCCTCCTCTCTCAGTCTCAGTACTCCCATCATTGAAATATTTACGTTCCCCAAGACATCAGGATCCTGCTCAACCTTGGAGCCTCTCCACGGATGTTCCCCCTACTCTCTCTGTAGCTCACCCCAATTTTCTTGGCTGTATGTCTTAAAAGGAATTTCCTCTGATGTTGCTTTAACTGCCAAGGTTAGGTTAGGGATCCCACTTAATGCACAAAATTCTATTGAACAGAACAGTGCAGCCAGCCATTGAATTTTAACTTGCTTATTTCTCTGTTCCTAGAAGGGCACTAGGTATCTTTTATTTATCCTACTCCACCTGACTTCTCTTCCTCCTACTCTTCCAGGGTCTTAGCCTCCCTGAACAGGATGAGGTTTGGTGAGTGTACTGCTTGTCCCTCTGAGCTCTGGGGAAGGAGCCAGTGCTGAAGCCCAGAGCCAGCTGGTGGGAATTTTAATGGGTGGCTGGACATGGCTGTCTCACAACCAGAAATTCCCCTGCTCCAGCACTGAAGCAGGGCCCATGACACCCCTGCTGTGGCAGGCATTGCAATTGGAGTTTAAGTTTCTAAATCATGGAGAAGGGAGTGGTCCCCAGAACAGTAAGTGGAATGGGGGCTTTGGAGGATGCTGAGAAGTGATTGCCAAAATGTGAAGAAGACATTTGCAAAGCCATACAGATGCACACTAGCTGAACATCAGTTCTGCTTGTAACCCCAATTCAGAGTGCACAAGAGGCAATCCGCTCACATTTATGGAAGAATGGGAAAGAAGAGAAGGAGGGAGGGAGACAGGGATGGATGGTAGGAAATATTTTACCAAATTTCAGCAAATAAAGCAATAAAAAGTGCCTGTGTCACATGCTGAAGCACAAGGGCCATACCACAAACAGGGCCAGGGCTCTCAGATTCTGCATCTGATTTCCTTTTAACTCTCAGCCCCTGGTAGAGCTGGCCAGTAATTGAATATTTATTCATATATAGCTATGCATGTGTGTTTTTTCAGAATTTCATAACAGGAACCAGTCTTTTTAATTTTTTTATTTTTTATTGATTTCAGAGATGGAGAGAGAGATAGAAACATCAATGATGAGAAAGAATCATTGACCAGCTGCCTCTTGCATACCCTAGACTGGGGATTGAGCCACAAATAGGAATTAAAATGTAACCTCCTGGTTCATAGGTCAAAGCTCAACCTCTGAGCCACACCAACTAGGCAGGAAACAACCATTTGGTGTAATTTTTCATAGAACAAAACTTAAAATGAAATCTGCATTCAGTTCTTATCTCTGTAGTTGCAAACATGCTCTTTACATATTAGGGCTAGGAGGAATCCTTGGGTGTTGGAACATTAATCTTAGATAAATGTACACTGACTCTAAGAATTACTTTCCTGAGCAGAGGCTGGGAAACACACCATCTGGAACCCTGACTGTATCTAATGGCATGTGTGCAAGTTGAAGGGCATGGTAGGTCCAGAAAGTCTCATGAAGGCAAAATTAGGAAGTTAAGAGATAGGTTCTTTCAATGCAAAATGAAAGTTTGGAAACACACAGAATAGAAGAAACTGATGACATGGAATTTGAGATAAACAGAATATCAATACCAATTCATTAGTTTATGAAATAATAAAAGGAACCTACTGTGTGTTGAAGGCAATCCTATATAATAAAAGGCTAATATGCAAATTGACCAAATGGCAGAACAACTGGTCGCTATGATGCGCACGGACCACAGGGGGTAGACTCTCAATGCAGGAGCTGCCCCTTGTTGGTCAGTGCGCTCCCACAGGGGGAGTGCTGCTCAGCCAGAAGCCCTGAACTGGGCTCACAGCTGATGAGCACAGCAGCGGTGGCAGGAGCCTCTCCCGCCTCTGTGGCAGCGCTAAGGATGTCTGACTGCTGGCTTAGGCCTGCTCCCTGCAGTTTTAAATATTGCTTAAATTCCAAGATAGTATATTACAAATTAAACACATAGAAAGTACCATCAAAATATTTTTAAATGAAATAAAATCCTTCAATTAAACTTAACCACAATATTTGTTTAATTATAATAGCCCATACAGAAAGAGACAACCATCATGATCATCATAATAATTTAAGGAAATTTGTTATTAAACAAAACAAAACAAAAAAGCAGAAGAGAGCTCTCTGGTTGAACCAGAACCAGTGTGAAGGCAAGTGTAGGATACTGTCTATTACCTAAGGTTAGAATAGGAATCAATATTACAAAAATGGACTTTAGGGAAAAAATGAGAAGGCTTTACAATGTAGTTGATCTTTTTAACATTTATGTTTTATTGATATAATTTTCTCTTCCAGGAAACTTAATTCCTACCTACACAGTTTTGTATGAGATTAAGTAGAAAGGATGAATTAAGACACTTTACTTTGTGACCTTTGTCCTTGACTTTGCCTTCCCTCTGTGAAGGATATATGGGGATGGGGGAGGGATAGTCAGTCTCCAAGCTTCTTTGTGCTTCTAAGAAGGTAACCAGACGAAAGAGGTAAGGTAGAGCTTATCAGGCTTTATGAAATTTTATTCCACAAGAAGACCCCAGTAAAAATGCCCTCTGCACTTCACGGAGAGCCAGCGCTGCTCAGGACCATTCCCTGTGACAGACACTTGGCTGGGGAGCTAGTGTCTTCTTAAGGGCAACTCTATTTCAGGGGCTTAGGGGGCCAGTAGTGTGCCTCAAAGCATGTATTGATCCTCCACAGCCCAGCACAGCAAGTTCATGCTGTGGATTTCTGGGAGATGGGACCTGATCCCAGGTTTAAGGAGCTTATCTAACACTTTGTTCATCAAAGAGCTTAGGGAATAAACATGAACATTTGAAGAAGAAATAAATAGCAAGATATATCGCATACAGAGCGCAAGATACTTAGTCCAGTCAGATAAAATCAGAGCCTTTTGCCACTAAAATGGCCCTGCATGATTGACAGTGAAATTTTAAGTTTTAGAAAGTCCATTTGAGTTAATACACACTGGTCAAAAATGATTCTGGTTGTTACTTCATGACTGTTTTCTTTCTCCTTTACACACTTATTAAGCCTTTGTAGATCTCAGCAGTTCGATTCTAAATGCTCCACAACTTTATTGCAATTAATTTATTTAACTGGGGGGAAATCTCCTTGGAAAATGAATTTACAACATTCACATTTTACCTTGAAAGACCCAGGACTCCTGACCCAGGAGGTCTTTTAGACCTGGAAACTAGATTTAAAAACAACAACAACAACAACAACAAAAACCACCTAGAAATATAAGCCACACCCACATGTCTTTAGGTGTATAAATGCACTGACTAATAAGAGGAGGATGCTGCAAAATTTATTTAAATAAATTTCTGAAGACAACTCTATGTTTTGTGTTAAAAGACTAATAAAAGAGCTTTCTGTGGCTCCTGTAGGAATATCTCGCTCTAATTTTCACCAGTACTGCAAATTTAAAGAACTTCTTACATCAGCACAGTAAGGCATTTCATGAATCTTGGAGAGGGACATTTTGCATTGACACAAAGTGAACATTACAATTTTATGTTCTCTTTTTTATTACTCTTTTTTTAAAAATACAAAGCATTTCAGTTTTCAAAACTGTGTGGAATCACTCGAGGGTGATGTAATATAGAGTGATGCCTGCTCACACTCCTGGGATGTAAAACAGGTGCCTCACCTGCTGTGTCTCTGAGAGATGAATGAGGAGGACACGTAGGTCTGTTTCTGGATTTGTCTAACGGTCAAATCAGAGCAGCCAATAAAATGTAGGACTCTTCCTTAATCTAGCTTTATTCTTCAGAATTTATTTAGAATCAAAAATCGAGAAAGGAAATTGAGTTTTAGCCCTCACACATCAATTGATTTAAAAAAAGTATGTCTTTTTCTACATATCAATATTTAAAAGGAATTGATGTTAACTTGAGACTTCTACAAATCCAATGTAACAAGCCTTGCTTTTGACACCATTTTAAAATGAGTTGAGAGAGGATTTGAAAACCTTGTTACCCCGTAAAAAATAATTTAATCCTCAGGGAAAGGAATTAGAGGAAAAAGGATCCCTGCATGCAAAATTACATCCCACCAAATTCTTTTGTGAAAGAAATAAAATGTGTGAGGTTTTCTCGTTGTATTTAAGTAATGAGGAGAGACAGTACCTTTCATTTAATGGCTTAATAGTGGTAGATTTCTGACAAATAAATTTTCAAGGAATAAAAACATTGTTCCACTAGGTTTTTTAGTATTATATGTTAAAGAAAAAAGGCCCTTTATCTCAGCATATATACCAGCACCTATCACCAATTTGATTTCGTTCTGTAAGTTAGAATTGAAGGGCTTGATAGGATAATATGTGACATTTCCTTGCAATAGTGCCTCTGAGAGATGTCATATTTAAGTTATTAGAGCCTCGGGTGTTTATTATTATTTACTCTATGTTACTAGGACCCAGTGTGCTCTTAACATTGAATCTTCCCCTTTAATTTATTTAAAAGATATTTCTCTTAAGAACTTTTATATAACTTTCTGTTGCCTACCTCACCTAGGAATTATTGAATTTGAGTGCAGATGTATTTACTATTTAACACATAAAATAAAATGTCATGTGAGAGTGGAGGGGGCTTGGCTTCATTTCTTAAAGGTATTTGAAGCAATCTAGCTGAAGTCTAAGGATGAGGACATTTCAAGTGGGGACAGAGTTAGTTAGTATCTGCTTCGATCTTCATGTTTACTCTACATACTTACTATCCCCAAATGCTCACATCTGGATTTTAAAGAATCATATAACACTTTCATGCAACTGGACATGCAATTGACATCTTGGGTCTCAAATAAATTCAGTAAGTTCTTAAAGAAATGCATAAAGTAAGATTAAAGTGAAAAGCATTTTTATTGTATGCCTTTAATCTTATGCTGACTCTGACAATAAAATCTCATTATTATAGGTTTTTAGCTTTTTGAAGTTCTAAAAGGATTTAAAATTTATCAAATTTATTAGGGTGGCATTGTTCAACATTATATAGGTTTTAAGTGTATAATTCTATGATACATCATCTGTATATTGAGTCATGTGATTACCACGCACTTCAAGTCTCCTTCCATCACCATTGATCTCTTCTTTACCCTCTTCTACCTCCCCCACTTCCATTTTACATATAAAAGGATATATATTGAGTTCAAAGAGCCCTTAGAATCTAAATTACAATTCATTTTTCCAATGCCTTAGTAATAAGTTAAGCCTTCTACATTATACTTCCACATTTACAAATGATATTATATAGAAATAAAGTGTGTTGAAAAATGGTGTATGTTGCAAACACTGACAAAGGTAAGCAGTGATAGTTTACCTGGGTTTAGGAATGAGGAATTATTGTTCATGTAAGTTTAACACAGATACACAGTGGGATTAATGAAGGCAAGAATAAGTTCAAATATGACATAGGACAAGAGTGTCAAGAAATATGCTTAACAACATGTAACGTTAGCATTAAAATCTTTATTTTTCATTATTACAGCATGTTATTATAAATACCAGACATTGCATTTTAAAAATACACTTAGGTCATAGGGGCCATGGAGGATGTGACAAAAATAGGATTACAGTTGTGCATATGGAATTTAATGCAATAGTTAACACATAAACAATAATACAATAATAAATTCTGCTTCAAGACTGTTGAGGGATTGAGCTCAAAACCTGGGCATGTGCCCTGACTGGCCATTGAACTGTGACCTCCTGGTTCATAGGTCGATGCTCAACCACTGAGCCAAGCTGGCTGGGCACTTCTGTGTTTTTTGTACTCACAACTGTAAACCTACTTTTGTCCTACCCTGTATTCTGGAAACTTCTGTATATGTAAAATCCCCACCAGGCTAAAATGTAGGATAAAAATTTTATTCCAAATTCCCAAGGTTAAAAAAAAAAAAAGATTATGGATTGATTATCTTTTTAGAACAGGAGCTCTGACTTTAATCAGAATTAGTTTGCTTAAGTTATATAATTTTAATTATCTTAAATTATAATAAATTACAATTATATATTAGATTAAAATATTCACCATTGAGCTAATGGAGGGGAAATTGGATATTTGAGTAATAAGGTTTGTGCCTATGTGTAAGTAAAAACAAGTTTTCCTGGCTGAGTAGTATTTGTCTAAGGTACCAATAACTTTTATGCAACTTAGCTGATTGTAACACATTCTATTTGAATGTTGACTGTATGCAAATATGGCAGCTTTTACTAAAGTTACTTTGAAGCTAAAAAAAGTTATAAAAATATTGACAGATTCCATTGTTCAAATTCTTTTTCACCCAAAACTGCCTAGGAATTGTGTCTGAGTAGAGTATATGGGGCGTAATCCAAGGTGCCCCTTGAGATAAACTTAACCGTGCAGATGTTTGGACATTAAGTAGTTGCTAGTGAAGAGACTACTCTAAACAAGCAGGACCGAGGGTAGGCATTATCATCTGACCTTATATTAATACTAGTAGTCCTGCACATGGATCCGTGCACCTGTAGCTTGGCAGTAGCTCCCTGCTACCCTCCAATAGCTCTCCGCCCACTGCTCTGACCTCCTGTAGCTCCCCTAACCCCCCTCCCTCCACTCCCCCTCATAGCTTGCTGCCCTGCCCCCTCCTGTAGTTCTCCGCTGCCCATTTGTAGCTCGATGCCCCACCCTCCTGCTGATCCCTCCTGCTGATCCCTGATCTGGTCATTATGCCTCAAGGTGTAATGGATAATTAGCATATTCCTCTCTTATTATATAGGATAGTTAAGACTGCCAGAGGAATTACGCCACACAAAACTATGCAGTTGTAAATCACACCGCATACTTTATTACTCACAAGGTTCCTGGTGCTGTGGGCTCAGGCTTAACGGGGTCCTTGGGGAATAGTGGCATCCTCTGTGGGAAGCGGTGGATCCATCTTTGGGTGGTTGGCTGTCTGATTGGGTCGACTCAGCGGGAGGAGGGCCACTGAAGTCTCTTGATCAGAGGTTCGGCCATTCAGCCAGCATGGAGCAAGGCAGCGTGGAGAGTGTATCAAGAGGATGATCGATGTCTGAAGTCGGGGACCCGTTTTTAAGCCTGTTCTGGGCCCTGGCAATCAAGGAGGCTATCAGTAGCATATGTCATCACACAAGTGTTAATCAGAGTACAAGCTGGTTATCAATCACAGCGCGACAATCAGAAGGTGTCTATCAGGTTTACATACGTCATTCCTAGGGTAACATTCAGCTATGGTCTTATCTATATGGTGCAGCTAGGGCTTGCCCTGAGTGGTCATTCCCTGTGCTCTTTAATATTACTCTTTAATATTTCACACAAGTATTTCACAAAAAATAATTTTTCTATAAATTAGTTACTAAGACAAATTGAATATAAGTTCTTGTCATTTTGTGGTTTTGTTTATTTTTAAATGCAAAATAAGTGATTTGATATTTGACAAATAGCGGAAAGATAGTGCTATCAATTTTAGTATCACTTGACCCAGCAGAATATCAAGTAGCCTTCCCTTCTGTGTACCTGGTAGAAGATGATCAGTTATGCACAAACAGCATTCTGATCTAGGAAGCATGCAATTCACTTTGCTGTTCAAGAGCAAAGAAAGCAATTGTCTGACTCTTAAAATCCACAATGTTATATGAGGTGTAGAACTCAACAGTTTATTAAACACTGTACTATAAAATAAGCACCTTTGGAAGAAAAGTAAACCAAAATTTAATTTTTTGTTGTTGTTTTTTATTAATTCTCACAAGGATATTTTTCCATTGATATTTAGGGAAAGTGGAAGAGAGAGGGAAAGACTGAGAGAAATATCAATGTATGAAAAACACATCGATTTGTTGCCTCCTGCACGCCTGGGCCTGGGAGGAGTCTTGACTGGAATCAAACATGGGACCCTTTGGGACACAGGCTGAAGCTCTATCCACTGAGCCAAAAAACTTGATTTTGCAATGTATCACATTCTTTTCTATTTCTTTAAGAATAATTTTTGGAGGAATTGATTTTTATATTTTTATGTGCCTCTAAGATAATTTTACATTTGCAATATTATTTTTACTGTTCTGTGTTTTTTTTGTTTGTTTGTTTGTTTGTTTTCAACATTTTAAATCATATGGTGAGAGGGGAGATGAGAGGGGAGAAAAATATTTCAATTATGTGTATATAAATAATGAAAACTGAGGTAATTTTAAAGACAACTTCATCAGTTTAAAGACACTTTCATCCATAAAAAAAGTACAGCTTTTTACTGGGGGTTAGCTGGAGAATAACTAGTAACTGTGAGTACTAGATAACACTTCTAAGGCCAGCTTTCTGAGTTAAATCTCAAAGGATCTACATATTTATTGCAAGATAAAGGACTTAAAGGTTTGGGAAACAAACATATTATTTGGGGCTACAGCGAAATTTTTGGATTCCATCATGTACAGTGCAATGTACTAGTATCTATATAATAAAAGCCTAAGCTACCTTTAAGGTGGAATGATCAGAACGACCATTTGCTATGATGCACACTAACCACCAGGGGGCAAATGCTCAACGCAGGAGCTGCCCCCTGGTGATCAGTGCACTCCCACAGGGGGAGAACTGCTCAGCCAGAAAGAAGCCTTGCTCATGCCTGGCAAGTGCAGAGGTGGTGGTGGGAGCCACTCCCACCTCTGCAGCAGTGCTAAGGAGCAGCTAGCTGAACAGTAAGGAGCAGCGAGCAGGAGGGCGGTAGGGAGTGAGGGATCCTGAACTGTGAGAGGGTGCAGGTTGGGCTGAGGGACCCCCCCCCCTCCAGTGCACGAAATCCATGCACTGAGCCTCTAGTAAAAATATAAAAGCTCCTTTGATTCATAGCCTAGAGATGCTACAAAAATTAAGGTCAATAATTCTTGACTGGAAACACCATTGCCAAAAGTTATAATGAGATGCCAGGAGCAAAAGCTAGCCCGCCTTGTCTTCAAATGTTTCCTTTGTGATTACACCCACAGCTGTCTTAACCTTCACACTGTTACAATTTGCAGACTTACTGGGAGGAAAGCATGGAAAATTATCCATGTTGAATTATTACAAACAATTAAAAACAGATAACAATGCCAAATGCCTCTCCTTTATGAGTGTTTGGTTGGCTCTTATTTTATTTTTTTATTTTTTTGGAATAAAAATAAAAGGATTCACAGCACTATTCCAAAATGGTTTACATAATTTTGAATTAAAATGCACATAAGTTTGCGTTTTTATGATATATGTTCACGAACTAAAATACAACAAAATGAAGAATTCTTATTCCACTGTTGTTTTGTCTTTTGCTGTTTGATTTCCATTCTATTGGGAGTTATATACCTAGCCCATCGTTCCTAGGACCTTTAAGTTGTTTTATGGGATAAAGTTACTTATCTGTCAGTGTCACTACCAGGACAAGAAGAGTAACCTATTTATTTTTATTTGAACAACAAAGCTATAGCTAGTTTCCCAGTACTCCGGACTTTAGGAGTTTAGAGGGTGTAAAGGGAGGTGGTGAGGAGCTGGGGAATGGCGGTCACTGGAGCATCATTGTTCTACTCGGGTGCTGGAACAGTGACATTTTTGTTATTTCACATTACAAGCGAGACCATATAGTACAGGATTTGTCTTCCTGTGTCTATGAGACTGCAGAAGGCTTTCTGCTTTGCAGAAACTTCCTCTACTTTAACCCTTTGCATTTCTTGGCCGCTGCTCATCATGCCACCTTCTCTATGAGCTTTTTGAAATCTCTGCCTCTAATGGCTCTTAGTTATTCTCCACACGATTATGGGTTTTTATCAGTGTTTTCCCTTTATTGTAATTGTAGTAAGCCTCAGGCATGAAGGGAAGCAAGTTCAGTCTAGCATTGTAAACTTGAAGCGTCATTGTCTTTTTTAAGACATAAATAACTTAGACAAAAATATTGACTTTCCGAACTGAATAATAAAAAGTTACACAGTTAAAAGTTGCTATTAATTCTATCTTTCCAACAAAAAGATTGAGAACAATTACTTAATTCAAGCCATTCAACTAATCTTTATGAGCTTATAATTTGATATTTTATTGACTTGGGGTAATTTTTGAGAAACGATTAAGATTTCTCCTCATTGATTGTGCACTTAACTCTGGGTGTTATAATTAGGCCCAAAGCAAATAACAGATATAGAAATCTTGACTTGAGCTTTCTAAGTTTAAGAAAACATTGATTGCCTCACTGAAATTGATTTTTATATATTATATTCATGTTCCTGTTTCTTTTCCCTTTTTCATTGTAACACATTCTCTTTCAGTTAGTTTATATGATTATTTTGAATGCTTATTTTATTTGACAGAAAAGCTGAAAATGCCTTTTTTAGGTTTGGCCATCTGTAAAAGTTACAGTCATTGTTCAATTTTCCATTCAGGCAAACCTCCTAGGTAATCCCATCATGGACTATAAGAGCAGAGTAGGAAGTACTCTGTCCACTATTCTGACCTATTTTTAAAATGAAAATGTTAGATTTTTATATATCTCTCTATTTTAAAAAAAATTGTACAAAGAAAAATGTCCTTTTAAATCTAATCTCTCTCTTTTTTTTTTTAAACTCAGTCCTTTTCTCTTAGGCTATTTGAAAATATGTGTGTTTTAAATGTTCCTCATGTGCATACGTGTTACATGTACAGTATATTGTCAAAGAAAAATGCACTAGATAAGTTAAGTAGGGAAGAAGACTTTATTCAAGGTTATTATAATAGGTTAGAGAGATTAAGCTCAACTCCCCTGTAACAAAAGGTGGGAGAACTTTAAACACTGGGGTGAGTGATTGGAGGAGTCCTAGAGATGTTGGGGGAGGTTGGTCAATGTGATTGGGCCATGGCTGTGTTGCCTAGTTGACCCTTATTAAAGTTAGGCTCATGTCCACCCACAGAGACTGGGGGATAGGGGCTCTGTTTTTTTATTGTCCCTTTAAAGAGGATGATTCCTGGGTCTTTGAGAAAGGCATTCTTAGTTTACAACACTGGAAAGAGGCTGGGAGAAGACATACATCTCAAAGAAGAATTTACAATTGCAAATTTTCCAAAAGGGAAGTCAAGGGCCTGTAGTCAGAAAGGAACTGTCTAAAATATAGGCAAGCTGAGGGAAATGTTAAGGCTGTATGTCAATATTCTCTAATAAAAACTTTGATCTGAAAACAACTACCTTATATATAATAAATAAGTATTTATGCAACCAAAAGTGATATAACAACCATCATATATGAATTTGTTCATCACTTAAAATTTAAAAACAACCAGGGGCTGGATAACATCATACTGGATCTCTCCATACCTGTATTCTCAACAATAAATAGGCTGGACTGAAGGATTTCTAGATATATACACTGGATATTGAGGGGACCCATAGATTGTTTATGAGAAAATACATTTTCTCTGTGTCACTACATTCCTCACTTTTCTGTGGAGATGGAGTATCTATTCATCAGGATGTATTTGTCCATCAAAAGTGAATATCACAATAATTATTTAATAAATATTTTGCAAATTCCACTCCACCAGTATTTGGAATTAACTTTGTTTTATTTTATTTTTATTTTAAATAACACACATTTTCTGCATTTCCAGACATCAGCAATTTCACAAGTCCCTTTCCACTGACCATCCCAAAGAATTGCTTTGAAGAGAGGCTAATTTGCTTGCTATGCCTTCTGACTTCATCAAAGTAAACTTTGAGTGATGAACTGGCCAATTTGATCAATTGCCTCTCTTATTGTGTCCAGCTTTACACTACATGTTAAAATTTAATTTTTAGCCCTGCTGGTGTTGCTCAGTGGTTGACTATCAATCTGTGAACCAGGAGGTCATGGTTCAATTCCTGGTCAGGGTACATGCCCTGGTTGCAGGCTTGATCCCCAGTAGGGAGCATACAGAAGTTAGCTAATCAATGACTCTCCCTCCCTTCCTCTCTGAAATCAAAAATTTATATATATGTATATATATATATATATATATATATATATATATATATATATATATACACACACACACACACACACACACACACATATAAACACACACATATATGTATATGTGTGTGTATATATATATATATACACATATACATACATATATATGTATGTATAACATTTTAACTGAATGTGGAAAATCATTTTTTCCCTTGAAAAACTAAAATATTTTTCCTAGTAGATAATAAGATATGAACTCCCAGTACCATTTTTCTTGTTTGTTTGTTATTTGTTGTTGTTTATATTTTACTAGAGGCCCAATACATGAAATTCATGCAAGAGTAAGCCATCCATCTCTTGGCTGCCGGCACTGGCTTCCCTCTGGCACCTGGGACCCAGGCTTCCCTCCCACACCTGGGACCTGGGCTTCCCTCACAGCTCCAGCTTTGTCAGGAAGGTCGTCTGGAAGGATGTCTGGTCTAATTAGTATATTATGCATTTATTATTATAGATTATAGTATTACTAGAGGCCTGGTGCACAAAATTTGTACATGGGTAGGGTCCCTAGGCCTGGTCAGCGGTCAGGGCCGATCAGGCCCTTCCAGCTGCTGGCTGGGGCCTCCCTTCATTCCACGCCACCCCCTGGTGGTCAGCGCACATCATAGCTAGCGGTCAAACTCCTGGTTCATCAAACTCCCAAGGGGAAAATTTTCATATTAGCCTTTTATTATATAGGATGTGCATTTTCAATGAAGTGCCTGAAAATCTCTATAATGTAATATAAAGTATAAATATGAGAAATCTTAAATATATGAATACTTAATAGATTCTTAAGGAAATGCTCACTTGAGATATGGGTTTAGATACACATAAGTTGTAATGTCTATAAAAGTCAGCTATTGAAGATGACAATAAAGTGAAAAATAATTCTAAAATATTTGAGAAAAACAGCATGTCTGGTTTATTTATTTTATATTTAAAGTCTATGATTCTAAAAGGATTTTGAAAGAAAAAGACCCTATTTTTTGAGTTCCTATATTTTTCATTGTTTTATCCTTTCAGAAGAACAAAAGGTTGGATAATCTTCCCACACACCACTCATTTGGAGTATATTTTTAAAGTGATGGCATTTTACTTTCCATAGGCATATAGCTGCTTTCATTGTGTGGTTGGTTTATTGTGAAGATATGTAAATGAAGCATCCAAGGAAAGATTCAACCAGGAGCTGTTGGATGTCTGTATTGTTTTCCTGTGAGAAAATTCTCTCCTTTTATTTGCTTTTAATTGTATTTTTAATTTATAAAAAGAATATATGAAATGTGTCTATGATATCAATTTAAAGCCGTGGAGTTCTCCTTCTTTTTCTCTCCCTCTTCCTTTCTCTCTCCCTGTTTCTCTCAATCTCTCCACCTCTCCTCTTCTCTCTGTTCTTCTATGAGAGAAGAGACAAGAACATAAAGTTAAGATTAAGCTGGGTGGTTGGGAAGAAAGTTGGTACTAGGAGTTCAGCAGGTTGGCAAGGGGGAGTTTTTATTTAATCTATTTACTGGAGCAGTATCCTATGCCAGATTAAGTAATATATCACTCATATGAGATCGTTCTCAAGGTAAGTGTGTGCTTCCTGGGTAAGCAGCATTTTGTTTTAATTTTAATTATAGTGTCCTATCACCATGATTAAGTGTTCTGGAGAGGGTAATAGCCAGGTCACTACAATGAACTTGTTTTAAGTAGATTTTAAGAGTCCTTGTCTGATTTCTGTTTTTATTTTTTTCTCTTTGATAAATGGCTCAGATCACAGCACAGGCATGTAAAATAAACAATTTAGTAATGTCTACATGCAATTAAATGACATCAGTAGCAATAGTAACTTACTCTATGCTAGCAGACATCAATAGCCTATTATAGTGACCCTTACTAGTATTTCCTGAGACAAAGATATATACTGGACATATATATTTTTTAAAGCTATGGCATATGTGATACATTGTGGTTTGCCAAAGCTACATATTAGTATGTTGCACCAACATTTCATCAAAATAACTAAGTTTATAATTCAATGAAATAATCAAAAGAATTTTGAACATCTAATATAGCTAAACTTTAGCATATGTATCTCAGAGATAAACATAGATTTGTTTTGGCTTTGCTTTTACTTGACAGGTTGACAGTTTCCAACATTCCAATCAGTGGGTCAGTATTATTGGCTTATTAATAGTGTCAAATACCACCACCATCTAGTAAGTGCCTATCTTATTATACATGTTTACATGTATCAGCATAATTGTCAGAATAACTACTCAAGATAGTGGTGGTTACTACTGATGCATAGAATAGAAAATTATGGTTTCATGAGATCAAGCAACTAGTCCCATCTCATATAAAAATAAGTGAATGACAGATCATTGAAGCTTGCTCTCATTTAAATATGCATTACATGTACACAATATCTAGGTGTGTGTGTGTGTGTGTGTGTGTGTGTGTGTGTGTGTGTGTGTGTTTCTGGATGTTGGGGGCAGAAGAAAAATCCCTACCTGGATGAAGCACAGTAAAAGTAGAATGGGCAGAAAGGTTGAGGTAGAGAGGAGCCAGAAACCATATGCAGGGTTTTCAGGCCACTGTGAAACACTTAGGTTTTATTTTAATTGCAAAGTAAAGCCAATAGATACATGTTAAAGCACTTAAATACTTATGCTGCATGTTGGCTGGAGGATGGGCTATAATCAGGAATAATATCAAGGAAGCCATTGTTTGCAGTATGTGGACAAAATGTAATGGTCATTCGGACTCAAGTTGTAATATTAAAGATCTTTAGTCAATTCTAGAGATACTTTGGAGTTAGAATGAACTGGATGCTCTGAAGCTTTCAATATTGGGTGCTTGAAAGAGAGGAATAAAGAGTGACTTCCCCCCTGGGTTTATCCTGAGCACCTAGGGGTGTCTGATAAGAGGAAATCTTAGATGAGGGATATATATACTGATAAGATGAAACTTTAGTTGAGGGATAGATATACACTGATAAGAGGAAACCTTAGGTGAGGGGTAGGTTTTTGTGAGGAAATATGACTTCTGAGTCTTCCATGTAAGTTTAAGCAGCTTATTAGGCAATTAGATTTGTTAATTGCAAGGAGGAATGCCAGTTATGAATCATAAATGAGATTAAAGTTCAAAATACAAATACTTTAAAATGTTATCATTGGATGGAATTACTCAGGAATTGAATTAATAGAAGGATTAGGAACCAAGTCTTAAAATATTTCACTCAACTGTGTTGATCTGAGGAGGAAAAAGCAGTAGAGGAAAAATAAATTTCTACTGAGATATGAACCAAACAAGGAGAGAGGAAGTCATGGATTCCAAGAGTCATTGTTTCAATGACTGTGTAAAATGTTGCTGAGGATATTGAATGAAAGGAAGACCAAGAAGTGACTATTGAGTTGGGTGGGATAAAGTTGTGGCTGAATTACTTTTAAGGTGATTTCAGTGAAGTGGTTGAGTTTACCACCAATTTGGACAGGAATTGAGAGAGACAACAAAGTAGAGGCAACAGATACAATGAGAGCTATCAAGAGGTTTGTTGTGTAAGAAACCTAAAAATGAGAGCCCCAAGAGAGATGACTTTGGAAAATCTTTTCTTTTAAGCTAAGCTATGTTTGCTCTTTTGTAAAATCTGGAGATTTTCAATCAAAACCTGATGTTAATTATGAAATCTATATTCAATTATCTTGTAATATTTTTCATTTGGAGATTAACCATGACACCAATAAGAATAGTATAAATCTATGAAATAGCTCTCTATATTAGAAAGTTCCACTTTTTAAGAACCACATAGCCACTACTAGGTGAATTTCATCTATTGCCTTATATCAATACTTTCTTCTTTACTGATAGATTATATACAGAATGGATGAACATAAGACATTGATTTGTTAGTTAACTGAAAACAATTCTACTCTCTCAAAGCACAAAAAAATAGTTGATAAAAGATCACTAAGTGTCTTGGCTGTGATGCCACATGAATTGGGATTTGATAACCTATGAATAGTAATGTTGTGAGATCCAATGTTGAAAAAGTAAAATTTTTATTCCTTCACCTCCAAAAAAATAGGTTTGGGATTCTTAAAAGCAAATCTTGAGACATGTATTTGGGGTCAAATAGTTTTGAGGGGAAGTAATTCCAGGAAGCAAAATGAGATAATGGAAGTGAGACAGAGACATGGGATGACAACAGGTGCAAAAATTACCCCTGTGAGAAACTGTGGTTCAATTTTACTGGCAAACTTCTGTGATATTCTCACTGAGTGATAAGGAATCTGGGATATTTAGTGACTGTCTCCTGCCTCTCCGTTGTTATCCTGCCCAGAGCTGGACAGATATGATGCAGTGATATACACACGAAGCACCTGTGATGGAGGAGAATACATGCAGCCTTGAGAATAAGCTAGAGGTGTAGGGACAGACCAACATCCAGGCTAGAACCACCTAGCACTTCAACGTCTTCTTATGATGGTGCATATTATATCGTGGAATGTTATAATATTTGGGGGGAGACCAAAAATAATTTATATAATTTCTTAGAGATTTTGAAACTAGAAAACAGTTAAACCAGCTCAAAGGAAGAGCAAATTAATTATTGGCAGAATAATCCAAATAAATTATTTCAGTCCTTTGGATATATAATAGAGTTATTTACCTATAAAAACCACCTCCTTTGGATTAATACTAGAGGTTTTTGTATCCAGATGAAAAATAATGCTTGAGAGACTTACTTTTAATCACTGCTAATTCAATATTGCAGTCCCTCATTCAGTATGTTTAATTCTTTGAATCTTCATTTTTATAAATCCCCTTAATGCAGTTACCTATTTATACACTGAGTAAACTACATATGCTTCTCAACTTACTATGGGTCTATGTCTTACTAAACCCATTGTAAGTCAAAGATGCATTTATTACACCTAATCTATTGAATATCATAGCTTAGCCTAGCCTACCTTAAATGTGCTCAGTACACAATATCCAAAAACGCTGCAACACAGAACGCTAAGTATCCATTATTTGCCCTAGTGACCGCATGCCTGGCTGGAAGCTGGGCCTCACTGCTAGTGCCTTGCATCAGGACAGAGTATCCTACTGAATATCTCTGGCAAAGAAAAAGATGGAGATTCAAAATCAATTGCACCATTTCTTCTCAATATGTATCCCTTTTCCACCATTATAAAGTAAAAAATCTAAGTCAAAACATCATAAGTCAGGGACTATCTGTATAATTAATGTTAATTAACCCACTACCAAAACATATCAAACAAACTATGATGTATTAATCAATACATTATTTATAAAACTATATTTTTAAATTTTATCCTGGATAGACTATATCAACATACCTGGAATATGTTGCCACATGTTTTAATTTTATTGTAAATTTAGGATGCAATCTATAATAATAAAAGGTTAATATGCTAATTAGACCAGACAGCAGAGCGACGTTTTGGACATCCTTCTTAGATGAAGCTGCGGTGCCGCGACAGGCTGGGGGCTGAGGCAGAGTCATTTAGGGGCAATCAGGCAGGCAGGTGAGCGGTTAGGGGCAATCAGGCAAGCAAGTAGAGGCGGTTAGTGGCGATCAGGCACGCAGGCAGAGTGGTTAGGTGGGATCAGGCAAGCAGGCAGAGTGGTTAGGGGCTATCAGGCAGGCAGGCAGAGTGGTTAGGGGTGATCAGGCAGGCAGGCAGGCAAGTGGTTAGGAGCCAGCAGTCCCAGATTGTGAGAGGGATGTCCGACTGCCAGTTTAGGCCTGGTCCTGCAGAAATCCCTGAGGGATTGGGTCTAAACTGGCAGTTGGACGTCCCCTGAGGGGTCCTGGATTGTGAGAGGGTGCAGGTCAGGCTGGGGGACCCCCCTTCCCGATGTACAAATTTTGTGCACTGGACCTCTAGTATAAATGAAAAGAGAAGTGTTGTTTAATAAGATTACATAGTTAGGAAAATGGTATAGTTAAGAAAATATTAGAATGGCACATTATTTGACAATGTTTTAAAAAATTTCATTTTTCTTTAAGGCCAAAATGGGCCAATGCATTTTTATTCTCAGCATTCTGGGTCACCTGCCAGTCATTGAGAAGGTGAGTTACTAGCGTCTCAAGGAAGATACATCTCTGTATCTCTCAGTATTATCGATTCTGAAGTGTACATGTGACAGTAACAGATCTATTGTTCTCTATAAAGAGAACTAGTCACTAATGGATTAGATATTCACAAGATAACCTTTGAAAATAACTTTCATCCTAATTCTCCCTATTCCATTTTGCTACATAACTGTTTTGTTTTTTAGAGTTACAAGAATTTTCTTTAGGACACTATTTTTTAGCATATGCTCTATAAAAGAGCCCCAAAATGGGCATGCACCATTATTTTAAAAATGTTAAATTTACTGAGGTAGCATTGGTTAATAAAATTATATAGGTTTCAGGTGTACAATTTTTTAATACATCATCTGTGTATTGCATTTGTGTTTACCACTCAAAGTCCAATGCACCATTTAAGATGAGTCAGTATGATTGAAAATGTTGTCTACTAATGCATGACCATCTGAAGCCCTTTAAAACCCCAATTTTGAAACATCAGGTGAAATATTGAATAGATTAGGTCATTTGTTTTGCATTTACTTGAGATAAGAGTAAGATAAATAGCTTTGCCTTTTGTAACACTACAAAATATTTAAATTAAGATTATAAGTGAAGCCCTGAAAAATAAATTTACTTTGATACTTCCTGCAAAAGGCTTTCAACATATTATTAAATAGTTGTGTACATATGGATTATAGATCTTCAATACATTCTGATACACCACATGGAACTTTTCTTTCTTCTTGATAATGTAGAAGTGACACACTCTAGTAAAATTGAGATGTTGGTGTAACAGAACTTTGCCTAATATAATCTGATTTATGGTGGAGTCCAGCATAAAGTTAACTGAAAATTTAGAGAACAATCATTTATCCAGGTATGCAATCAATGTCTCATAATATTTTAGAGACTGGGCGTTACTTAACATATCTATAAAGTAAACTGGCACCATATATGGAAGTTCAGTGATTGCTTTGTTTACACACAGAAATTTATGCAATAAAGTGATCTGAAAATGCAAGTTTTCACCAATCTCTCTTTTTTAAAAATTATTATTCCTGCTACTATTGCTTTTGTAATTTGTATAATTAATATGCATTTTATTTCATTTACTGTAGAATTAAATACATGACTATATTTAATAAAATTGTAGTTTCTGACAACACAACAAATCTAGAGAATGCTTTACTGACATTATTATTTAAGTCCCATATATATTTAATAAAACAAATAATTCACATGATTCTTTAGTTTCTCTGTTGACCTGATCACTTTGTACTTTAGCAATCTATAATAATAAAAGCGTAATATTCTAATTAGACCAGACAGCTGAATGACCTTCTGGAAATCCTTCCAGACAACCTTCCAGATGGAGCCGGGGCTGTGAGGGCCGAGGCAAGCTGCTGTGGCTGCAAGGGCCTAGCCCCTTGCATGAATTTCATGCATCGGGCCTCTAGTTATATATAAGTTCAAAGATGTTAAACAAATGCAAAAAAAGTAGTTTGAGTTTAATTATATCTTAGATATTATTTACTTATACATAATTTTAATTGAGATAGTTTATGGATTAAACCATAATTAGTAATGATTATACATATGCTATCTACAGGACATATCTTTATTTTTATGAATGCTTACCAAATGGTTTAAAATATATGGTCTGAGAATGCATATATATTCTTTCAAATTAGTGTTTTGAGTTTCTTTGAATATATACCCAGAAGTGGAATCTCTGGGTCATAAGGCAGGTTCATTTTTTATATTTTGAGGAAACTTCATATTATTTTCCACCATGGTTGCACCAATCCGCATTCTTACCAACAGTGCACAAGGATTCCCTTTTCTCCATATCCCCTCTAATACTTGTTGTTTTATTGAAGCTAGCCATTCTCACAACTAAGAGGTGATATTTCATTGTGGTTCTAATTTGCATTTCTCTGACCATGAGTGATGCTGAGCATCTTTTCATGTGTCTATTGACCATCTGTATGCCTCATTTGGAGAAGTGTCTATTCAGGTCCTCTGCCTATTTTGTAATTGGATTATTTGTGTGTTTGTTGTTTCATTTTTTTGGTGTTGAGTAGTATGGTTCTTTATAAATTTTGGATATTTACCCCTTATCATATGTATTATTGGTGAATATGTTCTCTCATTTAGTAGGTTGTCTTTTTATATAAAACATTATTTTGATGTACTCCCATTTGTTTATTTTTTCTTTAGTTTTCCTTGCTGGAGGAGATATATCAGAAAAAAACATTGCTATGAGAAATGTCAGATTTTACTGCCTATGTTTTCTTCTAGAATTTTTATGGTTTGAATTCTTACATTTAAGTCTTTAATCCATTTTGAGTTTACTCTTGTACATGGTGTCAGAAAGTGTTCCAGTTTTATTCCTCTGCATGTGTCTCTCAGTTTTCCCAATACCATTTATTGAATAGATTAATTTTACCCCATTGTATGTTCTTTCCTCCTCTGTCAAATGTTAATTGACCATATAGTCATGGGCTTATTTCTGAGCTCTCTCTATTCTGTTCTATTAGTCTAGTCTGTTTTTATGACAGTACCATGCTCTTATGATTACTATAGCCTTGTACTATAGTTTGATATTAGGAAGTGTTATATTTGAAATAATATATGCATCCCTATGTCCACTACAGCATTATTTACAAAAGCTAAGATATGGAAGCAACCCAAGTACCCATCAATAGATGAGTGGATAAAACAAGCCATAGTACATATATACAATGGAATATTACTTGGCCATAAAAAATAATGAAATCTTATCATTTGTGACAGCATGGATGGGCCTGGAGGATGTTATGCTAAGTGAAATTAATCAGATACAGGAATATAAATATTGTATTATTTCACTTACATGCCAAATGAACCAAGTAAATGAACAAAAAAATGAAACAGACTCATTGACACAGAATAGACTAGTGTTTGCAGAGGGGTCAGGGCTTGGGGAACCGGTAGAAAGAGGTGAAGGAGTTAAGAAGTGAAACTTGGTAGTTACAAATATTCACAGGGACATAAAGTAAAGCATGCGGAATATAACCAATACTATTGTGATAAGTATGTATGATGCCATTTGGGAACTGGAAATATTGAAGGTAATACTATATAAATTATATAATTTTCTAACCACCGAGCTTTGCACCTGAAACCAAGACAGATATTGAAAGTAAACTGTAACTGAAAAAATATATAAAAAATATATGCATGAGACTTCAAATTAGAGGTGCTGGTACCCTTATTTCAGTCTTAGGTGTAAAGTTTATGACCCTGCTGTTCTTGTTTCTCAAGCATATATGAATCATCTAGGGATCTATATTATAGTAGTTTTATCTGTGTTTACCTTGCCCTCCATGACTGTTAGTATATTAATTCTTGTCATACAATTTCAAACAATTTCATGGCCTGAAGTGGCAAAAGCATGACCTGCCATTGCTAAAACTAAATATAATCCGAGCTGATTTAAATGCTATGGCAGTGATTTTCTCTCTACACAGCAGGCTAACCTGATGGCACTCTTCACAGGCAAAGTGGTCCCAGCATTGATGGATCTTGAGAGAATACCAATGATGTCTTCATGTCTTTCCCACTACATTGCTCTAAGTGTCTGAGCATAATGATCTAATCAAATTAGGGTTAGAAGTCTATCCTACCTCTTTGCACAAATAGCCATCTCAAAGGTAGCTAGAAGCACCTTGTAAATACCCAACCAAAAAAACCACAGGTTGCACAGATAGACAGAAGAGTGACTGAAAACTCATGTGTTTCGTGTGCATGTGCATTGATCTATGTAATATGTTATTTTTTGCCACCTCTCATTGAAATATAGTTTACACTTAACTTTCTCTAATTGAAAAAAAATGAAGATCACCTGTAGTTTCTTCTTCCAATAGGGAACATAAGATTCTCTAATCATGTGATCACTGAGAAGGGAGAGAAAAGTGCCATTTTATGATGTGTAATCCTATAGGGTATTTTTAATGCCCTCACTATTCACTCAAGGATGAATGATTTGAGATTCTATGAATGCCATTGTCATCTTTGTACACAATGTGATAGTACTTTTTAAAAATATATATTTTATTGATATCAGAGAGGAAGGGAGAGGGAGAGAGAGATAGAAACATCAGTGATGAAAGAGAATCATTGATCACTGCCTCCTGCACACCCCCTACTGGGGATTGAGCTCACAACCAGGGCATGTGCCCTGATCTGGAATTGAACTGCAACCTCTTGGTTCATAGGTCAACAATCAACCACTAAGCCACGCTGGCTGGGCTGCAGTGTTATAGCTCTTGAGCTTACAGGAAAAGGCCTGGTCTTGCCATAGAGTGAGGGGGTCCATAACTGTTCTGTGGAGTTAGTTGCTGTTGCCAACTAATTTCATTATATATGGAGCCAATCTCTCCTCATCAATTAATTACCTTCTTGTCATTCTTTTGGCTGTTTAAATTTTCATCAGATTTTAAACACCAGGAATCTGTTTGTGAGCTTTGTCTACTCTCACATTGCTATGCATCAGTGTGAGGCAGTTGTGCTTAGGAGACAACATAAAGGAGAAAAGAGAAAGTGGACTAATTTTTGTCCTATTATTATCTTTTTCCATTACTTCCATTTACCTTTCTTTTAAATCCTCTCCTTTTGGGATGAGCGGAAAGAGGAAAGTCTTTATTTTTCCCCTCAACTTTATTGAAATATAACCATTTATAACTTTTAAGGTGTACAATGTAATGATTTTTTTATCCTATATAATAAAAGCCTAATATGCAAATCGACCTTATGATGGAACGACCAGCGGAATGACCGGTTGCTATGATGCGCACTGACCACCAGGGTGCAGATGCTCAACACAGGGGCTGCCCCCAGCCTGCAGGCCCCAAGCCAGCCAAGGAGAGTGCCAGCTGGGCGCCCTGATCACCCTGCTGGTCACCCCGCAGAGGGAGGCGACCAGTGGTGGTGGCGGGGGCCAAGTCTGGTGAATGGGCAGTGCCAGGCCGGCCAAGGCGGGTGCCAATGGGGGCCCCTCCGATCTCCCACTGGTTGCCCTGTAGATCGGCCCTGATCACCAGCCAGGCCTAGGGACCCTACCCATGCCCGAATTTGTGAACCGGGCCTCTAATATGTAAATATTGCAAAAATGATTACCACAGTAAGGTTAGTTAGCACATCCATCACCTTCCATAAACACAATGTGTGTGTGTGTGTGTGTGTGTGTGTGTGTGTGTGTGGTGAGAGCTTTTAACATCTACTCTCTTAGCAACTTTCAAATATACAACACAGTATTTTTCACTGTTGTCCCCATGCTATAAATTACATACACAGGACTCATTTACCTTATAACTAGATTTTATACCTTTTGACACCTTCACTCATTTTGATTTACATGTTTTGTTTATATTATCTCCTTTGACCTCCTATAAACTCTATATTATATAAGGCATAGGTATTTTTAACCTCATTTGGCACTTAAACAAAGGCTAAAAATACCTTATTTGCCTTAAGCCTCACAGTGAGCTCACTATAGAAGTTAAGAACAAAACTAATTCCCCTGGCTCCAATTTTACTGTTTTTTCCTCTTAATTGAAGAATTGTAGGAATTTATAGTCAAGAGTGTTCTTTGACCTTTTAAAGTAAATCAGTAGGAAGATCGTCTTTTTATTTGAAAAGACACACATAGGAAAATGCCTTGGGAACAAATCATAGTTATTGCTATTTGCTTATTTATATGCTCCTGTCAAAAATTATCAATGCCGATGAACATAAAATCGAAGTCAAGCATCTGTGAATTTCATACATACACTTTTGTGGAGAGTGAGGTAATCTGTATCATAGGCATCATTAACTGAAGCAATTAAGTTCAATGTCCTAGTTTCTGTTGACAAGTGTTACCATTTTTAGGATTTTTCTTCATGACTTACACTGCTTCATTGCTCTTGTACCTCATGAGAAAAAAGAATCACATTTCTGTTCATTCTTTTTAAAATTCCCCACTGCAGCCAAAGGTGATAAACATGAACTGTCTCAGTAATTAAGTCAAAGTGTTTCTCTTAAGGAAGTTCCTCTTCGAAATAAAGCATTGCTAAAGGAGGTTACTTAAATGCAAACCTATCATTAATTTCAAGGCCACTTGTGGGGACTCTCCTGGTGATTATAAATCACTAAAATTGGTTTACGACTGTGCTATTAAAATAACTTAGTAGGAATCATGATTCAAATGATTCAACACCCATTGGGCGATCTGAGTCATTTTCTCTTCTCTACCCACTTATTTTCTACCAGTTATTTTGCAGGAAATTTTCAGGTGGATTTCAGGGGCAACATCTATAATAATTTACTAAAATAAAATGCAATTTTGCTTTTGAAAACGAGGCATCGTTTATGTAATATGAAGTTGTATGTCAGCAAGAACATAGGATTTATACTAAGAGATATAGTAATATTATCTTATTCTACCCTGCAGATAAGAATTAAATTGCAGTTGTTAACGTTGATTAAATATTACACATTAAAACCATGATTGGAAAAGTACTATCTCTTAAAAGTAACTTTGTAGTTATTTTTCTAAGGCAGGTACCTCTTTCAAAACTTAGCACAGTGATCTATAAAATTAACATCAGGGCAATCAACCTCATCTTTAATGCAGTCTGAGAAAATGAAAGCACATATCCATGAATCAATACACACAGTGGAGGAGAGCTACATTGGCACTGGGTTCAAGTCCTGGAAGAGTCAGAAAAACCCTCATCCTAGTCCTAATTGTGGCAGGTTTGCCTTTGGGGAAGTTCCAAAGCTTAGACCCTACTTTTACTCATTTGTCACTGTATACATCAGGATTACATCTATAAGATATAGGTCTTTAGTCTAATTTGTAACTTTGGAGGCAAATGGGTTTTGGAGTTCAGACTTTTTTGGTTGTTAAAATGAGAGTAGGGCACAAACAGGGTATCTTATATAACATCGCCACTAAGCTGTGGGACTGCACCCTGTCACCAAACACATTATTATTTCTACAGGGGACCACAAACAACCTCACTAAGGAGACTCGTTCACTCTCCAATGCCCGCACATCTGATCGGGTTTTGGTATTAAGTGAGTTTGTGCCAAACTTTGAACAAATATTCTCACCTTCAATACATTTGGGATATAGAGATTTTAGAAATAAGCATGGTGTCTCCCAGCAGACAGCTTGATAATTCTAAAGTTATGCCTATTTTAGATGCTAGAGCTTTGCGTCATTCTGCTGCACATTGAGCACTTCATCTGACATTTCATGTGTAAATTAAGGGGCAAAAACATGAAATGAAGAGGTTTTGGCAAACTGCCCAAACCCTGGGGCAGCTGCATGTCCAGGTGGGATGTTCTGAAGCTTTGACAGGGGAAGTGTCACTCAAGTGTCTGACACCATTGACTTCTCACAACAGAAGGTGGGGCATTTGATGGCTTAGTGAATATGATAGCTACAATTAATCCTCCTGGAAAAAATGCCTTTTGCACGGGACATTAGTAACTCCTAAAAATACAAACCTAAATACCAGGAAACACATGACTTCCCAAGATGATCCTACCAGTAAGAGTGAGATCATTTTAGCATCTCAGCAGAGAAGTATTAAAAATATAGACTGCAAATCATGAGGCACAGGTGTGGGTAACTGATTAAAGATTTGGAAATAACTATATATATATATATATATATATATATATATATATATATATATATATATATATATTCATGAGCATCTATTCATATATAACTGATGTGTCACTCACCATATAGTAATTTTGCTTAACAGGACACTTCTATCTTTTTTTTTTTCTTCAATTTTGTGTCTCTATATTGAGTTTCTTGAAACTCTTGGTGAACAGGTAGCAGGATTTTACAAGTGAACCTGACTTTACACAATAAATGTGTTACTTAAATCTGAATGTAGATGGAATCATATTTTAATTTGACCAGAGTAATCGGCTACAGAAAGTAATCCTGTGAAAATCATTTTGTTCCTAATGCATATAATCACTTATAAAGTACTGTAGGCTTGGAACTTTACAATTGGATTGCTTTTTTCAAACTGTATAGTAATTTGTGTATTAAAAATAGCTTCAGAAGAAGGTCTTTATACCACAAAAGTACTAAATGTAAAGACAGCTGCTTTCAAAATGTGACAGATATATTCTTCCTTTTCTGGCTCTTACTCTAAAGATCTAATAATGCTTATGGGAAAAAAATTCATTGGCAAAAAATACCATTGTTAACAAAGCTTATTTGGAACTCAGCACAAATAAATGATAGTCCCTATAACTTGTGTAATTTTCTCCTTAAATATAATATTTAATTAATGAAATTATATAGCATTTCTATTTCCATACATAATACACACACATACTCTCTCTCTCTCTCTCTCTCTCTCTCTCTCTCACACACACACACACACACACACACACACACACACACACACAAATACACACACCCATTCTTCGGCTATATTGTGTGATAATTTGCTACTTAAAAAATATAAAATTGCTATATGATGAAAAATAAACATTTTTTTTTTGTCTCTGCCAATCAGCACACACATGTTTTGTTGTTCACTTGGAATATTGGCTTAAAAACAAGAAATCACAGTAGAACATCTCATTGGCATTCAATAGGAAAATAGTGCTGACAGAATGTTACAAGAACCAGAGTGGATCCAGGCCAAGAGAGTAAATTAAAAACAGTCTGATTGCTATCTTAACATTTTACAACTCAAGCAATATGATCAAATTGTTGAGCTGACATCATAAAATCATTTGAAACCAAGATTAGGTTCTGTTTCAGAGATACAATTTTTATAACCTTGCTACTTTGATTAAACGGTGTGACTCTGAAGCTTCAGAACATAAGGCGTCTATATAGATTGCATACATACAGCTCACTCATTCACTCATACATAGTTTTATGTCCACCCTCAAGGACAAATGAACAAACTTTTCCTGGAATTGAATTTTGGCATCACCTCATTTATTTGGCCATTTATCTGTATCTTAGTTTATAAACATCACATATTTACACCGAGCTCTGACACATATTTTCATGCAATGCATCATCTTGACAGTACAAACCTTGTGGACAAGAAAAAGAAAAAAAAGACCCGCTGTGTTTTCTGACATAGGAAAATTTTTCATGAACCCTTTAATAAAATCTAAACTATCAGTTCTTTATTCATTCACTATTCTTTCATTAACTGCTAAATGGTCAAAATGAAATTAATAATGCACTCTTAACTCAGAACATATTAATTGAACTCCTACTGTGTGCTCAGCTTTATTCTTGGTGATGTGCAGATACAGCCTCTGCTCTTACAGAGTCCCACTCCAGTGAGGCAGAACTCATGGAATTCCTTTACTTTGTGTAGATTCAAGGAGGAAAACTTCTAAGGGTCCTTTTCACTCATTCACTCATCCATTCAAAAAATGCATGTGCAAATAGAAGCAGACACTGGAGTAGTACCACACAAAGTATCATATGCTCACGCATCATTGGCCCTTCTAAGGAACTCACTCCTTGACATTTTACATATGCAAGTTCTGCTTAGAGCTGTTTACAGATCTCTACCTATGAGATGTACTATTATTAAAGTCACCACTGCAATTTATTATTACATAGTGGATTAGTACAACTCCTGACTAGAGATCTGTGCTGCTTTATTTTAATGTGGTAGATATACCAGGACTACTCCTTAAATGGTTTGATATCTAAATAAAGTAGGCAAAAGGTGAGCATCAGTGTTGCATAAATATATATACAAAATTATCAAACTGAAACACATTGAATAAAAACAAACAAACCTGGTCTCATCAAAGACAGTTTGAGAAGTGATGATCTGAACCAGTGTTTCTGAAATGAGTGTGATTTCCCCCTCCCTTCTCCCTCGGGGACTGTGACAGTGTCTAGGGGGTGTTTTGGGTTGTGACAAATGGGAGACTGGTGATGCCACTAAAACCTAGTGGGCAGAGTCCAGGGCCACTGCTAAACACCCCACAATGTACATGAAGGCTCCCCACAATAACAGAGTTCCCGGTCCATCATGTTAGTGGTGCTGATGTTGAGAAAGAAACTCTGCCTTCAAGCTAAACAGGAAAATTTTCAGAATTTACAGTATAGAGACTACACCATCTGTGTTAATGGTTTTTGAAGAGAGAATTTCCCTGAGAAAAATTTTGAAAGAGTTGCCAGGGAAGTGATATGCGGTGAAACTAGAGAGAGTAGATTGGCTGACAGTATTGCAGTAATTCAAGGGTGAAGAGACAGAGAGTTGACACCAGGAAAGAAAAGTAGTGAGTGAAAGAGAGGTAATCAAATATGAGCTGTATGGGGTACAGTGGAGGTGAAGCGAGAAGGATTATTATAACTCCCTATGTATCCCTCATGGCCAGGAACGTGCTGCTGAGAGACTAAACTGAGAAAGATGAGTCAGGTTTTAGATTCTGTTTATTGCGTGCAGCTCAGCATCCTCCATTACAGAAGGCAGTCTACAACAAAGAACCATTTAGCCCATAATGTCTATAGTGCCCTGGTTAGAACACCCTGGTGTTTGTGTCCCCATATATTCATAGGTTGAAGCTCTAAATCCCAATATGTTGATGTTTGAAGATGAGACATCTGGTAGTAGGTAGTTAGGGTTAGACATGGCTTTTAAGGGCAGGGCCCTACTCTGATGGCATTAGTGGGCTGGTAAGATGAAACACCAGAGAGCATGTTATTTCTCTCTCCACCACATGAGAAAGTGGGCATCTGCAAGCCAGGGACACCCGATCTGGGACTTCAACATCAAAACCCAAAAAATAAATGTTGGTTATTCAAACCATCCAGTGTATGGTATTTTGCTATTGCTGCTTGAGTTAACTAATACACATGGACTAGACCAGTGGTCGGCAAACTGCGGCTCACGAGCCACATGCAGGTCTTTGGCCCCTTGAGTGTTCTAACGCCACTTCTTCAAAATAGACTCGCCAGGCCGAAAACCGACTTCTGTGCATGGGCCCCGAAGTTTCAATCGCACTGTATGTGCGTGCCCGCATGTGGTATTTTGTGGAAGAGCCACACTCAAGGGGCCAAAGAACCGCATGTGGCTCGGGAGCCGCGGTTTGCCGACCACTGGACTAGACAATTGCAGATGACTAAACACAGTTATCATGCCCAGTATTTTCTTAAAGTTTTAAGACATGGTATCACTATCTTAATCTCCTTTGACATTTCATAAACATCTTATTTTATTTGGAGTTAACCTTTCTGCTATACCAATTGGAGTGGCTTGTATTTCTTTTTTCAAGTTCAAGTGTTAGTCTTCAAGGCATCTTTAGTGGGTGCTTTATTCACATCACAATTTAATAGCCACTTTCTTACCCAGATGATAGTTGGATATAAAGAACATTTCTTTACCAATACTTAATCTCATTATCTTTAAAGTTTTGCTTCATGTGCATATTACTAAAAGTTTCAGCCTGCCCTTACGCTCACTTTCTATTAACAGCGCAGTTAGGAAATGTCCATGTCTCAAGGTCATAATAGAAGGTGCTTATTTGGTCTGCAGGATTCGGAAGTGAAGGCCCTCAGTAGGTCAGCACTGATGGGGTCAAAGCCCAAGGGTTATTGCTTTAATCTTTTTAATGAATTTCGAATATTCTTTTTAAAATTCAGTGTTATTTCTATGGGTCACCCAGGAGGCCATTTACATCAGGAAAACCATAAAAAAGAAACTTAAAGAGAGGTTTTTGTGCAATCAAGTGGACTCAGAGCTGAGATAAGCATTGGAATGTGTAGCTTAAAGTTCATACAATTAACCTGCAAGGAAAATAAGCAAAAATACTTCAGCGTTCCAAAATAGATTTAATTTGTGATCACTGGTTTAGTGGTTTTAGCTCTACTTTTTTAGTAATGCATGTTTCTTAAATTCAAGGGTTATGTTATATACTCTACAGAATTTCTAAGAAAGAGGGAGGGTTTTAGGCATGACAATCAGCAGTATTGCTACACTTTATGGAGGTCCTATATGATGTTGACTGATGCAACACATTAGCACAAAGTCTCAACAAATTAATAACTACATTAGGACCTGTAAAAACACCATTTCTGAATCTATTGAAATGCATCAGCTAAGTAGCAACAACTACAGTTAACATGCATATGGTAATTGCTATTTTAATTTACATTGAAAACAATACCTATTTACATTTACTGTATTAAAATCTTCTTAGAAGTCATACACACTAGATACATTGATCACTATTTATATTTTTTAGGTGCAAAGAAGTAAAGACAAAAAATAATGCGATTGCTGATCCAAAATCAGAGGTAGTTTGTAGGCACCCAAGGTTGTGATGGGGTTAAGGTCAAAGGGAGCACAAAGAACTTGAAAACAAAGGTTACATATTTTCATAGTCTCTCAGTTAATGTTGTCATCCTGGTACCTGTAGAGGATTTAGTAAGAACTGGTTGTGCAGTCAAAGAAATTCTGGGGAAATCCCATCTTAATAAGATCACAATATATTAGTGTACCAAGGCTTACCTTTTCAATTCATAATTTAAAGTTCCTGTAATTTCATATTAGCATATCCAAATTTTTCAATTAATACTTTTCAAAGCCCCTTTACCTCAGAAAATAATGATATGAAGAATTCAGTTTTTTAGCCAAAACCGGTTTGGCTCAGTGGATAGAGCGTCGGCCTGCGTACTGAAGGGTCCCAGGTTCGATTCCGGTCAAGGGCATGTACCTTGGTTGCGGGCACATCCCCAGTAGGGGATGTGCAGGAGGCAGCTGATCGATGTTTCTCTCTCATCGATGTTTCTAACTCACTATCCCTCTCTCTTCCTCTCTGTAAAAAATCAATAAAATATATTTTAAAAAAAGAATTCAGTTTTTTAAATCTAAAGATAGCACCATGAAATATATTTAATTAATAAATGTTAGTCTAAACTTATCAAGTATAAGGGAGAAAATGAAATAAGGAGTGATAAAGTGGTCTAAAGAATCATTAATGTGTATTATAAAATTTAATAAAGGTAATGAGATTATATAACAGTAAATTTTTAACAAACCTATTCACTACCCCTCAGTTATGTAATTGTTAATTGCCCTGATTTACTCATCTACTGCTCTTTTTTAAAAAAATAAATAAATTTATTGGGGTGGCATTGGTCAACATGATCATATAGGTGTGGGTTTCTATGTTACAAGAAATCTAATGCCCTTTAACAAACCACCCTGAAACTTACTGGCTTAAGAAAGCAGAAATGATTTAATATTTCATAATGGGCAAGTGTATTAATCAGCATTCTCCAGAGAAAGAGAACTAATGTGAGATAAATATACATCTCTATCTCTAGCTCTAGCTCTAGCTCTAGCTCTATCTCTAGCTCTAGCTCTAGCTCTATCTATCATCTATATAAGTTTTTAAGAATTTGGGTTAAATTTTCTGGAACACTTTTATACAAACAAACAAAATCCCCACAAAACTTTTATGAGAAGTACATGAGGATTCATGCGAAGTAAAAGACTCCAAAAGGAATAGGAAAGTACAAAATTTTTTTGATTTTCAAAAAATTTTTAGCTGAGGTTGATGGCAACTGTTTAGAAATAAGCAAATATGAAATTCCTTTGACAATCCAATAATATAAATACCTATATATCAATACAGATAATAATATAAATTTAAAAGGAGCTATTTATTATTTTATTTACACAGCTATAGATATTATTGAGATGGCATAGTTAACCCAAAGTGTTTTGTCACTGGTGATAAAACTTTGAATTTTAAAGTATTTTTATCACAGTTAGTTTTAAAATGGTTTAAGGCATCCATTCATTTATTTTTGGAAAAGTTTAATTTAGATCATTAAATATAGCTCTGTTTTCACGAGGAAAAAAATTGCACTTTAAAGTTCAAACTTTGCAAATTGAGCATTTTAATGAGGCAGGTATTTCCATTGGACAAAGTTTCTTCAAAGAAAGAGTACTGCTATGCTTTCAGCAAAATGTTAGGCATCTTTAAACTCTGCCCTTCTGAAAACATCTGAAGCCTACATATTTTAATAGATTTTAAGATAATTCCTTGTCTTTTCTTTCAAATGAATCCACATACAATTCATCTAGATTAATGTACAAGTTAAGTATATGGAAAAGCAGAATGAAAAGTATGCATGCTCTTACAGTTATCTTCCTACGGTTACCTCTTTACACAATTCCATTTTCTGGAGTCAAGGTGAGTTATTAAGGATCCCATTCCTGCAAGATCCAGCCTTCAGAAGAGACTCTTATTGCTTGATGGTTTGAATTTTAATTAAAACTGACATCTTTAACTTAAGAACAGCTAACAATATGAAGCAGGAATGAAAAAAAAATGTTGAAATAGAAATAGTTATTGTAGTGAATGGTGAACTTGAATCCTAACAGCTTAGTTTCATTCCTTTAATGCTTTGTTTTGTCTTTGATGTGTCCCGGTGTGCTGCTGCCCAGAAGAGCCGTCTTTAAGCAGGCAGTCTATGAATCTGTGGAGGATCCTTTCATGCTGACCCTGTGTTGTCAGATCCTGGAATAGGATGATCTTTTTGTAGTAAAGTGGAAAGCATTTTTTTTCTCTCCCTATTGCCAATGCCTATTGGCATTGGGATAAAGACGGCCAATCTCTGTAATGTATTTATTGCTTTGGTGTAAAAGTAACCCTGATGATTAATTTTATGTGTCAACTTGACTGGAAGTGCCTAGATATTGGGACAAATATTGTTCTGGGTGTGTCTGTGTGTTTCTGGATGAAATTAACTGGAGTAAAGCAAATTGGTCTCGCTAATGTGAAGGGTCCTCATTTAACCAGTTGAAATGTTGAGAGAAATGAGGAGGTTAATAAAATCTCTAATAAAATGGTAAGGGTCGAGGACTGACTTGCAGCAGTTGTGATATCTGAGAAAATAATGAGGGGGGGGGAGAGAATATGAATATGAGAGGAATAGTTGAATTCTGAAATTTGAGCCACAGGTGATAGAGAAAGATTGGTTTCTTTTGTGGGTGTGCCTGGGGTAAATTTGTTTTAGGCCATATTACATTTTACTGGTTAGTGACATATTCTTGGAGGGACATCAAGCCTATAGAGCAAATAGAGAACCTGTATAGAATAATACCTGAATACCTGAAAGTAGGTGACATCTCCACAGAAAAGAGTATGAAGCGAGAATAAATAGGAGACACATTCAGCACTGGCACTTCCTTTAAGGAAAGCAGGCATTTAAAGAAGTTCATCACTGACCGTGTCCAGGGAAACAACAGAGAAAAAGGCAATCCAAGAAAACGGTTTCAAAGTTAAGAGAGAGATTAACAACATGAATTGCCACCAAGAGATCTATATACCTAGCGCTAAAGCCAATCAGCAGAGATTTTCCCCGGGATGGCAGGCGGACCTTGAGAGATCAATTTCAGCAGACTCATGATGGCAGAGCTACAGGGCCAGAGGAAATGGTATTTGAGTGAGAGGCAAACTTTCTCAAGGCCATGGACTTTTTTCAAGAGGTTTTGCAGTAAAATAAATGCGGAGTGGTTGGAAATAATTTGAGGGATTGGAGGATTAAGATCAGGCTAGAAGAGGCCTGCATTTCCTTGTTGTCTGGGGGTTAGGGAGCAGCAATGTGAGAGAAATGAAATCATAGCCGAAGCATGAGTCTGGAGGTAGTAGGAAAGGATACAATCAAGGAGATTAGATGTATAGGCTTTTAGGAAAGTAGAGGAAAGGTTATTTTGGAGGAAAACAAAAGAAAGTAAAAAGTGAAACACTTCAAAGCTATTGGGAGCGAAACATAATGAAGTTATAAGCTCTCCTGTAAGATGTTCTTGCAGTTCATTGAACAGAAGGCAGCTTCACTCTTGAATCTAAGGAGGGTGTGGAGAAATCTGAGTTTGGCGGACAGCGGAAATGAAATGTAGAGAAAGCTGACCAGTGATGAGGGCTCAGTGAAATTTGCAGTGGCTACAAATAGCAAGTAATTTTCCCAAACAAACCTTAAATAGAGCAGAGAGCTATAGTAGCCAATGTACACAGTTGAGTAATATGTAAAAAAGGACCATGAGCTTTTGAGTCAGACAGATTTGAAATCAATATTTGAGGCTCTGGTTTAATTTACTGTCAGTGTGAGTTTGGTCAGTTTACATATTCATGCTGAATTTCAGGTTCCTAATCTATAACCTGGGCATAATACTTCTATGTTTGTGTGGTTGTCTTATTACCACGAAGGTAATGTGCATAAAGGGCTTACCAACTATAGTGCTATCTAGTATTTAGTGATCTTCAGGAGGTAACTGTGTATTACCATGACTCAAACACAATGACTCCCTCATTGTGACAGCTTTCTTGCCTAAGGCATTTGACAGCAGAAGTAATTTAAGAAATGTCATACTTTCCTGATGCTCTTAAGGACACACCGCATTAATTATTGTTAATTGAACAACAAGTAATATTGGACTATAACTATTAAGTCCTTATCAATTTGGTTGTATCTTATAGGCTTTGACATGGATTAATACATCATAAAAAAATGAGTCACACATTTGGCAGGAAACCCATTTCAGGAGGCATCAAGTTTCTTTACCTTAAAAGTCAGTAATCTACGACCTGCAGATAATTCAGGCTTGCTACTTATTTTTTGCAGATGAAATTTTAGTGGAATGCAGCTATATTAATTCAAGTTTTGTGTGTGGCTGCTTTTACACTGACTGGCCGAATAGAGCAATTGCAACATAGACGGTATGGCTTGCAAATCCTAAAATAATCTGGCTCATTACAGAGAGGTTGGCTGACTCTAAGTAATAAACTAATATGTCTATTGAAAGAATGCCCGAATATTATAGGCCGCCATCCAGTAGTTAGCATTTGTATTTATTCATGAGGCATCCCCATCACTTTGTAGTGTGGTACATGGACTGGGTTCTCAGTTCATCTGGAAGTTGATATAAATATTACATGTCTGTTTTCTACACTGTTTACCAAAGACCTGACCATACACATAGGCTCCAATATTGCTGCTATTTACTTTTTAGTTATCACATTCAAACAATGAAATGTTAAACATTATATGTGCAAAATTCAGAAGTGTCAAGGGACTAACCAAAAAGATGAGTATAAAAATGCAATTTATATATTACTAAGATAAAATGTCATTCATAATAAAATGTCATTCATAATAAAATAAAAGATTAATGTCTATTAACAATTCTGCTTTCCCATTCAATTGCTCATTATGTTTCAAACACATATAGTTTAAAATTCTAATTGATAGAAGTGGAAAGAAAACATCTCCTCTAGTGATTTTTCTTTTTCATGAGCTCTGTTACCAAAAGCGTATTAGGGGAATGAAACGCACCATCCCCTCTCTTCTTCCCACCTCCTCCCAAGAAAGAGAACTATTCGCTCTGGTGAGAAAGAGAAGGGATAAAGAAAGAAAGCCTGTTTACTTGTCCCAAAAATAATGCAACAGAGCAAAGGTATCTAACAGGCATACAGCAGAATTGCACAATAAATAATTAACCCAAACCAAGTACAATATGTTTATGTGTGCCTATAGTAAAACAATGGAGTTCCTTTAATCTAGTTCTTGACAAGCTGCTAGATATTTTATTATGTTACTATATGCATACTGCATGAAAATTCATGCACTGGAGGGAGGGTCCCTCAGCCTGGCCTGCACCCTCTCACAGTCTGGGAGCCCTCAGGGGTAGGAGGCGACCTGGTGATCAGGGGAAGGCAACACCCCCATCACACCTCTGCTGCTGCCACTGCCAGCAGTGCAAGCCTCGGCCAGCCCTGGTTACCTGAGTCTTGGGTGGCTCTGAGCGGCTGGGCAGCCACCATCCGAGGCTTGCCTGCATCTTGGGCTGGCCCTGGGTGGCTGGGGAGCTGAGGGCAGGTTCAGCCGCACCAAGCGCCTGCTGCCCCCCGCCCCCAGTGGGGCTGAAAGGACTGGGGGACTCCAGTGGGGCTATGGTGACTGGGTGCCACCATCTTGTGGCTGTGGGCGCCGCCATCTTTGGGACGGCATGATGGTCAATTTGCATATTCCCTCTTTATTAGATAGGATATGTCATAGGCACACATGTATTTATCCACAAATAACTACCTTGTCTTTCTAAAGCATTGGCTACGAAGTCCCTTTTGCTTAATACCAGGATCACTGAAGGGCTGTGTTTTACTTACATTTCAATTGGCATCGTTATTTAAAACCCTAATGTATTGAGCTCCTGCACACCTTACTATGTATTCTCTTTCTATCTCATGCTCCAATAAATATGACTTCATATTTCTTTCTATGCTTTAAGTCAGTTTGGATAAGTGAGACTGCATGGCTGCATTATTCATACAAGTCTTCATGCAGTGCAACGTAAATTGGTTTCAATGGCACCTCCACAATTGTTCTTGGAGTTAGTTGGAGCTAACTTATTTCATGGATTCATTATAATGGATATCCATATGTATAATGAAGAATTCTAAAGAGCAAAACATGGTTTATTGCAAAATGTCGCATGCATATTTTATCTCTGCCTATTCACCTATGAAATTATAATGTCCCAATTTCTACCTTATGGAAATGTCAATGTTCCATCGTATTAATACCAATTTTGTACAGATAAATGAAAACACATTGTTATGAAATTAAGTAAAAAATAAATAACATCATCTGTATTCATACTGTGTTGTTTGTTTTCCTGTTGAGCAGCTAGGAACTTGCTTAAGTACTTTTTTCTTTAATCTGTGGACAGACCCTTGTTTCTGCCCTCAAATCTCATAGCTAAAATGTAATTTAATTCCCTTTGGTTTCAGCTCTTTCTCATAGCAGAAGGTTAACTTTGAAAAAGTAATATTTTTAAGTTTCCTAAATCAGAAAAGAAAAAACAGAGCATGCCTGTTATTATATAAGAAGTCATATGCTACTTCTATAATAAATTGGGTGTTCTATATCCCAGATACTGTAATTTATAAAATTAATATATGACATTTAAATCTCACCACAATTCCATAAACTGGATAGTACCTATTTTATAGATAAAGAAAATGATGTTTGAGCTATACATATAGTAAAATAAAAATTCCATGTAACATTAAAACACTCTCTCATCCTGACCACAAAGTTCACAATTACCATAGTTTGATGGAGATAATTATTGAGAATGGATACAAGGAAGCCTATAAGTGCAAGGTGAATATTGGTAAGTTGAAGATGGGATGATTTCACTTTCATTTTTGGGGGAGGAAATTATTACACATATATCAGAGTATACTTGAAATAGGCATATCTCATATTTTTGCCAGAGATTTGTTTCTGATCTCTTTCTTTACTCTCTAGCATTAATGCAGGTTTTTACCTCTTTTTCAAATCCTTTTCACTGTGGTAGGATCATTGAAAATGAAATCTATGCCTATGCCCACGTTGCAATTTTTGCAGTGAGTCCTTTTACCCAGCTTTTGACACCTACTTGTCCTCAGCTGATATTAGTCCGGGTTTCCTTACCTTTGCTGAAATGCCCTCATGAATTGTGCGCCTGAAGTCTCGCTTACTGTGAACTAGTGCCCTGGGTCTTGTTGAAGCACAAGTGTTCCTTGTTTTTTTGACACTTTTCTTGCTTACATGTTTCTCGTGCCATTTGTTTCCATTGCTGTACATTTTTATCACTGCCCCACAGTGAAGTAGGTAAGCTACATATAAGGGGATTTATCTTTATGCCGCAAGAAGGTAGAACATGAAAAAAAGTGTATCTAATGTGATGAAAAACCAACTTTACTGATAAAATGGATGTCTGGTCTTATCATTTTGTCACCTAAGAGCCTTAACCAAAGATGCTATTTTCCCTGACTCCAATGGTGTCCTCTTTTATTCAAGTTCACAGTGCTGGCCCACTGTGTTTTCAAATATGTATGTATTCATAACTCATTGTAGTAATATTGATTTGTTTTTGTGATTGTTCCTCCTGACTAAGTTAGGTATTATAGTCAATTTTGATTATAATATAATATAAACTTTTACCCTCCTATCTGATATAATACATATTCAACACACATACACACACACATACACACGCACATACACACCCTACCACACACAATTATAGATACCCATTCACATATAGATATCAAAGTAATTAAAATATTTTACAATAAATTATTAGTAAAAATAGTTCCATGAATTTAATAGTTATCATAGTTATGTCAAGCAATTAGTTGTATTTGCATTTATTCTTAGTCAAATGCTTTAAAAAATGCCAATTGTTTTCAAAATTTGAACAAAGTTACAGTAAACATTCTTGGGCATATCTCTGCATCAATTTGTAAAACTAAAACAATTTGTACAACAAAAATAAATAGTGCAGTATTAGATTATACGACAAAATACAAAATAATAGCTGAGTGCACATTGATATACATAAATTACAAAATTAGTGAATTAATGAGTGAATGAATGAATGAATGAATGCATGCACAAACAATCAAACAAACAGATGGGAAGAGTAAAGAAATCTGTCTTGCAGAGGAATTTCAGATAGATATTGTAGTTTGTTTGTTTGTTTGTGGTTTTTTTTTTTTTTTTCGTCTAAAGAGGTGGAGTTTAACTCCCAACTTCTTAGTGTGGGCTGTGTTTAGTGACTTGCTTGCAAGGCACAGTATGGAAAGGAAGAACAGAAGTCATGCTGGTGACATGCACCCTTAATATGAAGTACTGAGCATGACGCTACCTCTGCGGTCTTCTTCCAAAAATCAGACCTTCCACTCCTCCATCCCTCTGTTTAATCATGAGAAAAAATGAGGCAGATTCTACTTGAGGGACATTCTGATCATCACTCTTCAAAAGTCTTAAAGTCATCAAAACAGAGAAAACCTGAGAAACTGTCACTGTTCAGAGGTACTGAGGCTATATGAAGACTAAATTAAATGTGATAATTGTGACAGAATAGGCTATTTAGAGAAAAAATTAATGAAATCAGAACACTGTTATCAATATTGGTTTCTTTGAATTCATGCATCAATATTATAAAAACTTGTGACAAATGAACCATTGCAATGTAAAATGCTAACAATAGAAGACATTGGATGTAGGATACAAAGGGACTCTGAACTGTCTTTGTAAAGTAAATAAATGTTTTAAAATTAATATATATTTAAAAAATTTGACATTACAACTCCAGGTATGTTTGTCTTTCCAGCTGTGTTTGGCTCTATTTGGGAATATAGTCCATTTGGAACTCACCGACAGTTTGGGATTTTAAAGGATGCCAGACTGCTTCAAGGTAGGTGACATTTAAATGTATTCAAGATATATGCTTTTAACCTCTTAATAAATACTTCAAAACTCAAAATCATTTAAAATGTCTTTACTTTTGAGATATTTATTTCATTAAAATTCAGATTATTCAAATATTTTTCTAGTTACAGGTGGTTGGTAAAAATATGACAAAACCATGAAACTTAAGGAACTATTTCTTTTAGTAAGGATTATATATTTATAAACTTCTTCACTGTGTGTTTCTTACTGTTTCAATTTGCCAGAAGATTTGAGAAGAGCTAGTGGGTATGTGGCTTCTAAAGATAGATATTGATGTTTACCTTTTACCCTATTTTTTATGACACTTTGCCTACTCCTTCACAATTAGTAGATATTATTTTTGTTAAATTGGTTGGGAATTTCTCATTTCAAAGGCATTCCTGAAGCTCTGGCACAGGAAAGAACACGACCATGGCACCAATTTTCATGACTATGAATATTAATATTGCATAATCGAGTTCGATTGTTTCTTGGGCAGGCAATTGTAGGCTGCTTTTTCTTTGCTGATAGCAGGAATCTAAACCCTCAGATTTAAAAACTCACAGTTGACCTGCTGGCGACACTAATTAAAGCACTGCCTTGACACTCCCTGCTTAGTCATTGTAGCATCTATTCTTAGGCTGGAGTCAAATCAGGCTTCACATTGGCAGCTCCCAGTCAGTGATCAGTTAAGGTCAACTACTGATATAATGGCTAAGAAACAAAGGGGTTGAAGAGATGAGGCAAACATGTACTAAATGAATGCGGCTTTATGGAACTTGCTGTGACATCTCTTAAACTCTCTCTGCATACTCATAGTTAATAACTACTCATTAAATATTCTCTTTTTGCTTTCAACTTTTATTTGGTGACACATTCACTCAAAGAATGTTGTGCTTGAGTCTGCTTTGATAATTTTATCAGTGAATTTCATGTGTTAGGTCTGAATTAAAACTACAGAATTTTTTAGATAAAATTGTTCAAGACTAAAAGTTTGAAATACAGTTAAGCATTTTATACCTAAATACCACTGATTTCTCATCCCCGGTGGCATCTATCCATTTCATCTTTCAATTTATTCTCATCAATATTCAGATTTTTCATATACAGACTACTTCTCCTTTTGCTTTATAAAATATTTGCATTATATAGAAAATTGGATTGATTTTAAAATTCTTATCTTGAACATTATTGGAAGGGGGTCTTCATTCCAGACCATATACTCAGACTGATAAGGTAAAAGAAGTTAGCCTTTAAATTTAATTCCAGTAACTGGCAACTTGTTCTTCTTACAAAACCATGATTTCATCAACCTAAATGTTATCTGGGTTGCAGGTATGGGTAATAACAAATTAAGGCCATGCCATTGTAAATATTAATGCAGGACTTTGGATCTTTTTTTTAAGCTTAATTAAGCTTTACATATCCAAAGATCCAAATGAAAGAGGAGCATATTTCATAATCATCCTTTGGTTCTCTCTCTGTACTATAACCACAGATACAACAACTGCCACAACATGTGTGGGGTATTTTAAACCATTTGGAATGTTAGAGAATGATATCTATACCAAATATGAAGATAGTTGGTCGATAAATCAGAACAGTTGGTCCAAATGATGAAGAATCTTGAATAAAATTTGAGTGTATCTGGGCAGTGGGTTTTATGTTGTATATGATATGGATCTATATCTATTGTTTATTTGTTTAAATGTTTTTATTTATTTTGGAGAGAGAGGGAGTGAGGGGGATAGAGAGATAGAATCATCATAGATCATTTGCCTCCTGTATGCCCCCTACTGGGGATCAAGCTCACAAATGGGCATGTACCCTAACAAGAAATCAAACCAGGGACATCTTGATTCATGGGTTGATGCTCAACCATTGAGCAATACCAGCCGGACTGTTGTTTATTTTTGAATGTAGAGAAAGAACTAAAAACAGCCATGTGTGTGTACATATGTGTATGTGTGTGTAAAATAATGATTGCTGGCAATGTATTTGGGGGATTATATTTTTCTAATCTTTTGGAAGGTCCAATTTAATCTTATTTCTGTACTTTCTTACACAATTACTTATGTGTAATCAGTAATCAAGGTGGATTTGTTTATTTAGAGATATATTTAAATAATTTAGGGTTTTTACTAAGTCAAATCCCTCAGGAATCCCTTCATAATTTATTTCATTATGACGAGGAGCAAAGGGAAGTCACCAAAGGAAAGGTTTGTAAATGACAGAGGCTGTCACAGACGCAAAGAAATCTAGTGTCTATGTTTTCAAAAATTAAAAAAGAATGTCTTTAGGGTGTTAGTCTGAATATCAAGTCCTGACACTCGGGGAACACAGTCTCAGCAGTGATGGGCTGAAGCAGGAGCTGATGGAAGCCCAGAGAGCAATGGGTCTGTTCCGCCAGGGGTGCCTTTGAGCATTGCTGGTGTTAGTGCTCACAGCTCCCTGCTGAGTTGTCAATAGGGTAAAAAAATGAATTGCAGAGCCATCTGGTAAAAAAAAGAAATGTAGTTTGTAAGGCATTAATAACCATTATTTTGTAAATTTTGTTGGCATCGTTTTTCCCTGATGGGTTATTGTTTGGTTTGCAATTAGCACATCTGAAGAAAATAAATGCTTGGATATTTCTAATTTTTGGTCATTGTCAAAGGTTAGTCATTTGAGGTATGTCTGTTAGGATGTGACAATGGACTTATTGTAAATTATGATTTATCATCTACACAGAATAATAAGCACGGAGAGAAAGGAAAATTCAAAGGGACTCGACTCTTTAGACTCTGTGAGGCTTCTTATTCAAAAGAAAGGATTTTCCAGTTACTCATAATTGATGCAAGCTTACAGGATTATTAAAACAGATTTACTACAAGGGGTAGCCGTACAAGAAAAACAAAGTCTAAAAAAGATACTCCAGCCTGAATAGGTAGCTCATTTGGTTAAAGAATCATCCCTATATGCCAAGGGTGCAGGTTAGTCCCTGGTCAGGGAACATACAGGGGTTGCTAAAAGTAGGTTTATAGTTGTGAGTATATAAACCACAGTTTATTCTTGTATTATTATTCATTAGTTATTATATTATTTTCCATTCAAACTTTTGCCCATCCCTGTACAAGAATCAACCAATGAATGCATAAGTGAAATAACAAATCAACTCTCTCTCTTTCTCTGTCTCCCTCTCCTCTCTCTCAAATCAATAAATTAATATATATATATATTTAATATATAAATAACTAAAATATACTCTAATATGTCATGAACTTTCCTTTATGTAATTTTGTACTTATTTACTGAATATTATTTTAAAGATCCATAGGCCTCAAGATGCTTTTAAAGCCTGCACACTCAATAGAGACTCAAAGGTCTCTTATATGTGTATTTATTCCATGGCATATAGTTTTTGTTTATTTTAGAGGTCACCTTCCTTCTCTGAACCTACAGATGACATTTCTTTAAATAAAGAATAAAGATATAAGCAAATGGGATATTTTGTTTTTTAGCTTTAAAGTAATCCCCTTTATATGTCATGCTGCTCTGATATTATGTGACAGTTCATAATCTAGGTTACTGTGCTATCATTTAGGTTAGCTTACAGTTTCTTCAGTTCATAAACAAGTAAAAATGCACATGGTCTTTGTACTAATAAATAAAAATTTAAAAAAATCCTGCAGGAGAGAGCAAGAGCATGCTCTGTTATGGTCTATGGGACAACAATCCATAATTTACTTTGCAGATGTCTGTATAATTTCAGCAGCAGGCAGAACAACCACACAGTGGTAGCTGCTCTGGGGAAAGGATACCAAGAGGCTCATAAATCATGGGGAGGATTAAAAGCAATGAGCATTCATCTTCTTAACCTCATAAAGGCAATATTGGAAAGGCAAGGATTAGAACATCGAGTGCATGGAAATGTTGTGCAGGGAAAAAGTCCAAGAGTTTTTAAGGCTTCTCTCAATTAGCACTGACCTGACATTTGCAAGTCAGCAGAGTATAATTTTAAAGTTGATAAAAAATAGGCCTCTTCCATATCAAAATAAGGTGATAATGTTTATTTCTAGGGTATATTAAAAGTAGAGTCAAATTATATAAAAATGTTAATCATTTTCTTAGATTAAAATGCATGTCTTCCTGGATAATATATGGAAAATAATAGTAAAATATCCAACCCCCAAAGAACTTTTTATTTAGCTAATAAACATGTTTAAGTAGTGAAATGTCATGCGAAAATCCTATCTTCAAAATAGTCAAATGAAGGAGATACAGACAGCTGGGTCTCTCATATAACATTTAGTAAATAAATGGTCTGTTACTAATTATTTGTATTGAAAAATTATTCTAATCAAAGGTCTTTGGATGCAAATGAGAAAATTGTACACAGTGAAAGGTTTCATTTTTTCATGAAAATAGGGAACTTTAATCAAATTTTCAAGCTTTGAAAAAATGTTATTTGGTTAATTTCCTCAGTATTCTTTTATATCAGGTTCATGATACAACTTAACTTGGCAATTTGATAAAAACATCAGGATAGAATAGAAAATAAAATCACTTATTCATGGATAATTATGATTATATTAAGGCAACACAATAGATTCTAGTTTCTGATTCCCTAGCTTAATATCAAATATCCATTGGCAATGATTTTTTTTGGTGTGTGTAACAAGTACTTTATTTTAGTTAAGAGGGACTTTCGTATGACTAATCTGGAATGGCTGATAATTAAAAACATACACCCAAAAGACTAATATGCATATCTCATAACCCATGAACACAGACAATAGCGCGGTGAAGGCCTGGGGAGGGGGGAAGAGTGGGGTGGAGGAGGTCAATGAGGGAAAAAGGGGACCCACAAGGCAGGATCACCACTGTTCCAGGTGCCTCTTCCTCCCACATGTGTGAGGTCAGATGAGCCCCTTTTGTCTTAAATACAAGCCAAGAGTGAGATGGGGAAGACTGAACAATGCCCCAAATATACTGAGCTAAAGCTTCTCAGAGGATTTACATTTTTGAACCTAACAAAAATTTAAACCGGATTAGAGGTTTCTCATGAGAAAAATTATATCAGTTCTGAAAACAGAGTCATCACATTTTCACTGCATGGCTAAATCAATTTCAAATATAATCTGGGACATTGCAGTGAATGCCAATATGAAAAGAATGCTTAGAACAAGTGCCTTCTTATCATTTGGGGCCACAGACTCAAGCTGATCTTAAATAATATATAGCATTTGAATGTTGTTTTAATAAATGTCAATTGTGAAAATACAGGTAGATGAAGTTTAAAAGATCAGTTATTGAAAATATAGGTAGTTAGAAGCAGGTACAAGAGCTTCTATATTTGATTTTTGGATATTGCAAAGATATAGTTCTTGGAAAACTAGAGCAAGGTAAGACCATAGGGAAGGTTACAATTTGTATCTATAATAAATCTGAGAGAACTGTCTGGTTAGCTTATAAGCAGGACACAGCATGACTTCCAATCCTATAAAAATCTCAGGGTAGCTCCGGGGTTAGATTGGGAAGACACCTGAAATGCTTCAGTAATTTCCACTATTGTCAGTACAGTAATCCCCCTTTATCTGCTGGGGATATGTCCTAAGCTCCCCTGTGGATACCTAAGTCAGTGGATAGTACCTAACCCTATATGTTCTTGTATTTTTCTTATACATTTATCCCTATGATAAAGCCTAATTTACAAATTATATGCAGTAAGAAATTAACAACAACTAATCATGAAATAAAGCAATTATGACAATATACTGTAAAATAAGTTAGGTGAATTCAGTGTTTCCCTCTCTATCTCTCTTTCTGTAAAAATCTGGAATTTTCTGTTCAGCATGTATGGGGGCAAGGTTTACCATCGGTAACTGAAACCGCAGAAGGTGAAACTGCACATAAAGGGTCTAGTCCACTGAAGTGATTAAATGGGGCCCAACCCTTTCTGGTAGTTCTTGAAGCCTGGCAGCGATGTGTTGTGTTTCATATTCCATGATCAGAAAACCTCCATCATCATTCATAATAATAAAAGCGTAATATGCTAATTAGACCAGATGTCCTTCCAGACGACCTTCTGGACGACCTTCTGGACGAAGCTGGGGCTGCAAGAGAAGCCCGGGTCCCAGGTGCAGGAGGTAAGCCAGGTCCCGGGTGCCAGAGGGAAGCCGGTGCTGGCAGCCGGGGGAAGGAAGGCCTACTCTTCTTGCGCGAATTTCATGAATCAGGCTTCTAGTTTCTTGATAATATCCCTTGTACCATATATGTAGTCCCTTTGGCAACACTGAGTTTCATCAGCTCTTACTGCAATTTTGAGTTTCTTTTTGACTTTATATCTTATTTCAAAACCATTCAGAATTTCTACAACTTACCTGACACTGCAGCCTTGCTTGGTACAGTTCTATAGTGTGGCCTTGTTTTCCACTTCTTTTTCAAGAGTACCCTTAGCAGGAACCACTGTCTCACAAATCCTATACCAGTCAATGTGCAGCGAAAATATTGGGGGACAAGCTGATTATTTTCGTGTAATAGCAGTTTGTCTTTAAACCATTTGCGATCTTTATGTTATTTTAAGGCAAATAGAGACATACTTATGGTTCATGGTTCAAAGTTCACACAAAACAACAACAGTAAAAAAAAAAAACAACACACATTAGTCACACACACTGCAAATTCCAAAGGAAAGTTTGTAACAAAGTGACATCGCTCAGAGTAAATTTATATATTTTTCATCACTTTCTCAAGCATGTAAGCACAGAGTCAAAAATCCCTTTTTTCATCTCATCAAAATGAGAATGAATTGCATTATTTATCACATGATTAAAAAGTAATGTTTACTCCATTGGGGCTTTTCAGGATGCCAGGACAGTTTGGGTACCAGTAGTTATATGTCTTCAACGTGGCACCAAATTGTAGAAGTTACAAAGCATATTCTTTCTGTTGTGTTGTATAGATATGAATCCAACATAGCCATTTACCAGTGGTATGACCTTGGGCTAATTATTTAACCTCTTTATGACTTATTTTACTTATCTAAAATACGGACAATTATAGAACAGAGTAGTTGTTATAAGAATCGTGTGATTTAATATTTGTATATACTATTTTAAATTCTTAGAACAGTGTCTGACTTGTAACAAATCAATTTAAGTGGTTTCTAATAAATAGGTTATGCGCTTCTTTGCTTAGCTATAGGATATCGAAGAAATAAAATGCTCTCCTTTTCCTCTACTTTTTGATGCTAGACAACCATGTGTCCCCTTCCATTTCAAGCCAGCTATCTCCCAGTGCAGACATTTAAAAGATTCATTTTCAGTTTATATTTTTTTCATGAATTCTACTATATTCTTAGTGGTTGCTTTTTCTATTATATTTTTAAGTTGCTCTGATAATTACTTCATCATTCACTTAATGAAATGTCTTAAGATGAACATCTATTTCTGACGTGTGTGTATATGTGCCTGTGTGTGTGTATATGTGCCTGTGTGTGTGTGTGTGTGTGTGTGTGCTTGTGTGTGTCTCCCAACTTGTCAGACTCTGTTCATATGTACTGCATAGCAACACTTCACTGCTATGAACACACACAGGACCTCACAGACATTAAATTACTTCTACTAGCTCCATTACCTTTTAACTGAATTAAAATCTACAAAAATAAATCCTCTTTTTATAGCTTTAAATATATTTTCCATACACATAGCTTAGTGACATAGTCTATGTTCAAAGACTCTCAATGAACATTTTAGTTCCCCCACCCTGGCATCTACCCACACATATATCCATGAAGAGCAGTGGGCTCCTTTAAATTTTTGCTGCATATGATGAGACAGATGGAGAAATTCATTTTTTTAAGCATGATATTTATTCCGTCTTTCCATGTTGTTTGAAATCCATTTTTTCTCTTGCCCCAAGGGGATGCCTGTCATCTAAGCACATTTTTGAATCTAGATAGAAAGCATATGTCGTCCTGTGTATCCCCTGGGTCTGACAGAAGGGGTGAGATCTAGGATAACTGCTTCTTCAGGGGTGCAAATGGGAGTTTCCTTTTTGCATCTGGTATTCCTTCCAGAGTGCAAGATGCTGCGCTGTCGCCTTCTGATAGTTTAATTATCATCGCATTCCATTCCATAACATTATGGGTCTTCTTACACTTGGGAATATTAGAACTTGACATCAATGTCTCTGGGGTATAATTATACCCTCAATTGAATCCTCCAACCTTATCACAGAATACTCCTTGCGTTTCCAGAGCAATGGGCGATTCTAGCGATAAATTTATTGTGACCGGATATGTTTTACACGGCTCCTCATGGTCCATTCTTTGTTTGCAGATTTATTTAGAACCACTCTCCTCCCTGTGTTCCATGCTAAACCATGCACACCACAAAATGCTCCATTTCTCAGCTGTAGTCCTATGCACTTGTGGGGCATTCGTGTGTTCAAACTCTGCCAAGAGCTACCCACTTCCTGACCACCTTCACCCACTACCTTCTCACCCTGGACCGTCCGTCTACTGCTCACACTTGTGCTTTATGACTTTATCATCCCCACAATCTGTGTCAATTCATTTGTTGTTGTTGTTTTTCCCCTCTCATTAAATTGGGTTATTGGCTATTTATTTGTCTGTGTCCTGATACTAAATTGGAAATTTCAAGTCCCTCAACTCAGGCCCTGTCTCCACTCTGCCCAAAGGCCCGTTCTCAGTTCCATGTATTCCTGTCACTCTCATCTTTCAATTACTACCTTTCCTCCCACCTCAGGTATCCATAGACTTTTATTTTTCCACTTATTTATTTATATATTTATTTTTTATTTTATTTTTCCTTCTTTAAAGGAATGGCTTTATCCCCTTCCATCCATAATTACTTTGTAAAATTTTACCCAAATTACAGATTATCTCACTGGACACTTGTTCAGGGAAATATTAAATAAACAAAAAAATTAATTTAATTGAGATAAGGAGAGTCTAAATCATAAGCAACAATTGCATTGTATTAGATGCTCAGTTTATAATTTTGGTTTGGAGGTATAATCATCAATGACTTAGGGACCCAGAAGAATTAGGTTTGATTCAGAAGTATATTACATATGCCATAGTATTTTAATGGGACTTAAAAAATGTGATCATATAAAATTAGCCACTGCATCACTGGAGGCAATGAAAGGCTGAGAGATAGGAGTAATTGCCAGTCACATTACAGCCCCAAATTGTGTTAGCAGGGATGCATTATCATGTTGATTGACTCCAACAGACCAGTAAAAATCCAGGGTTCAGTGAGAGCTAACAGAAACCCCTGTGTTATGCAGAAAGCTAATGTTTATACAGAAACACATGTTTAAAATATGTTAATTAGGATCGGAAATCAGGTACTATCTACATCTCTGGAAGGATACTCAGAACATCATCAAAGGAATGGCCAGCAAAAGGATTCTCTCCCTTGGAGCATTAAGGAGACTCGGGAAAGGGGCCTGCTGCTGCAGGACAGTGTCAAATCCACCACAGCGTGGTTAGCTGCAGGAACACAGGACCTTCACTACAACCCAGTTACCAGGAAGCCACCACTGGGAGAACTGGCTTAGACCCACTCTCTCCTGCCTGCTTGAGTCCAGTAAACTGGGCAATTCTTCTTCATTGTCTTCTCTCTCTCTCTTTCTAGCTGAATTTATATACCTTAAAGCACATCTTATTGGCAGGAAATAAATCACATAAATTCCTAGACTCAAAAGAATCTGGAAAGTAAAGTATTACTTTCTAGCATCTGCCTGATTTAAAGAAACACTACAAGGAAGTTGGACAACAGCTGCTCAGTGAACCAAATACACTCTACACACTTGTATTTAATTTAGCATTAGGAGATCTTTTCCAAATATTAATTAGAACCATTTATAACTGCTTTTTTAGGAGAACAAAAATAATTAAATATTGGCAAGTTTTATTATTTAAACTATATGCATCTAAAATATCATCAGTTATGAAAACAAGAACCATCCGTTGTTGAAAACAGGCCATTGATAGGAATAAATGTTGTTTATATGTTCTGAAATCATACTCTGAACATATATATAAACTATTGCCAATAAACAAACAATATTCATACAAGTTTAAGTAAATCAACATGTTATTATGTTTTAATTGCCTTCTTTTTGCCCTGTTGATAAAGGAGGGATTCCTGCCTCAGGGTTACAGTAATGGCGGAACACACAACACAGGACAAAGGACACAGGACACTGGACAGATGAGATCAATAGCAATGTATTAGTCCCATATCCTCCCAGCCTGGTGGGGCGAGCACTCGGCCATGCATGGCCGTATGGAGCTGGCCTTGGGAAGAGTGAACAAGCGAGGGCTGGCAGGCACGGTCCGTAATAACAAGAGGGTGAAGTGATCTGGGTTCCTGCAGGAGGATGGGGCCATCTTGTATGAATGATCCTTCTGGCTGTCAGGGATGATCAGGCACTGTGCATGGTCCCTATAATTGGGAGGGTGATTTGGTTATGGGAGCTTATTCTGGAGAACCCACGGTTAAGGGGAACATTGGGACATTCAAGACCCTTGTAGTTTTCCTCAGGAACAAGGCACACAATATTAGGGCTTAATTTTAGGCCTTTTATCAAATACAGTGATATGTTTGCACATTACATGATATAAACACAATGGAATATTTGTAATAGGAAGTAAATATATCATTAACAACAAAGTAAGTTTCAAATTGTTCTTATAGACATCTTTTGTCCTGCTCCAAGTTTTAAGTTTAGATTAACATTAAATGAGAGTGTAAATTCAGTTCCTCATTCTCACTAGCTACATTTCAGGTGCTCAATAGCCACATGCATGCAGTTAGTGACTACTGTATGGAATACTAATTTAGGTGATTACAACTTGTTTCTAAACTTCTGGAACTATCAAATATTTATATTTCTTGCTTTGAATCATATGGCTAGCTGAGGTAGAGATGCAGAAATTGATAATCCCTTACAGTATTGGAGGAAACATATATATTTGGAGGTCCAAATTAAAATTATACAAAAATAATTTAGATGAAGTGAGGAACAGAATCTTTTCTATCTAATTTACAACTTTTATTCTAATTCAGTAATGATGGCATCTTTGAGTTGGTGTGCTCCGTGAACCTTAAACCTATTCTCATTGCCAAGTAAAGTACCTCAAATAAATTCATACATGCATTAATAACAAATGAATTATTAATTTATGAGAAATGATAAGAAATTAATAAAGTGCAATCATGTCAAATAAGCAAATTGATATAACAGATGGGAAGACTGGGAGTCCTGATTGGTGGTCAGAGGAATGTTGTGAGGTAAAATCTTTAAAACCTTTTGCACTGGGATGTCGAGTGTGACTCGACACGGTTAGCATTAGAATAAAGGAATCGAGAAAAAAGCAAGCGAGTGCAAAGGGTTAAGCCACAATGTAGATGACCAAGTGGAGTTTGTGATGTGACCACATGCAGGGAGAGTTTGCCAGGCAGAAGGAAGAGCTGTTGGAAAGGAACTAGAGGGAAGGACCCTGGCTTACTGGAAGGACACAAGAGAAGGCCAGAGTGGCTGGGGTGGGTGAGCAACGTTAGTGAGTGGGAGCATACAGTCCAAGAGATTGACAGGAGCCAAATATTGTCCTGTGATTCTTTGTCCAAACAATCCTAAAAAAAAAAAAACAACTAATACACAATCCCCATGAACTTCTGTAGTCATGGTGATGGTTTGTCTATGCAAATGGAATCCAGAGAGTTTCAGATGCAGGGGAGGAAAGCAGGAGTGAGCAGAGCTGACCACCTCTCTGGCCCACAGTATAGATTATGACAACGTGTTTACTGCTTTTATATAAAACCTATATAATTTTTTTAACCAGTGTCGCCCCAACACACTTAAAAATAAACTCAAAAAAGGAAACAAAAAGGAGGCTAGTGGTGACCATGGCTAGAGTGGTTTAAATGCTGCAAAAATCACATGCGTTAATGTATAAGTGGTTAATAGGACAGCAAAGACAGGTATCAAGTAGGCAAAGTTTAAGTGAAAATGTGAAAATATATTTGAGAAATTGCTGACCTTGTTAAACCTCATATTGCTAAGTGTCATTTATACTAAAGTGATGGGGAGTGTATTTCAAGCTGAAAGAAGCCTGACCAAAAACATTTTTTAAAAATCAGGGATATTGCTCTCCAGTTCCATAAACATACTCCAAAAGTTCTCTTGTTTGTCTGTGAAAAATTTTGAATTAAACACATGACAAAAAAACAAAGCAAACAACAACAACAAAAACACCGGCAAGTTTCAGTAATCAAAGGGACTAACATTATGCCCTTCCTAGAGTGAAAATAATGTTTATAATAGCTAGTACTTGTGTGAGGTTTATGTTAAACACTTATGTTTTAGTAGAGAAAAAGTTGGCAAACTAGACTCACCCACATTTTTAATGATTGCTAATAAGGACATTCCAAAGTCGAGGAATCTGCAAAGGGTCCTATTTGATTCCTTCCCATCTGTGGATTTCCTGTCTTTGTGGAATCTTATGCACAGTAGATATTTATCAGCACTTCTCATTTCTCTGTGCTCCCATTTCCTGATCTTATCCTACCTAGTATGAGATATCTTGTCAGGCAGGAATTTCTTGGTTTGATTAACCCATTACTATTCAGTTCAATAGAGAGAAAGCTGTACTCTGAAATACAGACAAAATGGGTTGCTTTGAATCTGGGCAGCACAAGGGGAAACCTTAGGGAAGGAGTGTGAACCAATGTTGTAAGGGGATAAATACTAATTTTATATAATACACATCTTCCCTTCATTTCAGCCAAGTGTTGCTTAACATTATAGTGTACGTTTTCCTGCGAGTAATGAGCGTACATTATAATATCAAAAATAGGCATAATTTAAGATTTAAAGTGTTTTCCAGGTATAATTAATATAAAGTAAAAGCAATATAGTTATCATTATTATTTCAGCCATTATGATTGTGCTGATTGCATTCAGTGATAATATAATTTAAAATTATACCTTTTGTATCTCAATAGGCAGACTCAAAGAATATAAAATAATAATATGAAATTAGGATTTGACATGTGTGTATACCAAAGGGTTTCACTACACACAGCATTGTGAAGTAGTCTAAAAATCTAGTCATTACATGTGCAACTGTAAAAGTGCAGCTAATATTTTTAATAATATCAAATGAAAATTTAAACCAGGAATTATTTTTGTGGCCAGAACTTCATTATCCAAATTATAACTACAATTATGTCAATAGTTGAAAAGTCATTTTAATTCTAATATTCATGGCAAAAATGAATACTATAGGGAAAATGATCAAATGACCTTTTTTTTAAGAGTTTAGTTTTATAAAAAGAATGCTGCGACTGGCTCACAAGCCAGTTGGAGAAAGAGAAATATCACATGATCTCTCTCATTTGTGGAATATAATGAACAACATAATCTGATGAACAAAAACAGATCCAGAGACAGAGAAGCATGGAACAGACCATCAAACCTCAGAGGGAAGGCAGGGGAGGACGGGGGTGGGGACGAGATCAACCAAAGGACTTGTATGCATGCATATAAGCCTAACCAAAGGACACAGACAGTAGGGGGGTGAGGGCATGTGCTGTGGGGTGGGAGTGGTCGGGGAGAGGTCAATGGGGGACAAAGGAGACATATGTAATACTTTAATCAATAAAAAATAATAAAAAAGAATGCCGTTTTAAAATGAAATGTTTAGCTCTAGCCAGTTTGCTCAGTGGGTAGAGCATCTGCCCAAGGACTGAAGGATCCCAGGTTCGATTCTGGTCAAGGGCAGTTGAGGCCATTCGAGAGGCAACCAATATGTTTGTCTCTCTCAAATGGATGCTTTTCCCTCTCTGTCTCTCCCACTCACTTCCATTTTCTCTAAAAATCAATGGAAAATTATCCTCGGGTGAGGAGTAACTAACTAACTAAATAAGTAAAAATAAAATAGGTTTTAATCAGATAGGGTAAGACATGCAAACATGTCTTGAAGACATAACTGTCAAGAAGGAACAGATTCTTACTCTCAGTTCCCTAGAAAGAGGAGTCCTGACCCACTGTGTAGGGCCACGGGGAGAAGCCCCGGGGTTAGTCAAGAGGTAGAGGGAGTACACGGGAAATGTGGGCAAGAACCTTTATGGGTGCTTGTTGTAATTTCCCCAGGAAGGAATGGTGCAGCAGGGGAATCAGTTGTAGGATGGGCTGCTTTGAATAATTCCCGTGGGTTTGAGTCACAGGGGCCGTGTTTAATTGTCTGGTACCTGAGGAAATGGCCCAGAACTGAAGAGCCCCGTAAAGAAGATAGTTGTTGGCATGGGGTCTGATTGGTTGGCTTACATGTGAAACGTGCTCCCTGCCTGTTTGCTATTTTTAGAAATGAGCTTCCTCTGCGAGGGGCATCCCTGCCAATGTCAGCAAGGACCCAAGGTATCAAAGCATCAGAATAGAAAAAATAAAAGGTTTAGTTCATACAGCTGCATTGACTTGATTTCCTTTACAAGAATTGTAAACTGAAATCTCTATTATTTATATAGTTAGTACAGTGGAAAAGTAAAAGCATCGAAATGATAGTAAGGTAAGTTGTCTCCAATTAAATAGATATTTATTTGTGCGCTACCTGCGATATGAAAGGCCTCCCACTCACGATTTAAATGATTAAATAACGTTTGCTGCATAATTTAAAAGTAACGAAGGAAAAGCAGACAGAGCATTGTCAGGTTTTGCTTGAAGTCTTACCTAGCTGTCAGGTTCCATACTCTTCTGAATCAGGTGTGTCAAATCATGTTAAATCACAACACTGCACTGGCGCGTTTCTTTTTGTTACAAAGTACTTTCTTCAGAGTTACATTATTCCCACATCTGGAATATATTACATGATTATTGCTTTTGCCATTAATACTTTACAGTGATGGATGTTGTATCAAAATAAGTTATTGAAGCCAATTGACATTTTATATTACCAGGCATGTCTGTTATATGAAATATGATGGATAACAAGCAATATTTTGATCTGTAATTTTCTCAAGTTTTCCATGTATTTCTACAAATTTTTAAGTTTAGCAACATTCTACCCTATCCTTTCGTTGGGTAAATCATGACTTATATAAGTAGTTCCTTAGAGTTGATCAAAGTTTGTTTCTGAATCTGGAGTCCCCAGCCTTATATGACCTGAAAACTTCTGCTGTCAGGCACTCATTCTCACGTTCTGTATCCAAATAGGCCAAGCTTCATTCCGCCGGAGGGGTCCACATTGCTGTTCCTCTGCTGGTCAATTTCCCAGCAGAGGTCACTGAAGCATGTTCCCTCATTGCATGTAAAGCTCTGCTTTGCTGTCATCTCATAAGGCTTTCTCACCAAGCACTTTGAGAGCCGCAATCCCAGCAACCATCTATTTCCTTACATTGTTTTTGCTTTGCAGTTTGTCTTGCATCATGAGAAAGTTGTCTCCTTGAGCGTAGTAACCATGTCTACTGCTGGATTCCTAGTACCTCAAACAGCTCCTGGCGCAGAATGAGTGTTCCATAAAGAGTCATTGAGGAATAAATAAATATGTTTGTATGTACATTTCTTTTCCTTGTTTATAGAAGCTATGTTTCTTAACTAGATTGTAAGAAACTTGTGGCAGCGATACTGTCATACATTCTTTGCATGTCTCCTCCTGTCCTTGACAGAATGGCTTGATTAGGCAAATGTTTTTGCCATGTCAGGTCCTTAATTAATAGTTAATTTTTTCAAAAAAACTTCTTTACAAAACCTATATTTCCATTTCTGACTACAGTGATCAATTTTAAAGTGTTTATACCTTCAAAGGAACAAAGATAAGAGAAAGGGTGATACTTGGAAATGAGATATGTATGCGTGTCTCCCTATAAACCCCTGAAAGTCACTAGATAATTTTTTAAGAAAGTGGAATGAAGTACCAGCTAAGCAAATGAAGCATTAAATTGTCAGAGGGTGTCCATTACTGAAGGAACACACTGGCCATATGGATGAATTGACTGCATTAGTTTGGACATTTTATGATGGGCATGTATCAATTTATCATCTCCCAAGGTGAATGGCATTTGTTGGGAAAATCTCTGACACAATCATATTTATCACCTTGGTAGAAATTTGATGATACTGTATAAGCTTGACATACGACAGGGAGTAAAGGAAAGAATATTCAGAGGAATGGAATTTAATAGCCTGATAAGGAACAAATTATAAGAGTCACTCATGCTGACAAAATTAAACTTGAATAATAATGTACTGAAACTTTGCCTAAACTATGCTTTAGTAAAAATATTTTGTGAAATATGAAAAATTATTGTTTGTTACAGGTGATTTTATAAGAAGGAATGGATTAAATTACATAAGGAATAAATTTGGACTATCTGGCTTGCTTTTAAGAATGTTTTCCTCTGTTTTTTAACTAGTTTTGTTCCACATAAAGGCATGTAGAAAAGCATACTGCTTTGGAGTAAAACTGGAGATTTATTTTGTTTGAAATATTTTTATTGGTTTTTTGAGAGAGAGGACAGAAGGACACACAGAGAGAGAAACATCTATTGGCTACCACTTGCCAATATGAACCCCTATGGTGGGATTCATACCGCAACCCAGGCATATTCTCTGACCAGGAATCAAACACCCAAGCAACTGAGCCATGCCAGCCAGGGCTGGGGATGTTTTGTTGTTGTTGTTGTTGTTGCTGCTGTTTTTTAACTGTAAATCTAGATAAGATAGAGCCAGGAGAGGCAATTATCAGCTAACATGTCAAGTATGCTGTGAGGTACTTTACAGACAGTGGTTTTGTCAAGAGAGAATAATCACTTCATGAAATGCATGAGGAAGTCCTCTGGAGTGTGAATCAGGGCACCTGGTTCTTTCAGAAATTGGTTTTCTGATCTGTAATATGAAAGCTTAGTACATATCCATAAAGTTAGTATTCTCAGTTATGTTCTATCATTTTACGTTTCATGTATTCTTTTCTCAAGTAGTGATTGCCCCAATATACTTCAAGTTGTATAGGTAACTAGACGCCCGGTGCACAAAATTCGTGCACTTGGGGAGGTCCCTCAGCCCGGCCTGTGCCCTCTCACAGTCTGGGACCCCTCCCTCCTTACCTCCCGCCTGCAGTGGAGGCGGGAGAGGCTCCTGCCACTGACACTATGCTCACCAGCCATGAGCCAGGCTTCTGGCTGATCTGCGCTCCACCTGGGGAAGCGCACTGACCACCAGGGGGCAGCTCCTGCGTTGAGCGTCTGCCCCTTGGTGGTCAGTGGGCGTCATAGTGACGGGCAGTTCCACCGTTTGGTAGATTTGCATATTAGGGTTTTATTATATAGGATTTGTTGTTTATGAAACTTGTATGAACTTCATTGAGTTTCACTTATTATTTCCATTATAGGAATTAGTGAATTTAAATAGACTGAAAACAATGACCAAATATAAACATAACAAATACCAGGTGATGTTACCTACAAATTAAAAGAGCCTTAATTTTATAATAATGAATAACCATCAAATATTAAATGATAATTTATCTTAATAAAAATCTGAGGGAAATATGCCATAAATGATCTTTTTCTGGAAAATATTCACTACTTTTAAAATTACATGGCAATTAAAAAGAAGAAATAAAAGAAACTTCAGATCTTCACTGTGCTCTCAGGGCCACTCATCTCTGCCCAGCTGACACATGGGCATCCTCAATGGAACACTGCACCCGAGTCCTGTGGTCACTTTGTTGGCTTTAAGCGTATTCACTGTAGGCATAACTGGTGAGATTGACTCCAACATTTATTTTCAATGTACTTTGTGATTATACTTAGTGATTTGAAAGGTGCTTAGTGAAATTGCCTAGTGCAAAAGGATAACTTTATTTTCAAAAGAAAGTCTAATGTTATAGAAATAATGGGAAGACAAACCAGAAAGATCATTTTGAAGTGTCCACTTTTGCTTAAATCTAATTTGTGTAGGTGATCTGTCAGTGAGAACAATAATTTAAAAAAATATAGTTTGTGCTAAATTTGGTCCAGATTCAAAGTTATGACATATTTTTTAATTGTCCAGATTGATAGAATGAATGAGCTACATTATATTTTAAATAAAAGCTAAGATTGTTATTTTCAACTACTTGAAAATAAAGTCATAGAGGACTTAGTAATTTTTTCCAAGGCTATTTAAGGAGAGTCATAGGAGATAGAATTTAAAATGTTTGTCGTAAAATTTTATTTTATTTTTGCAGAGTGAACATATTTTCGTTCTCTTTTAATTACATGGATGCCAGTAAACCAGAGAACTTAAAAATTAAATGCAAACACTCTCATTTCAGATATCAATCTTTAACATTTTCCTGAGTTATTAAAATTTTTATAGAAATGTGACTTTCAATTTCTTATATGAGACATGTCATTTTCTATTTTCCAACAAATAGATATCTACCTAGTTGCTGTCTTAAATGTTTACAGTCAGCTCAATAACCTTTAAGGTAAACTCAGGAAGTCTCTATTCAGAACATTAGTTTATTATTCTTTTTAAATATAAATTTTTATTAATTTCAGAGAGGAAAGGAGAGAGAGAGGAAGATAGAAACATCAGTGATGAGAGAGAATTATTGATCAGCTGCCTCTTGCATGTCCTATACTGGAGATCGAGCCCCCAACCCGGGCATGTGCCCTGACTGGGAATCGAACCATGACTTCCTGGTTCATAGGTCAATGCTCAACCACTGAGCAATGTCAGCCAGGCTATTTAGGTCAACACATTGATGGGCTTTCTCTCACCCCAGACAGGGCTTTCCCCAGAGAGGCCATCCTGGCATGACCTCACTGTGGACATTCTTTCTCTGTACATCAGGCCCCCATGACATGGCTCTGTTATTTGTGTCTTCCTTTCTTCGGTGCCTGCCTGTCCCACTGGCCAGTTAGCTCCACTAGCTCAGAGAACATATGCCTTTGGCTTGCTATTTTCTATGAAGTAATTAGCGTAGTCCTGAGCACTTACTAGCAGGTTAATCCATGCTTTGGGGCGTTTTGTTTGTTTGTTTTTGTGCATTACAGTATGTTGAACCAACATTCACTACAGTCTACCTAAAAGTGTTCATTTAGAACAGAAAGATGAAAGGAAACACATTTAATCACATTTCATAATGGGAGAGAGAATGTGTAAGTATATAAACAAGAAAACTGAGGCAGAGAAAGCTGTCATTTTAGAGTAATTAACTACAGTCAGCCCTGCACATCTGAGGACTCCCAAATGCCGGTGGAAAACATCACAGGTACTTGTTGAAAAATAGCTACTTATAAGTGAACTCCGCAGTTCAACCCAGTGTTGTTCAAGTAAAGCCATTTCTCTACTAAACGTTAGTGTTGGTGGTGGAGGATGACAAATCAGTCATTAAAATAACAGGCAAAATAAATCATGGGCAGGTTGTGAAGATTATGTTTAAAACAAAGTTTATTACATTCAGAGGTTTTAGTTGAAATAAGAGAACATTTCAGTGTAAACACTTCCTCAGGGACACCTGGGACCACGTGATCCTCTAAGCCCTGAGGTTTGAATTTGGGCCTATGTTTATTGGTTGCTTGTCTTTTTCATGCATGTAATGGCCTTTAAATCACTCAATGGATAGAAAGAACCTAAAACGTAAACATGCTAGGACGCTTTGGAATATTAATAAATTAAGAAAATATCGTTCTTTATGACAAAGAACAGACAGAAAGCTTTCCTCCATTTTCATTCTTCAATTACATTAGAAAAGACCTTTCAGAATTATACAAATGATAGTATCTGCGCATTAGCATTTTCAGAAAAAGGGAATTAATATCCAGAAAAAAAATTATGATATATAAGATTTAATTATATTAGTAAGTGGATGTGCTTTGTGATCTTAAAACCTTAACTAACAACAAATGGTGCTTTCTTTTCTCCATCGGTACTGTCAATCTGGTAATTAAACAATTAAAGCACAGCAAGTATTTTAGGCTCAGAGAATAGAAGTCACTGCACTATTATAATATATGTGCTTTTAACAGCATTTATTTGAATACTTTGACAGAGGTAGCTAAACTTACACCTCTTGTTTGAACTTGCACATCCCTTTCAGATATTGTTAATATCGTTAGTGGCTGCTAATTATTTACTGGACTGTTTCTTAACAAAATTGGTTAAAAATTATTCCTTGACTTCAGTATTTAAAATACAAATACCAATGAAAATTTTGGTTTTACTTTATAGTTTTCAAATAAAATTTGACTTGATATTGCATTTTTCTCTCATCAGAAATACATTACAAAGAAATAGTAAATCTCTCTTGGTGTATAATGTGACTCAATCCACGACTTGGATTAAAAGTGTCTTTCATGTTCACAGTGATGTGATCTTATTTAGAAAATTTGCAATGATACTAAGTGTGGTTAGGAAATGAGAAGGACAGCAGGAGTGCAGGAGGGGGTATGTGTGATTGAGATAAATTTCACAGGTACCATTGGCAGTGTTACTGACTTATTAAATGTGTGAGGGAAATGAGAAGATCCCCAATTGAATACAAAATGTGTGAAGCCCTTACATTTTTTAAGCTATGAATTTCATGTTAATTTGGATTAATAATTTTCTAATATCAATTTAATTGTACTATGAAACACACCATTTAATAAATAGTAAATTATCTTATTTAATTTGCACCCTAAACTCAAATTTCTAATTGTCTTTAAGATATCCAAATTATACCATTTATAAAATGAAAATTATAATCTATGGAATTCTGATATGCATGCATTATTTGTCCATTATAAATTAAGAATCATATGGAAATTAACAATGCAGTAAAAAAATAAGCAGAATGTCCAAACTGATAGGTAGACAGCAGATAGACCACTAAATGTATAATAAATCAACTTCATTTTTCCCAGATGTCTATAGAGATAGACAAGTAGAATGGTTATGTGAAAATAGGTATAATTTGAAAAGTAATTATTCAGGTGAGTGATTAATGTTTTCATCTAATATAAACTTAAGGATTTAACATTTAGATGGAAGGCAGTTTTTCATTACTATTTTTCATTGGCATATTAATGGCTCAGAGGAAAAATAATCTCTAGGAAATCCTGTGTGATTTATAAAATGTTATTTTTGCTAGACCAGGTAAATCACAGCCAATACAGCTTGTAGTATTTAAAAGTGATCTGAAATTTACATTTAGAATGTTTTGTTTCTTAGCAAATATTTCATTCCTGGATTTTTTTTAACTACAATAAATTTATATGTGAACAGGTATGAGGAAATACGTCATATCCAAAATTAAGGGACAATGTTTGGAAGAGGGACTATCCAGTGCAAGGCACAGATGTATGCCTGAGTATTCACAGCTCATCAGTCATTGTGGCTTGAGAACAGTAAGAAGGGGAGGAAAGATGCAGGAGGAGGTCAGGATAGAGAAAAATCCCAAGGACAGATCAGGTAAGGCCTCAGAAGTCATGGCAATAAACTTGGATTTTATTGCAAAATTCCTTCTAAAATGGAAAGTCACTGGAGGGCATTGAGCAAAGGGGTAGTGTTATATTACATTCATTTAAAAAGAATTGTTCTGGTTTCTGAATTAAGAATACAATATAAGAAGATATGTGTGGGAACCAGGGGACTTAGTGGAGGCTAGTGTAATAGTCTACATAAGGGTTGAAGGTATTATGAATCTAGATTATGTTGCTGGATGTGGAAAATGTTGGGATCTATTTTGAAGACTGAAGTCACAAAGCTTTGATAGAATGGATATAGGGATGAAATAAAGAGAAGTATCAAGGGTAACTATAATTTAATGTGATTTATTGCGGTAAGAAATACTGAAGGCAGAGAAGCTCATTTGTTGGAGATCAGGGGTTAGATTTTGAAAATGTTGAGATGTAAATTCATATAAGTAATCCAAGTGCACTGCCTAGTAGCTATTTAAATATTTCTGTCTGAATTTAGGGGAAATATTCAGGTTAGAAACTAAAAAATGAAAATTAAAAATGTAGCTGGTATTTAAAGCCATGGTCCTGGATAAAATCACCTAGGAGGTAAATATAGATGGAGACAGAAAATGCCCAAAAACTAATTCCTGGGGCATCAAAATTCAGAACCTGGTGAAAACTGGGATTTTACAAAGATTCTGCCCTTGACCCAAATTTACTCAGGCTCTGAATTTATCTTTGGCCTGTCGAGCCCAGTCTTAGCAAGAATAATTTTTGGTTTCTTTTTTTATGGATCCATATGTTATTGAGAAACTTTAAGGTCGCCTTTTAGTAACTTTCCATCCACTGACCCCCTTACTCTGCTCTTTGGCTAGAAACCTCCAGCTATCTTTGCTGTGTTTAGAGTTGAGCTTAGTATTTCTCCTTTATTTCAAAACCTCTATGGCTATAGTCTTGAATAAAGTCTTTCTTACCAGGTGTCAGAATGATTTTTTTCTATATCATATCCAGCAAAATAAAATATAATATGGGACAATCCACAAAGTTGAAGAAAAATTCAAGATATTGACGCTCTGGACAGTGATGCCCTAGAATCTAAATAGAGAAAGCACTTCAGAAAATAAGGCAGGATTGATTGTCTGGCGCTATTGGAGCAAGGTCATGACTGAGACCTATTGGGATGTGAAGTCATTGATGACCTTAAACAGGGCCTGACCTAAAAGCATGGGGATAAAATATTATTTGGAATTCATTCCAGAGAAAATGACAAAAGATGAATTGGGGAGAGAAGTTAAAGATTCGCCCTTCCTTAATAATTTTATCTAAAATTTCAGCAGACATAGCCTTATAGGGGAAGAGGAATGTGGGATCCAGGAAATATTCTTGTTTTAAGATAGAATATAGTATTACAAAGTATTGTACTTCTGTATCTTTGGTAGCGATTCAGTAGGAACTAAATAAATAATTATGACACAAATATGGAAGATGGTGTTAAGAGTAAAATGTGTAAGTAGGAGAGAGGCTATAAGATCTCATGAACAAAAGAGAGGGAGGTAGTTGTTAGGCTTAGAGAAGAGCATGAAAAGCTCTTTTATTTTAATAGAAAGCAAGGTAGAGACATGCATATACATATGTATATATAGGGAGTTGTAGGTGGGGTGTTGGGACAATGTGTGCAATTTTTATTTGGAATGCTTTCTATTTTTCTAGAAAATAAAGAGAAAGGTCATCAGGGTTGCTGAAGGAGGAATGAAGGAGGCCAAAAGGGGTCAAGATTTATAAATGTATTGTTGCATCTGCTAGCAGAAGGGGTGAGGCCAAAATGGCATCAGCAGTGCAAGTAGGAGGAGTGGGATATCCATGCCTCTTATAAAGGTCAGTCAGAGTGACTGGTGGGACCAGGTGCAGGTGGGGGCCAGGTATAGGCAGTCACTGGAAACTGGGTGAGGCAGTTCACTGGAAGCCAAAGGCCATTAATCATGAAACTTACAAGGAGAATAACAGGAACAATCACCAGGAGCTGCAAGAGCCCCCAGCAGGGCATAATGGAGTGCAAAAATGTGCCTAACAGTCATCAGGTGAGCAGAGGAAGAGTACATTCAGTGCTTGACAAGAGAAATTATGTCGGTTTCTCTCCTTTGATTAGGGAAAATTTGTTGGATTTCAGGTTGCTCTAATAGTCTACCTCAGGGAGATGAATTTAAAGTAAGAACAGTTAATGTAATGGTGTGTTTTTCTCCAATCAAATTTAGTTGTTCAGATCCAGATGAAGAGTAGCAGGGATATTGGATAAAACAAGAATTAAGGTTTTGCCAGTAAAACATGATGGAGGGACAAAGAACAAGGAAGCTGAGGGCTCAGAAACATTCTAGATTTAACAGCTTAAATATGGAGATATCTTCACATCTGTCAAATAATCTGAGAACCATTATCAGATCTTAAAAATTGAGAGGAGTAATTGTATCAATTATTCACAAAGTAGAAAAAATGAAGGGAGATAAGAGTAAACCTTTTAAAGTATCAATAATAAACACCCATTTAAATTAAGAAAATGATAGTTGCCTATGTCCTCAGAACCCAAGATTTTTAAGTCAATTACATAGGATCAAACTTCAGAATCTAAACTCAGATTCTGGAGGTGTTTGCTTATAAAATAAGAATCCTTTTACATCTTGAGATTTGTATCCCATAGCATGTGGGGCTGGATGCTCAGAAGCAGCAGATTGTGCTCTGGGGTGCTCATTAATTATTCATCATGACAAAAGATTCCCTGCCAGAAGGCTGTACCTTGTCTTTGATCCTTTCACCTCTGCCAGGGTTAACCAGCAGTTTTTATTCTCTTGTCTTAGGGGGGGAAAAGCTGTGCAGACTTTCTTCTTACTTATTTATGTCAAAATGGAAAGGAGAATTGCTGCAGAGCTTTGAGGAATTACCTCAACTCTGAGGTTTTGGCAGTAACAACTAACAAATTTCTCTATGAGATTAAACAGTACGGATTTTATGCTGCTTAACGTAGAATGTGTCTGAACACATTAAACTTGATCACTTTTGGCCTCCGGAGATATATGATTCTTTCATAATGGCAGAAGGAAGAAAGTTTAGAGAGAAATGAAAAACGACCTATTAATATACCTATTAATAATTATTAAGTTAAATGTAAATGTGTAATATTAGGAAATAAATAGTTGCCATTGAACTTGCAATGAATTGAATTGTGTCTTCTCCAAATTCGTGTCTTGGGGTCCCAACCTCAGAATGTGATCTTGTTTGCCATTGGGTCTTTACAGAGATATTCAGTTAAAATGAGGTCACCGGGTGGGTCCCGTTCCAATAGGGCTTGTGCACTTAGAAGAAGAGAAATTTTGGATACAAACATGCATAGAGGGAAGATATAAAGAGTCATAGGAAGGAAAAACACACACAACATCTACAGGGCAAGGACAGAGGCCTGAAGCAGACCCTTCCTCCACAGCCCTCAGAAGGAACCAAACCTGCTAACACCTGATCTTGGACTTCCAGCCTTCAGAATTGCAAACCAAAAATTTCTGTTGTTTAAATCACTCAATTGAAAGTAATTTGTTATGGCAACCCTAGAAAACTAATACAGGACTCATTTGATAATCTATTTAAAATATGTTTGCTTCCTACTTCATGCTGGGTATAATTTGAGGTGTCTGTAAAGTCACATTCCATTTAGGAATAGTGCATTTACCTAATTGTTTGAAGATGGCAGTTGTCATAGCCCCTCACTTTCATAAGATTTTGATTCTGTTGATAAGGATTAGGGCTCAATTATGAGAACATTTATTAAGTACTCCAGATAATCCTAATCCTCGGGTAAATTAGGGAAATTGTACTGTTCTAGAAGTTATGTCACTTATATAAAGTTACAAAAAATTCAGATGTGTGAAGAAAGAAGAAAGGGATGTTTTACATGAGAAAATTATAATTATCTCCAATATATATACATTGTGATTATTTCACTACTTTGGAGAGTATATGAAAGTATGTATAAAAGATCTATCATATATGTGTATGTTCATATACCTATAGCTGTATCTATTTATATATCTACTAGATATGTTTTACTCTAAATTTTACATTAAAGAAAAATGAATAGTATTAAAAAGTTTTATACTTTTAGCCTGGCCAGAGTGGCTCAGTGGTTGAGCATTGACCTATGAACCAGGAAGTCATGGTTCAATTCCTGGCCCAGGTTGTGGGCTCAATCACCAGTGTGGGGCATACAGGAGGCAGCCAATCAATGATTTTCTCTCATGATTGACGTTTCTATTTCTCTCATCCTCTCCCTTCCTCTCAGAAATCAATAAAAATATACTTTAAAAAAGTTTTATAGTTTTAAATGTATATACATAGTACTGGACACAGCTCAGGTATCTAAAACAAAACTATTGAGAACTATGTAATACAAAATGAACTTATAGATATCTTATTAAAAGTGAACTAGGTTCTATTTTCATAAAGGAGTTGGGTTAGGCCAGTCATCCTATCTAATAAAAGAGTAATATGCAAATTAACCATCACTCCACAAGCCACACCCACCAGCAAATCAGAAGCAGGTATGCAAATTAACCCAACCAAGATGGCTGCGGCCACGGAGAGATCTGTGGATCGGGCCAAAATGGGCAGTCGGACATCCCTTGAGGGGTCCCAGATTGGAGAGGGTGCAGGCTGGGCTGAGGGACACCCCCACATGCATGAATTTCATGCACCGGGCCTCTAGTCTATATATAAAAGCGTAATATGCAAATTGACCAGACAGTGGAATGTCCGGTCGGCTATGAAGCGCACTGACCACCAGGGGGCAGACACTCAACGCAGGAGCTGCCCCCAGCCCACAGGCCCGATTGCCTGATTGGGGCCTGTCAGCCAACCTCTCAGTTCCTCCTCCTGGCCGGCAGGCTCCTATCACCCGATGGGGAACCAGAAACCTGGGGTGGGTGGCGGTGGACATGGATGGCGGTGGGGCCCCGATTGCTCTGCCAGTCGCCCCACACACAGAGGGTGACCAGCAGCAATGGGGTCAGGGCCAGCGAGCAGGCGGGGATGGCCAACATCTTGGATCCTCCTCTCAGCCGGCAGGCTCCGATCGCCCAATGGGGAACCGGGAACCGGGAACTGGGGATGGGTGGCGGCAGATGCGGGTGGCACCAGGGCCCTGATCACCCCACAGGTCACCCCACACACAAAGGGTGACCAGCAGCAGTGACGGCAGGGGGCAGGCCCGGCTGCCAGCAGCTGGGGAAGATCGGCCCTGATTGCAGGCCAGACCTAGGGACCCTACCCGTGCATGAATTTCGTGTGCTGGGCCTCTAGTCAATTAATAATAACAACTGGAGATTTCTTACTGTGCTTTCCAAATACTGTTATATTTGAATAATGAATTACTTGCAAATTGAAACATAAATGTATCTCACATGTTTAAGTATATTAGATGGTTTAGCAAGAATATATGTGAAAGGCCCACTATTAAAGAATTTAATATGTTAATATATAATTTAGAATTATATACATGATTATGTAGTCAATAACTGTCATGAATCTTTAAAGGAAGAAATTTAAAGATTAGTTGGTGAGTTATCAATGCTTTGACTACTCTTATTATGAAAGTATGATTATATGATTACAAAATCATAAGAGTCTAATTTGCTAACTGGACTTTTAGATATCACTTACTATAGTTCTGTATTTTCTGGCTGGTGAGAATAACCAAAGATCTCTCTGTGAGATCTGTAGTTACCTGAGAGTGTCCACTGTTGAGGTATTAAGTCTTAATTCATGGATGAAGCAAAGCCATTTCAATTTGCAGACTAATACTAATCAATATGTTGGAGTCCTAGAACATCAGACTGAGGAATGTGAATTTCCTCCCAAGGCATTGTAAACCACAATAAACCAAAGAAAAACAAATGAAAATAAAATTACTGAGGTTATTCTGGGAAAAAAGAATAATAATTCCATTAATGTTTTATACAAGTAAACCTGGTAGTCTTTGATGGAATAGATGGCAGGAATGGGGGATACTAGTTTCAAATGTGAGTTATATTTAGTCATTCTCTTATTTAGACACTAGAGGCCCATTGCATGATATTCGTGCAAGAATAGGCCCCTGGCTTCACTCCCAGCTGCCCGGGAGCCAGCAAGTCCCCGCTCCCCACCCCAGCCTCCCGGGAGCCGGTACGCCCCTGCTCCCGGGCTGCCCGGAGCCAGCAAGTCCTCACTTCTGTCTGGAGCTCCACTCCAGTAGCTCCCTCCGCCACCCCACTTCCCCTCATAGCAGGCTTCACACCGCTCTGCGCCTGCATATGCAAATTAACCTCCATCTTTGTTGGGTTAATTTGCATACTCACTCTGATTGGCTGTGGGCATAGTGGAGTGATGGTTAATTTGCATGTTTCTCTCTTTTTAGGTAAGATTATATTAGACTAGAGACCTGGTGCATTACATTCATGCACTGTGGAGCAGGGGGAGAGAATTCCCTCAGCCTGGCCTGCACCCTCTCACAGTCCGGGACCCCTTGGGGGATGTCCCACTGTCAGCTTAGGCCCACTCCCCGCAGTTGGACATCCCCTGAGGGGTCTTTAGCGCTGGTGTGGCTTCTGGCTGAGCAGCGTTCCCCTGTGGGATACACTGACCCCCAGGGGGCAGCTCCTGTGTTGAGCATCTGCCCCCAGTAGTCAGAATATGTCATAGTGACCGGTCATTCCACCATTCTGTCGATTTGGATATTAGCCTTTTATTATATAGGATATTATATGCATTTAAATAGTATATCCATGTTTTCATTTTACTAATGAAAACAACTATTATTAATGAAGACTACTATGCACCTGACATTCTTCTACACAATGATGATATGGTGTAAAAAGAGACCAGTCCCTCCCCTCATTGAGCTCACATTTCTCTGGTAGGAGAGAAAGAGAATTCCTTAACAAAAAGTTGTAAAATAATGTCAGATAGGGGTGACTGACACAAATGTGAAGCATGGTGATAGAGGAAATGGGATGAGTACTCTTATAAGATTTCATCATGAAGCTCTTCATAAGAAGTAACATTTGAGCAGAGATGTGAATGAGCGATGGGACACCATCTCCTCAAGGGATGCTCAGACTGAGGGCTTCCACATAGACCCTTCCTTCACATGCCAGGCAGCTGGTACAAGTCTGGAGCTCTTCATACTATCCCTCATATTTAAATGCTGCTAGATATTGCCAACTACTCCCTTGAAATGTTTCAACAATTTAAGTGATTGCCAAAAAATTGTGAACAGTCTAATTTCTTACACGCTTAATATTACTGGAGCTTATGGAACTTCTTAAAGGTCTCTCCCATCAGTAGAAAATTAATGTTCCATAATTTTATTGCTTTTATTAAATGATGAGTAATTTTTATATGGATTTATTAAATTGATTGAGGTGACATTGGTCAACATGAAAATGTAGGTTTCAGGTGTGGGTTTCTATGTTGCAAGATCTGTATATGTTTTAGCTGCACTTTAACAATTTGATTGGAGACTCAAAATTAACTAAGTAAGGTTGTGTTGCAGGTTTAGTTTTTATTCACTTGGGCCCATTCAAAAGAAACAATTTTTTTTTTTCTCTAGAGTTCCCAATAATTTTCTTAGAAATTTGGTATTTTAAACTAGATATTTATAATTGAAATTTGTTTCTACTTTTACCTATTCCCTGTATTTGCTTTACCCGATTTTCCATAGATCTATTTATTAATTCATACTATTTGTCTTATTTTGTGTATGTATTATTTCATTCTTTTAAATTCATTATTTTGTGTTATTTTTATTTTTCTAATGTGCTCTATAGGAATACTATTTTCTCCTCTCCAGGTTGCAATTTTACAACACAATGATTTTTTTTATTGTTATCACAGTCAAATGCATCTCATTGACTATTGGAAATATATGAACCATATCAACTGAGAGATCCTTTGTTTTTATACTCCTTAACTAGTCTTGACTCTCACAATAATTCAAGTTTTTACATGATATATGATTGAACTTTTAATTTATTCTTTGATTAAAGAAAGCATAGCCATACATCTTAATGTTGAAATATATTCAATTTCCATTGAATATAATATTGTATATGATATGTAATGATCACAATATTAATTTTTGTATTAAATAAGAATGAAATATTAAATGTAATTTTATAATAAATTTTATTGTATACATCAACCAAACATAAAAAGTAAAATAAAAGATGGGTAAATACAAAAATTTGCTTCATGCACTAATATGATAAAGTGTATTTTTACTGTGAAAAGCTAAAACATGAATGCTAGGTAATTAATTTTTCAATTACGAAGGAGTACATGTTGTACAGTAGAAGTCCTGGACAGATACCTGAAACCACTGGACACTCATTCCCTTGCTGAAGGTATAGTTTAGCCTCATACTACGATTAAAGCAATAAAGTTAATGATCTCATTACACTTGCGCCAACATTTTTACAGTGCTATTAAATGGATATACTTATTCAAGGTGCATGAAAGGGAGCAGATCTTAATAGATTAAAAAAATGATGTTTTCTGCCATTTAGATTTTTAAATTTGTAATGAACAGGAAGCATGATTAACTATAATGGAAATAGATTAAAAAGAGCAATTGAATGGAAACATTTTTGAGCCTCTCATTTTAATTTGAGTGTATAAAGTATTATTGAAATATAATTGTAAACTGAAATGTATAATTAAAATATCTAAAAGGATACATTATATATTAAATTTGAAAAGGATAATGTCAAGTTTGTGGTGTTACCTTTTCATAACAGCAATTGTGTAAGAATTAAATCCCCAAGCCTGGCCAGCATGGCTCAGTGGCTGAGCATCGATCTATGAACCAGGAGGTCACGGTTGAATTCCTGGTCATGGCATATGCCTGTGTTGTGGGCTCGATCCCAGATCATGCAGGAGACAGCCAATCAGTGATTCTCTCTCATCATTAATCTCTCTCTCTCTCTCTCTCTCTCTCTCTCTCTCTCTCTCTCTTCCTCTCTGAAATAAATTAAAATATATTTTGAAAAAATATAAATTCCCAAAAATTGGCCTGTCATCTCAAATCTATTATACATCAAATCGGTATTTATTCCTCTACTAAAGAGCTCATACTTAGCAAGGTGTTGTTATAGGTTGAATTGTGTTTGCACAAGGGATATATTCACAGCTAATCCCCAGTAGCTGTGAATATGGCCTTTGTCAGAATAGTTTTTTGCAGATGTAATCAAATTAAGATGAAGTCTTTAGAGTCAGTCCTAATCCAACATGTCCGGTGTTTTTATAAGAAGAGAAGATAGAGGCACACAAGGAAAAGGCAGCATGTGAGACAATAGAGGCAGAAATTAAAGTGATGCATTTGCAAGCAAAGTAACTCCAAGAGTTGCTAGCAAACCACCAGGTGGTAAGAGGGAGGGAAGGATTCGCTCCTAAAGATTTCAAAGAAACATGGCCTTGCTGACACCTTGAATTCAGACTTCTAACTTTTAGAATAAAACATTTTTGTTGTTCTTAGCCACCCAGATTGTGGTGTTTGTCATGGCAGCCCTAGGAAGCTATAAAGGCATAGGGCATTTGGAATATATCCCCTGGAAATTATAGAGGCACTTGTTTGGCTAAGGTAAATACCTTGGCTTTGAATGAATTCTACTCATGCTCAAAGTCACAGAATCTCTGGGATCTCTGAAAGCTTACATGTCAGGGGAAGGACTCAAAATTTTCAGGAGATAATTTAATTCTGGTTTTCTTTTATTTTAGAAAGCATAGGTTCTACTGCACAACCACAAAAAAATTTAAAGTCATAAATAATTCAGTTCAGATCAACCAGGTTGAACTCGCAAGCTTATTCAAAACTGTTGTGCACCCTCTTGATCTACTTTGCTATGATTACCACACTTGTCTTTTACCTTGACGTTCCTGCAAATGTCAACCAAGCAGAGATCCTGTACTCTTAGGTGACATATATCTGAAGTTGGAGACAATATGTCAGGATTTTGCATAAATTATGTCAGAATTGAAACTTGCATGAGCTAATTCATTTATATCATGAATATAATTTGGATGAGGTTTAACTTTCATAGGTTTTAAAGTCTTCTACAGGAATGCTCTTTCTACTCAAAAACTTTTGGAGCTAGAAGGAGAGGTCATAGATGTACTAACAAATCTATTTTATAGGGTAACTGTTACCTGTTCAGTTCTGTGCTATTTAATTTATGAATACATATTACATAGTATAACATGACTCTCATTTTTGAAAAGCTCAAAATTAGCAGGCCAGATAAAGCTAATAAATATGTGTAAAGTATGGTAAGAGTCTCGATATAAGATATTCACAGGACCTGCAAAAAGCTCACTTGAAATCTTGGATCTGTAAGGGATGGTATGCAAGAGTCAGTTCACTCTGTCACAGGAGAGGTGATTCTTAAATTCTTAGGAATTGTGCAAAGTGGATGATAAACAAAGCCATTGTTAAAATTAATTATAATTTAATAATCTGTGAGTATTTATTAGTTGATGCAAACATTTTTTTTCTAATTACTTTAGTGCATTTTGTTATCATCTGTTTTCCAGTTTGTTTGCTTTTTTATCTATTACATCTATGACAGAAATCTATAATAATAAAAGCATAATATGCTAATTAGATTGGACAGCCGAATGACCTTCTGGACATCATTCCAGAATCTTTCCTGATGAAGCTGCGGTGGCGGGGGCTGAGGCAGAGGGGTTAGGAGCGATCAGGCAGGCAGGTGAATTGTTAGGGGCAATGAGGTAGGCAGGCAGAGTGGTTAGGGGCAGTCAGGCAGGCAGGCAGGTGAGCAGTTAGGAGCCAGCAGTCCCTGATTGCGAGAGGGTACAGGCTGGGCTGAAGGACTCACACCCTCCCCCATGCACGAATTTCATGAACCAGGCCCCTAGTATTATATAATGAGGTGCTACTATATAGCTCTTGCCAACTCTATACTCTGTTAAATGATGTCAGGTTGGTAACTTGAATTCAACCATGCTGGGAATTTCAGATCAGAAAATGGCAAATGTTACTAATTAGTTTTGTCCCTCCCAACCCCCCGCTGAATTAGTACTTAAGTGATATTTTACAATGATTTATGAAAAAAACGACTGTTCTTTACGGCTGAAGTCATCTTTCATCTGAAAATGCAAATTGAGCTAGAAACTTAATGAAGCTCCTTAATTTCTAATGACTAAAATAAAAGCAAATTCAGATTTCCCTTCCCCACCACCTCCATGGACTGCAAGTTTTAATGAGAGTAGGAGAATTCAGATAATAAATTATATGCTACCAAATATATATATATTTGTCATTGAATGTACATTTAAGGATTTCTAAAAAGTGATTTTTTTTATTTTTAAATTTTGCTTCTTATTTTAGTTCTATAATTATATCTTATATTCACAATGTCAAATATTTGGGGCAATGTATTAATTTTAAATACCAAATGTTCATGGATTAATGAAAACTACAATAACAATACCAAATATTGTACCTTCTTTCAAAATGGTCATATATTGATCTATAGTGGTAAGCAGGTTTTCCAAGATTGGTGAATCAAACTTTGTTAGTCAGGGCAGGATTAATTTTTATTTGAATATGATGAAAAACATTTATTGTTTTGAGACAGAGTAATTACACCATGTAATTCATTTTTTGAAGAATTAATTTATCATCTGAGTAATACAGGGGAAGAATGGAGGCAGGATGCCAAGTTAAGAAACAATTGCAGTAGTTCAAGTGCAAGATTATAGTAATACTAAGAAAGAGGGAGAAGCAGGCAGGGTGAAAATACGGTTTTAAATTAGAGTTGGAAAAATATGCTAAAATAAATTGATATTGAGAGGGTTAGCTAGCTAGTTTAATTAGGCAGGTTTAGAAAGTTTTAGGAATGAAAGTTTTAGTCTATAGAAGAGGAATACATAATGGAGACTTGAAGATGCCAGGGTGTTTATCGTACTTGTATGGAGGATAGAGAAATGGAATAGGCAAATAGAAATATATCTGGCCCGTGCAATTAAACACAGCCATAAACCAAAAGGCATCTCGGGCCTGAGCCATTTAAGTGACCATAAGTTAGGCCAAAGTAGCCCTGACCTGAGTAGCGGGGAGGGCCATAAGATAAGGCTTTCTCTGCCAACACAGCTGGGAGAGCTGTAAGATCAATCAACAGTGACTCCAACCAACACAATAAGGGGGAGAGAAGGTGAGGACACCACGTGGGCTTTGAGCTTTGAAAACTAACTCTATGTAGCACAATGACCAATAAGAACAGGTCAGATTCAGACAAAGAACTGCAGCCTCCTTAATGCCTCAAGACAAAGAGAACAGTGGTCATCCTTCTCAGGGGCCTCTCTGTCCATCCAGGAGGGACAGAGTCTCAGACTTAGGATTTAGAATTACGTTTTAGAGGTAGTGTCTGCTTGCAATAAAGTTTCTGTACTTTTCACCTATCACCTTTCGTCCGTGGCTTCATTCTTCAAAACCATCGAGACAAGAACCTGTGAATTCAGGGCATTCCAGTTCAATTTTTGCGTTTCAATATGGATAGAAAAGATGAATAAATAAATAAATTTATATCTTTGTCATGAGCAAGTGAATACTGGAGGGTGTTCTTGTTGAGAAAAGACCTTGAATGAACAGACTTTAAAAAGTAGATCCACATGTGCCTTTTAGCCATGGAAATTTTTAGCTTTTACATGCTTATTTAAATATACATCTAATACCTGAAGTATGGTAAGAACATGTCACAAACTTGGAAGGACACTTTGATTTGGAAATAAAAAAATAATGCAGGTTATGTTATACAGTTATTATTCACTGATTTCAATTAACTTTGAAAGAGGCTATTATATTTTCTGAGAAATGTCATAGAAATGATAATTGTGAAATATCTGCAACCTTTTTTTTCTATAATTAAAGAGGAAATTGCTAAGGATGTTTGGTACAGTTTACTTTCAAGGATAATTTTACTGTTTTATAGTCAGGCAGTTTTGTTGCTATTAAAACTTTTTGAGGGAAGGTAGGGGTGGGGGGCTGAGGGGAGAAATAAACCATAGAATTTATATGCATATACACATAGCCCATGGACAGAGACAATAGTGTGATGAAGGCGTGGGAGGGGCAGGTGCAGGGAAGAGGGGATCAATGGGGAAAATTTTTTAAAATGAACTGTATGTTAATAAACACTGACTTTGTAATATAAAAAAAACACATGAAAACACTAAGATTTTAAAAAGGAGAGGTTGTCAGAAAAATAAAACCAGTACTGTTCATATCAATGAACAAAAGGAATGTGGTAGTGACCTCATGTGTCACTGATTTCTCTCCATGCTGACATTACCGATATTTTTTTTATTTTGCAGAATTAGTTTATATTCCATATTGCCTATTACTTGTTAAAATAAGTGTGTTCGTATAACTGATATAAAACAAGTTTTCATTTTGTTTACCATCCTGAAATTTTCCTTCATTAATGAGGTTAGCATAGTGTTGAGTTCCAAGTTAATTATAATCAGTTTCCAAATTGTCTCATTTAAGAATAATACATTTCATTTTCAAATTTATTTTCTGATTTTTAAAATTTTTTTATTTCAAAGTAGACACTGGAGTTGGTCAGACACACTCTGTAGGATTTTACATTAGGAGTCTGTCGACATATAAGAAACTATTATTTTTTGAAATATACTTCTTATCCAAGTGAAATTGATATGACACCCCCACTCTGATAGCTCAGCTTCTCTGAAACAAAGTAAAGACTTTGAACTCACCCAAGATCTGCATGCACCTTTTATCAAGGGTGTTAGTGGAGTGAGGAATGAAAGGACCAAAGCCTTTTGTGCTTTCTGTAAACAGGCATATTCTTATCACATTCAAAACAAGGAGCTTCAGGTTTCCTCCACTTGTATGTAAAAGGGATACATAATTCTGCTCAAAGATCACTGACAACCCTCGTTCGGTCTGTAAATGCCGATTGTTTATATCACACATTATATTGGATTTTAGTATAAAATAGCAACAGTGAAATGTTAATCCCATGACAGTTGAATAAAAATGAATAAAACAATGGATGTATTCAAGGCATTATACATATGGTCGCCTGAAAACATTTTTTTTTTCTCTCATGGTTCTCTTTAAGTTTTGCTTTTCATTTTATGCTTTTTGTTTCTCTTTTTGGATATGAAGACATTTGAGGTGAATGTGAATATTTGTGGTGAAAGTAACACAATTGTACTTTGTAGTCCATTGAGGTTTACTAAAAAATGATCGTCATCAGACATTTATAGATACACTAGAGGCCCGGTGCATGAAATGCATGCACGGGTAGGGTCCCTCGACCTGGCCAGCGATCAGGGCCAATTGGAGCCTTCTGGCTGCTGGTCTGGGCCTCCCTTCCCCGGCTGCCAGCTGCTGGCTGCCAGCCTGGGCCTTCCTTTGTTCCGTGCCTCCCTGGTGGTCAGCACGCATCATAGCAAGCGATTGAAGTCCCAGTCATCAGGTCGAACTCCCTAGGGGACACTTTGAATATTAGGCTTTTATATATACACTAGAGGCCTGGTGCACGAAATTAGTGCACGCGGGGGTGTGTCCCTCAGCCCACCTGCACCCTTTCCAATCTGGGACCCCTCGAGGGATGTCCAACTGCCCGTTTAGTCCTGATCCCAGTAGTATCAGGACTAAACGGGCAGTTGGACATCCCTCTCACAATCCAGGACTGCTGGCTCACAACTGTTCGCCAGCCTGCCTTCCTGATTGCCCATAACCGCTTCTGCCTGTCAGCCTGATCACCTCCTAACCACTCCCCTGCCAGCCTGATTGATGCCTAACTGCTCCCCTGCCAGCCTATTTGCCCCTAACTGCCATTCCCTGCAGGCTTGATCGCCCCCAACTGCCCTCCCTTGCAGGCCTGGTCCCTTCCAACTGCCCTCCCCTGCTGGCCATCTTGTGGCGGCCACCTTGTGTCCACATGGGGGCAGTCATCTTTGACCACATGGGGGCAGCCATCTTTATGTGTTGGAGTGATGGTCAATTTGCATATTATTCTTTTATTAGATAGGATTAGATAGGATAGAGGCTTGGTGCATGGGTGGGGGCCGGCTGGTTTGTCCTGAAGGGTGTCCCAGATCAGGGTGGGGGTTCCCTTGAGGTGTGGGGCGGCCTGGGCAAGGGGCCTGTGGTGGTTTGCAGGCCAGCCATGCCCCCCGGCAACCCAAGTGGAGGCCCTGGTATCTGGGATTTATTTATCTTCTATAATTGAAACTTTGTAGCCTTGAGTGGAGACCAAGGCAGGCCCGGACTGCGGAAACTTGGCTTCCTCCATCGCCGGGGGAAACTCAAGCCTCCTGCTCTCTCCAGCTCCGTTGCTGCTACCATTTTTGTTGGGATTTATTTATCTTCTGTAATTGAAACTTTGTAGCCTTACGCTGAGGCCAAGGCAGGCCAGGGCAGGCGGAAATCTTGGCTTCCTCCATTGCCAGGGAAACTCAAGCCTCCTGCTCTCCCCGTGGCCGCAGCCATCTTATCTGTGTTAATTTGCATACTCGCTCCTGATTGGCGGATGGGCGTGGCTTGTGGGTGTAGCAGAGGTACTGTCAATTTGCATATTACTCTTTTATTAGATAGGACTAGAGGCCTGTTGCACGAAGATTTGTGCGATAGGCCTTCCTTCCCCTGGCTGCCGGCACCAGTTTTCTTCCGGCACCCAGGACCCAGGCCTGTGCTCAGGCCGCAGTGGAGAAGCCAGGCCTGGAGTCTTCTCCGCTTAGTCCACAGCAGAGAAGCCAAGTCTCTTCAGTCTTCAGTCTTCAGTCTTCGCTCGGGGCAGAGGTTTCAGTCTTCGCTCTGTGCCTGTGTATGCAAATTAACTTGCCATCTTTGTTGGGTTAATTTGCACACTCCTGATGGGCTGGTGGGCGTTGCGGAGGTACGGTCAATTTTGCATATTTCTCTTTTATTAGTGTGTGTGTGTGTGTGTGTGTGTGTGTATATATATATATATATATATATATAATTTCAGGTGCTGTTTCCCAGTATCAAGAGACCCCAAATTATTACAACATATAATTTACATAAAAATAAATGTCCTGAAAAAAGTGTAGGAAATATATACTCCTTGGAAGTTATAAAAGTGAATTAGTGAGAGAGTTGTGTATTCAGAGTGAAAAATGTGGAAGTGATTTAGTTAATTATAGATCCACCGCCTAGGGAGAGCAGCTTTGATGTGTCTGCATAGAGAACTCACCTGAGTCTCTTGAACTTCAAGGACACAACAGATATGTCAGGCTCAAATTTACATATTCCAGAGGCTTAGAGGTGAGGCCTGGTAATTGTTCCAGAGGTTGCTTGAGTGGTTGTGACTGCGTGTCCAGCATTTCTCAGAACAGAGGATGGTGGATATTTCCCAAGCACCCTTGAAGAAAAGACACCATGCTTCATTTGAGGAAAGCTCTGAGACATCAGTTAAAAGAATCTCAGAGCATACTCTGAGATGCTAAGAGGCTTGAAACTTACTTTTAAGTAAACAACAGATTAGTCTATGGGACATAACCACAGGTAAGATATCCAGGTGATGTGAGAGTGGAGGGGCCACTCTGAAGAATTGATACAGTGCCACCTGAGCGGAAAGGCAAGCTTCAGAGAGCCTTCATGCCCACATGGTAGCAATGCTAACTCCCCAGGGCAGTGCCCAGATAGAGCTTTTTAAGCTTGGGGTTCAAGCTCACTCTTAACCCTCAGTAATTTGTTTAAGAATTTTAGTGTTTTGTAGGGTTCGTGTCTATTCATGTTTCCAGACAAAGTGCAATATTCTCAAGAGAGAGTTCTAAGACAGTTCTTCGTGCTTCCTATACATTGGTTGCATTCTATGTTACATCTAAATAAATTTCACAAAGTATTTGTGGCATGTGTATGAAATATTTTTCTTGTTTCAGCAAATTTACATTTTTTACATTAAAAATTATTTTGCTAATTCATTTGTCTTTTTACAGGGATTGTAGTGTCTCTGATTAATATACCTTCTTAAAAAGCAGTATTTCATTATTTTAGATAATATTACTTCTAAATATATTTTTTAAAATAGTCAACTCATTTTGAGAATATAATATACTCATATGACTACTAAAATACATAAGAAATTGTATCTGTTGGTTTATAAAAGAAAAAAAAATGTCTGTGATATCTTGGGAACTCGAAATATATTAGCAACAGGAGCCACTGTAAAAGAAGAAAATTGTGTTTTTATTTTTTACATTCTCACAGAAATGACATTATACCCTCTAGACTTCAGGTAATATACTGTTTTTTCTGCTTATGGCAGATGATGTATAGGCAAATAGTATAGAACACATTTCTTAATTGTGTTTTTCTTCCCTTAATTTTTTTTTTGTGTCAAGAGGAATAGTTGATAATATTCAGAATAGATTATTTAATTCATAGTTACGTAAATCATTATCTAAATACTCCTCAAGTGAAATTTGTTTTTCTCATTAGTACATTTCTGGTTATAAGTCTCAAAATATAATACTCTGCTAAGCAACTGAAGTAAGTGGGGCTTATGAGAAATATAGGTTATTCCCATTCCACCCAAGTCATTTTTTTCACCTTGAAAATTAAAGGCAAGGAAACATATTTGCTGAAATTTTGCATGAAAAAAAAATGTTAAAATCTGTATGGCAGCATTGGCAACTTCGATAGATTGTTTCATCTTTAGGAACAAAGAGGATGTCAGTTTTCTTTTTTTCATATTCAGTCCCATTAAGGAGGCTATAGTTTTATAAATATGATAAATATTTAGTATAAATCAGCTTAATAGAGGCCTGGTGCACGAATTCGTGCACAGATGGCGTCTGGCTGCCCCCCCCCTTGGGGGCTGATTGACTGGGCTGGCAGGGGAGAGGGGACGTGGGAGGTTGATCATGGGCGGGGCTGGCTGGAGGGAGGAGCCGCAGGAGGATGACTGGCTGCAGTGCACATCATAGGGACAGGTTGTTCGGTCATTCTGGTTGTTCCGGCATTCCATTTGCTTGTCTTTTATATATATAGATAAACTAGAACAAACTGTGTCCCTGAAGTATTTTTTTTCTATGAACACTAATGTTTTTGCCCCATGGAAGCAGCGAAGGAGAAATAAAATATATGGCAATAACATTCTAAGTGTGTGTGTGTGTGTGTGTGTGTGTGTGTGTGTGTAATTTTAAACTCCTCAGTTTATAGTTAATGTCTGTTTAACTTGTATTAGTCAGTCAGGTTGTACTTATTTTCTAAGAACCAGTGATGGAAAAAATAGAACTTTATTTTACTCAAATATATTTGTATCACTGATTGTGGCAATTTGAGAATATATTTTAAATCAAATCCAACATGGAATCACTTCTTTTAATATTTTTGGTCCAATGTGATGGAAATTCAATGGATTAATAAAGCTGCAAGACTTCCTTGAAAGTCTTAACATTCACAATATGTCACTTATTTGACACCTGTCATCTGACACTCCTTAGGTATTAGCACACACATAATTGGTATGCTACTTTTTATTTTCATGATAGATTTAGGAGTTAACAAGTCACTCAGTCTCATTATATATATGACACCCTAGGCCTTAGACTTAATTAGTTATTAATTGCAAAAGCTGCCTTGAACCTTCTCCACAAGATGATTCATAAGTGTATGACCTAGTGAAATGTTAGTATTAGCATGTTAGCCTAAATAAAACGTCTGTGAGTGAGAAGCAAATCATAGGAAAATTATTTGAAATTAAGTTATTATCTTTAGCTAGACTTCTGTTTTAAATGAAAAGGTTGCATCTGTAAATATGCGTAGATGTTATCTAACATAAAACTTGTCCATTAAATCTGCTTTTGAGGGCATAAGCATTACTTCAACAGAGTGAAGGAATCCAGGTGAATGATGTTCAGCCTAACAGAACATGAATTAAAATTGGCCTATCCAGTGCCAATGTCAAACTGCACATTAAAAAGAAAGCACATCCCAACTAACTTAAAAATGATTAGACTGACCTAGCTGGTTTGACCTAGCTGATAGAGCTGTGGCCTGAGGACTGAAGGGACCTGGGCTTGATTCCAGTGAAGGGCACATGCCTGGGTTGCAAGCTCGATTCCCAGTAGAGGGCATGCAAGAGGCAGCTGATCAATGATTCTCATAATTGATGTTTCTCTTTCTTTCTGTTTCTCTTCTCTCTCTCTCTCCCTTCCTCTCTGAAATCAATATAAACATATTTTTAAAAATAATGATTAGACTAATCATTGAGTTAAATTATATCTATCCAAGTTTGGCAACAGGAGCACTCTTTAACCCTTTGATACAAGGGGTTTCTCTTAGATTCTCAGCCACTTCCAGTCAGTCAAACACAATCTATGATTTGATTAGACCCCAGGCTCCTTCACTCTCAAGGCTCCTGATTTTCTGTGATTCATCCTCACAACCTCTTTCCCCAGTGATGGCAACCAATGGAGTGTAGTCTTGTACTAGATCCTGTGATCATACACAGGCAATTGCACAGCAATATGAACTGAATGAAAAGCAGAAAGATCACAAAAAGTATCTACTGTCAATATTGGTCACTGAGATCTCAGCTACATTCGTGCCGCATAGTATTAAAATTTCCCATTAAAAATGTGACCATTTAAGAGGAAAAGACAGCACATAACTAAGTTTCCAAAATGTGTAAGAAGAATCAGCAAGACCGATGCTAAAAGGAAGTAATAGTATAGATTATTTCTGTTCCTTTCTTTCATATATCAGAGTTGTTTTCTCCACTGACACAGACTTTCATAATTTAATGAATGAATATAATATAATCATGAAAAATATACTATGTGATAAATTAAATAACATTTTATATATAGCCATTCAACCTGTCACTTAGTATTGTATTTTTTAAAAATCTCCTGTTTTTCATACTTCCTGGGAGAAAGGATCTCTTGTATTTTAGCCATAAACTAAACATTTAACATTTTTATCACTAACCAAAGGCATAAATAAATATATTTCTATGTCCAGGACTATAGTCAAACTCATTACATGCTAACTAAAAATCCAAACACACTTTTTATAGCTGTTCCATTCTAAGAAAAATATGCAATGAACTATTAGTACTACTTAATTATTGAAAGCAATAATACATCATTCCTTTTTTGATGTTTAAGTTGCTTTTCTTTATTATAATTATTTTGCTACAAGAATATTTAATAACCAAAATGGTATTTGAAATTGTGGAAAACACACATAATTTCTTGAGTTTGACATCATAGTTAGAAAGGCAGAAGAAAATTATCATGATCCTCTGTAAAGACAGAGAAAAAATGAAAAGGTGACAGCTAAGTGACCAACTTTTGAAGGTATATCTGGACCATATCCGCCCCCTCCTCCCCCAAACAAGTCTGGATTTGAATACTAACTATTAATTTTAACTGCCTTAATTATGAACATATCAAAATTTAGAAAGGCCATTTTTCAGAGTAATAATTATATGAAGCATTTTTTTTCACAATTAATTTTCCCAATAATATAAAACATTTAAGCTTTTAGTGTTGTTTTGTTGTGGAATCATGAGTTAAACCATGATAAATAATAAATTATCTTTTATCATAGTAGCCATGATTTCATTCACTAGGCAGACAAGTTGATTTTCTTAGAACCTTAAATTAGGTGGTAGCTCTCATCACTTAAACTAATCTATTAATCATATTCCAGAGGTATTGAGTGAAGTGAAATTGAGAAAACATTATAAAATGATTTGTTTTCATTAAAGCAGTGATAAGCATTCATGTTTTCATGTTAATATCTGGAATTATATTTATATTCTTTTACATTCTTTCTTCATCATTCTGAGTTATAGTGGATTCTTTTAGCTCTTGGAGCTTATAGAAGGAACATAATTCTGGTAACACCTTGATTTCAGTCCACTAAAACCGATTTTGGAATTCTGGCTTCCATACTCTAAGATAATAAACTTGATTGTTTTACATGCTGTTGGTGATAGTTTATTACAGTAACAATGGAAAACTGAGACAACTTTATAAACTAGAATTGCCTAGGATAATGGAAGAGGTTCAAAAGTATAACAATGTCCAGTTTTAAAGGGACAATGGTTGTCATTATTAATTGTGGATAATATATTTTCCAGCATCCTGAATCAACAGTCAGTACATTTGGATCAAACATATATTACCTTGCATGTTACATCACACTTTGAGTTTCTCATTTACTACATAGCCCAAGGAATAACTGTGTTCCCCTTCTGTATGAAGCTTTTTCTACCTATTCGTGCCATGTGAACGAATCCCCAAGAACAATATTTAATTTGCTTTCTGTTCCATGTCACACCTACTTCGGTGGTGTACCATTCTACATTTTCTCTACCCCTTTCCAATATACTACTACTAGTCTACTTACAAAAACCAAGTTCATAAGCTTGAACATCAGACTGAAATTTATCTTCTCTCTAATAATGGAATGTTGCTCCTGAACAGAGTTTGTGCTCACTACTAGGATTCTAAAGACTGTATTAATAATTACTATTTTGCTGATGTCTCAGTGCTGACAGTTTCAAGTGTAAATGTGTATGAGAAAAGGACTCAAGAAATGATTTCTCTTAGAGAGCTTCCTGTACCATGATCATTAATAAAAAGAATCTTCCAGCTCCCTGAAAGCACCCAGATGATACTGCCTAATTCAGGGCTCATTTAGGAACCCATCAAATGCTCAGAAAAATCTAACTCTGACTTTTTCATGGGTATTTTAACATCCTACTCACCGTCCCGAATTCTTATGGAAAATGTTTACTTTTCTGCACACCTATTTGTTGTATGCAGTTGGATAACAGCCCCATATTTTCTGAGTGTTTGTTTTTCGAACAAAAGATTTAAAATGCCAATTTCCAAGAGCACCTAATTCTAGGATCAAGACTTGCTGAGATCTATATTTAGAATGATGCCTTCCTATTTGAAAGAGAAAATGTTTCTATTGCCTCTATTGAGATCAATAGCTTTCAGTTTGTTAAAGAGCTTCTCAACTTGGTAGCATAGAAAGTGGTGAAATTGTTCACTGTTTCCTTAAAATGCATCATTCCCCCCAAAAAACCTAACCCATTTCTACTCATGGAAACATTTTCAAGTTTTATGGATAGTTCTTAAATGTAGAGTAACACTTTTCTGTTTTTCCTAAAATAAGGAGTCAGGTTTTTTGTTTTGTTTTGTTTTTGTTTTCCTGTATAACATACTTTGTCACTATCTAAACACCCTTGACTTTACGTGTACTAATTTTAATAATTGTTTTCATTAACCAGATAATAGAGTCCATTTGCATATCCAAAATTAATATTGGGGGTCATCATGCATTTCTTTACCCTTTCTATTTATTTGGCTTATCCATGATGATTAAATTAACCTGATCTCCATTGTGCTTGGTAGACATAAGCAATGTTACATTGTTTGTCTCAATTAAATTTCTGTTATCGAAATGAACCTAAGTCCTTACTGTCTGTCATCAGCATAGATAAATTAGAGGCTTATTGTCATTTTCACATTACCATATTTATATTATTTTAAGCTATATATTGACTGCTAAACTGAAGTTTACTTCCCAAGTGATATTTTTGGAAGTTTTGTAGATATTTTAAAAATAATTAAGAATAAAGAATTCCAGGCTAGGTAAATCATTAGAGTACATATAATTAATATTTCAGCTTTATGAGCGGGCTACTTATTATTTGTGTATTGCATATTTTTGATAGAGTCAAGCATGAGCAGTGCTGTCTAATAGAACGTCCTGCAAACATGAAAAGATTCTTCTGCACTCTTCAGTGTGCTAGCCATTGGTCACATAAGACCTTGACCATGTGAAATGTGGTTAGTGTAATAAGGCTCTAAAATTTTAAGTATATCTAATTTAACTAACTTAACTACAAATACAAATTCAAATAGCCCAGAATGCCTGTGGCTACCATATTAATAATAATAATAATAAAAGGTTTAAGTCCAAAAGAAAGAGTTGTGATCTGTGTTTTAAATCTGCTCTCTTGCTTGAACTTGCCACTTATTCATTGGCTGGCTCTATAGGAGATAGTCACATCACTTCTCTGAACATCAGTGCCTTGATTCAATCAATAACAGCTTCTTCTTGAGCATCTACCAAATCCTGTGAACAGTGTTTGGTACTATGGGTACAATGATCATTAAGTCAGAATTGGTTCCTCTTCCCATTCTCTAGGAAAAAATTATGTTCATAATTACACTATTAATTGTTTAGTTAAAGTTGTGTCAGGGACTCTGGAAAAAAAGTATAAAGAGCAATAAAAGCATGTAAGACCTGACCAAGTGTGATGGGTCTGGAAAAGCTTCCTGGAGAAATTTTTTTAATTTAGACAAGAATTAAGATTAAGACGTTTCTAAGTGACATCAAGTGCGCCTAATTTGCTGAACACTCTGCCAGTTGCTAGAGATTCAAAGGGATTTTAACATCCTGAAAAAATTGTGGGGTAAAAAATAAATGATCTAGGGAATTGAACTATTATCAATTCCAAAAAGTGTTCTATTAAGTAATTTTTATGACAAAAAGGATTTTTCTTGTGTTTGGGAAAAAATAGGTTTGACAAAGAAAAATTTCTTTTTTAAAACGTATTTTTATTGATTTCAGAGAGGAAGAAAGAAGGAGAGAGAGCTAGAAACATCAAAGATGAGAGAGGATCATTAGTTGGCTACCTCCTGCCCCCCCCCTTCCACACACACACACTGGGGATTAAGCCTGCAACCCAGGCATGTGTTCTCTTCATTTACTTCCTCCTCCCGCTTCTGATATTTATTTATTTTTCCTTTTTCCTCCTTCTTCTCCCCTTTTCCTTACCTTTCTCTCCTACTTTTTTATTCTTTGGTGGAGATTCTTAGCAATACAGCTTTCATCATGGACTTCTAAAAATATGATTTTTAGAAATGCCTTTATATTTATATTTCAGGTTTCACCACTATAAAAATCTATAAGACTACAGTTTTACTTTAATTTGATATTGGTTTATTTTTCCCATGTTTTTTATACTACTGGATCAGTATAGTCTACTTTGGATCTTTCTCGAATTATATTATTTTAAAAAATTACTTTCATTATGTAATTATTTCTTAAATACCTGAGTTGACATATGGTTAAATAAATGGCAGGGGCGTCTTGTCAGATAGTGCTCCAGTTAGGTTTGTCATGAAAATCTTATGAAGCTGCATTATTTTGCACAGCATCAGCAACCCCCAAAAAATTCAAAATTTTCCCTTAACAACATGGACTAACAACTTTAGCATCTTCGTAGGGAAGAGAAAAGGGCTGGGACCAACATGAATAGTAATATGCTCTAATCAATGAATTACAGTGACAAAAAATAGCACAGCTCTCCTGAGATGATTTGAGACAGAAGCACAGAAAAACAAATGTATTTCTCAGTTGGAAAATAAGTAATTTTAATGTGGGCAATGGACTTGGGAGTGTAAATAAGATTAGATAATGGATCCTGTGTTGAATGACATTATGTAAACTCCATGATATTGTCTGGCTAATATGATGACCTGATACAAAGAATATGAGAGGAAAGCATTTTGATAGAGTGTGTTGATGATTATCCTATTTAACTGAGAAGAATAGAGCTAAAAGATCTTTTGGAGAGTGACATTTTGAGGATTATTTTGCATGTGTTTTATTGAGTGTTCCTGTGACATACACAAATGAAAATATCTAGTCAGTCAATGGGAAAGGAGGACAATTTAGGACTAAAAAGGAAATTGAAATGGAGGAAGACAATGTATTGGCTCACATATGTGAAGATGTAGATATACATGTGTATGTGCAGTAGAAAGAATTTGTGGAGAGCAGTTCCTGGTAAATATCAAACTCCAAGCACCCAGACTATAATAATATAAAGGGAGAAGTATCCCTCTGATTTGTTTTGCCCTTTCTTCTCTTTATTCATGTTCTTAAATTATCCTATATAATAAAAGCCTCAAATGCAAATCAACCGAATAGCAGACCGACTGGTGGAATGACCGGTTGCTATGATGCACGCTGACCACCAGGGGGAAGACACTCAATGCAGGAGCTGCCCCCAGCCCTCAGGCCCCAGGCCAGCCAAGGTGGGTGCCAGCGGTGGGGGGGAGGGGGAGCGATTGCCCTGCTGGTACCCCCACAGACTGGCCCTGATCGCTGGCCCGGCCTAGGGACACTACTGTGCATGAATTTCATGCTCTGGGCCTCTAGTATCTATTATATCCATGTTTCAACAAGTATTAGTCTTATTCATGGGGTGCCCTCCGTGTCTCTATCTGTTACTGGTGGAAGTGGGCTTCTTGGGGTGCTGCGGGAACAAGAATTTCCTGAGGCCCCATTGGAGGATGAGGTATCAAGAAAAGCTTTATTTCAATGGAATTAAATCAGTGAGTTTCTAAGGTCTCATCGCCCTCAGTTCTGCTGTGTAAAAGTCCCATTCTGTCTGCGGCGGAGCTAGAATCAAAGCCACTGCCCAGAGAGGCCCCTTCTACATTTGCACATGCAGTACAACATCTGGCTAGTTTAACTTGAGTTCCCAGCTGCAGTTTATTGTGTACGTGGTCTGTATGGCCATGGCCCACGTGTCTTCTAGGGCCACATGGCTGGCTAGCATGGGTCACAGGACAGGGAAGGCAAGGAAGCAGGGGTAAAGCAAGGGGAACTAGAGAAAGAGAGATCCTTTGGGCATTTAAACCTCCTAAAATGTTTCACAGTTGCGGTGGCTCCAACCCCTCTAGTCAATTATCTTTGTTCTCAAGTTAGACTGTCAGGAAAGCACCTACCCTAGGTCACCCAGACTTCACTGCACACGTGTCCATCTTGCCTTTGTTGGATCCCTTTCCCCTGTGATTGGCAAGGAATGGGCTGGTGGGTCCCGGTGGGGAGTGTGAAAGTGCAGCTTATGTCTGGCCTTCCTTTGCTCCTTTCCTATCATCAATATTGATAACTAGCTAGTTATGATGGTAACATTAGCACTCCACATAAATTGTATATTCTAAAGAGCACTATCAATATTTATGGAGCCATGGCTGATGAATCTTTCTAATTTATATGTCCTTTAGAAAAAATATTTACTGAAAGCAAGCTTGCCACATATATGTTGATGTACTTATATACATGACAATCAATTGTGACCAAGAAAATTGAGAGAACTTATAGAACCCAGAGTATCTGATTCCTTTACATCACAGAGGAATCATGTATGATTTACATTCCTTCTGGATTTAAAAGGCCGTGATTCTGAATTCTGAGTTTTAATGCTCTCGCTACAACTTGTTAATCAATTTGAATTTCAAAAAGTCATTTCCACAGAGTAAAACTGTGTGCACAATTAGTTAAAGTACATTGCACTGTGGCCAATGTGTCTGTGTTTGAATTTCTACCCAGACAATAAGTAAATAGTGGGTTTCAGACAATAGTAAATAGAGGGTTTCCTTGAGAATGTACTTAATTATTTTAATTGTTTGTTTTTAAAATAAAGACTACCACATATCTTATTTATAGCTTTTTTTAATTTTTGAAAATTAAAATATTTATTAAATATTATTATTATTATACTATATTGTAGATTCATTTACCATATCTATTGAATCCATCAAAATGTGAACTCCTTAAAGAACGCATTCCTATGAGCTTTAATACTTTCAACACAACCACTGTATCAGATCCTAACTACCATTGAATTAATGTGTGTTGAATTGATAAATGATGCACATACAGCAGAATGATAATGGAATATGAATGTGTGTTTGCAGAAAAAAAAAACTTTTATTAAAAATGGTGAAAATATGAGCTTATTGGACCTCAGTTCAAAAGAAAGTCATCAAAAAGTATAAAGAGAAATGAGTCGGAGAAGAAAGTTAAGCACAGTGTTACAGGGTGATATAAGCGATGTCAAAACCAAAAATAAATATTTTTCTATATCTGTATTAGAAAATATGAGGAATAAGTTACTTGATAAGTACCCCATATCATCTGTTAAAATACGTTTGAAAGTGAAATTAATTGAAACAGCAATGAGACACCGCTCTACACCTCTCAGAAAGCCTACGGTCTGGAACACTGACAGTGAGAAATGCTGCCTGGGCGTGCAGCAGCCGGAGCTCTCATTCAGTGCTGGTGGGAGTGGGAATGGGACAGCCACGCCTGTCCCGTGATCCGGCAATCATGCTCCTCGGTATTTACACAAAAGAGGTGACCATTTATGTCTGCACAAACATCTGCGCACAGATGTTTATAGCAGCTTTACTGAAAATTGCCCAAACTTGGAAGCAACCAATACATATTTTAGTAGGTGAATAAAATGTGGTACATCCAGACAACGGAATACTATTCAGTGCTAAAAAAAAATGAGCTAGGAAGTCATAAAAGGACCAGAAAGGCATAGTATTAAGTGAAAGAAGCTAGTTTGAAAAGGCTGCACACATTGTATAATTCAATCTATATGAGATTCTGGAAAAGGCAAAACTATGGAGACAAAATTAAATATAATTTTAAGGCCATTGCAAACATATAAGCATAGGCATCTTTCTTAATTTATTATGTTCTTATTTGTTAATAGAAATATCACATTTTGATATGCCTGGAAAATATTTACATTCACTCTCTTTTACTTGAAATAAAAGCAACAGCATACTACAAAGAAGCCTCTACAAAATGGTTAACCTGCTGGAGCTTGAAAGTGAGCTACTTGCCAAGAAAAAAAAAAAAAAGTTTCTAAATTTAGCTTCAGGTAGACAAAGCACAAAACCAAACCATTGCTGGCTGTCCCATATACACGATGATAAACAATGCCATGTGCCAGCATTTCGCGTGTCATAGGCACCTATTCCAGGTATAGATTCTCAATTGCTTGGGAACAACACGTCATTGCATTCTGCCTATTCAGAGTTAACATATGCTCTAACAGATAGGAGAAGAGACAGTTGTAATCTTGCAGTTGATATTCAATAACCACAGCACTCAGTGAGGAAAAAAAAAATTGAGAAGAAATATAAAAATGCAGGTAAATAAAAGACTTCCAGAATTTTCCAAAAAAAATTCTATCTACTCAAATGAATATGAATTCTTATTCATTATTCAAATAATTTAAATATGATCATATATTTCTTTTCTGTATTTTTTTAATGTGCCTAAGGTAGCCACCACTGTCCTATTTCTCTTTATCTGATAGCTGTAACCCTGAAAATTCTTTTATCTCTCTGCTGTGAACCCCAAAGTTCAAGTGGTCCTTGTGAGGTTTGAGTGAGCCCATTATTACTGGAAGCACTACTAATTCGAATACCTCAAATAACTACAGTTTCTGGAGTGTGGAAGTCAGTGAGAGAGTACTTCCAACAAATTAATTTAGCAGAAAATCACTCCTCCACTAGGATTACGAGTATTTGAAGCATTTCCTTAAGTAGTAAAATAATCTTTGGGGTATATAAAAGGCAATTAGAAAAATAGTCTTGATCATGATAAATAATAGGTACTGTAACCAATACCTTGCCCTAGGATAATGCAGAGGGTATCTTGCATTGAGTATTTATTAGTGTCTTTCTGTCTTTAATATCTAATTATTTGGCCACCAGTATTAATTAGGTAGTCTTCATCTCTTATTCAAAGACGCTATGACTTTGAACATGCCAATTAACTATATAGATTCATTGTTTCAAAGTCACAGGTACAATCTAGTAACTTGCAAATTTGCCATAATATATTTGTATAGATGTTGCAAAGACCACAAACTTCAATAGATTCTAATATGAATAACTTAGTAGAAACGCCTCTACTTCAAAAAAAAGAGTAATTTCTATGGATACTGGTTTTCTTACATAGATTAATTAAATTATTGTTTTATTTTATAAAGGGTTAATTGAGTTATAAGACTATGTATACATGGTTCTACAGTGGAAAAAGAAAATATTGTAGCCAGAAAAAAATTGAAATGAAAAATAACAAATTAATAAGCATCATGGAAAGATATGCAAAATATAGTGATAACTAAGAATTTTTCTTTGAAGTTTGCTGAGGGTGTATTTAAAGCAGACTTTTAAAAGAAGGTGAAGTGTTGATTTACAGAAATAAAATTTAGGGCTAAACAAGAGGTAAATCTATTGACATTCTGAGATTTTAATAAAGTTTTTTACATGAGGGATAAGAGGTTGGTTTGTTCCTGAGTTTTAGTCAAGATGTAATGTGAAAAAATGGCTTAAGGTTGAAGAGAGACTTTTGAAGAACATGTAGTTTTGATTTGAAGTAATTGGGATCATCACATATTCCTAAAGAAATGTTATTTTCCCAGCTTAGTAGGAGATTTCATTAAGACTGGTGAGTGAATAGGCTAGAAGAGGGGAACAAACTACTTTAAAATCCAAGCTGACTTTACTGAGCTAGCTCCATGCTTTCCTTGGACTTCCGAGACACCCGCTTATTTTTGCTTTCCTTTGTTCACCTTCTCGTGTTATAACGCCTGTGGAGTTCTTGACCCAGGCATGAGCACGTAGTAAGTGTACCCAAGTTGGAAATAATAGAAATCATATCTATATCAATATCTGCCTACTACTACTGTGATTATATGTATACTAGTAGCCCCTCGCAGGATATTGCACGCAGTAGGTCGCCCGCCGCTTCCATGGGAGCCGGCGGGAACCACAGCGCGCCTCCGGGACCCATGCTGCTTCCGCGGGATTGATAGCCACGGGCACCCACGGGAGCCGGGAGGGAGCCGTGCCGCTTCCACGGGACCCGGGAGGGAGCCAGCTGCTTCCAAGGGAGCCATGCAACTTCTGCGGGAGGCGGAAGCAAGCTGCTGGCGCCCATGGGAGCCAGGAGGGAGCCGTGCCGCTTCCGCAGGAGCCAGGAGGGAGTCCCACTGCTTCCCCGGGAGGCAGGCCCGCCTTCTCCTCTCCTGGCCTGCACCTGGCCATGGAGGCTGTGGGCGGGCCCCCCTGTCCCTTCCATGTACGCTCCAGCTCCAGGGGGCTGGCCCAAACCAGGGCGCAGCAGCTCGCCGGCCCTTCTGTCTCCGTCTCCGCTCTGGCCCTCACCTGCATGTGTAACCTCCTCCTGTCCAGTCGTGACCCATTACAGCGTCCTGGCCTAATTTGCGTATTTCCTCTCTCTCTCTCTCTCTCTCTCTCTCTCTCTCTATATATATATATATATATATATACACACATACATAGATAGATATACACACACATATATATAAATATGCATATATACATTTATTCTAGGAAACTAAGATTATATTTGCATTGGACATTTTTATCCATCCTGTATGTGAGTTAATAATTTTTTTAGTAATAGAAAAGGCACATCTAAGGTATTTCAGCTGATGCCAAAACAGTGTGTTAATTACTACATAAGCAGATTTATTCTGATTATATAGCTCTAAGGAATGTTATTCATTTATTGAATACTGGTGTCCCAGTGCATGATATTCGTGCACGGGGGGAGGGGGCATTCCCTAAGCCCAGCCTGCACCCTCTCCAATCAGGGATCCCTTGGGGGATGTCTGACCACCACTTTAGGCCTGGGATTGGGCCTAAACTGGCGGTCGGACATCTCTCTAGCAATCTGGGAACGCTGGCTCCTAACCGCTCACCTGCCTACCTGCCTGATCACCCCTAACTACCTCTGCCTGCCTGCCTGTTTGCCTCTCTGCCTGCCTGCCTAATCACCTCTAACTGCCCTCCCTTGCTGGCCTGATCTCAACCCTCAATGGCCCTCCCTTGCCAGCCTGATCTCGCCCCCAACGGCCTTCTCCTGCAGACCTGATCTCGCCCCCAACTGCCCTCCCCTGCTGACCTGATGGCCCCTATGGCCTCTGCCTTGGCCCCCACCACTATGGCTTTGTCCTGTCAACCCAGCACTGACTTGTGGTAGGTCGAGCCTCTAGACATTTTGGATGTTATGACCCTGGGTTTGTATATATTAGGATTTTACTCAACTCAGAAAATCTTTTAAAATACCCTGACAGGTTTTTTCCTTTTTGTATTTATAAAATCTTATTTTGGTAGAAAAGATAAATCCAGAAAAACTGCATTCCATTTGATTTCCAAGTTTAATCATTGAAATATAATAATTTTGGTTGGAACTTTAATGTGAGAATGTTAATATACAATGATCCTTTTGTTTGCTAGTTATATAATAAAAAAGACCATAGTGAGGCTATTAATTTTAAGTATATGAATTACCTAGAGTAATGTTAACATTTAATAATGTTTCATAAATACATTAAAAAATTAACATCTAGGAAAACCCATCAATTCAACCTTACCCAGTAAAATTTTAAACTACCCAAACTTTTTTTTTTTTTTAATATTTAGCTATTGGATATCACTTATTGTGTAGAAATAGGGATATATAATGTAAAATGTTTAGTCAACATAGGAACTTAACTCTGTCATATACAATCTTGTTAACCTTTATTCTAATAGCAATGTCATAATATTGCAAGAGTTTAAATAAGTGAGTCCTTTCTACCACTGATGTACAGATTGATTAAAGATGAATATTGTTTGTCTCAAATCAATCTGCTTCTTCCTGACTTTACAATAAGTGTAAAACCAAATGGCCAAATTGCTTTAATATGTTTTCATTTCAGTCCCATCTGTGTTAATTATTTAGATTATGTCTGCAAAATTTAAAATATATTAATCCTACATGTTGTTGCTTACCTATTAACTGCAGTATTTTCAGTTTGAAACAAAGCATCTATCTACACAATAAAAGAGCAACATGCTAATTGACCATACCTTCGTGACACCCACCAGCCAATCAGGAGTGAGTATGCAAATGAACCTAACAAAGATGGCAGGTTAATTTGCATACATGGGCGCCGAGTGTTCCAAACCCCCCCGACCACTCCGGGCCTCTGAGCAGTGTGGGAAGGCGGAAAGGCAGCTCTGGGCCGGAGAGGAAAGGCGGCTCCGGCCAGAGCAAAGGCGGTGCCGGCAGCCAGGGAAAGGAAGGCCCATTCTGGCATGAATCTTCATGCATTGGGCTTCTAGTCTACACTAATAAAAGAGAAACATGCAAATTGATCATACCTCCACTATGCCCACAAGCCACGCCCAAAAGCCAATCAGGAGCAAGTATGTAAATTAATCCAACCAAGATGGCTGAGGCCACAGATCGAACAGGAGGCCTGGGTTTCCCTGGCAATGGAGGAAGCCAAGCTTCCTGGCTGGCCCTGGCCTCCGCTCAAGGCTACAAAGTTTCAATTATAGAAGATAAATAAATCCCAGATACCAGGGCCTCCGCTTGGGTCACCAAACCACCACAGGCCCCTCACCCAGACCGCCCCATGCCCCAAGGGAACCACCACCCTGATCCAGGACACCCTTCGGGCAAACCGCTGGACCCCAACTGTGCACCAGGCCTCTATCCTCTCTAATAAAAGAGTAATATGCAAACTGACCATCACTCCAACACACAAGATGGCTGCCCCCAAGAGGTCAAAGATAGCTGCCCCATGTGGACACAAGATGGCCACCACAAGATGGCCAGCAGGGGAGGGCAATTGGGAGGGACCAGGCCTGCAAGGGAGGGCAGTTGGGGGCGATCAAGCCTGCAGGGGAGGGCAGTTAGGGGTGACCAGGCCTGCAGAGGAGGGAAGTTGGGAGCACACAGGCCTGCAGGCGAGGGCAGTTGTGGGGGACCAGCCTGCAGGGGAGGGCAGTTAGTGGCAATGAGACTGGCAGGGGAGCAGTTAGGCATCAATCAGGCTGGCAGGGGAGTGGTTAGGGGGTAATCAGGCTGGCAGGCAGAAGCAGTTAGGGGCAATCAGGAAGGCAGGAGGCAAGCAGTTGGGAGCCAGCAGTCCTTGATTGATCCCTATTGGGATTGGGCCTACACCTTCGAGGGGTCCCAGATTGGAGAGGGAGCAGGCTGGGATGAGGGACACACTCCCCGTGCATGTATTTCGTGCACCAGCCTCTAGTATATATATAAAAGCCTAAGCAACTGAACAACTGTCAACCAGTCGCTATGATGCACACTGACCACCAGAGAGCAGATGCTAAATGCACAGTATTGGGCTCCCTCCTGTCTGGATTGAGCCTGTGGGGATCGGGCCGAAACCAGCTCTTTGACATCCTCCAAGGTGTCCCAGATTGCGAGAGGGCTCAGGCCTGGCGAGGGACCCTACTGGTGCATAAACGCATGCACTGGGCCTCTAGTATAATTATAAATGTGAAGTAAGTTCACTCAAGTACACACATAAATTATATACATACATTACCTGAGTATAACTTATTTTGTTTGAATTTGGGGACTCAATATAATTAACCCTTTGCACTCGCTTGCTTTTTTCTCGATTTCTTTATTCTACTCGGGATTTAATTTTTTAAATACCCCAGATTTTACAAAGCGCGGCACTAGAATAAAAAACTGGAATTTCTTTTCATACAAACTTATTTATTTGGATTTTTTTATATTTCAAATTATTGATACATTCAAAGAGTAATTTTAATCTCGACATCCGAGTGCAAAAGGTTAATCATCAAGCTTAGGAAAATTTTCATTCAATAGTTTATAGAAAATAAAAACTACAAAATACTAGTGATATATAAAAAGACAAAGAAAGTATTCAAAAATTAGCTATAAAGAACAGAAAACTTAGATTTTTTAGGCATTATTTTTCCAGAATAGTGACATTAACATATCAAAAATTCTGAGGAAAATTCACAAACTGAACAAATAAAGGCCCAATAAAATTCTGAAAAACTGATAAGATTTTATGAAATGCACTATTTTTATGTGTGCATACCTGCATGCTATGCTAATATAAGAAAATCATATTATTTTAAAACACAACTTTGCCCCTAAGTCCACACGCCATAACTGTTTTCTGTAACTTTTCATCACAGACAGATTCATTGAACTAGAAATATGAAAATAATGTGTCTGCATCCTCACTACGTATTTATCTCATTTCTACCTCCACCCTTCCATTGAATCATCTGTCAACAAGCTTGCTATGACCTTCATGTTGGTATAGACAATCTTATTTCCCCTTCTGTGGCGTTTTAGAACTTGACCAATCTTTTCTCTTCTAACTATGATTTCTCAGTATTCTTTCTAGCACTCTGTCCTAGTTTCCTTGTAAATTTTCTAGACAAGTATAAGATATCTATCTTTGTTCTTACTCTCTAGTTCACTTTGCGTTCAACTTTTCTCCCCTGAACTTTTCATGCCACTCATAATCTCTGGGAGGCATTTTGCACCAACATAGTTCCAAAATTATTTCTATTCTGTTGATTTTTAAGTTTATATTTCCAGACTCAAAGTTTCTCAGTGTGGAACTACTAACTAGCTAGGAATGACAGAAGTAAGCAGATAAAGTATCGAATAAGATATTGATGATAGAGGACTATTAAATATTTTAATAATTTAATGAAAAGAAGAAAGGAAATATTAAAAGTACAATAGACTATGGATTATAGATGGAACAAAATTCCTGCAAAAGGAAAGACGAAATAGGATCATACAACAAAGGTGGAGATTCTGGCCTGGGGAGCAAAGGAACATCATTTTCTCAAAGACTGAAGGGATTTAGATAAATATGGCTTATCAACCAAGGATTAGGCATGGATTTGTAATCTTCAACATTGGGCATCTTGTTATGACATAACTAATTTCTCATTTAACTATGCCACATTTTTCTTTTCAATAATGATTATTATGCATGTAATCCTCCTTTAGTGATTGTTGTAAGCTTATATAAAAGGAAGAAAACCTCCAAATCCCAAAGATAGTTATAAACAATGGAAGCCAGAATTAAATGACTACTTTTGAAAAGAAAGTGTAGTTCTTAGTTTATATTTTGAAGTAGCATTTTTATTCTCCAAGTCAATTTTATGTGCTATAATCTTATCCAGAATAACTTTCTATGAAGATAAAATAGCCAAGGTACAGATCAACATTAATTTTTAATAAGTATCGTATTTATTAAACACATAGATATTTATAAAATATGACTCCAGTTGTTTTGGCATTTATACTAAAAGTAATGGTTCACCCTAATGATTAACTGTCGGTAGTCCTATAAAAGAAACTGAAAATATGCACACATTTCTGAATTGTAATAGAACTTTGAATTCTAAATCAATTGGCTATACCATATGGACCCAGGCTGAGTTATGTACATGTTTTTATAATAATATTATATGAACATGATTATCAATATTTCACTTAAAAGCACAGCAAGAAATGTGTTTTTATTCCTATGTGGATTAGGATGGTTGAAGCTAGTGGATTTTATTCATAGTACATATTAGAAAACACTGATCAGACTATTCTGTATTTGCTTGGAAAATGATGGAAATTTTACATGGTTGATATGTGAGGAGTGAAGGAAAGACACTGAGTTAAAAGCAATAATGTACCTATTTATTGTCACTTGGCAGCTAAGTAAGTCGAATTCCTTTAGAAAAGAAAATCAAAATGTTGCAATTAAAAAATATTGAAATACAGGATTAAATAATTATCCTATTAATCTAACCTAGTTGTCACCTCTGGTGTTCCCCTATAGACTTGGTGGAAATTCACATAAACCTATCTTCTAAAGCTATTATTTTCCCAGGAAGCTATATAGAAATGACCGCCATCGTATTAAAGAGTAACATAAATTTAAGCTGTCTTGTCTAGATTTCTAAAATATAGCAACAGAAATGTTGGGTCAAAAATATGTAAGTTTAAAAATAAGCACACTCTTCCAATAAAATAAGTGAATGTGTTACGCTGATTTGAACATTGTAACTTATGTATTTTTAAAATTGTCCTCTGGTGGAAGTGATGTTTACATATAGTGACATAGACTAACCTTTTGCTCCAATTGTGCTGACCAATATACCCTTAGGAAGGCTGTGGTTTAAAATTACATGGTGCAGTTTACCAAGATGATCTCTAGATTTCATGGACTGTTAGAAAGATGAAGGTGTGAAATCTATCCGTTACCACTCACCTTTCGTATTTGAGCAAATGACTTAAATAAACCTCAGTAGCCCTAACCAGTTTGGCTGGGTGGATAAACCATCAGCCCGCAGACTGAAGGGCCCCAGGTTTGATACTGGTTAAGGGCGAGTACCTCAGTTGCAGATTCAGTCCCCAGCCCTGTTCGGGGTGCATGTGTATGGCAACCAATCGATGTGTCTCTCTCACATCGATGTTTCTCTCTCTGTGTCTCCCCCCCGCCTCCCTTCCACTCTAAAAATCAATGTGAAAAAATCCTCCAGTGAGGATTAACCAAAAAAAAGAAATAAACCTAAATTTATCATCTATAAAATGGAGGTGATAATTTCTACCTTGAAGTAGTATAATGAGCAGTAATATGTGGTCACTGCAATATGGGTTGTCAATTGTTATAATTAATCTTTAATTGAGAAAGATTTATACTATATAACATTTCATATACTTCATAATTATGTTCTCCTTTGTCATCTTCTTTCCTATTATGTGGCTTACTTTTACTTTTCTGACCAATTATTTCCAGATACTTGTTCACCATCAGAGGCAACAGCAATCCCCTTTTACAGAGTAAATTTATTGCCAAGTTTAATGTTAGTTCTTTAGGAGTCATCTTTTCTGTGCATTAGACTCACATTTCTTTCTAACTATTTCTAATCTATTCCATTTTCTTGTAACTTTGGCCAAATGGAAAGGCAACTTGGTGTAGGCTCTTGTGTATAATGTGTTTACACTGATGCAAAGTCTACTGAGACCCAGACTGATTTTGTTTTTCTTTCCTAATAGCAGTCCCTAAAACAGGTACAGAACTGAAGCCAAAGTTCCTTTTTTCCCCCATTACTTTGGATTAGTTAAGTGGCCATAGCCATATATGAGTAAAATAATAGCACTTAATCTGATTTAGATGCTCCTATGTTTGCCACTATCCTTCCCAGTATGAGTTTATGTGAATTTGTTGCTTTATTTTCTCAAGGCCTATGCTCATATGCTTGTTAAAAATTTATTATGGGTACAGATCCTTTCAACTCTACTGCATATTGCTTCTTCTAAATGAACATTTCAAAAGGTTATTTGTTGCATAATCAACACAGAATGAGCAGGTATGATATTTCTCTGTATTACCACACACTTGCTACTATCAATCTCTCCAAACTTAGAGGCTTTATTCTGAATATCTTCTAAGTATGCTTATGGGATCACTGTTTTTGCATAAAATCTTGCTCTTAAAAACAATAATATATTTTGGGGAGCCTCAGTTTTTAAACAATTTCCCAGGTTCAAAAATTGCAAATATTATGAAACCTTTCAGAACATTTCAGCTCAGAAATTTACAATTAAACTTTATTAATCATGTAGTGGCACTTTTACGTTGTTGACTACCAATCAGGACAGTGAGAAGATTAAGAAACTGAGGGGACCTAGTGTTGAGTGATGACTCTCATTACCATTGCACTTGGGCTGTGTATTAGTTAGACAACTTTACTTCCTAATGGTTTATTTTCTCATCTAAGAAATAGGAAAGTGAACCCTTGACTTCCAAACAAATAGGGATTTGTAAAGATTAAAATTAAAATAAAGAAAATATGTTTATTAAAACATTTTACCATATACGGCTACACTATAAATATATAGAAGTCCACTATAAAAATAAATATTATTACAGTGTTGGTTGGTTTTGCTCTTCTTTTGAGGACTTAAGATTCATTCAGTCAGTTTGTTTATCACAGTTGGCTCCCTTCTGTCACTATTAAGTCACATGTGACTAAATTTATTTTTAAAAAAACATTTTACTTCCTAGTCTATATCAGGCACCACTAATTAGGATTTGAGTTATTTTGATTTTTCCACGGAGTTCCTATCATTGGCTAGATAGAATTTTGGTTGGACACCAGTCCTTTGCTTCTGGGTTGTAATGTTTGAGAGTTTTTGAGGTTTCAGAAAGATATGTCAAGTAGTTGTTTTTGAAATAATATTGTAAAAATCCTGGCAAGTCTTGCTTATTTTTAAAAGCGCTTTATTTCAATATATATTTTTTCAGTACTGATTCCCAGTGCTATAGTATCAAGTTACTGAGGAGATGAAAACAATGAAGCTAGCAAGATAAATAAACTAGCCTTAGGAAATAAGACTAGCTTGTAAGCAAAATGATTTTTATATACTTTTGATACATAAATGTAAATTGATGCAAGGTATTTAACTTTAAAATATTCTTCATGGATAAACACTCATTTTCATATTTAATAGTCTGTAATATCTTATAATTGTTAAAACAGCATATTGGCTACTAAGAATGTGCAGGGAAAACATAGAAATAATGGCATGACTATAATTGTAAAGTTGTTTCATCAAACACACACTTCCTTTGTAATTATTCTTTCCGAGCTCATTTCTACAGGTATTGTACTGTGCAATATATCATGTGAAAGGTCTAGTCATTACCTTGATGCATGAGACTCATTTTACTGGTTAGAAAGGCATAGCTGTTAGAGCAGTTTTAATCAAACACATAATTTAGGCAAGTATGTAACAACATTTTTTTACACATTAATGTCCTATGATGCTGCTTCTATATATATTTAGTTAATAAAACAAATAAAAAAGGCAAATAAGGCAGCGTGCTTGATTAGAAGGATGAAATAAACTTGGAAATAGAAACCCAAGTTTATATTTTTTATATCACTAAAATGAATATTGGAGTTTGTGGAATAAAAAAGGTAGAGGGTGAATCAATGATTCTTAGTTTAGTCCAAACTACCATAATGTATATCGGTGAGCTTCTCTGTGCCCCCAATCTGAATTTCCTCAATTCAAAATGAGAGATTAGATAACCAGTCCTCAAAAGCCATTCAGTTTTACAATTGCATATGTATATATGCATATATATATATATGCCCATATATCTTATGTATATACACATAAATATGTTTTATATATAAAATAAATAAAATCATAAAAATATTTACAATTCCAAAGGTTTAGTAATTCCTAATATTTGCTAGTATAGATTGGATATTGCATGCAAATATGAGTGATAAAAATTGATTTTATGATTATTGTTCTTAAAAAGTACTACAGTTGCTCTTCCTATTCTTCCTCACATCTTGGCATTTACCTACCAGAAGAACTTTGAAACAACATGTCAAGTTCGTATTATTACTATATAACACCTAACATAATGTAGTCAAATGCAGTATCATATTTAATTATACAATCATTATCATTTAATGGTCATTTACAAAATCTCAGGCTGGGTGAGGTATAGGATGCACTTAGGGTACCCATCTAATTATTGACTCATTAAGAATCAGAACAATGGCAGGTCCCTAAGTCCCAACATAATATCTTACCAGGGAAACATATTTCCTAGTTTCTTTACTTATTTTATACTAGCACTGAAAATCTAGTGATGATGCCATAATTGGAAAGTTCATAGACTATATTAAGCCCTTAATGTAAATGATGAATTGTCATGCTGCCTCTGGGTCTTCACATGGCTGGTTCACATTAATTCTATGAAGATAGTGCCATGTATGGCTGACGTTGCTCTGCCATCTTTCATTGTCTATGCCTTGGTTCTGATCATAGATACACACTATGGCTTATACTCTGATTCCATGCATTTTATAGCTTCTATAGTCATTCCGGTTGCCTAAAAATGCCTGTTTCTGGAGCACACTGGAATGACTACAAACTAAATGAGTCCCTTGGTTATCTGCTCAGTCCATCACTACATGTTGAGCTGCTCCAAAAAGTTAAGTGTCTCTCTAGGTATTCCACTGAATTATTGATTCTGTGGCATAGAGTGCTTGGGTGCAAAGCTTACTTTATTACCTAACTAGAGGCCTGATGCACGAAGATTCGTGCAAGAGTGGGCCTTCCTTCCCCTGGCTGCTGCCACCGCATTTGCTCCAGCCCAGAGCCGCCTTTCTGCCTTTGCTCTGGCCTGGAGCTGCCTTTTCACCTTCCCATGCTGCCCAGAGGCCCAGAGCAGCTGGGGTGGTGCGGAACGCCTGTGTCATTGCCATGGTGATGATGCAGGCATCCCACCCCGCCCCTGACCACTCAGCACCTGTGTATGCAAATTAACCCAACATCTTTGTTGGGTTAATTTGCATACTCACTCCTGCTTGGCTGGCAGGCATGATGAAGATATGGTCATTTGCATATTTCTCTTTTATTAGTGTAGATAATTATATGACCATGACAATGTTACTTAAACTTCTGAAGGCTCCATGTTCTCACAGGTAAAGTGCATATAATATATATCAGCTTACTAGCATTATTATAACACATTATCATAAACTGGGTGACATAAAAGCATATACTCACGGTTCTAGAGGTCATATGTTTGAAATGTAGGTGTCAGCAAGATTGGTTCTTTCCAGAAGCTCTGAAAGAGAATGTGTTCCATGCCCCTCCCTGTAGTCTTGGCGGTAAATCATAGCTCATTGCTCTCACATTTTCCTATAAGCAGTGAGAAACCAGGCTGCACCTTCATCCCCTTCCTTAGAAATCTCTCAGACATATACCCGGGCTCATCACTTACATCCAACAGCAGAACACCCAACAGTAGAAAACAACTCAGCTAAGTTTTCTGGCACTTTACAACAAGGATCACATTCCCTCCAGTTTATAATAGCATGCTCTGCGTTTGATTTTGTGACTCTCCAGAAGCAGCTTTTCAAAACGTGTCCTCCCTAAGATGATAGAAGGTTGCTCTCCAATTCCTTCAGGGCTGTCTCGCCATCCCTTCACAATGTCACTTTCTCTATCATGTAACTCCAAATTCCTCCAGCCTCTATTTATTAGCCAAAACCCAAAGCCACTGCTTCTTCATTTTTAGGTAATTTAGGGGTTTGTAACAAAGGTCCCTTATTTCCTTGATAGATTCCTTAAAACAACAGAAATTTATTTTCTAAAAATTCTCAAGGTCAGAAATCAAGTGCCTGCAGGATCCTCCTGGAGGGTCTGAGGGAGAAGCTGTTGCAGCTTCTGGTGATTGGCAGAACCTTGACATTGCTTGTCACATGGAGCCATTGCTGTAATATCAGCCTCCCTCTTCACATGTCTGTTTCTGTGTCTCTGTGTCTGAACATGGCCCTCCCCTCTGTGGGTCTCTGTGTGTCTTCTAACCTCTTGTCTCTTATAAGGACTCTCTCATTGGATTCATGGCCTTCCCTAACCCAAGATGATCTCAACTTGAGATCCTTACTTTAGATAGACCTGAAAATAATCTTTATTCCAAATAAGTAGTATTTAGGGGGATAAGACTTAGGCATATCTTTTTTAAATTGATTTTGGAGAGAGAAAGAGAGGAAGGGAGACTCACAGAGCGCGCGCGCGAGAGAGAGAGAGAGAGAGAGAGAGAGAGAGAGAGAGAGAGAAAGAGAGAGAGAGAGAGAGAGAGATTTGTTGTTCACTTATTTCTGTCATTCATTGGTTGATTCTTATATGTGCCCTGACTGGGAATCAAACCCACAACCTTAGCATATTGGGACAACGCTATAACCAACTGAGCTACCCAGCCAGGGCTTAGACATATCTTTAGGGATTCTACTCGCTAACACATTTGTGTGATAGTTTGAAAACTGGCATGTAATACACCTCAATAAGTTGTATCTATAATAAGTGCTTATTGGTTGTTTAAATTAGTGCTATCATATTCCTACCATAACTGTCAAAATATGACAATAAAATATTATGAAACTACTGTAAAATATAATTCACTTGTGTTGTATAAAAATGCATGCTGTGAAGTACAAATGCTGAATTAGAGTGGGAAGACATCAGTGATAGATAACTATGTTATAGTGAGTAAAGATTCTTAAATCAAAAGTAGGTTTTGTTGGTTTTAGTGAATGGGCGAAATGTTGCAATGAAGGTGGGTAGCTCTAAGTGTCAGATCTTATATGGCAGGTATAGATGTGATTGTAAATTTCAAAATATGGCTGTACTATTGAATAGATTTCATGCATAGAAGAAAAGTACCAGTGTTGTCCAAAAAATATGGGAAGTTTAAAATAACTGTCTGACAACTTGTCTACTTAAGAGTTTAGTTTGCCAAATCTCTTAGTTAATAAGCTTGACTAGAAATAGCAGGAGTCACAGATAGGTTTACAAAATCGAAGTATATTTTCTTCATGCAGAAATTCAGATGTATACGGGTACACACACAAGATTCCTTACTTTTTTCTTTTTCCAAATCATATTTCCTCCATTCCCAAGTCAATTCACTTCCAAGTTTGCTGATCCACCATAACGATCTCATTTGCCTTGTAACCGTCAGGAAGGAACAAGTTAAAGAAGAAGGGATAAAGAGGCATGCTATATTTAAAGAGTGTTCCTGAAAATTTGGAAATTGGTTAGAATCTTTTTTTTTTTTTTTGCATAGCCACATGTAACGATGAGTTTAAAAAAATATTGATAGAAAAACATCTGACACTTTCATTATACCAAAGAAGTGAAGACAATATTAAGTTTCTGCCAAAAGCTATGGGCTTAGAAACTTTAACTATAATGACATACCATTCCTATTTCTAGTGCACACATTCAGCCTCTCTCCTAGAGAGAAAAAAAATCCTAAAGCCCCAGCTCAACCTCCAAAATTTATATGTGATGTTCATTTCCATGTATCAGGTTCATATATAGCTCTTTGTTGTACTCTAACCTTTATCTAACAATCTTCAGTAATTAAAAAAAATTATAATTAAAAACAAAAGCAAACGGAACTTACTTTGCCAGGCAAGGAGACACACCAGTGAAAAGGTTCAGAGTGGTTCACTAAGAAGCAAATTAGAGGTGACTAATAGCTGCAAAGGGTGAAAAGGTATATTGTGTTCTTCTTAGTTATGCTAATGAGATTGAAAAGGTGTTCTCTAATTAGGAAGGAATAAGTTTAGGAGTCTGCATACAAATGATTAAAACACGAGTCTTTGTTCATTGGTCAGGCCAGTGAGGTTCCAGCACAGCGGGGTCAATCAAAGATCATTTTATTTTTAATAGCATTTGTTGGTTATAATGGCTGTGATAAAACACAGAAGTTGGTGTTAACATTTTCTATTCAAGAACTGCTGTAGGTCGAAAAATTTGCTTCACACCTGTAAATTGAAATTCAAGTTATGTGTCCCTAACGCATTCCGTTTACAATTGTATTGAGGTAATGAGTAACCCATTTCAAACCCGAGTTCAGGAAAAGCAAGACTGGGAAATACAAGGCAGTCATTAGTCTGGGAGGGTCTGAGGGCTCCTTACACTGCCAGGTGTAGTTAAGTCCTGCTAGGCCATCTGCTCCTGGCTGGATTTGCTCCCTGGCAGGGGCTCCCTTTTCCACTGTCCTCTGTGGCCTCTGGATCCCTTTTTCTGGAAGGTTGATTTTTGTCCGTTATAATCTCTGTCCACATGTGAAGTTGGCAATAAAACAGATGTCCTTTTTAGAAGCTGAAGGGCTTTAAAATGACAATTATATTGATGTAGGTTTGTTGGCCTAAGGACTGTTTTGAGGGGCTGCAGGCTTGGCTTGCAATATTTTTATGTTCATGTATTTTTGTTTTTATTTCCTACAATAAAATTCTCAAAAAAAAATCTCAGATACTTCTTACATATTGTCTCTCTGTCATATTCATTTGAATGCATATATATATATATATATATATATATATATATATATATATATATCTTTTAAGTCATGAAACTGTGAAGAGTTTGAGATGTTACCCTAACTTGCATAGATTGATGGATAGATAGATGATAGATAGATAGATGATAGATAGATAGATAAAAATTAGATTGTAAGACAGAGAGATATGTTAATATATATATATATATTAGTAGAAGCACCAGATACTGATCAGTGACCAAAAAAAAAAAAAAAAAGACCTTCCTACTTACCCACAGAATTCCTGGTGCTGTGGCTGCTTCCCACTCCTTGATTCCTCATGGGGCTAGGCAATAAAAGCCAAATGTACCAGGAGGGTACAAGGGGACGGCCCCTCAGGAGACGAACTCCAAAATGATGAATCCTAAAACTTCCGCAGGTTTTGACAAATCTCCTCCTCCCCTCTGGTGTTCAGAGAAAGAGCTTATCTTTTATTCTGTGTAAACAGATCTTCTCTTGGGGCAGGTGGAGAAATTCTGTAACCGGGAATGTAAACTTCCTCTCCTGGAGAGATAAGACAGGTTTTATTATCCTTTGAAAAGGAACCCATGTCTCTGCTGAAAGGAGGTAAAAAAGGCTCCGCACAGCTACCGCCTTTAGAATGCAGAGATCAGATGGGACTGTGGGGAAAGAGAAGAGACACTCGCTGTCATTATGGCATGCAAATGTTATGTGGCTTAGGTGTCTAGACCAAGCAGAAACACGAAGACATCCAGAGAGGATTGTCTTACAAAAACACCAATCATATTAACAGATGAAAATATTAAGCATTGAAGACTTACATGATTTGGATTCCATTCACAACCCCCTATCTCCTAATTTAGTGATCGGTAACTAGAAATAATTTTAAAGGGGCTGGTGTGAGGCAGCAATCCAAAGGAGGCTGGTTTTGTTGTTTGCTAAGAATTCCTCACAGCAGGTGCTGGGAAGAGACCTGAGGCAAGTCTGGTCTCCAGCTAGGGCTCCACCTGGAGAGGCAGGGCTTAGAAGTGCTTCACTGAGAGATGCAGCAGCAGTGAACATCTCAACTCAGCAATGAGCCCTGGCACTAGACCGCTATGAATAAGTGATGCTACTTCCAAAGATGACCCCCCTTAACATAACTGTATTCCGCCTCCTCTCTCCCACAAGTGCTCATCTCCCACATGGAGCTGTTACTCTCTTCCTTATCAGACTTTCCTAAGAGTGGCTAACGTGGCTAATACACAATCTATGTTAATGATCTCTGTGTGGGTTTGCTAGAGCTTCCATAGAATGGGACCACAGCCTGGGTGGCTGCCACAGTGGAAATGCGTTTCCTCGCCGTTCTAGGTGCTACAAGTCCAGGTCAGGTGTCCGCAGAGTTGGTTTTACTGAGGCCTCTCTCCGTGGCTTGTAGATGGCAGATGGCCATCTTCTCTGTGTATCTTCCTGTGGCCATCCCTGTTTGAGTCTGTTTCTTCATTTCCTTTTGTAACGATACCAGTCATACTGAATTCGGGACTATACTAAGGGTCTCATTTTAAATTAACAACCTCTTTAAGGACTTGATCTTCAAATACAGCCACATTCTGCGGTACTAGTGGTTAATGCTTCAACATGTGCATTTTAGAGAAATCTAATTTTAGCTCGTATCAATTTCTTATAACTTATTTTTATTTATTGTTTTAAATCCTCACCTGAGGATATGTTTAAAAGTTGCTTTTTTAGAGAAAGGATAAGGGTGCATTCTATTGCTGCTCCTTGCTGAATCCTCAGGTCCTATTATATAACGGATTTTCAAACGGTGTGCTGCAAGAATTTTAAAAACACGAAGTACCTGACTATTTAGTCAGGGGCACTGACCTCCTTTCTCTTAGATTGTCAAATAAAAAAATTACAGCAACCAACACAACAATAGCTGCTGTGAATGAATCAAAATTGCACTTTTTTTGTCACAACAGTGAAAACTATATTTTTGGTGTGCCTGAGAATTTTAGTAATTACTTTATGTGGGCCAGGAGAGGAAAGGTTTGAAAATCACTGGTCCAAATAATAATATGATATGTAATTAGTATAATTTTATATATAATATAAAATATTCTTTCAAATTTTAGTCACCATAGTATTATTTTTATTTAAAAAGGAACTTGCTGCTTGATGAAAACTGATTCTGTTTTTAATTTTAAGGTTTGTATAATAGGAACACACTCTTAGGTTTGCTGCTATTGTTTGTGTTATTTGATTGTCATGTATTGACCACAATATTTATGGGGTATAGGTTTGAGTCCTTACTAGGATATGATTTCCTATTTCCAGCTCTAAACTGTACAGGGACATATTTTAAACAATTTTAGCAGTAATAAATAGACATTTTATATTGATTATTTAGGAGACATACTTATTTCACTTGCATTGCATTTTAGGTAATATATTTACCCTTTTAATATATAGTTATAAAATATTTAATCTGTGGTCATAAAAATTAATCACCATGAAAGAAAATGTCTCTATTATTAATCTTAAGAGGAGTAAGAGTCAGGAAAGTTTTTTTGTTTGTTTGTTTTTTAATAATAGCCTCAAAAAAAGTTTAAATAAAAATTGATAAACCAACATTTTGATAAGGTTTTTAATATATATCTGCACTCAAATAGCTAGTGTTCAATATATAATTGTTGAATAAATGAATTACTATCAAATGATAAATGACTTAGGATAATTTTATTTTGCATTTGGATTGAAACTTTTTCTACTACTTGGAATGACTTTCCCTGATTCCCCCCACTTTTCTTTTAGGTCTCATTTTGAATGTCACCTCATATGGGGCACATTCCTATTCATAGCTATCTGCCTTCCACAACACTCTGCATTTAGCTGTACCATAGAGAAGGACACAGCATCCTGTTCCTACAGCTACCATAGGGCTCCCAGATCTCTCAATGGAGTTGCAACCCTCTATAACTAAGTCCGTTACAGAATTTAGCATCGCCCCAAGTAAACAAGGTCTAATCCAACTCTGAATCTTTGGTATGTAAACTTTTTATTTCCACATTAATATTTGAGTCATGTTTTTTAGGTCAAGATATTAGGCTGCTGTTTTTAAGTTCCCAGAGTCTTCAGGCATAACTTATATTTATGATGGTAGATTAAAAAGTACTATGCTGGAGTGATTTATATACAGCTCATGTGCAGCTTTTCATGCAAGTAGGATTTGCCCTTCTGTTCTTGGCCACGATTCTGTCCTTCCCACTGTTAATATAGCAACTGTCAAACCAGCTGCTGTCCTAAACCTAGAGGACACAGTTTTGTTATTTTTAAACAAGATATATATTGCTATATATAAAGAAGTAAAATGCCTATAATAAAATACTTTTAAAATTATAGGTATAGACACTTATAGACTAATTTCACTTAATTTCTTTAAAATTTATATAAAAGAAGCTTCAGAGAAAAGTTTGAAGTAAGTTGAAATATTATTATAGACCTGGTTTTATACTTACTTTCTATTTAAATAAAAAGGCTTAGGTAGCACAACGTTTAATTTGCTAATATTATTATTGCAAATTCAAAATTGTTAAGCCACATTTTATCTGCTAAGAAGTATTTATTTAAGGATAATGGACTATAAATTCAATTGAAGAGATTTGTTTTTAGCCTGGTCGGCATGGCTCAGGCAGTTGAGTGTCAGCCTATGAACCAGGAGGACCTATGAACCAGGAGGTCACTGTTCGATTCCTGGCCAGGGCATATGCCCAGGTTGTGATACTGGGCAGCCGATCAGTGATTCTCTCTCATCATTGATGTTTCTATCTCTCTCTCCCTCTCCCTTCCTTTCTGAAATCAAATCTATATTCCATATATAATAAAAGGCTAATATGCAAATCGACCTAAAGGTGGAACGACTGGTCCCTATGATGTGCACTGACTACAAGGGGGCAGATGCTCAATGCAGGAGCTGCCCCCTGGTGGTCAGTGCACTCCCACAGGAGAGGCGCTGCTCAGCCAGAAGCCAGGCTCACGGCTGGCGAGCTCATTGGCAGTGGTGGGAGCCTCTCCCGCCTCAGCAGCAGCACTAAGAATGTCCCACTGCGGGCTTACATCAGTCATACATCTGAGGGCTCCTGGACTGCGAGAGGGTGCAGGTCAGGCTGAGGGACATCTCCCTGAGTGCACGAATGTCGTGCACCAGGCCTCTAATATACATATATATATATATATATATATATATATATATATATATATATATATATATATTTAATATTTATTTTTAGATTTCTATTTTTGAGCCCTGATAATAGGTATTAATAATATGTTCTGAATTTACTTGTAAGCAGGTCTAGAGTCTTGAAAAATGTATCCTACTGCCATGTTACCCATTTCCTTTGATAATAACGGTTTTCCATAAAGTGTTAGAGGCTTGTAGGCAAGCCTACTTACAGGTATCTGCTGAAAAGGATCAAATGGTTTATGTCTCCAAGGATGCTAGAATATATATGTGCCTATGTCAACACAGTGCTTGGCTCTATGTTTTCATATGGTCTTTGATAGTCATATTTTGTCTCAAAAATGATTTTGAGTGCATTATTTATAACATGTTATAAATCATAGTATGATGTTGTAGTTTCTTTTTTCATTTGTTTCGGTTTATTTGTTTGTTTTTAAATCTTTACTGTTGAAAGTATTACATATGTCCCCTTCCCCCCGCCGCCCCCACCATTGACCTCTTGTATCCCACCTACAGTGCCCGCCCCAGGCCTTCACCATCCTATTGCCCATGTCCATGGGTTATGTATATATATGTATACAAGTTCTTGGGTTTCTTTTTTACATATACTTTCTTTATTAAAAAAATAGAACTTAAGTCGGTGTTCTATTTTTATGCATACCAAAGAGTGTTATTTTCTTGCCTACATTGATATTTCAAGTAAAACTTTTACTTTAATGAAAATACTATTTATTTATTTAAGTACAATGATGAAGACTACTACGTCTTCAAACTAAAATTAGAGCTTCATCATGACTGTACATGACTTCAACTTCCAAAGGGTTTTGTGTGTGCATAGAATATATGTATGTGTGAAACTTGGCAATACATAAACTATTTTGTAACATATAACCTACTTCTGCTTGTTTTTATCCATTAAGGCCGTTTTCTTCCTTGGAAAGTAAAATGAAGTGAAGAGAAGGTGGTATTGTTAAGGTCAGATTAATCTATAATAAATTAGCTTTAATGTGCCAAATAGTAAGTCCAACCCAGAAGCTCGTCACTTTTCACTTTATGTATTCAGGTAAATGACTCTGGGAGACTGATAGCCACCCACGAGCACATCACTCTTGAAAGCCCAAATGTAGCATAAAGGAAATGGACGTTAGTTGGAGCTTACAGTAATCTCAGAGGATCTTTATAGGTATCAGCTTAGACATAAATTAACAAAGAACCTTGTTTGCCCTCAGCTGTCAAGAATTATAAGAAAAGATGTTTAAAATGCTTTGAAAACCTTTAATGGATGGCCATTTGTTTGAACTCCAGTTGGAGTGCTTTGCTTGTATTATTTCCTTTTCTTGAATGCATTTACAAAAAATAAATATAAACCCTCCAGGTATAGATATTCATAGCTACTCAGAGCTTCTTTTGTAATACCTAATATTGATTGAATTGCATTTATGAGTTATCAGAAAAGCTATATTTAAGTTAACATTTATATCCCTTCCCAAAATCATTTTACATTTGGGTGGTGATATTCTGTTTAGAATTAAAGCTGCTCTAATTTTAAGAAATTTTAAAATTGACTCTATTTTGTAAATAACAGGACTACTGTACATAACATATCATTACATTTTGATAAGATGCTTCAAATTGGGGTCTATACTGAAATATCTGGCCCAGCTGTGGTGGTGGCTCAGTGGTTGAACGTGGACCTATGAACCAGGAGGTCACAGTTTGATTCCTAGTCAGGGCATATGCCCAGGTTGCGGGTTCAATTCCCAGGGGAGTATGTGCAAGAGGCAGCCAATCAATGATTCTCTCTCATCATTTATATTTCTATCTCTTTCTCCCTCTGCCTTCCTCTCTGTAATCAATAAAATTATATTAAAAAAAGAAATATCTGGAATCAAAAAATAACAAATGCAAACATTAAATTATCCCTTTTTTCCTGTTTTAGGATTTGCAATCTTGATTAATGTTCTTATCAAATTTTAAAATAAATTGGTGTTTTAATCTGAGAAAATTATCCTATATAATAAAAGCCTAATATGCAAATCAACTGAACAGGGGAACAACTGGCAGAACAACCAGTCACTATGACTCGCACTGACCACCAGGGGGCAGATGCTCAACACAGGAGCTGCCCCCAGCCCACAAGCCCCAGGCCAGCCAAGGAGGGTGCCAGTGGGGGCCCCCTTATTGCCCTGTTGGTTGCCCCAAAGATTGGCCCTGATCACCAGCCAGGACTAGGGACCCTCCCTGTGCAAGAATTTCGTACACTGGGTCTCTAGTATTTATATATTGGCCTTTAATTATTTGTTATTCTCAAATCAATTGTTATATGATATCTAACTAAACACCCCCTAAAATAGCATGCTTTTATTTTAATAAAATATTTATTACAAATTAATAGAATTTAATTTTCTGATTTTTTTATCTATATGTTTCACAGCTGAAAAAAATAGTACTTTTCTCCTGTATATATTTTGATACTATAAAGTACAAAATAAAACTCACAGTGAAGCAGAATACCAATTTTTAAAAATTATATTTTATTGATTTTTTACAGAAAGGAAGGGAGAGGGATAGAGAGTTAGAAACATTGATGAGAGAGAAACATCGATCAGCTGCCTCCTCCACACCTCCTACTGGGGTTGTGCCCGCAACCAAGGTACATGCCCTTGACTGGAATCGAACCTGGGACGTTTCAGTCCACAGGCCGGCGCTCTATCCACTGAGCCAAACCAGTTAGGGCCAGAATACCAATTTTTGAAAACAAATTGAGATTTCGTATGTGTTCTGGAAGTTTGATCCCACCGTGAGGTCAATTTCCTAAAAATTCTTTACAGCAGTGACTCTTTTTTGATGCATGTAGCTCTTGGTAAAGTCCAACTGCTTTTTATTATTTGTTTGTTTTAATGTGTTAATCAGAGTTAAATTTACTGGAATTACTGCAGTAAGGAAGAATATCAAATTGAACTGTCTTATCTCTACAAATCGAGGATTTAGAGAGGATATTTATAGGATTTGTTTTAGAGCCTGGACTAGGTGATTGTAACACTAATATTGCAACGCCAATAATTTGTTGAATTAGGGTGAGGCTATCACATTTTGAAGTGAATGTTTTGGAATCAGTTATTAGTATTATAAGCTATTGATTTAGTTCATGTCATATAATATAGAAGCCAGTGGTTCTTTCAGCAAAGCACTTACTTTTTTTTTGTTTGATTTTTCGACAGGACTGTTTAACCAGGGGCAAAGAATTATGTTGGTCTCGATTATTGGCCCCCTAGTTGTCCCCCAACTTTTATCATCAGCCAAAGCTTAAAGATATAGCATCTCAGAGACATGAACAGTGTAGATCTCCACGTCCATGTGATGTACAAGGTGGGGCAAAAGTAGGTTTAGAGTTGTGAATACACAAAACACATAGTTTATTCTTGTGTTATTATTTAATAATCATTGTAGTATTTTCAATACCAACATCTGTAAACCTACTTGTGCCCCACCTTGTATGTATAATATATAGAGTAGCCATGTGATAAATGTTTGAAAGTCGCTGTTTCAGTATCTGTGTCAGGACTTTCTATTCTCTTTGCTGGAAGATTATTTATTCTGTCGTTTCATTGGCTAGAAATTGCACAGAACATTAACTTCTCTTAAAGTCACTCATTTGGGGATTATAACACTGTATATAACAAAAGAAGTATTATAATCAGAATTTGTAGTTCACTTCTAAGAAGGGGGTCAAGAGAATGCAAATTAAAGTTCAAGAATATGTTGCATTCACCAGTCCAAGGAATCCATAAAATTCCATTAGGTGGTGTTAGCCAAATTACTTAGTTTCAGGATTTTTTTTCCTAATTACTTAGTCATATTTAATATAAGTCTATAGGAATGTGTATTCAATAATCATACTGAAGGCAGCATAAACTCTACCTCAAGTAGGAACAATTATTTCTACAATTGTCCTCTTTGAAACACTGCCTATCCAGTTTCATGAACCTCTTTGATAAAATAGTTTTATGGTTTTAGGGACAGCTATCTAGTTCTGCTGTTCTTTGAACTATAGAATGAAGTAGTCTGGTTACTTCCATGACTCCTATAAAGTGTTGTTTTTTTAAAGAGATTTGGAGACAAATTGGAATCCCAGAAATACCCTTTAGTGGTTCAAGTCTGTGAACTCAAATGGTGTTTGTTTTTCTGCTTTTAGGAGTTAAATTATCTAGAGTTCTCTCTCTCCTTTTAGAGAAGGAGGAGCCAAAATAAATCCAGTTATAACTGGGATGATCCCAAGGCAGGCATCACTCCCCTGAGATAACAGACCCCCATCCAGTTTATAGATTGCAGCCAATGGGTTATTGTGTAAGGAAGTCAATGCCAGTCCTTATTGATGCCAGTGGTCTGTTTCCAGTTAAAGCCACTGCAACAAACCAAAAAATAGCTTAGGTTTAAAAGAGAGCTGATGGGACCTTTCCCACGTTTACTATTAACTGTGAGAACTGTTCTAACATTCTCAAAAGTCATCTTGATTGACACTTTTTTACTAAGCCGGTTGGATTATTCTAAGGGTATATCAGATTCTGTGTAGTACATTGGATTGGTATTGGCACATTTCTAATGCTATTTCCTTCACTTTTCATAACATCGAGTCCCTTGGAAGTAGTTATTAAATCTCCCCAATTATCATGATATTCCTTTGAGAGCAGGGACTCATTCATTTTCAAATCCTCAGTAATGCCAGCACATTTTCTTGCAATTAATATAATTTAAATTAAACCCAAGATTGATTCAGTCTCAGCTCTTTGAAGCAATATTTTTTCTATTTTTTTTAAATATAGCACTAATACTAAATTCTGATGTCACTACATTTACAAGATAAAGGAAGGCTTCTGGCAAAAGATGGTAGTTCCTATACAGACATACCAGCCTCACTACCTCCTAAGAAACCCATTGAAATGTTTTATTAGTGTTTCAAGCCAACTGGCAAGAAATTCAGAAAGGATACATCATAAAATTAAAATGCAGATGCACTAGCACCAAGAAAACGTATCCAGTGGATCCTGAGAAATTAAAGTGTTGAAATGAATGGCAGAGGAGAAAGCCAAGAAGCCTCACAATGCAATACTCATACTGCAACCCTGTAGGACCTTCTAACCACTCAGTGACTAGTGTGATTGACTGCCTCTGGAAAGAAGTGACAGTGGGTTTACAACAAGAGAATTAGTTGCAAGTTTATATAATAGATTCCCTGATTCTCTCCTTGAATTCATATTGCCATATGAAAGTCTCTACCTGGTCTACACAGAAGACTGAAGGTATATTCTTTGGGGAAGTTTCTGAGACTTAGGAAAAACACATATATTTAAGAGTAGATGTGCAACATAAAAATGAAAGGATAAATTAAATAATTACACACTGAAAGTTGAGTTCCCCAAGTCCATTCCCTATCCAAAACCAAGAATGGCAATAAAAGTAATATAGTCTTCATGGAAAGAGTTTTCCTATTAAGATTTTGACCAATCATCAGACAGAAGAAAGAAAAAAAAGGAACAATTGACCAGGATGACACCCAACATCTATATAACAAGAGGTTCAGTAAAAGAAAACAGTGAAAATGTTTAGGAATAAAATATTACATAAAAAGAAATAAACAAAATGTCCCAAATGAACATGAGATTTTATATGGAAAAAAGTTACTGAATGACCAACCCAAAGATTGAAATGCTCTTTTTATTAACAAACAATATTTAGTTATAGGATTTAAAAATATTTCCTGAATACAGTCATGCACCACTTATCAACAAGCATATGTTCTGAGAAATGCATCACTAGGCAATTTTGTCATTGAACACATCCACACACTTCGATGGTATAACCTATTACACACCAGGTTGGTGGTGAGCTGTATGGTATAGCCTATTGTTCCTAAGTAACAAGCCTTTATTGCATGTTACTGTACAAAACAACACCAGATTAAGTCAAGCACAAGAGTAAAATGATACAATAAAAGACTTGGGTAAGCAAGATATATGAGGCTGCTGCTGGAGTAATATACTGTTTTATAGCAAGCTCTTTTATTTATTTTAACAAGTAGAGAGAGTACACCCTCAAACAATGATAAAATGCATAGTATAAGAAATATATAAACCAGTAACATAGTTGTTTATTATTATTATCTGGTATGATGCATTGAACATAATTGTGCATGCTATATACTTTTATATAACTGGCTGCACATTAGATTTGTCTACAAAAGCTTCACCACAAACACCTGAGTAACGCATTGCACTATGTCATTGTGATGGCTATGATGTCACTAAGCAATATAAAATTTTCAGCTCCATTATAATCTTAAAACCACTATCTTACATGCAGTCAGTCACTGACACAACATTCGTATGTGGTGCATCACTGTACAGTACTTTTGACACTTTTGTGATATTGGAAGTTAAAACTTTTTAGACAAAGGATGTGATTTGTAATTGACTAATGTTGGGTATTTGGACATGTGCATAATAGTTTTGCATATTCTGAGGGAAGAGAGTCAATAAGTATACAATTCTGATTCAATTTTGATGAGCACATATAAGAATGACACTTTTCCCCAAGGGAAAGATAGAATACATTGCAGTAGTGATCAACTACATCAATTTTTATTCTCTTATGCTAAGATCAATTATCTTTTTGTCCTATTTAAATGAACATTGCCATAATGTCTTCTTTATTATCATAGAGGGGAAAAAAGGGCAACTCAGTATCATATCTTCCAGCATTTCTTATGTAATACCTCCTTGAATCTCATTTACATGCTTTATGAGTATATTTATTGAACTAAAAGCTGATTACCTAATATTTTCCAAGTTGTTCAAGGCAGTAAGCCAGGATTTTTCAAAGTTAAGAGCATATTGACTTTGACAGTTAAAGAGAATTTGAGACTTTTGTATTAATTACACTGTTTACATTAAAATAATTTTTGTCATTTGAGTATTCTTATTATGCATATCTTCAAAATTACATGAATTGCTAAAACAGTAAGGGATGCCTAACTTAATTTGACAAGATGCAACTACACCATTATCCTCTCTAATAAAATGGTAATATGCAAATTAACCATCACTCTGCTACATACGCCACCCCACCAGCCAATCAGGGCGAGTATGCAAATTAACCCAAACCAAAATGGCTACAGCCACAGAGTGCAAGGTTTCCCAGGTAACAGAGGAAGCCAAGCTTTCCATAGCCGTTGCAGGCCTAAGCCTCCACTCAAGCTACAAAGTTTCAATTATAGAAGGTAAACACATTCAAACAAATGGCGGCAGAATGGAGCTTGAGAGAGCAGGCCAGGGTTGCCGGCGGCAACAGGAGAAGCAAAGCTTTCCGCACACCCTGGCTGGGCTCACCCGCTTAAGGCTACAAAGTTTCAATTGTAGAAGGTGAATTAACTGCCACAGAAATGGCTGCCGCCCCAGAGGAAGCAGCAGGCTTGGCTCCGCTCCAGGCTACAAAGTTTCAATTGTAGAAGGAAAATAAATCCCAGATACCAGGGCCTCTGCTTGGGTTGCCAGGGGGCTTGGCCGGCCTGCAAACCACCACAGGCCCCTCGCTTAGGCTGCCCCATGCCCCAAGGGAACCCCCACCTGATCCGGGACACCCTTCAGGGCAAACCAGCTGGCCCCCACCCGTGCACCAGGCCTCTATCTTATCTAATAAAAGAGTAATATACAGATTGATCATCACTGCAACACACAATATAGCTGCCCCCATGTGGTCAAAGATCCTGCCCCCATGTGGACACAAGATGGCCACCACAAGATGGCCAGCAGGAGAGGACAGTTGGGAGGCACCCGGCCTGCAAGGGAGGGCAGTTGAGAGGGACCAGGCTTGCAAGGGAGGGAAGTTGGAGGTGATCAACCCTGCAGGAGAGGGCAGTTAGGGGTGACCAAGCCGGCAGAGGAGGGCAGTTGGAGGTGATCAACCCTGCAGGAGAGGGCAGTTAGGGGTGACTAGGCTGGAAGAGGAGGGAAGTTGGGGGCAAACAGGCTGGCAGGGGAGCAGTTAAGCATCAACCAGGCTGTCAGCGGAGTGGTTAGGGGGTGATCAGGCTGGCAGGCAGAAGCGGTTAGGGGCAATCAAGAAGGCAGGCAGGCAAGCAGTTGGGAGCCAGCAGTCCTGGATTGTGAGAGGGATGTCCGACTGCCCGTTTAGGCCCGATCCTGGTGGAGTCCCAGATTGGAGAGGGTACAGGCTGGGCTGAGGGACAACCCCCCGCCGTGCACGAATTTCGTGCACCGGGCCTCTAGTATATATATAATAAACATATATGATTTACACATTTTAAACGTTATTAGGTTTTATTTTTATGATATTTTTATTAAATTTATTGGGATGACATTGATTAATAAAATTATATAGGTTTCAAGTGCAAAATTCTGGGTTATATGATCAGTATATTGCATTGTGTGTCCACCACCCAAGTCAAATCATCTTCTGTCACCATATATTTTAGTCCCTTAACTACCCCCACTCCCTTCCCTCTGGTAACCACCATTCTGTCTGACTTATTTCGCTTAGCACTTAGATATTCTCAAGGTCTACCCACATTGTCTCAAATGGCTTAATTTCCTGAATGTGTGTAATATTTCATGTGTATGCTTGACAATAATTTATTATGAGATATATAGTAGTTTATATTTCATTTTATTGAAGTTATATCATATTATTACTTAATAAGTACAAAATATTGTGACAAATATTGAGAACGTTGTATTTTATAAAACTGCATACAAATATGGTATATTAAAAAGGCATATTGAGTTCATTCTATTATTTTCAGGTATTTCAGAGAGACATATAATAAAAGAGCCTTTGAGAATAAAAAATTTAGAATGGACAAAGAAATTTGTCTATATTAGGCTTTCTGAGGAAATAATTAGTATGATACATGCTAAAAAGTCCCCAATGAGGGTTAATCAAATTATTTTAATGTAGTGTGAGGAGTAATAATTTTGCCACCAAGTCTATTAACTCAAAAGTCTCATTATTCCTAAGCTCTTCTATGAGATTATCCTTTTATTTCTTTTTTATACACCTGTATGTCTTCACTGCACTGTATATTGCATTAGTGGTAAAATTAGCATTTCTAAAGATTTAGTGGGGTTTCACAATTTACCAAACATATCAAACATATTCTGTCACTAGAGCCTCAAATAACTCCTTGCAAGGTGTATTATTATTTCCAATACATTATTATGGAAATAAATTAGGACCGGAGGCTTAATGTTGCACAGAAGATAAATGGAAAACATAGTCTTTAAACACAGATCTTTAAACATTGATTTTAGTAAAATTTCTGTTATTTCAGTTGCCACTCTTTTTATTACAAGGCAAAGGAGTCATTTAATCATGTCAATGGGTAACCCAGACTTGGATCATGACTGGCTGTTCACAGTAACTTGAAACCTTGAGATACGGAAAGCTTGGAAATATTTGTTGTTTTTCTAGCTATAAATAGCAAAGGTGCTAGTTTCATATTTACTGACTATATGTGCCCCCCTTGTCTAATACACAGAGTAATTGAACATTAATTTTACCCAAAAAAAATTTATCCTCGAGTTTGATCTCTTTCCATCAATTTTACTTTGCCACAACTTAGCGTTTTTTTCTTAATATATAGCAACATCATTTTTTATGTTTTTCTCAAGACTGCAGTGAGTTTCTGCAACCTTCCATGGCTTATTTTGTATAGTATATGGACAACTGTCTCTATTTCTCAGACTCTTTATGGTATTCACTTTTAAATTTGCTAAGTGTTTGTTTGATTTTAGTTTCAATATGATATAAAATAAGCAGGAATTCTATAAAACAATAGATGGATTTATTAGATAAAAGCAAGGAGTATCCATTCAATTGTATTTGACTAACTTTAGAAGTTACTTCCAGTAAAAGTTGCTCACCAGGCAATAAACGTAGGCATATATGAATCACTACACTTCGTGACCCATAAAGAGAAGTTTTATGCTCTAAATAGGAATTCAACACTAGGAAATTTGGATCAAACATTGTATAGTTCTCCAAAAATATCACTTTCAAAAAATTTTTGCTGGTGATTTCATTCTTAGGAAAGATTAGTGTCTCAATTGAGGAGATGCTCTTCAGTGGCATTCAACAGCAAAATGCACACAGGAAACGTTGTTTTGAGTGTAAATATTTATAAAATAACCCTCCCTTTGTCTTTTGAAATAATATGAGTGGTTATGTTAGGCGATTTAAATCCTAATTCATAACTCTTCATTTATATCCATCTGAACCAAAACTTTATTTTTCTCCAACTCTATAAACTGTGATCTTACTTATCAAAACTACTTTTGCTATATATGTCTACTGTAGTTGAGTTATGATACTGCTTCTTCAGTTAATGGTACCATTCCAAGACATTCATCATTAACAAAACCAAAAAATACTGCATAAATATTTGCAATGAAGTGATTTTTGGGCAGGCTATAATAATATATGTGATCTATATTTATCAGAGGAAAAATATGAATTTTGAAAATGTGGAAAAAGTCCTTCAGCTGATTCCCTTCCAGTACATTAATGCATTTTGTCTTGAATATCGATAGCTTCTGAAGAGCAACTAGAGATTCTGTGTCTATACCCAGTACTTTCACCTGTGCAGGGTACAACAGTTCCTTGATGGGATGATAATATTCAGGACCCACACTAAATATATTAAAATGTAAATGTTAAGCATGTTTTTTGCACAAGTTGTGGGGAGAAAGAACACATGTTGTTATTCATAAAATACAGTTTGCTAAACCTTATAAGATATATTCTCAAAACTATTTTTCTTCATTAGTAAATGAAGTAATATTTATAAATTAATCATCACAAAATTTTCAGCAAATTTTAGCAGATTAGCAATGAAGCATAGCATGAATTTCCAGGTGTAACACATCACCTGTAGTATTGTGATGCCCACTAAGTTCAATGTAGTACATGTCAGCTCTTAGTGTTAGGAATTTAGGGTTCCATTTACGGGTCCCCCCCCCGCCCCGGGTCCATTATGGTTTGAAGAGCTATGACACAAGTGCCAGTAGTCAAATCCTATATAATAAAAGGGTAATATGCAAATAGACCAAATGGCGGAACAACCGGTCGCTATGACGTGGACTGACCACCAGGGGGCAGACACTCAATGTGGGAGCTGCCCCCTGGTGGTCAGGGCACTCCTACAGGGGAGCTCTGCTCAGCAAGAAGCCCTGAGCCAGGCTCATGGCTGGTGAGCGCAGCAGTGGTGGCGGGAGCCTCTCCCGCCTCCACGGCAGCGCTAAGGATATCCAACTGACAGCTTAGGCCCACTGCGGAGCAGGCCTAACCCATCAGACTGACATCCCCCTAGGGCTCCCAGACTGCGAGAGGGCACAGGCTGGGCTGAGCACCCTCACACATACACCCTGAGTGCATGAATTTTGTGCACCGGGCCTCTAGTGAGAAATGAAATAGGACTTTATTATTACAGAAAACTGAGAGCATTACATTAGAAATTTGGCACAGGAAGCACGGTTTTGAAATATACAGACTATATGGCAATGAAGGGCCACAGGAGGGAAAGCGGGGTGTAACACATCTCTTCTATGCAGTTGTGAAACATTTGGTTCAACTAATTTAGTGAGAGTAAATGCTCATGACAAGTTTTTACGGTTGTCCCTGCTTTCTCTCCCACTGAATGCAAGTGAGGAAGCATTGGCTCTCACTGCATTGGAAGCCATTCTCCTCCATCAGGAAAGCTAATATTAGACTAAAGCTTGCACTGTTCGCACCAGTGTGCAAAGAAAAACTGAGTCACCGGTGACTTTGTTGATATACGGATCTACCAAACCTTTTTAAAGCTCTGTACCTACGACTGGACATTCGTTTCTGAACAAATGCATACTCATTGTCTACACAAGTGAAGCCAGTGCATATGCCAGAGACCTGGAAGCCTGGCCAGACTGAGATTAACCAAAGAATTTATATGCATATATGCATAACCCATGGATACGGACAACAGTGAGGTGAAGGCCAGGGTGGGGAGGGTGCCAGTTAGAGGGGGGCAAAGAGAGAGGAAATGGGAGACATCTATAATAACCTCAGCAATAAAAATAAATTTAAAATAATAAAGAAATAAAGAAAAGTTCTAGTCAAAGCCGTACAGTAAAGTGCAATTTCAAGTGTGTATATAATTACTGATGGTTATTAATGAGCATGTATTTGGTTTTTCACAAATATAAAGCAATTTGTTTTAACAAGTTTTTATAGAAATCAAAGGCTAAAGAATTTACATTTCACCTTTTTCATGTAGTGGCAATATCAATGCTTGCTGATTATAACTGATTTCTGGTGACAATTCATAGAAAAAATAAAAAGGCTGATCTAAATGTATATTTGTAGGGGGAAATATGTGGTAATCTGTTTCATATATAGAATTATTTGTTTTCATAGATATAGTGTATTATATGAAAAGAGTATTTGATTCAGATTCAGAAGGAACCCACAATATTTAACACGATTTTTATTTGTTGAATCTATATATATGTCACAATATAAATATTGCAAGTGTTGCCCTAGTGGGTTTGGCTCAGTGGGTAGAGCATTGGCCTGTAGACTAAAGGGTCCTGATTTGATTCTGGTCCAAGGCACATGCCTGGGTTGCAGGCTCAGCCACCAGTAGGGGGTGTGCAGGAGGCAGCCAATCAATGATTCTCTCTCATCATTGATGTTTCTATCTCTCTCTCCCTTTCCCTTTCTCTCTGAAATCAATTAAAAAATATTTTCAAAATAATGCAACTATTGATGAACCTTCACATATGTGGAAAAAAACGGACGGACCCTAGAACAGTGGTCGGCAAACTCATTAGTCAACAGAGCCAAATATCAACAGTACAACGATTGAAATTTCTTTTGAGAGCTAAATTTTTTAAACTTAAACTTCTTCTAACGCCACTTCTTCAAAATAGACTCGCCCAGGCTATGGTATTTTGTGGAAGAGCCACACTCAAGGGGCAAAAGAGCCACATGTGGCTCGCAAGCCGCAGTTTGCCGACCTCAGCCCTAGAATAATAAAAATACCATGGTATAATCTCCACTCTTAGAGAGGAGTGGATTCCTGTGTTTGCCTAATATCAACTTAAAATATAAAACCATTAGACAAACAGAAATAGGACAACAAAGAGACCTCGGATGTTACACTACATATGGAAAAAACTATAACCCAAAATGTGATGAAGTCCCTTGGGCATTCTCTGCTGTCACAGAATCTGCCTTGAGATCAAACTTAGCAATATGTTTCATTTCAAGCGATGCAAATCCAATTCCAAAACTATAACCAACTAATATATGCATTATTAAATATTTGAGGGAATGCAGAATGAAGGAATATAAAATACACTAGATAGCAAACTTAATCAAATATCTCCAACAGATAATGCTTCTCTTCTTGGCTCCAGCTCCTGTTCTTGGCTCTGTGTTAACCTTTTTGTACCAACACTTCACCTCTCCAGCACTTCCCGCTGCCCATCTCTGATTGCTGAAGGGAAAGACCTGGACAGAATTAGATCAATTAGATCACTAGGTGCTTGAAGCAAAGGAAGTGCAGAAAGTAGGAGAAGCAGTTGGAAGGACAAACTATTTTACTGTGTGAAGATTAAAAACAAAAGAAAAAATAAACAAACAAGCAAACAAATTGATTTTCCCCTTAAATTATTTTCTAAAAGTTGTTTATCCAGAAATATTTTCTAGATAAATGCACTGAGTATTATTTCCACTATTTCAACTAAAAATAATCACTGGTTACATGTTAAATAAAATCAAGTGTTAATACCCCTCCTACCCTTTCCCACCCCGCTAATCAATACAGTAGCTTAGACTAATTTTTTGTGGGTTTTTTGTTTGTTTGTTTGTTTTCTACTTGGCCATGAAAAACTGAAATTAACTGGCAGGAAGATGATGTCAAAGCATTTTTTTTGGAAGGTGGGGATGAGGAAGTGGTTAAAAATAATAGCGACAGAGAGTTGTATTTTTGTAGATCAATTAATTTCAAAATCAAAGTTATATTGTATTTATTTAAGAAGATAGCTTTCAACATGGATATTTAATTAATCTGGCCAGTTAACTTTCTCTATGCATCTATAGAACTTCTTTCCTTTTTCTTATGCTGTGTCATTTATTAGTCTCTATTTATCATATGCTTATTTACATATATCATTTATCTCCCTGGGGAGTATAAGCTCTATGGAAATGACATATATATCTGATTCATCTTATGTAATCTTGGAGCTGGGCATCTAGAAGTCATTTATTAATAGCATTGAATGTATGTCAGTGACAAAACTACCTTCTAAATAATACAAACCAAATGTACCACTGAAAAAATAGAAATAACACAATTTTACTAGATCAGTAGCATTTATCAGTTATACCCTATTCTTTAGATATTTGAAGAGATTAAATCCTGAGTCTCACTATTTTTTTAAGTTATCACCCATTAATAAGAAAAAACAAGATTTGCATCCTCCAAATTTTGTATGCTTATGCTCAGAAAATTTGTCATGGATGTATCTATTACCAGAGGGAGACATAAACATATTAATAAATAAAAAGGGAAATGCTCAGTTATTGTGATGTGAATGCAAATATTTGAGTTTTAAAATTGAGTAAACTCAGCCATATTAAAGAAAGGGAGCCACATCTACCATTAATCCACAGTTCAGTTTGAAATGTGACTTAATATGTTTGTGCGTAAAGAACAAATACATGTGTTTTTCTATTGTTGATTTTTCTTCTTGCTGAGCATTTACAGTATAAACAAAAGTTTGAAATACTTGAGTGTTGTTATTAACCTAATTTGTTCTATTTTCAACACTGCCTTTGTCCCAGGTACACCCTTGTTCAAATTTCACTCTCCTGGTATTTTCACATTCATGATAGAGCCATCTTACCACAGAACAAATTCATAAAAGTATTATATAGATATGGCATGCTTATAAGGTAACATTGATGCATTATTATCTTATAAAGTTCTCTGACACCATTTATTCATTCATTGGTTCATCCATCCATCCATTCACTCACTCTTTAATCAATCTGCGTAGTGACTATGTGACTAGCACTCTTCTAGGTAGCGAGATGTCTGAGTCACATTTCTTCCCACCTCCTGGTCATGTTATAACTATTCCAGTGCTTGATCCACACAATCTTCAACACTTACTATTCTCACCTGTAGCTTTCTCCTACTAATGTAAGCCCCCTGATTTCCTGCTGTAAATTGTCACATAGAAAGTCTCCCCGGTGGAATCCCAACCGCCAACCGCTCATCACAAATCTCTCATGAACCAGGTAAGTGATTTCCCAGGAGATACACAAAATTAGATTGTGTATCAGATCTCCTTGTATTAATATAATTCACCTAGAAATCTTTCTGCTTACTATTTTAACCCCTTGGGCTACACCATTTATTAATGCATAGACTTTTTTTTTTCTATCCATCTTATTGAGGACACATGAGCCTCTCTCTTTCTTTTATTTCCTCTCCCAAGCCCTCTAACGTATAATGGACAATGTCCTGAAAACAAAATAAAACAAAGTTAAATATTTTATTTATTCTGTTACATGCAATAGCAATATATTTTTGGCATAAAGCCATACAATCATAGCTTTTAAACCTGGACTGTATTAAATCTCCTTAGTATCAGCTTCAACACATGCTTTACTGCTAACCACGGACACTATTATAGCTCCATGGGATAGGAGGAGAAGGAGAAATGCCTCTAAAGCATCAGGATATGGCACTGTCTATGAACATCATCTAATAAAAACAATATGATAGTTGACAGAATATGAGGAATTTACTAAGGAATCTCTATTTCCCTTTGTCTAGTTCAATGTTATCTAATAATAGATGATTAGGTTTTGTTTGAGCTGCTCCCTCAAGCCAGGAAGAGGATCTTCTTTAAAAAATGAATCTGTCTGATTAGATTTTGGACTTCTCAGCATCCAAAACTCTGAACAATGTTTGTCGATTACCCCACCAAGTTTTTGGTATTCTGTTATAGCAACCCAAGTTAAGCAAGACAGCAATGGAGTTCTTCAACTTCTTAATAACACCTCAGTAGATAGAGCATTGGCCTGCAGACTGAAGGGTCCCAGGTTCAATTCTGGTCAAGGGCACATGCCCAGGTTGCTGGCTTTGGTCCCCAGTGAGGGGCATGCAGGAGGCGTCCAATCAATGATTCTCTCTCATCATTGATCTTTCTATCTCTCTCTCCCTCTCTCTTCCTCTCTGAAATCAATTAAACACACACACACACATGCACGCACGCACGCACACACACTACTTACCTTAAGGGTTGGGTGGAGCAAAAGAAGGAGCTTACAAAATCCCAATGTTTTACCTTTTGAAGATAATTTTAACCAATAAAGACTAGCTATGAGAAAGGCTTTTTAAAAGAGCAGAGATGTCATCTTCATGCCTTTTATTAGACATCACACAAATAATTTTTTATACTCTGCCTACATAATAGGCCCAGTTGGCATGTAATTTTAATAGTAGTTTTTATTCCCTAAGTTCAGTGTTTCTCAAGTTAACTACCAGCCATTTAAGATAAAAATATTTAATAAAAATTTAAATACACCTGGGAAGACATATGCTGATAAACACTATCTGCATTTCTCCATTAACTCTGCATATTGATAAATTTAAGAAACTTATAAGGTTATTTTATTTTTCATTTACAAACTCAGTTAAGTGTAATATTTTAATTATTTTACTTCAGTTATCTATTTCCCTTCACATGACTAAAAGTTTTTAATTTAAAAAATATGTCTATCTCATGCAGAGTTTCATCTATTTGTCTATTATAATTATATAAAGTTATTGTTCTTCAAATATCTTCTAGGTTAAAATATGAACATGTGAAAGTTTTGTTCTAAATAGTGCATTTATTTCCCACATTAAGTAGCAAGTTTGGATCTTTGTAAACCATCATGAATAAAACTAGAATTCAGTGAATCCAATTTATATGCACTACCATCAATTTATTTATTGTTACTAAGGCAGAAACAAATCACATGTTTAGTTAAGTTCTAAAAGGACTTTCTCTATAAATAATTTCTCTTTTTCACAATTTCAGCTGAATTCAATTCTGTAACAACAGGCCCCAGATTAGAAAAAAATATTATGTGTTTATTTTTATTAATTTTATTAATTTTTGTCATGGCTCATTGTGTTGCTGAATTATCCAGATTCATGACACTCCAGATTGTCATGGAATAGACCTGAGGACACTGACCTTTGTCAGTTTCTCTCAAGGTAGGGTACGCATGTCCTTCTGCTTTTAATATTAAGAAAATCTATCCATTGCAGGGTATATAGACATCTTGAGGAAACTGTTGATGTACTAGCACATAAAATAATTTAACTCTGTTTATATTTATCAAAGCACTTCAACATAACAGAAAGAACTATATTGGTAACAATGTTGATAATATGTTCAAAGGCCATATTTAATGAAATATGCATTAAAATACCAAACAAAAATTATTCTACATTTTTACATGTTTAGAATATTTGTCAATATGCATTTTTAAAAGGAAATTTTATCAGGATAAAGCCTGCTGTTATAACTCTACTTTGTCCTCTACCCATTCCATCTATTTTATCTTCTTTATCTCATAATGCAAATAATATGAGTTTTGTGTATGCTCTGTACCTGAAGGAGAAATTGATCAACTTTTACCTGTTAATAATAAATGTAAATTTATTAATTGCATACTGGCTTATACATCCCATTGGTAAAGAGCCTTTTCCTTGATCAATCTTAGGATTTTTACTTGAATTAGTATGATAGCAGTTATCTATTTCTCTCTTTTTTTCTGTCTCAACCTTTCTTTCTCCCTCTCTCTACAAAATACAGAAAGAGAGTAATATGGTTATATATTGACAATAATTTCTCTTCATTAAATGCAGAATATTTTATATTAATTGGAGTCTCTCCTTTTTGCAATCATGGTGATATTTATTATTGTACATACTATGTTATCTGATATTTGAAATCGTGAGTTTATCCTATTTAATAAACAGGGAATATGCTAATTGACCCTCATGCCATCACAAAGATGGCAGCGCCCACAGCCAGTAAGGAGGGAATATGCTAATTGACTGCCACACCCTCAAAGATGGTGGTGCCCACAGCCACCAGATGGCGGCACCCAGTCCCCTCAGCCCCGCCAGGGCGGCAGGCATGTGGCACAGCCGGGCCCGCCCCCAGGCAGGTCTGCCTGCTCCACGCGCCTGCCTCCAGAGTCCCCCAGCTCCCTTAGACCCCAAGCCACCCAGGACCTGCCCGAGGCACAGGCAAGCCTTGGATGGCAGCTGCCCAGCTGCCCAGGGTCAGCCCAAGGAACAACCAAATGACTGAACAAGCAGGCTGCATGGGGCAACAAGGCCAGCAGGGGGGTTAGTGAGGGATGACCAAACGACTGAACAGCAGGCTGCATGGGGCGAACAGACCAGCGGGAGTGCCATGAGGGGTGATCAGGCTGGCAGTAAGAGGTGACCAGGCCTGAAGGGGGGGCTTAGTTGGGGGTGACCAGGCTGGCAGGGGGTCAGTGAGGGGTGACTAGGCCAGCTGGGGCGTCTGTTGAGGGAGACCAGACCAGCAGGGGAGGGCAGTTATGGGCAACCAGGCTGGCAGAGGGGGTAGTTGGGGGTGACCAGGCCAGCATGCAGAGGCAGTGAGGGGTGATCAGGCTGGCAGGGAAGGCAGTTAGGGGTGACCAGGCAGGCAGGCAGGTGAGTGATTTGGAGCCCGTGGTCCAGGATTGTGAGAGGGATGTCGGCTGGGCTGAGGGCCGCCCCCCCCCCCCGCCCGTGCATGAGTTTTGTGCACTGGGCTTCTAGTATTTGATAAGACAATACTGTGAGCAGACAACTTAGAAATTTAAACAATCTCTATCGCTATTTCAGTTTAAAAATAGTTGTCAACTGTCCACCTAGATAGAAAAACAGGTATAAATAAACACCAGAAATCAGAGATAATTGACAGTAGCTGTAAGAATGAATAATGCACTCATCTCTTATGGGAATATCAACCTAGACAGCTTTGTAATTCTGATGTTTTTCTCTGATTCTGCCATTCTCACTCTTCGCTTACCACAAATAATTATATTATCAGTTTGTTTTCTTTAAAAGTGTAGAAGAAACACAAATAATATCTATATCTATATGTCTACCTATCTAGCTACACAAAGATACATATGTATAAAAGGCCTATTCAACTAAAGTATTTCAAATTGTTCAGGAATAATTACAAAATAACTTCCACTGAAGCTGTTTTTCTTAATTATTTTAATTTTTACTGATATTTTTCTCCAATAGAAGCATCTTTTTCCCCTCAGATCATCAACTGACACATATACAGTTTTGTTTTTAGTTATTTGTACATACAGGTCATGTTGTAAGAAAATCATTTGGTACTTGAGATCTGAGATTCCATATCTTAATTAAAATAGCACTGAAGTTGTTAGGAGTACAGGATATCTTTGGGGTCTATCATGGTTCGACACTAATTTTGAATATGACCTGGACCAATAACCCAAATAATACATATATACATATATACACACATGTATCTATGTTTATATAATGGAAATAGTCTCCTGGAATTGCTATGAAAATGTTTTAAAATGCAAGTGCTTAACACATTTAAAGATGAGAAATATTTTTGAGTAGTCATTATTACTTTTATTATTTTTCTTTTCTAAATGTTAAAATGTCTTGACAGTAGATATTAATAACTATTTTTAATATACTTTATTGTTTTTAGAGAGGAAAGGAGAGGGAGAGCTAGAAACATCAATAATGAGAGAGAATCACTGATCGGCCACCTCCTGCATGTCACACACTGGGAATTGAGCCCACAACCCAGGCATGTGTCCTGATCAGAATCCAACCATGATCTCCTGGTTCATAGGTTGATGTTCAACCACTGAACAACACTGCTGGGCAATAACTATTTTTATGTTATGAATATATGTGTTTATTTGCTCGATATAGATAGTTCTTTATATTGATAAACACTGTCTGTCTATAGCAAGGAAAAAAGTGATAATTTTAACATTTGGGATGAGTTTCCCAAGAAGGTTTATTTGCTTATTTTTAGGGAAACCATTCTGATGGTCACAGGTGATGATGTGAAGGCAGTCCGTCGGGAGAGAGCAAAGCAAGGGTATGGGAAATGGGGAAGGGACAGAGTGCAGAATATGTAAAGAGATTTGGAGTTATGTAGTAGGAGACATGTTCATAAGAATAAGGATTCAGACAGGTGGTCAGTGATAATATGGCCAAAAAATTTTAAACAGGAACAAATCTCATATTTAATTTTGCCTTTCGTTCTGACATGTAGCCTTCATCCATTTCCCCAGATAGGTAAAGTTTACTACCTATTGTATATGAAATTTTATTTTTGTTTGTTTGTTTTGGAATTCTAGATAAATGGGGTTGATATGGAAAAAATCTATGTCAGCTATATGACTGAGATGGAAATGAGATTAGAACAGCAGTTACTGTGATTCAGAAACTTGAGTTACCATAAAAATTGATCAGTCTGAGGATCAGTAAACATATTGTGAGGACCACCTGAACTACTCCAGAAATGAGGTGAACGATTCGTAAAAAGTCTATTTAAACCCCAAGGACTGTGTACATTCAGTTAACATTCCAGTTGTATACACATTCAAAAAGGAATGATAAATGTATTTTAAAATGACAACTCTGTTGACTTTGAATTCCGGTAAACAGTATAATGAAACCCATGTTCATCTAAATGTTGTGATAGCATTTTCAAACTTATAGCATTACATAAATAAAGTTTTTAAACCTATAAGGTTTCATTGGTTGTTATTAGAGGATTTCATATGAATGCAGTGTTTCTCTTCTTCCCCCAAATTTACATAAACAACACAAACGAATTGCCTTGATTTTACCAAGATTGAAACAAATACATTGTTGATATTGGCCTTTGTTTATATCTGATCATTCTTAGGCTTTTGGCAGGAAAGGTTTTGTACTTGACCGTGCGGAAAAAGTCTGTTTGACCATTCTAGTTGGTTTTACATTGTAGTTGGTTAACTTAATAATAAAATAATGATCAATGGTTTGCTTACTTAATGGGCATTTTCAATAGGCCAGTAGTGGGACTTGTGGACTAATCATAAGTTTAACTGGTGCGATAATCCATTCCAGAGATTATTTATGTACCTTTATATAAAGATATTCACCAATTTCTATTGTTTAGTCATAGAAAATCATAGTGCCTACAGTATTGTGTTTGTTGCTTGATTCATACCCATGTATACCATCCTAAGGGATCTAATGAGGTGCTAAAAATGCCAAGATTGTGGAAGACTGGGCACTGGATGATGACTTAGATCAGATCTGGAACCTGGCTCTTCTTTCTTAGGACAGTATATTACATTTACCTGGGAAAGCCAGTGAACATTTACAGGGAAAAGTCACTTCATTTTAAACAAATACTCTTTATTTTAAAAGACACCAAAATATAATTTTAAAAATAGTATATTTTTAGCCGTAGCAAGTTGGGCTCAGTGGATAAGAGCGTCGGCATGCAGACTGAAGGGTCCTGGGTTCGATTCCGATCAAGAGCACTCGGTTGCAGGCTCCTGGCCCTGATCCAGGGCATGTGAGAGGCAACAATCGATGTGTCTCTCTCACATCGGTGTTTGTCTCCATCTCTCCCTTCCACTCTTTCTAAAAAATCAGCCCTAACTTGTTTGGCTCAGTGGATAGAGCCTCGGCCTGCGGACTGAAAGGTCCCAGGTTCGATTCCGGTCAAGGGCATGTACCTTGGCTGCGGGCACATCCCCAGTAGGGGGTGTGCAGGAGGCGGCTGATCCATGTTTCTCTCTCATTGATGTTTCTGACTCTCTGTCCTTCATCCTTCCTCTCTGTAAAAAATCAATAAAATATGTTTTTTAAAAATCAATGGGAAAAATATCCTCAGGTGAGGATTAAAACAAACAAATAAGTAATAATAAATAAATAATAAAATAAAAAATAATATATTTTTAAATTAAAAGGCTGGGTGGGTACCAGTATTTAATATGTGAAGTTTTATTAAAAATACAACAACAACAACTTAACCAATGTTTATTATCCTTTAATTTCTTTCTTAGGACTTCAGAGTACCAAGACTGTTCCTAGGTGACAAATTCAGTTCACTAAAGGCACAGTACATTCTTATTTCTAGTGTTGCCAGAGCACATTTAATTAAGAGCATTATTACTATATAATGAGAAAATCCCCCTCTTGGCAGTAAATTACCCACAAAAAAAGGAAGATATTACCCATTTCTACTTCAAAATGCAAATGTGTTTAGTAATGAAAGTCATTATGATGCCTAATGGAGCAGACATCCAAAATCATTTACATTAATGAAATAAATCACACTCAAAATGCATGTCTGGCTATAAATCATTGTTCTCTTTACAGGTTTCTATGGTCATGAAAGACAGCATGATACGTGGATTGAATAGGGCAATTAGACTGAGAAGTCTATGGTGTGAGTCCCAGCTCTGTTGGAACTCAGATGGCCTCCATCATTTCAGTGAGATTTCTAGTGTCTCAGCCTCCCCCTTTGTCAACTCTGATATTATTAACTCTGGTGATAGAGATCAAAAGAAAGCATGCAAGTGAAAACTGCTTGAACGTTACCGAGCCATTACATAGATGATATGTTAGTTTTATGTAGGACTCAGAGATACATGGGAAGATGACAACGCTTTTATATACCTTTGGTAAGCATCAGTACACATCTGTTTCTTCTTACCTATTAAAAAAAATAGTTTCCCCCAATGTAATTCATCTGACAGTCTTGCCTTGGGAGCTGACTTTCATCAGTGATACAGAATACAGAGTAACGCTACTCAGCTCTTCCACTACTTCTTCCATGGCCAAGCCTCTGTTTGTTGTTCATATCTAGCTTTGATGTTGACATCCAAGCACCTTCCGGAAGCTTTGCTTAGTGTCAGGTCCAAGAGCAGACAGCATGTCCTGCTGATGTTCCTCTCTCATTTATTTATGCTTTCTGAAATGGCCTGCTATCTTCTAGTTGAGTGCTTAAACATCTAGACGTAGCGAATAACAACTTTTCAAAACTACTGACTCTAAAGTTTATTTTTGTATCACTGAAAGCAGTGATGTTGGTGATGATGGTGGTGGTGGTGCTTATATACTGAAAAAATTACTTCTTGCCTTATTTTGTCAAACCCATTTCTATTTTTCCTCACCTAGTGTGTAGGAGATTTCTGTAAGTTGATCCAGTTTTTCCTTTGATAATCTGATAGCAACTCTTCTGAACTCCTGAATCCAGGAATAGGATATATTTTCCGATAAGATTCACTTCTTAGGACAGTGTTTTCCAGGACTTGAATGTGAATTTTATCACTTCTCTGGGGGAATTAGCATATTTTCTTCCCTTTATGTTAGTGCTTGGGCATGGGATAAATGTTTCAGCATTGGTAACTTTTCTATTTGTATTTGAATTTGTATTTCTTCCTAAATTAGTTTCATCTTCTTTCAAGCAATCCATTTACAATCTAAATATACACAGTTGTAGCTATATGTTACATATGCTTCTCAGAAATATCTGCAATTCAAATATATGCCACTAAAATAGGATGGTATTAAATCAGTACATTTTTTCTACACACATACTGTAGAAAAATTGGGTAATTTAGATAGGCAAAATTGATAAACCAAATATAAACAAAAATAATTATGAAGTTTTAGAGTGTATTTTTCTGAAAATTTCATTTTGTGTATATTCATATATTTTCTTACAATATAATGAGTAGTATCCACATTTTAAAACTTGTCTGTGGCTAGTAATATAAGCTAATTATGCAGTTAAAATATTAATGTATTGAATAAAAATGTCAATTCTAAAGATGGAATAAATTCCACTGTTTGAAAAGATCATAATATGGATTACCAATCCCACAATGTGGTACATTTAGGAACTATATAATTATTTTGCTCTTATAAGATCATGTATTTGTTCTTATAAATCATAATTGGTAAGTATAAAAAAATTAGACAATACAGGTAAATCCTCATAATGGTTAAACTAAGGTTCTTGGGCAGATATAGGGGGTATATTCATTCTTTGTAATTTTGTGGAAAATGTTTGTGGCTATGCATTGGTAAATATTCCAGAAAGAAATTCCATACTTCATCAAATTTTCAAAAATTTTAAAAATCAATTATGCAGTTGTATTTGTTTTTAGAAAGGGCATCCAATTGATATAATAAGTAGATAAGCACTCTCTGATAAGCATAAGTTAGGGCCTGTTTGATGCCCAACTTTGGGCATATCACAAAATATTATGGATTGTGTGGTTTGCAGGACTAATCTTGAGCTTCCACGTTAGGTTGTCTTATAATAATCACTATATACCTTGATATAGGCTTAGTCTTTTAATTTTAAACCTCAGTGAATTGTTACTAGTTCCCACACTAGATAAACTACCTCAACAGTTTTTAAATGTCTATGTATAACCCATTCTACTTGCATTTAGTATAATGCCCAGATGTCAGAGGGGAAAAGGGTGTACATTATTCTGCTGCACATCACATAATTATTCACAAAGAACTCCACCTCCAATGTTTCTATTAATCTCAAAAAGAGAAGCAGATGGCAAACTGATTCTTTTTTGTGACATACTAACCATTAATGGAACCCAGAACTCGATTTTATTTCCCGGCTCTTGGTGAAGAAGTCAGTTTTCAGATTTATAACACTGTCTCCTATTTTCTATTTTTTCTCTTATTGGTATTCTTTACAGGGCTCATAAACTCAGCAAGTCAGCAGGCTAATCCTGTCAGAATTCAACTTTTTCCTTTCTCTGTAATTCTATTGCAGGCAGAAAGCGACTTCTATATTGTAAGGTGGTCTCCCCCCTCGCCCTTTTCTTTCCTTTTAGTAATTTTTTTACAACCTCAGTATCACCATGTCTCCTTATGGTAGACAACATATAAGAAGAAGAAAGGGTCAGAAATATGAAAGAGTAAAGAGGGTAAGCAGCTACTAACACAAACTACTGAGTAACAAAAGGCTGGTAGACAAGAATGGATTCAATTTTACTTCTGGCAGATACTAGGTATAAAATAATTCAGCTTTTTGAAAACTTAAAGGGAGAGCTAGAAAAAAGAGTCTGCTGAATTTCCAAGTAAAAACATGGCTGAAAATTATCCCAAACATCTAACAGGGCTTTAAACAGAAAGTACTTTATTGACTTGATTTTTAAAATACTTAATAATTGGAAAGTCAATAGTGACACCAAAAGCAAAATGTAATGTGATGGTGACATAAAACATACTGTTTTATTCAGAGAATTAATTGCCTTTCTTTCCCAAGTGAAATGTGGGCTGAGTTAATTTCCTCTGCAATTAGTGCTATCTAGGGCATTGAATCTGGGAGTAAGGAAAGATGCTATTTGTCAAAATAGTCTAGAACTTTTTATTCATATAATGATTATGCATAAATGGTTTCTAAATTGAAGATATTATTTAAAGCAATTTACACACAATGAATAACTGGAGAAGACAGAGATCCTTGCCCTCATGGACCATGAATCACTTAAATACCATTGTGGAATTCTATAAAGGAAATAATTTTAAATGATATTTGATATGAACACCAAAAAGCCATTGCTAATATTCCAATTTTCATAATGCCTGCTATAAATATGATTTTGCAATGTATATACATTGGTAAGATATATATGTGTATATATACTCAGCCTTGAATACTTGCATTTTAGAAAGTATGATTGCATTTTATTAAATCAACTAATTTTGAAGTGGCAAATGGCATACGATTTTGAAACATTATAGTATTTGACTCAAATCTCTTATCCTCAAATGCAAACCAACAAGTTTATAGGTATGTGATAAAGTACCAATTCTTATTTTATTTCTGCTCAGCCAACTCACCATTTGGGGAAATTGCATGCTTATTAATTCCCTTTTAACCCACTGGCTTGGCAGGGCCTCCATTTTGGTTCCTTTGCTCAAAGCCTTCCCATTACTCCCATTATTCCTTTTATCTTTGCTTCCATTTGTCTGTTTGTCTAATGAACCTAAAGACCTGTCCTTATTTGTTTCCTTCTATGTTTTTTTTGTTTTTCTTCATTCAAACAAATCAGAATATAATCTCGGTACGCTTTTATATAATGAACATGCTGTAATATTTCTCTGTAGTTTTACTCCCACTGAGATTTCACATCTACTTGGACATAATCTACCACTGTATAAGTAGGTGAAAATGGTTGAAGCCAAAAGCATTACTCAATGAAGCCCAACCCTTTGCCTAAATTCCGTTGTCTTAAGTTTAAATGAAAAACGTGTTTTACATGTATGTTAGCAAAGGCTGCTTTTGGGACTACAGGTAGTTTCCTACAGAACCTACTACTCTGCTCTGTGAAAACCCAATCCCCCTCTGTCTAGATTTCCTCACCATTGCCTACAAATGTAAAACCTAAAGCAAGTTAAGTGGATAACTCTACAATAATGACTAGATTTAAATTCCATATAACATCAATCCACAGTATTTTGACTAAATGTCTTGACTACATGCCTAAGCACTTGTCTGCCTGCATTTTCAAATTACTACAACTGTGAATGTTTATCAATAGTTGTATACACAAAAAGAGAATATTTACCAAGCAGTGTTTTGCAGATAAAAATCAATTTAATTCTTTCTCCAACATTCTTTAGTAAATAAGTTCGCATTATTTAATAATCAATTATACATTGGACACACCCTGTAAAAGTTGCTTGAATATTGAATTTAAATGGGCAACTGAACTATCTCATATTAAATTTAAAAAGAAAAACAAAATTAGCCCATTTCTCTTTTCCTTCCATATGTTTTTATACTTAGTTTATTTACTACAATATTTGGCAATCCTTCTCTAAGTGTGCAGTTCCAATCTGACATACGTTTCAATAAAATGAATGGAGCTATCATTTATGTGTAAATACAATAATGATAAATTCTTTTTTAAAAACTGTTCTAACTTTAAACATTTTTAAGGATACTATTACTAAGCATTTCAGTCACGTAACAAATTTAATTATTTTATTATAACACCTGTGATAATTTCCTATAATTTATTTAATAGAAAAATAAAAATCCTAGCAAATCAAATATCTAGAAGCATATTTTTATATACATTTCACCCATTGTTGAAATTATGAATGTAAACTGAACTAACTAGTTATATTTATTTCAACTAAATTATTGGAGAGCTTATAAAATATAAATGTATAAAAGTATATGCTAAATGAACCTGTATATTAAAAAAAAATAATGGGAAACCCTTGCTCTGAATGAGTACATGGTCTAGAAGTAGGAGATACACATACTCATTAATTTGTTCATTTAATTAAACTTTTAGTGAGGTCCTGGCTCATAAATTCTTTAAAGATAAGATAGACCAGATCTATAGTGAGACATGGATTCTAAAATAGTGATATCCAACTGAAAAGTCAAAGTTTCAGAACATGAAAGAACATATCTGAAAATGGGCAAACCATCTATCTTGTCTGGTGCAATAGGAGCAGAGTGAGAGACAGAGAGAGAAAGACTCCTGACAAATGCTCTGAATGCCAGGCTAAGAGATTATATTGGCATCATATTGAACTGGGAGAGGGAGAAATTGAGATGATGTGTAAGAATCATATTCACTGAGAAAAATGCAGTTTAACATTTTTTAAAAATATATTTGTATTGATTTCAGAGAGGAAGGAAGAGGGAGAGATAGAAACATCAGTGATGAGAGAGAATCATTGAATGGCTGCTCCTGCACATCCCACACCAGGGATTGAGCCCACAACCCAGGCATGTTCCCTGACTGGGAATTGAACGGCGACCTCCTGATTCATAGGTCTATATGCTTAACCACTGAACCACACCAGCTGGGCCAATTTAATATTTTGAAACGAAAGGAGTAAGTTCTAGAAACAGAATTAAAATGTGAATAAGACACATAAATAGAGAAAAAGAAATTATAATTTCATTTTGATAGAAATTCAGGTATAATATGACTTACATCATTCACTAAAGGAGATTACCATTGTTTTAGTCTGGAAGTGTCTGCACGCAGTGGCCCAGAGCAGAGGAGAGAGACTGGAATTTATTGAGTGCCTGCTGTTTGCCAGGCTCTTTTGTAACCATGCTCCCTGCATTGTCATCCCTAAAACGGGAGGTCCAGAGTATCTCCCGCTTACTGCTGAATTCGGACTCAATGAATAGTGCCTAGCATAATGAACAGCCCATCTATATTTGGTAAATAGGTGAATTACTGTATCCTGGTAATTTCATGCAATTAGTACCAGTTTACTGAAGAGAAAACTGAAGCTGAACACTAAGGGTCATAGAGCTAGCAAATCCCAGAGTAATGCTTTGATTGCAAACATCCTTGCTTTTGAGTATAAAATGCTGTCTCTTCATGGTTTTATATGCATGGAAAAATTATAAAATGAACAGTCACTTAATGGTTTCAGTCTATTCTAGTGCTATATAATTCCATGAAAAAATACATTTCTAGTTGAGGCTTTAAATAGTAAATAAGACTTAAGTAAACATCAAGTCCTTTTGTGTTCTCATCAATGTAGTGTTGCATAATATGGTTCAGCAGACAAAACAATTTCCCACACCAGAAATAAATGAAGCAGGATCCATGATTTCAGGAACTTGACAGGAACCTCAGTGCTATCCCTAAGGTTTCAGAGTGAGGACACCTGTCTCTCTCCTTACCGCTCTGGCTTAAAGGAAGCTGTAGTGGTTATTTCAGCAAAAGGGCAGGAGGCTGTCCTGGGGGCGGCGGGGGGAGACTGTCCAGGTCCTAGCTCTCCTGCCTGTAACGGTGACGCCGCACCCGACCACTTTGCACAAACAGCCTTCACCATGATAACAGCCCGCAGATTTTGCCTGTCACAGTGGGGGTCTCTGGGCATGAGCTTCGGTTTCAGTTATTGGAAGATGAAGCATAAAAGAGAGCCAAGCGCCCCACAGACCGAATGCTTAACCCAAGTCCATGATGTCCACTGAGAAAAGCTTACTCTGAGTTATTGAAATCCAAAAGAGGTAGCCTAATCCTGATTCCATTGAAGACTACATCATACTGGGATGTTTGAAAGCTTTGTAATGTAACAATAAAACTACTAGTACTTCAAGTAATGTGAATAGTAATATTAATGGCAATGCTACAAATGTGATAAATAATAATAATCAAAAGCGTAAAATAATTTGCAAATAAGCAATCATAGCATTAAATATTGATACAGTATGAAATATACCTAAAGTAGATATTAGATCACTTTATAAATGAGGGAATTCCATCTGAGACTTGTTTTATGTCTTATTCAAGTAAAATAACAGTAAATAGAGATGGAGAGCTCATGTCTGGCTTTCTCTCTTCTTTCTCTCTTTCTGTTACCTATATGTAAAGTCTACACACTCCACTCTGTAGTGAGTAATATTTCAAAGAATCATTAAGATATAAAACTCCCCAACTTTAAGGGTTTTGACTTTTCCAGCTGGTTGCACTATACATGAATAGAACCCTTTAAAAAGAGCTCATAGTGGGCAATCATTCCCGAACAATTTTCAACTATCAAGCAATGTCAAGGGCTCCTGTAGTGAGTACCATGTTTCATGTTCAACCTTCCTGTGATACACCAATTCTCAGGTTAAAATTTCCTGCACAAAATACTTTCAATAAATTTTTGAAGTATTATTTTTGTGTTACTAAACCTAGAATCTATTTCCTGGGTATTGCATTCACATATTTTGAGGTGGTAAGTGACATATATATATATATATATATATATATATATATATATATATATATGACACTTTTATAGTCAGGTAATGTTCTCTCTCAATGATAGGAACTTTTTGTTTTAAATTTGGACCACACTGAACCAATCACTGAAATAAATTTGAGAATAGTCCGGGGAGAAATAGACTTGTCATTTTAGAAATTATTTAAGAAATTATGTAAATAAACCTAAAGATGAAAATGATAAACTTTCCAAAAGTGGAAAATTGTCTTCTGTCAACTTGGGACAATTGAGATTAATGTTAATCCAAGGTAAATTTCTAGAATGACATCACATATATATATGAAGAATTTAAGACACAATGCAGTATTCACTAAAGGCAGTCTTGATATCAGAACATCATGACATTTAGTTCCATTCTCCTTTTTGAATATAATTAGTAGAGTGAACAACCTTGAAATTGCTGTGGTTATATGTAATATATCTTGATTTTTAAATATTTTATTCTGAAAAATGAAGAACTGTAAAGCTATGATAATACAATTAGGTTATTTTAATTGGTTGAGCAAGCATACCCAAAGAGAACCAGTTAATAAAATTGCAGTCATCAGTCTAAGGTTAATTACAATATCTTTGCTAGATTAATATTTATTAATGCTAAATAATACATTTACCATTTGCATTAGCCACTGTCATAGAGATAGCAGTACAAGTACAAGCAATTGCAGCTGACCCAAATCTCCGTAGGAATTTGGTGCCTTGGATTTTGAAGTTGTGTTGCAGAAAATTTCTCCAGGTTGAGATGATGTACACTATGTAACAAGGCATATGAGAACTTTCCACATCAATTTTCAAAAGGACCAAGTTGACAGTTAAAGGTCAGGGAAAGGACTTGTTTAACAGCATTTCCTATGAAAAAAGTACTACAGATACGGGGCTGTAATTGACTGCCAGCTCAGGGAGAGCCGAGGCATGATATAATGCCCCAATTAAAAAAGAACTAAATAAAGTCATTTGGGATCCATTAATGAAAGAATGATTATCATGGACCTTTTTATACCGTCCTCATCACCTCAGTGCTAGAGTGGGCTGGTCAGTTCAACATCTGTTTTATTTTGAATTCACAAATTTCAAAATCAAAATTGGTAAGAACACTGGTGAGTTTGAAATCTATGTTACAGAAATGAATAGTCTTGGGAAGAATCACATGTTAAAAATTTCATAACTTATTTAAGTGACTCAAACTATCTTAGTGAGGAAACGATGAAGAGAATTTAAGTTTGGGTGCTACATACACACACATACACACTTGCGTTATCTGTGCAGAGATGGGGTAGCTCATTAGCTTGTGAACTAGTTGTCCCTACAAGTATTTACAAAGATCAGTGAGGTTCATGACACATCTCGGCATGTAAATCATATTTCATGCCTGAGTGAAATAACCCTTGGAATTGCATGTTGCTCCTCATGCTTTTTTCAGCTAGTTGAGATAGACTAGACAAATAAAATTATAATATATTGAAAGTGTATAACATGATGATTGGATATATGAATAGTACATTGTAAAAGATTCTCACCATCAAGTTAATTAACGTGTCAGTCACCTCATGCATTTATTTATTTATTTATTTATTTATTGGTAATACAAACACAACTTCTACTCACTTAGCCAATTTCAATTATATAATACAGTACTATCAATTATACTAAACATGTTACATATTAGATGTTTGAGCTCATTTGAACTTTTTGAACTCATAGAACATGCAGTATTTATCATTCTCTATCTGATTACTTCACTTTTGCATAGTATTCACCAGGTTCATTATACTCTCACAAATGACAGTATTTTCTTCTTTTTAAACTGATAATATCCCATTTAATTTCTTAAGGAAACACTATGCTTTTTTTTTTCATAGTGGCTATACCATATTACATTCCTACCAACTGTGTACAAGGGTTTCTTTCTTGCCACACTCTCACCAGCATTCATCTTGTGCCTTTTTTATGATAGCCATTCTAACAGGTATGAGGTGAGATCTCATTGTGGCTTTGATGTTCATTTCCCTGATGATTGGCGGTGCTGAACATCTTTGCATGTACCATTTGACATTTAGATGACTTTTTTAGAAAAATGTCTATTCAGGTTATTTGCCCATTTTTTAACTTGTGTCACTTGGGGATTTTTTTATTTGTTTTTTGCAAATATTTTCTCCCATACCATAGGTTTCCTTTACTTGTCGTGGGTGGTTTTCTTTGTTGTGTAGAAGCTTTTTAAATTTATATTTTTCTTTTGTTGCCTTTGTATTTTATGTCAAATTAAAACAAAACAAAACACATTGCCAAGACAAATGTCAAGGACATTATCACCTATGTGCCTATGTTTTCTTTTAAAAGTTTTACTGTTTCAGGTATTATGCTCAAGTTTTTAGTACATTTTGTGTTGTGTATGGTATGAGATAGGCGGTACAGTTTCATTCTTTTACATGAAGATATTGGTGGTATTGTTTTTCATCATTATTCATAGACTGTACTATACTTTTCACATTTATCTTGGTACTTCTATTGAAAATTTATTGACAATATATGCATAGGTTTATTTCTGGGCTCTTAGTGGTTCTGTTCCATTGATTTATGTGTCTGTTTCCATGCCAATGCCATATCATTTTGTCTACTAGAGCTTTGCAATATACTATAAAAGTAGGATGTGTGATACTTCCAGGTTTTTTCTTATTTTTTAAAGATTGCTTTGGTTAATCAGGGTCTTTTGTGGTTACATATAAATTTTAGGATTGGGTTTCACTATTTCTATAAAAAATGTAATTTGAACTTTGTTTTGGTTCTGCTAAGACATATGACAGAAAAAAAAATCAGTGATTGATGTAATTATACATAAAGATGCTGACTTTGACCACTTCTATCTATAATATTAGTCTCCATAATATTGCTCAGGATATTTATCAAACCTATTCAGTAAATATCCCCAGCTAAAGCTCACCTGCAGTAGCCACAGGAGATGAGTGAGAACTCTTAATACAGCAAGCTAACAAGCAAACACCTGCTCCTAGAAAAATTTGTCATCGTGTTTTTTTTAAAAACTAGTTTCATAATGAAAACTATGTTTTTGTTTGTCATTTTCATTGTTGTTTGGTCATTATATCACATCTTAATATGTCCAGTACAATCTTACAAGAAGTCCAAAGGCATTCCTTATATTTTAGTTTTGTTAGCTCTAAAGCATACCTGTTTATTCAGTAACTATTCAAATCCTACAAAGTGCTATTATGTCTGATAATTCTTTATATTGAAAAATCATCAGTTTATTTACGTGGACAGACAGAGGCATACCATGATTTCTGATTATTGATAAATTAAAAATGAATTATTTAGTTAGCTGAAGCTCAAAAAGTACACATCCTATAGTAAGAATTATCCTCATAGATTAATAGAATGTTTATATATCTGTAAACCACATGACAGGATGCATAAACATTAAACATCCATACACAAAAGTTCAACTTAAAATCTTTCATTTATATTGCAATTATAAGGAAACCAAGGAATTGGAAAAAATCACAACAGATTCTGAGTAAAGGTTTTCTTGGAAAATATTAAGTATGCTGCTTTAGTATTCAAAGTCATTCTGATGAGTAAATGAAACATGACACAGCCCTCAGCAAAATGAGATGGAAAAGCTCTTGGAGATATTCACCACTAGCATCCATAGCAGTTTATAATATTTTAGAAAACTTTACAAGACTGAGATACATAATAGAATTATTGTCTATAGACTATTTGACTCCATTTCTCCAAACAGCCATAGTAGGCATTCAGTAAATATCTATACTAATAAAAGGGTAATATACTAATTAGACTGGGAGAACTTCTAGGAGACCTTCCAGACATTCTTCTGGACAAAGCCATGAGTCGGTGGCGGGGCCAAGGTAGAGGCTGTTAGGGGCCAAGAAGGGAGGGCAGTTGTGGGTGATCAGGCCGGTGGGGGGTGATCAGGCAGGTGGGGGGGGGCAGTTGCGGGTGAGCAGGCCAGCAGGGAGGGCACAGTTGGGGGTGAGCAGGCCATCAGTGGGGGTCAGTTGGGGGCAATCAGGGGGGAGGCAGTTGGGGGTGAGCAGGCCAGCAGGAGGGCAGTTGGGGCCAAGCAGGCTGGCAGGGAGGGTAGGTGGGGGCAAGCATGCCAGCAGGGGGGCAGTTGGGGGTGATCAGGCTGGCGGGGGGGGGGGCAGTTGGGGGTGAGCAGGCCAGCATGCAGAGTGGTTAGGGGCAATCAGGCAGGCAGGCAGGTGAGCGGTTAGAAGCCAGCAGTCCCGGATTGCGAGAGGGATGTCCGACTGCCGGTTTAAACCGGCAGTCGGACATCCCCCAAGGGGTCCCAGATTAGAGAGGGTGCAGGCTGGGCTGAGGGACAACCCCCCCCCCCCGCTGTGCACGAATTTGCACCGGGACACTAGTCTCTATATATAAAAGCCTAGGCGAGTGTTTGACCATTCGACTGGTAGCTATGACCCTCACTGACCATCAGGGGGCAGATGCTCAACGCACAGGCATGGAGGCATGGAACAGACTGATGAATCTGAGAGGGAAAGGGGGAAGGGGGAGGGTGGGAAGAGATTAACCAAAGATGTATATGCATACTAGAGGGTAAGATCTGGCCTGTGGGGTTCGGGCTGAAACCAGCAGTCTGACATCCCCCGAGGGGTCCTGGATTGTGAGAGGGTGCAGGCCAGGCCGAGGGACCCCACAGGTAAACGAATCTGTGCACCGGGCCTCTAGTTTGTTAATAAATGAATGAATAGGTAAATAAGTGAGTAAATCCAAATAAATGAAGATCCTTTGAAGAACATTTTCTGATTATGAAATTCACTAAAGTACAGTTTGAGAAATAGTATATGTAGAAAATAGTATGAAGCATACTACCCTTGGGGCTGAAGAAAGTAGGTTTGATAACTTAAGGGTTGAGAGAAAAAATATATTTTGTAAGTGTGCTAATGCTTAGTATACATATATAATGTTAAAATATCTCTGAAAATTTTGTTTAAAAGATATCATGTAAGTATAAAAATACTCGAGTCAACTCATTTTAATAAATTTCCTTCTTGTAAGTGGTAAAAATAAGAGACTTAACAGATATCTTTGAATACACTAACATACATGTATAAATACTTGCACAAGCTCATATATTTGGAGAATATAAGTTATCAATAATTATGGCATAAGTTTACATTTTAAAGAATCCCAACACATAAGTATGAAAAGTCTTTTCTATGTATATATGCATGTGTATCTCCCATTCTCCTGCTTTTTAATGTAAATGAAGAAATGATGCTTAATAATATCATGATACTGACCATTTGTTTTTCTTCATTTGTTTTTTGAGGACCCTCCCAAGACTTGTGAATTTTTTCATTCAAATCACTGAACTATATTTTCACTTTTCAAAATGAAGTAAAGCCAGATTATGTTTTTTGTAGTTACATTTATTTACCTCATTTTTCTCATTTCATGTTCTCTGGACCCAATATTTTTTCAGGGTTATGTGGTCTAACAATTTCTTTCTCATGAATCATTAGCTTCCTCTGTCCATTCTTCTCACTGCAAGTTAGCTCAGTTATTTTTCTTTTAGGAAAAACAAAACCAAAGCCACCCCAACTCAAAGATTTATAAGCATAGCTCACATTTATTTGAGCACTTACCATGTGCCACGCATTTAACCTGAATTAACTCACTTCTCTTCACAGCAACCCTGCAAGACAGGTCTAATATTACACAACAGTGTCAGCTAGAATATCCATACAGGCTCATGAGCATTTTCTGTTTGTTGAGTCACTTACCTCTGTTATCTTCAAGCCAGAAATGCATACGGGATTCCTCTTCAGACTATGTTATTTTCATACTGTACCACCAACTTAGTGGCTTAAACAGGAAACTTGTATTATGCCACAGTTTCTATGGATCAGGAGTTGGGACACAGCTTGGTGGTTTCCTCTGCGCAGGAATCACAGGGCTGCAATGGAAGTGTCACAGGACTTTGATGTTGCCTCAAACCTACATCCTTTTCCAAGCTCCGGTAGTTACTGGCAGATTTTCCTTTCCACTGCTTTCTTGCTGGCTGCTATCCAGAGGCCCCATTCGTCCATTATTTCCCTCGCATGTGGTCCTCCATAGAACCCTTCACAACGTATCAGCTTACTCTTTCCACACCAAGAGACTTTCCCTCTTCCACCTAAGAGTCTTCTATACAGTGGCATAATTACGGAAATGACATCTCATCACAGTCTATTAGTTAGAAAAAGCACCGGCACTGGGGGCAGAGGGTTCTATGAAAGGCCAACTCATTGGGGTCATCTTTGAATTCTGCCTAACACTCAGACCTCTCTACTTCCCAAAGCTTTGCACTTTTTTGTCCCCTTCCTAGTCCAGCCTTTCAAAGGAGGAGTCTCTATTTGTAGTCCAGAACTGTATCAACGTCTCTGTGAGTTCCATCCTATTTAAATCTGACCCCTATTCTCAGTTTGGTAGAATGCTCTGTTTGCTTTTAATCTATATTCTCCTTAACCTTCCTCTAGCATTAATTTATGTGATTTTATTTAAGCACACTATATAATAGACTACCAAGGTTAATTTTATTCTAAATTGAACGTCACTTCATTAAGCCTGGAATATTTGAACTACTCAGGCTTATTTGAAAATCCTTATTTTTACATTTTCATGTTTCTTATTCTGGTTTATCTGCCCTCCATAGATCCTTCTCAATTTTCTTTACTAGCATCATGATATGCCATTTAGATATCAGTAGACTCAAGTTTTCTTCCCAAGATTCTGTAGCTGCTCACACTTTTTTGAAACACCCCACATACAAAAATTCCTAAAATTTAAGCCCTAAATCCAGATTTCTTAAAAAGCCCATGACAGATCTGATCCCAACTCCAAAATAGCATCTTCTCTCTATTTTCCTTCCTACAACCCAGTGTGACATACTTTGACTAGTTTCTATTGCCACAGATAAATATTCAAAATATTCTTCATTTTTTCTATTTTTTGCCTTTCTACAACTATTTGGACACCGAATGCAATAGTTTAGTCACACAAATGGCTCTTCAATCTCGTACCATGTCATTCAGCCACTTCTCTTGTTCTCATAAACTTTCACCTAATATATGCAAACGCTATGTTTTAAAATGTTACAAGATTTTACTACATGTAAATATTCAATTTTACTTTTGGGACATGACCAGAGACAAAAGTCTTCCCCAGTCATCACAGACTGGATGTAAGGCTCTCTAGAATTATATAATGGTAGGTTACATCTATGAGTTACCTTTAAAAATGTGTGTTAGCCCTGGCTGGTGTGGCACAGTTGGTTGAATAGTTCTCCCATGTACTGAAAGGATACGGGTTTGATTCCCAGTCAGGGTACAAACCTAGGTTGTGGGTCTAATCCCCAGTTGGGGTGCATATGGGAGGCAACCAATCAATGTTTCGCTCTCCTCTCTCTCTCCCTCTCCTTTCACCTCTTTCAAAAAATCAATTAAAATCCTCAGGTGAGGATAAAAGCATGTGTGTTGAACAAATAAATTCCTATCTAAGCTCCTCATTTATATCCCTGATATGTCTTGTAGAAACAATATTTAAAAGCATATTTTGTAAGTGATAAATGAAACCATCCTGCAATAACTAGTAGCTGTGTATGAATGTAGTAAGACAATTTCTAATCACATATTTTAGAAAAAAATAACATGAATTTGGAATCAATCATTTAAGTCTCTAATAGAAGTTTAGAGAATAAAGAGCTTGTGGGCCTCTACAGTTTGTAATTTAAAATGTAGTCTGTTGAAAGCAGTGCTTTTTAAGCCTTTATTCTTTTATTTCTATCTAAACCCAGTGTCCCAACCTCCATTTACAAATACCTTACATTAAGCCAGGCTCTCTATATTCTTAGTTTAGGCACTTATATTTTTTCATGACAGTACATACTGGTAAATCTATTTTCAAATGTACATATAGCTAGCTATCATATGAAACCATTATAGTCCATTTACTTTTATTACAGAAATGTATTTTTGGACTCTATTAATCAGATTAGAACTAGCAAAATGTCTGAAGGGCAGAACACAGGACAAGGCCATTTTTGAGCTTGCTTAAGTAAAGCATACTTTCCTTAAGTAAGGGCTTCTAAAAATTTAGTCTAATGTGTACTCTGGGAAAAGAGGTGTGATCCAATATATATATATATATATATACTTTTTTTTTTTTAGCAGGAAATGATTCAAATAGAATTATAAGTCAAAGAAGATGTATATGCTTTCAAAATGTAGGAAGTAACAGTGTAATAAGAGGTAAATGATTGATTCCAAACTCATGTTATTTTTTTCTAAAATATGTGATTAGAATTTGTCTTACTACATTCATACACAGCTACTAGTTATTGCAGGGTGGTTTCATTTATCACTTACAAAATATGCTTTTAAATATTCCTTTATTTTCAACTAGGATCAGCCTTCCATGATGCTCCAAAGGAAACACTTATTTTACATGGATAAGTCATGAGAATATACTGAAAGGGTTAGTCTCTGTAAATTGCCTCCAAAATCCAATTGCAATTTTTCATGGAAAACTCTTACTTTATACATACTAGAGGCCCGATGCACGAAATTCATGCAACAGGCTTGGCCCTCTCAGCCCCAGCTTTGTCCGGAAGGTCATCCAGACAGTCATCTGGAAGGTCGTCCCGATGGCCATTCTGCTTTTTGGTCTAATTAACGTATTAGCTCTTTATTATATAGGATAGACACACACATGGAGACACATAGAGACAAATATTTAACTCTCCTTCAACGGCACTCTGGGTGAACTCTCAGTTTTTATATAATAACAAAATACTGACAGTTCTTAAAAAAAAATACCCTTTTAATAAATGCCACTTGGTTTGCTTATGTTTATAATGAAAAATCACTTTTGTGTGTGTTATGATAAAACTAGGTTCTCAGTGCACGAATTCATGCACCTTGAAAGGAACGGTGGGCTGTGAGGCTGTGTAGGCACAGGGGCGGGTCTCTGCCCCTCCCACCGCAATGCCTAGTCCCTTGTCTGCCCGCTGCCCCACTCCCACCACTGCTGCTCCCACATGCTGATGGTGCCGGCCCCACTAGCACCCGCAGATGGCGCAGAGTGATTGAAGCCAGCACCAGCAGCGGGTGCGAGAGGCGGCTGCTGCCTTGATCACCCCTCAGGAGCAGGGGGAGGTGGAGAAGCCCTCAGAGGTGATCAGAGCCGGCAGCTGCTGCTTTCACCCACTGATGGTGCCAAGTGGTCAGGACCGGTGCCGGGCACCTGCAGCAGGCGTGAGCAGGGTCTATGCTGGCAGTGGGTGCGAGTGGTGATTCTGGCGTCGGCAGCAGGTGTGAGCACTGGGCAGGATCGTGGCACGCAGGAGCGAATAATTTTCAGTAGCCACAGGAGGCTTGTCCCGATGACAGCGACAGGCGCCCTGCCTTGGTAGGTGCCCTCACTCACCTGCTCCACCATCCCGCCCCAGCCAATGCCCGCCATGTTTCACACATTCCCCTGATGGTCATAGCAACTGGTTGTTCGGTTGTTCAGTTGTTCTGGTTGTTCCGCCATTCGGTCTATTTGCATATTTGTCTTTTATTATATAGGATAATGCATTTCTTTTTTTTTTTTTTTTGTATGTTTAGAGACATTACATGTTGACCTGCTAGCCTGTATACTAAAAGCCTAATATGCTAAGTGTCTGGTTGTCTGGCTGTCCGTTCAACCAATCAAAGCATAATATGATAATGGTATGCTAAGGCTGCTCAACCTCTTGCTATGATGTGCACTGACCACCAGCGGGCAAACACTTCAACTGGTAGGTTAGCTGGCTGCTGGGGTCGGCCAATCTGGACTGAGCAAGACAGGCCGGACACATCCTGGAGCCCTCCTGCAGTCCCTCCCTGACTGGCCAAACTCCTGCGCCGCTCCCCAGCCCTGATCATGCACTGGTGGGGTCCCTTGGCCTGGCCTGTGCCCTCTCATAATCTGGGACCCCTCAGGGGATCTTGGAGAGCCGGTTTTGGCCCAATCCCGCTCAACACAGGAGTTGCCCCCTGGTGGCCATTGCGATTCCAAAGGGGGAGTGCCACTCAGCCAGAAGCTGGGCTCATGGCTGGTGAGCACAGCAGTGGTGGTGGGAGCCTCTCCTGCCTCCGTGGTAGCGCTAAGGATGTCCAACTGCTGGCTTAGGCCTGCTCCCAGGGACTGGGCCTAAGCCATCAGTTGGACATCTCCCGAGGGCTCCCAGACTGCAAGAGGGCACAGGCTGGGCTGAGGGACCCGCCCCCAGGAGTGCACAAATTTTGTGCACTGGGCCTCTATTTAAGTATATTAGAGTTCCTGATTGTGGGGCCAAAGCCATCTGACCTCCTGTGATACCAATTGGATATTTATACTTTATTAGTGTTTCATGTCAACCAGAAAATATAGTTTTATTTAGTCTTTTGTGCCGTTTAAAGAATGATGTCCTTCCTAACAAAATGAGAAATAAGCACAATAACATGAAATTGTCACTTAACAAAAAATATTTTTATTTCCTGCCCCCAATGTGTGTGTGTGTATACTGTATATATATATATATATATATATATATATATATATATATATATATTATCTTTTTATTAATCAAAAAGAATAAGAATACAAGATTTCATAGACAATATGATTTGCCTCAAATCACTGCTTTGCTTATTTGACAACTAGAGGCCTGTTGCAGGAAGATTCCTGCAAGAATAGGGCTTCCTGCGGCCGTCTCTGCCGCCCCGCCTGCTTCCCTCCCTTCTCCACCGCCCCGCTTGCTTCTCTGCAGCTTCACTCCCTTCTGCAGCGCTTGGCTTCCTTGTATGCTGTCTTCAGTCTTCGCTCTGTGCCTGGATATGCAAATTAACCGCCTTCTTGGTTGGGTTAATTTGCATACTCGCTCCTGATTGGGTGGTAGGTGTGGCTTGTAGGCGTAGCAGAGGTAGGGTCAATTTGTATGTTTCTCTTTTATTAGATAGGATTATTTTCATAATCAGGCTTCGAGGAAAGTATACATAGCTGGAATAGGTAAAATGAAGTATACATTTGTGTCTTGTGAATATTTGAAATATTATACCTTGCCATTTCATATGATCAATAGTTATGGAGTTAGAAAAATGACTTGATATGTGGTATATTTTCACTGCCAAATATAGATACAGAATTTAACAGGATTTTACATGCACAATTTTTTTACAACTGAAAAGGAAACATTTCTTCCTTATGTCTATTTCTTTTTCTACAATCCTGTCTGTCTAGGACATTTTATATTACTTTCTACATATAATATATATTTTCATAAGGGTGTTATGTAAAATCAACAAGATAAAACTCTCATTATTTATATTTCAAATATTATCTAATTAAACTTTTCTCTCCTTCTAAAAGCAGACTTTTTAATATACTTTCTAGTTTTTTTGTTTTGTTGTTTAGTACTATTACTTTTATTTACTACATAACAAAATCAATACAGAATGCAATCAGAAGACATATTTTTGCTATGAATTTTATTTTAATATTATTGGTATTTAAACAAATATATATATATTTTTAATTTTGCCAAATTCTCAATGATACACTTTTTGGTCATCAGCAGATATAATTCCCCTACCCAGAAATATAACATTGCCATTTTTTGTGGATTAATTTCTGCTGCTGAGGCATGTGCCTGGTTTTCACAGACACTGAATTATTACCCATAGCTATAAATCTTGAGTCAATTTTCTATGAATGGCATTTACAGGTACAGAGTATATTAAGCCTGCCTCCCACTCAGATAATGGCCTTCCCACCAAGCTTTATTAAGTTAGCCAGCTTCAGTTTATGCTGTTTAATGTAAAACTGGCCCCTAATTTTTCTATAAACTATTATATTTGATTACAGGTTAGAGCGATCGAAATCTCATTTTCAGATTTGGGATAAAGAGATGTGCTATGTTCTATTATTAGCAAACATAGACAGAAGAGGACATTAAATTATAATTGATTATGTCCTTTTATTTATTCTTAAAGCCTCATTAAACTGAAACAATACATATAAACATATTTCTTTTAGATTTATTAATTCAATGGGCCTCCTGGCTATTTGAGATAAGTAAACTAGTACTATACATGTATTTTCTGCTGTCAAAATTTAGTGGTTTCTCATATATACTCTCTTTTTTGTAAGATTAGAATTTGTGATTCACCCTTAGTTAAGGTAATCTATGGACTAGATAACTTAGTAACTTTTTAAAATATGACTTACACAGTTTTATGTTATCCATTCCAACTTATGAGGAGTACACTGTCACCCATAGAAGAGGTGGTAGAAAACAAGGTTATTTTAAAATACTGCATATGTATACATAACCCTAGGATACTTTTTCTCATGAAGGGTAAATGGTCTTGCTTTACACACGCGCGCACACACACACACACACACACACACACACAAATGTGTGTTAATTTACCAATAAAATAAAATTCCAACATCTTGAACAAAATGGTATAATTTGTTTTAATACTTCCTGACGTTCTATTTCCTAGAAACTTTTTAAGTAAGGTTTGCATTGCTGATTCCTTATGACCTATGATCTAAATAAAAATTCTTTATTATAAGGACATCATTTCAAAAATTGTTTTCACTGACATCTGGTCATTATTGTGAATTCTGAGCTTTGTATTGAGAAAATAAATACATTTTATGCCTTTCAACACCTAAAAAGTGTAAAGCAGCATTTAATTTTGCTAGTAGATGAAAAGTTACAATAATAGCATGTTTTATTTGGACTAAATTACTAAGACATTTCTTTCACATTTATTAATTTGATGGCCTCATGACTATCTGAGGTAAGTAAATCACTATTATGAACAGTTAAAGAAATGAAGGATTCAAGAAAACAAATAATTTGGCCAAACTTAAGCAATACTCTGAGATCTAAACTAGTCTGTGATGTATAACATGTTTTTTCTCCCTCTCTCTCAATAATTTAAAGCAAAAGGCAGAACATACCAACCCTCAGTCTTGTATTTATTGTGATGCAAGTCCATGTCTCTTTATTTCCATGTCATTTTTGTTTGTTTTTGTTTTTATTTTTTGCCTCTACTGGATAGGAAGAATCAAGCAACTTTTGGGTATATGTTGCTTGATTCTTCTAATACAAACCCATTTCAAATTTGAGCATTTACATCATTATTTTACATGCTTGATATTAAGTAACATGCCAATAAACATCAAATTTATAATCTTGCATTTGGATTTCTGATAATAGGTAAGCAGTTTATAGTCAAAAGACCAATGGATAAAATTTAACTTGATTTTTTCTTAACACGTTAAGTGCCCAGTCAGTCACCAGTAACCAACACTATACTTTCCGTCCGGAAGACAAAACAGGCTGAGCACTTAATGTGATAATGAAAAAGTAAGTCAGTGTTCATGAACCTAAAACTGGTCTAAAAGTAGTCAGTTTAAATAAGTAACTCTTCTCCAGTTTGACCCAGGATGACATTTTTCCATGTCATGAGTGAATTAAAAATACTTTTTTTATAAGAGCAATAATATGCCTGCATAAACTATATACATATATATATACACACATATATGTATATATATATATATATATATATGTTTAATTTTAATACTCTGAATCATATGATTATTGGAAGTAGATCTAGGTTAATTGCTACATTTTGATAGGTAAGAAACAGGAAATATCTTCTGGAGTATAGATCTAGTCTAATTCTGAAATGTTTTCCAATTTGAGCCTGAATGCTCCACTGTCTAAGTTAAGCCTCCTGGTATAGTATCATGTCATGAATGATAAATCACCATGCCATTGCTGATCAATTACAAATGTGACTGTATTGCAGCAAGCAATTGTCTTTTGCCTAAAACTGATTATTCTTACCACCTGAAAAGTCACTTCAGCATTTTAAATGAGAACTGAGGACCAACCAGCTCTACAGATTGGCTGTGCTCTCAGGGGTATTGATAAGGATTTAATTATAAGCCATATTTTAATTCCGTTACTCAGTTCAACCAAGTATAACTTGTGGAATTTCATGTATAAAATATTAATTCATGCTCTAATTGAGTTTGTAGTTTCACAAGGGCTCATTGCCCCAGCATGCAGTGGGTGACATCAGAAAGGATCGCTCACTAACCTGTCCATGGAATGAGCCTAATAAATAAACCCTGCATCATCACTATGAAAAGTCTGTGTCTGCAGTTTCTTCACTTCTCATCAGAATATAGCAGACCGATCCCAAATAAATCTCATTTCAAGTTCTTTAGAAAGACAAATTCAAAGTTAAAATGCATAGGGACTTAATAACTGATTTGTCAACCTGTGCGTGTGTCTCAGAGAAGTTATCATCGTCATCATCCATTTGTATTTATTGAGTTCCCACTGGGTACTTGGCTCTGGAGCCGACTGAGCAGAGTAAATAATGATGTCAAATATTTCTGGAGTCCCAACCATCGCACGAGTAGTATTTCATGCATTCAAATGTAAAATTACATCAAAGCAGATTACCATTTATTTTTGAAAACTGAAACACATTTGAGAAACTTCCAGTATTTCTTAAAAGGATCTTGCTCTGCTGCTTCTGTTATTTTTACCTTTTCAAGAACGGCCTTAACCCCAGGAGAGGACTCCTAAGAGGCTGCCTCGGCATTGTCTTTTGAAGGCATATTGTTAGGCTTCTGTTTCAGCAAACCTCAATGGCCTTTTCTGCCTTTCATTGTCTGCTCTGGTTTTTAAGTGCTTTTTAAGTTTTCCTGACTCGCATCCTACACAGGAAGCTGCAGTGAATACAGAATGTGCGGTTGCCATCAGGAAAGTCACACTCATTAAAATGATCTTCTGAGGCTGCTCGTTTATTTGCTATTTATGAAGTGCATCTTGGATTTGCTTATTGTGTAAAAGTCAAAGACTGATTGTTCTGTCGGGTCAGGAGACACACCTTTTGATCTGAAATTGAGCTCTCTACATTTTTCCTCTCTTCTAATCACCCTGAGGATATTCTAATTCTGAACGTAACCTGCATTTGCTTTAATACTAGTTTGCTGCTTGGTATTTTATAGAAGGGTGGGTATGTGAATAAAAGACCTGCACTGAGCTACTAAAAAAATAAATAAATAACAATGAACAATTTAATTCAGTCTATAGACCAACCAAATGCTATTGAAGTATAAAACTGCAAAAAGCCCTAACCGGTTTGGCTCGGTGGATAGAGCTCAGCCTGCGGACTGAAGGGTCCCAGGTTCAATTCCGGTCAAGGGCACATGCCCGGATTGTGGGCTCGATCCCCACCCAGTGAGGGGCATGCAGAAGGCAGCCAATCAATGATTCTCTCTCATCATTGATGTTTCTATCTCTCTCTTCCTCTACCTTCCTCTCTGAAATCAATAAAAATATATTTTAAAAAACTGCAAAGAGCCAAAACCGGTTTGGCTCAGAGGATAGAGCGTCGGCCTGCGGACTGAAAGGTCCCAGGTTCGATTCTGGTCAAGGGCATGTACCTTGGTTGCAGGCACATCCCCAGTAGGGGGTGTGCAAGAGGCAGCTGATCGATGTTTCTCTCTCATCGATGTTTCTAACTCTCTATCCCTCTCTCTTCCTCTCTGTAAAAAAAAAAAAAAATCAATAAAATATATTTAAAAAAAACTGCAAAGAATGTAGTGATGCATTTAGCATTGAATGTATTGTTTTGAAATAATTTTTTTGTTTGCTATTATCAGTTGGTCCTTGTACTAAAATTAAAGTCTTGCAGAATGAGGATTATTTTATTATTCACCTTTAATCAGAATATCGTGTTATTAACATTTAGTCAGAATATTTATTCTATGCAAACTAGTATGGTGAAGGACAAACCTACTTAGAGTAATTTCTTTTCCCTCTCTGAACTTATGACATGATGCCCTGTATTACTGGACATCTATATATATAAAAGCCTAAGCGGCCTTTACAACTGAACAGCCTGAACCACCAATCAACCAGTCGCTATGACACACACTGACCACCAGGGGGCAGATGCTTAATGCAGGAGCTGCCCCTGGTGGTCAGTGTCCTCCCACAGCCAACCTCCCATGGTTTCTCCCCTAACCCCTGGCCGGCCAACCTCCCGCGGCCCCGATGGGGACTGGGCGAGAAGGCCCCCATTGACTCCGACCACCGGCCAGACTGAGGAACCCCACCCATACACAAATTTGTGCACTGGGCCTCTAATTTATAAATACAAATTTAAGACCTGTATTTTATAAAATGTTTTATTGAAGTTATTTTTAAATATAAAATAAGCTATTTAATTTTTAAAATAATACAGTTGTATATATTTTTAAAACTACTATTGCATAAATTGGACAGCCCCTTTGCAATATTCCCATCCAAGATAATTAAATGGCATGACCTTGATGTGTAACATCTCTTAATTATTTTAGTAGTATATATTAATATTTAAATATCTCCCATGTGTAACACAAAATCTCTTATAATTTCTTCACTTTTAATATTTTATGTTTTCTGGTTTCTTCTCAGGCATTGGTAGATTCTGCTTGTTGTACTTTCTATTTTACTCCCTTTTCCAGTTTTTCAGGTTACGTGTCAGAAAGTGATCATGAGGGAACACATTAAAACTGTCCTTCTGCGTCAGAATAAGGGAGGACCCAAGTGGGTTTAGCTCTGAAAGAGCTGCTTTAGTTGAAGGTTGAAGGCTTACGGATATGACCCTCCAAATATGTTCCTACTGAGCAATAGATATAAGCCTCGGTACCTCTCCATCTCCCTTCCCTCCTCCTCCTATTACTCCTCCCCCAGTTCCTCTTCCTCCCCCTTCTCTTGCTCTTCCCCCTTCTCTTTCTCCTCCTCTCTGCTACCATCTCTCCAGGAAACCTAAAATGATCCCAATGGAAAAAGACAATGTTTTAGTTTAGTTTATATGCCATAAATATAGTTTCCACACATATTTGAAGAACATTTTTTAGCCTAATCACAGTGCAAGATTCTATTAATTTCATTCACCTAATTAAACACATGGCTTTAGTTAGCTCTGTTCTACCACCATTCTGGCAGCACTGAGCCGTGGAACCCTGTGAAGCCAACTATCTATATATATAAAAAGCCAGTGATCTTAACGCCGTAATGACCAGAATGACTGGTCACTATGACGCCCACTGCTGCCAGCGAACTGGCCCAATTGGAGGGGGGGGGGCCCGAATGGCCAACCTCCTGCAGCCCCTTGCCCTGGCCAGCCCTGCCCCTGATTGGCCTCTCCCACCCCATCCAGGGTGGGGCGCCTGGCCAACCTCCCTGTGGCCCTTCCCCCGACCTGGCCCTGCCCCTGATTGCACTTCCCTAGCCATCCAACCTCCTGAAGCCCCTTCCCCCAGCTAGCCCCGTCCCCAATGGGCCCCCACCACCCCGATCAGCCTGCAGACCCTCCACACAGTTAACCCCACCTCTGATTGCCCCCCACCCCAATAGGGGGCAGGGCTGGCCAGCCAACCTCCTGCAGCCCCTCCCTCCCCGTGGCCCCACCCCAGATCACCCCCCCCCCCATCAGGAGTAGGGCTAGCCGGCCAACTGCCTACAGCCCCTCCCCCTGGCTGCTGGCCCCCAATCGGCCCCCCAACCCCATTCAGGCATGAGGCTGGCTGGCCCACCACCCACAGCCCCACCCCACAGCTGGCCCCACCCCCAGTTGCCCCCCTGCCAATAGGGGACAGGGTCTGCCGGCCAATTGCTGATTGGGGCCAGGCTGGCCAGACCCCACCCATGCACAAATTCGTGCACTGAGCCTCCAGTATTCTTACAAGTTGTGAAGTTTAGAACTCCAGATAGAAGACAATACATGGAGTGCTGCTAATACCTGTGTCCGATCTGTTTATTTTATCCCTTTCAGGATTTAGGTTTTGGTGTATTTTGTGACTTCTGTTGTTTTCTTTCTTAAAAGAGCAACAAATGTTAACATACTAGCTTTTTAAAAAAGTATATATTTTTATAGAGAGGAAGGGAGAGGAAGAGAGAGAAACATCAATGATGAGAGTGAATCATTAATTGGCCACCTCCTGCATGCCCACACTGGGGATTAAGGCCACAACCCAGGCATGTGCCCTGACCAGGAACCAAATTGTGACCTCCTGGTCAGTGCTCAACCACTGAACCATGCCAGCCAGGCAACATCCTAGCATTCTCTCCTATTTCTAGAGACTTGCCAATGATTCTATTTCTATTCTAATTCATATAATTGGGGCACCCATCTGCATCATTTATTCTTCTTTTAACTCACAGTGCTGAATTAGCATCTCTAAAATATTTCCTGATTCACTTTAAATCAAAAGGTTTGATGTTCCCATGACTTTGCTATATAACTGAGAATGGCAGTAAGATGAAAGTTCCATTTCCCCTTAAAAACTGAGATTATAGGAAGTCATACTCTAATAAGCTTGTCATAAGTGATCATTTTTTAGACCCTCAAAAATGTAAGAATTCTTTTCCTAAGCAGAGACATCTAGTATATAATTGGTATGTAAGACATCAAGAACTCTCTTCATACTGGGAATATATATATATATTTTAATGATTGATTTACACAGACCTGAGGATTCTCATGTATAAATAATTAAAATAGTTTAACATTTGAGAACTATGTCTATACATATACAGATGTACTTGCACAGGCATATATGTTTGGACAGGCAGGACAAACTGAAAGGGATTCCACCTGAGAGACAAATTAGAAGAATGGCCTTGCGGGTCCCTAGAAGCAAACCTATGCTGAGTAAAAATCAAATCTGGCATGGCCAGCAATGGCCTGAGGGCTGAGAGGACCAGGGATTCAGGTACAATTTGACACCTATTACTTGGATTCTTGCAATCCAGACACATGAAACTGTTATGAGCATTCGTTATAGAACAAAATTATACTTTGGAGGCCATGCAATCGTCCAATGGAACTTTGATAAGTGATATTCACGTAGGACTAAGAGAGCCTCCCCCTATACATTTCACACTGGGAGGGAGGTAATGAACTTTGATTCTGAGTGGACAGTGTGATTGTGACAGTGCACAGAAGCTCCTGAATGCTGGGTCAGCAAACGTAGTGTGTAAATCCTCGCAGAAGGCAAAAAGTCAGGAGCTGCTGATGTCAGAGGCAGCCCGAAAATAGGGAATTGGCCAGTTTATTAGTGCCGTGTGATTTCTCTGCAGACTGTGAAAGAGGAACAACAGGTAGCTGTACATATGTATTAAGAGCATTCCTTTGTTCCCACTGGCTAATGAAGCCTAAACACATGAGGTCTACTTTCTAAAGTGCTTTCATTTGACAGTCCGCTTGGCACGCAGAGGTTATGCTACTGATTGTTTTCCAAATGAAGGCTATTTCAGTTCTTTAATTTCCTGCAAGCAACTGGAATGATTCTTTCCTATTAAGGCATTCCAGGCTTTTGTAAATTAAGACAGAAGAAAGGAGAACTTGTACGGACAGGCCAGAAAATGAAACATTTGCCTTAGCCTCTTGGAGGATTATGGGACTTAATTATTTAAACACGGAAGTGAACTTCTGAGCAAACACACTGATTAAAATAAGTTTTTCTCTATGTTGATACATTGGTGCCAGCTCACAGCTGTTTTAAGTTCCCTCTTTGCTTGTGTATCGAAATCAAGTTTACCTTTGCAAAGGCATACAGACATGTTAAACATCATTAATGTTATTAAAATTCTACTATTAACATGAACAAGGACTATTAATGCCATGAGCAAGGATTATTTAATGCCTAAATGCTTATTACACTTTGGGCTTCTCCTGTAGCTACAAGGTACAAGGTAGATAATTTTTAAACAATATGTGTGAGAGTCCGTATGTAGGGGGGTGGGGAGGGGCACTTATTTGAAAATTAGAGGCCTGGTGCACGAAATTCATGCACAGGTAGGGTCCCTAGGCCTGGCCTATGATCAGGGCCAATGGGGGCCTTCTGGCTGCCAACCGGGGCCTTCCTTCCCCCTGCTGCCAGCTGCAAGCTGGGGCCTTCCTTTGTTCTGCGCTGCCCCTTGGTGGTCAGCGCACATCATAGCGAGTGGTCGAACTCCTGGTTGTTTGAACTCCTTCTCAGTCGAATTCCTGAGGGTACAATTTGCATATTAGCCTTTTATTATATACTAGAGGCCCAGTGCATGATTGAATCCTGCACATGTAGGGTCCCCTACACACTTTCACTTTCGATTGCGGTAGAGCTGGGTGCCTGTCCGCTGGTGCACCAGGTCTTTCGGAAGCCTCTGGTGAAAAGGCCTGGTGCCGGAGTGGACAGGCACCCAGCTCCCACGCTTTTGATGGTCCGCAGCGGGACGTGAGCTCGCTGCCCCAGAAGCCCCTTCTGTTCCGCAGCACAGCCATGGCGCAGACGCTGAGCTCGCGCCACCTCTGGCAACGCGACCTCAGCATCCTGCCGGCCCAATCCACTACCCCGGCCACCCCAAGTCCTGCCCCCTGCGCCTCCCTCTAGCCCAATTGTGTGTGTAGCGGAGTGATGGTAATTTACATATTACCATTTTATTAGGTAGGATGATAGATTATTTTGTATCTGAACTGCATCCCGATGATTTAGGAGTTATTTAATATGTTAAGAGTAAACCTAGAAAACGTTTTAGAATTTTCTTAAATAAGAATGAATTGGAGTTTAATAGCCTGGCATCCTTGATGCATGTCATGCCTTTCTGACTGTTGCGCTTACAGATATTAACATTCTTCTCTGAAGAGCCCCAATTCCTTAACAGTAAGATCTGGTAGTGGCACATATAACACTCTCTTCTCAGGACATGGTCAGTTTTTCACTCGTAGCTATAAGGGAGGCAAATAAATGTATCCTTCAGCTGGGTGGCCCTGTAGCTACATAAACCTAGTACTTTGGGATATGAGGTATTAGCAGTCTGCAACAGTATTGGGAAAAAAAAAAGACAATTTTATTTTCTGTGTCAGACCTCACTCATGGAGTTTACAAAAGTTGTGTGGCAATGCCACCACCAGATTTTTAAGTACAAAACCTAAACACCATTTTTTATTACTAAACTTCCAGTTCTTCTACCAACTTGAAATCTTTTCAAAATACAATCCTGTTTTCACCCAAAAGTCCCAACTATTTGCCCCCACAACTTTTCCCCAAACCCCCAAAATGTAATTTTTCTTAAACCAGAATAGAATCCACAGTTTTTTTCCCATCTATCACTTTCTTATGTGCGCTTATTTCAAACCTTAACCTTTCACTTTCATTTTTATGACTAAATATCATACACATGTAAGACTTCCTAGCTGACTACATTTTCCTAATAACTTCAGCATTTTGCTTTCAAGTATGATGCCAGTCTTCCCACTTTTAATCTTTGTTAGCTTCACCCATCTCTTTCTAGTAAGTGAATAGAAACCTTTATATGAAAACAACCTCATCATCCTAAAACAAAATCTAAACTCTGAACACACTGGTTTTCCTACCATGATAAAGGGCTAAATGATCTTCTTATCTGTATCAAAGAACAGCCCAGACACATCTGCTTCCATCCACTCAATGATTCAAACATGTATACAAAGCTAATGTAAGCTTAGTGATTAAAAACAAAACAAAACAAAAAAAACACTCATTTAATGACCTCTGTTTATGATATCCCTTCACTTCTTTTTTGGGGGGTTGTTCACATTCTCTAGGATTCTGCTTCATCTCATCAACTGTAACTCTCAATCCTCTTAGTCAGCCTTTGCCTTTCTTCCGATCCTGTGCATTTTGGAGTGCCCTTTTACTCCTCCTCCTGTAGCTGTAAACTCCCCATAGAGGGGAAGTCATCAAATACCTTATGTACTCATTTCCTAGGGCTGCCATAACAAAATACCACAGACCCGGTGGCTTAAACAACCAATATTTATCTTCTCAACAGTGTCACTTTTTTTTCCTGGCCTCCATGGTCTGTGATGAGAAATTCACTGTCATTCATCTTTGTTTTCTCCTATACATACATTTTTTTCTTGCTTATTTTGAATTTTTTTCTTTGTTTTTAGTTTTCAGAACCTTGACTGTGGTGTATTTTCAGGAGGACCTCTTTGGGTTTATCTTAGATGGGGGTTCATTCAGCTAAGTGAGTCTGTAAGTTTATATCTTTTTGCCAAATTTAGAAGTTTTTAGTTCAGCCGGTGTGGCTCAGTGGTTGAGTGTAAACCTATGAACCAGGAGGTCACAGTTGGATTCCCAGGGTTGGGGGCTAAATCCCCAGTGTGGGGCGTATAAGGGACAGCAGATCAATGGTTCTCTCTCATCAGTGATCTTAAAAAAAGTTAGAAGTTTATAATTATCATTTTCTTTAGCATTTTTAACCTCACATTCATTCTCCTCCCTTTCTACTCCTAGACCTTTTTTATGGCCCTGTAGGACCTTGAAGCTCTCTCTCTCTCTCTCTCTCTCTCTCTCTCTCTCTCTCTCTCTCTCATTTTCTCTTTGCTTTTCAGTTGTTCTTTGTTTGAGTTCAGCAATTCCTTTTTTTGTCATCTCTGTTCTACTGTTGAGCCCATCATTAAGTTTTGTTGTTACATTTTTCAGTTCTAAGAGTATATGATATAACTTTAACAATTCAACATTTCAAAAGCTGAAAACAGTCATTTCATACTTTAGAAAATCCGTAGCATTAAGATGAATTGTTTTGTCCAGGTATCAGAGGGACTTGCTAACAGACAAGATCATAAAATTGGTCAAGAATTTTTTTTTCTAGAAACCCTGTTTCTTTAAAGTTTAAGATAAAGATAATCAAATATGACTGTGCAGTTTTATTAAAGTCAGTTTGCATTTCACAGATTCAGTTATGCCATCTGTAACACCTTTTTATTAAACATTTCCTGTCATATTCTTCATCACCTAGACTAGCTATATAATTAGAACACCCTTAGGAAAACTATTAGTCCTGCAATCCCGGGTCCTGATACCAGGAAATATAAAACTGATCTTTATTGTCTCTTAATAAATAGCAAATAAGCAATATCATACAAAGGTATTTACATTTTATTGGAACAGCAGAGACCAATAGGTTTATCTCTCTACATTCAGGAAGCACAGGATAAGGTAATTTGCATGGTTTAGCCATGGTTATTATGACCATGAACTCCCCTTCTCCAAAATCTTCCAATAATGACTGTCTTCAGGATTATTAAAATGATTACATAAAATGATGTTTGTTAAGCTCATACAATAAATTTCAAACTCAATAAATGGCAGATATCAGGCATTATATTCTGTTAGGGGATTGTTAAATTTATAAAGTGAAACAATCATAATGTGAGAAACGTTTGTTTGGTTGTAGGGTGTTCATGACATTTTTTATTTATTTTATTTTTTAAAATATATTTTATTGATTTTTTTACAGAGAGGAAGGGAGAGGGATAGAGAGTTAGAAACATCGATGAGAGAGAAACATCAATCAGCTGTCTCCTGCACACCCCCTACTGGGGATGTGCCCGCAATCAAGGTACATGCCCTTGACCGTAATCGAACCTGGGACCCTTCAGTCTGCAGGCCGACGCTCTGTCCACTGAGCCAAACCGGTCAGGGCGTTCATGACATTTTTTAAATAATACATTTGCTTTAATCTATATTTGTTTTTATCATGAGAAGATTTAAACATTTTCTGTATTTATTAATCAGCAGAACTTAATAATATGCAGTCATCCTGATTTTTTTACCTCAGCATTGTTAATATAGAGAGTTAGAAAGATAAGAAAATGTAGTAGTGTGAGAGGTTATCACAAAGCAAATTATAGTTTCTGCCACTGACCAATGACCAGCTGTGCAGTCTGTCATTAGGAAGAAATTACCTTAGAAAGTAGAAGTCTATTATATCAAAGCATTCAGAGTACAGCCATGCAATAATCAAGTCAACATAATTGTAAAGAACATCCAATTGTATGACATAGCCATTTCATTCATAATTTCTAAAGATATGTTATTTTGTTAATCACATATACAATCTTTTGCCAATAATATATTTCTGAATGAACTTTTTTTAGACAAGAAGTACATATCTACTTCTAAATTCAGTGTAGTTTGGGAGCAATCCTTGAGAAGTTCCAGAAAATAATTAATTCAATTATTATTATAAGTTTTAGTTTACATCTTATAAGCTGGCCCTTTATAAACATAAAAGTTGTGAGAACATATTACATTTAGATGTATAGACACGACTTATAAGTATTATAAAATTAAAAAAATGAAAAAAATATTTTTAAATGTATACAACTGTCTGCCTTTGCTTCAAAAAGAATTTCAGCCAACTTTAGTACATTCTTAAAATAAGACAACATAACATAAAATTAAGTAGTAAACTAATATTTTAAGGAAAAAAAACTGGCAATAAAGTAGAGGGGTTTCTAGCTATCAAATATGCAAATAGTCTAAGAAAGACATTCTCATAATTAACCAGAATATCATCTGAGTTGCCAAGGAAAATAATTTTCATTTTCATTACTGAGTGGGAAGCAACATCTGAGACTTCAGATGGTGAGTAAGGGTGACTTTGCCCTAATTCATGAAAATCAGGACAGCACATTTCAATATGATCAAATTAAAAAGCGCTCAGGGAGCACCCATAACGATACAAGATGACTATGATTAAAACTTGTGTTATTTAGATGTTGTTATTGACACCATAAGTATCACCATGTGCTCTGCAAGCTGCAATGTGCCCTCAAGGTGGCCATAGGAATAACAAGATCCATTTTTCTCCCTATTAGATGCTTGCCATGGGACAGGCTTGCTTGAAATAAAAGGAAATTTCAGCATGCCAAAAAGAAAAATGTCAACCTGGGGCATTATCAAATTAAATGTGTAAGTTTGGGTGAGATGAGCCACTATATCATAACTTATTATACTTTTGTGTTTGAGATTTTGTTCTGGCTGTTTTTAAAACTTGATATTTATTTGCTTATTAATGGGAGGACTTGGGAGCCAAAGAATTTACGATAGCTTTCCATTTGGTTCACTCTCCTTAAATGAAAAATCTTGTTGGAGACATTTATTTTGGAAGAATGTTAACCTACACAGAAAATCTAACACAACAACGTACTTGCTGATCCTTGAGGAAACAAACTTGGAATGAGAATTTCCTTATGACCTACTCCAACCTTAAACCATTGTAAATTTACAATGTACAGTTAGAGGCTCATAAGTTATATCTGATAGTTTACTCACATTTGTGTTTTAAATATTCAAAGATATCCATTCTTTTATTTATTAGTTTTTTTTGTTTGTTTTGCTCTCTTTTTTTCCCTTTTTCATCACCTGTCTATATCTGTGCTCCTTAAGCACTCATCACCTGGGCTTTCCACCCCCTCCTTCTTTTAATGTAACTTGTTTATTCCAGAAAGCATCTCAAATAATGTTAAAATAATCTAAAATAAAATCAGCAAAAAAATGTAAAAATTAAAATTTCACCGTAAAGTATAACTAGGATTTAGGCTGAAATTGAACACCATAGTGACGTATATCATTTACTTGAGATGGAATAGAAGTTTGTCTTTAGACTTTTGAAAATTAAGTGAAAGGGAACTCATTTTCATTACAGTCTTAAATTACCATGATATGAAAATAAACGAATTGTCCAGGGAAAACATGATACTTCTTGGTATAATAATTAGATACGTATAGTGAGTGGTCTCCTGATGAAGGCACTGTACTAAAGTGGAATCATCCACAGATATTTATTCAGCCTACTATGAGGTGAGACACAAAACACTAGGTATTTGGGATGCATAAAAACAAAACAAAACAAAAAAAAACAACCACACACAAAAAAAAAGAGAGAGAAATCTCTTGCACTCAGGCACCCAGATCCTTTCCTTCAGCCACTCTAATGTCCTTCAAAGAAACTTGGCAACAAGGTACCTAAGGCTGGTGACACCCTCCCACACGCACACAATCACAAGTGCATAAAATCAATTAAAAAGACAGGCTGGACTGCGTCCTTGGAAAGCATTTAGTGTCACAATTCTTTCAGTAAACTTTGGCTGACATTGATTTGAGATTTTTGCTTCCTGGCAAACACAGGAAATATATCTCTTAGGTAACCACGGGGATTCAGATCCATGTTCCTTAGGAATAGTCAAAGTGGGGTTAGGGTTATAATATTTTTATGGAGGCTTAAAAACTCTGCCTGGCCGGCCTGTTTCAGTGGTTGAGCATTGACACCTATGAACCAGAAGGTCACAGTTCGATTCCTGTCAGGGCACATGCCTGGTTGCAGACTCAATCCCCAGTGTGAGGCATGCAGGAGGCAGCCAATCAGTAATTCTCTCTCATCATTGATGTCTCTCTCTCTCTCTCCCTTTCCCTTCCTCTCTGAAGTCAATAAGAATATATTAAAAAAAACAAACTCAGTAAAAGCCATCTGGTGTGAGCTGTGATGTGAGCATGGCCACATTTAGGACTCAAATCCTCTTTAGAAAATGGTTTTGAATCAGCTTCACCCATGGATCTGTAGTGATGAAGGATTCCAGATCCATTTTATAAAGCAGCTTGCTTTTACTCAGAAAGTGTTTATATTAGTGGATAACTAAACATAAGCTTGGATGAAAATAGCATCTTATTAAAAGACCCACAGAACTTTACATTGAAGAGTGATATTTTTCTATATTAAAAATTAACTATTTAAAATATGGCCAATATTTTAAAACAATATTTAAATGTTTAATAAAATATTTATTGTGTTATGTTACGTAGCACTGAGGTACTTGACTTATTACACAAATCTCTGAAATAACTTGTTAAAAAAAAAAGGTTGTTTGGCCAATAGGCAGAACAAACAAAAATCTCAGTCATCTTACCCTACAACCCAGAGTTGTTATACTTACAATTAATTGAGCACAAAAATCTGTGTCAGAAACTATGACTTGAATCCCCATTTTATTACTATGATGTATTAATAGCAACATTTTGAATATTTGTAAGTAAAACTCAGAGAAGTTAAGTAGCTTTGTTGATGCCACACATGGTTATTTGGCAAGTAGATTATTTAAAATTCTTCTGTGACGTAAAATACCTCATTTTTAACCAGTTGGTTCTTTGTCTGTCTATCTCCAAATTTCTGTCTCTCTTCCTCCTTCTTTCCCTCCTTCCCCTCAAGCTCTGTGAGTCTCATTTTTCTTAAACCTCAGGGCAAAACCTACTGCCAGTGTCCATACATTTCATTAGAAAATGTTCACATTGATGTCACACTACTGTTACTAAAGAGATGAGCTAATATGTGCTGAAGCTTTTGCTTATTATGGAGCTGGTTCAAGGAAGAAAATAATAAACTCCTGCTGGGGGGAGAAGCATTGTTAGATGATAGTGAAGCTTAACAGTTTGACATGAAGGGGGCAAGAGAAAACATTAATAACGGAAAGAGAACTTAAACAAAAATATACAACATTGAAGATCATAGCACAGAGATGGCATTATAGCAGTTGAATTGGTCAAAGTGCAAATGAATGATTGTTAATGTTAGCTTCTATTATTGTGGACCTATATAGAAGGCAGGGGCAAGTTGCTATGAAATGTAATCAGTGCGTGAAAGCAGATGTATTTTCAGGCTGTCCTGGCATAATGTAAGCAAAGAAATGAGCATAAATACCAAGAAAATAGACAAGCAGCCAGGGTTAAGACAGTAGCAGCTAAGCTATAAAAGATGTAGCAGAAAAAGATAAAAATCAACATTTATTAGACCTACTGAGTGAATGTGTGGCTATGGGGGTAAGACATAGAATGTGGTTGACATGGTCATGTGTCCCTAGATTCTGCACAGTTGCACCTCTCTCTTCGAGAGTGCAGCCTACAGCCAATGACCCATCAAACAGGGGAAAGCCCAGCTATTTGAAGCCAGCTGAGGGCCACTTGATGGCCATTCTAGATTCAGACCTTTGCCTGTGTCTTCACCCACCAAAATGCTTCCCCATATGTCCAATGCTGCTCCTTTCCCTTTTTCTGACACTGGATGATTATATATATATCTCCTATATAATAAAGAGGTAATATGCAAATTGACCATCATGCCCTTGCACAAGATGGCCGCCCCATGTGGTCACAAGATGGCCAGCAGGGGAGGGCAGTTGGGGATTATCGGGCCAGCAGGGGAGCAGTTAGGTGTTGATTAGGCTGGCGTGGGATGGTTAGGGGGTGAACAGGCTGGCTGGCAGAAGTGGTTAGGGACAATCAGGCAGGCAGGCAGGCAGGCGAGTGGTTGGGAGCCAGCAATCCCAGATTGTGAGAGGGATGTCCTAAACTGGCAATTAGACATCCCCTGAGGGGTCCCAGATTGGAGAGGGTGCAGGCTGAACTGAGGGACACCCCCCCAGTGCACAAATTTTGTGCACTGGGAATCTAGTAGATATACACTGAGTGGCCAGATTATTATGTGTTCAGAGATCATAATAATCTGGCCACTCAGTGTATATCCTATATAAGGCTAATATGCAAATTGTCCCCTCGACTAGGAGTTCGACCAGCAGGCAGGCTGGCAAACTGCCCATGTTCCCTCCCCCTGGCCAGGCTGACCGGACCCCACCCATGCATGAATTCATGTACCAGGCCTCTAATATATATATACACACACACACACACACACACTTAGTGGCCAGATTATTATGCGTTCAGAGATCATTATATATATATATATATATATATATATATATATATATATATATATATATATATATATCACACCTCAAAGATTACCTCAGTATTTGCTTTCTGAGAACCCAACTTATGACATTACCCAACTACCTGAATTTTGACTTTCTTATCAAAATAGGAAATACTGAAAGGTAAAGTGGTAAAAAGTAGTAAATTCAGTTTTCGTGTTGTTCTGTTGGAGAAAACAGTGGATGATCAAGGTGAAGCCCTCCTGGGGGTAAAAGATATTAAGGACTGTAGCTTGGCAGCAAAAGTGAGTAGAAATATATATATGGAGACTTAAAAATTCAAATATATTTCTTGAATTTTTTCTATACTATTAATATATTTTAAGCCTATTTTTCCAAATATTCTAATTTAAAACTAAGAAAAATAATTTGTTTATAGTATGAGCAGATTTTAGCAATATTTTTATTGTTTGGCTGTTTGAATATTTGTTGATTAATTCTGTCATGTGATTTGGCGTCTCCAATTGTTGAGGAATTACTGCAGACAAGTCCAAATTGAAGTGAAGATTCCATTCCCTTAGTAACTCTCTCTGGATGTGGCATCCCATATGTCAAGCTATTTTCTTTATTGCCCAATTTATACATAACTGACAAGGTGTCCCAGTTGCCTGGTTATAATATCCTTGCTACTTCTTTGATGAGAAAGTGATTATGTTTCAAGGGGCTTTCTACACACACATTTGTCAGGTTTTAGCTGTTGCTTATGTCCTCAGTTAGGTTATAATTGATGCCCAAGGGTAACTTGTACATTTAAATGAGAACAGATAGTGATTATTCACATCGTATCATTGATAAATACAGGAAAAGACACAAGAAAGTTTGTTTCTTCACCTTCATATCTCCTACATACGTATTTGAAAACTGGATGCCATCATCACACTTCTTTACTTCCAATTTAGTCCTTTTGTGCCTTTCTGATTTCACATTTCATTAGTTAATAGTATTGGATGTATGCCAAGTAAATGATGAATACATGTATGACTTTGAAGTTGGATTTAAGAGTGTCTAACAAAAAAAGGCATCTACTACTGATAGTTAAATGAAGATATCTTCGTGTGTGCTCACATACACACAGATATAAACACACATACCCTTCACTGTAAAAGGCAATATGGAGAGTTTGCTTCTATATATGACACTTAATACTTAAATATTTGGGGAGGATTAATTAAAGTTGGCTATGCTCTTTTATATATAGTAAAACAGGAAAATATATTCCAATAAGTGTGATTTATATTCAAGAGACTGTCTGTCCTGGTTTGCCTAGTATAGTCCTGGTTCATGCCTATTGCTCCCACACAATTATTTATACCTTGCCTTAATCCTGCAAAGTACCATATCTTGGCTGGTATATAAAATCATATAGCTGCCTTATCTAGCGTATTTCTAGATTATTTGATAATTTAACTTATCAGTTTTCTGGGTAATAGGTGACCTGTCATAAACCTTTTATTAAATCATTCTAATCTGTGCACCAAATCATTAATCCTAGAAGGAAGTAGTGGTAGTGGTTTGGTACCTTGGGGATTGTTATAACATGTTTATTATAATTAATTTTGAAAAAATGTGGCCTTTTTACTTAAAAATAAAATGGTCTTAACATATGTTAGTACATGAGTTTTGCATCATCAATATGATGTGGTAGAATGATCCCTGATCTACAGTGTAAGAGACTCAGTGATGATGACAAGTTACTCTGAGGACCTGATGGGTTGGCAGACTTCAACTTCAGTGTTCTCTACTCAAGATGGTTGAACATAATTGAAATGTCATGTTTCAAGTATTGTCTAGGTCCAAAAGCTACATGGCCGTAAGATAGTCAATCATGAATTAGCTTCTGTGACACAAATCTCTTCAAAATAGCCATTATTCTAGGAGTACTTACATAATGAGAACGTTAGGAATGATATGTTTATTGCTTTGTGAAGTTATACTGGGTTTTGTTTTTGTTACTGCTAACTTTATAATACAGAAATTGTCATAGCAGCAAACAAAATTTTATCTTTATAGTATATGTTTACTCACATGTTTTTTCATTAATTTTATAGTCATCACTTCCCAGATGGAAATATGCCCTATTTTCATTTAGTATGTGTATTATAATTTTCAATGTTTTTAAATAAATGTGGCCTTGAGATTATAAAGCTCTCCTGTGTTCTATGGTAGCGGCTTCATAATATCAAAATAATGTGAATACAAATAATTATTCAATTTAGGTATAATCAATAAACTAGATAACACTTGCTTTTAATGAAATGAATTTTATACTGTAATAAATATAGATTTGTCACTGTGTGACAATTTGTCACAAATTTTCTTTCTTTTTGATATCACTCCAAGGAACCTATTTTTTTTTTTAATTCTTCTTCATACCATACGTGCATTCCTTTTTCAATGAGCTGTCTTCCTATCATAATTATTTGATATTTAAATCAAATTTACACTCTTCATGTTTCTAACTTAAAATATTTATACTCACTGTTTGTTTACTTATTTATTACCCCTAGCTCTCCTTCTATTGTTTTCTTTCTTTCTCAGACAAATATTGGCAAACTCAGTATACACTCCTTGTCTCCAAAATTTCAACTACATTCAGTTCAACATACATAATTCAGGTTAACTTTAATTCCAATGCCTAAAATTAGTATTTAAAGATTTCCAACAATATCTTAGCTAAGAGTGTGTGTTTGTGTACATATGTGTGCATGTGTGTGTGCACTTGTGTATTCTTTAAGTGACTTGACATTTCTATACATTTGACATTGATAATGTTTCTTCCTAAAAGTTTTTCCTCTTTCATATAATTGCATGAAGTGTTCATTTTGCTCTTATTTTCAAAATCACTCATTTTTGGTTCCTTTTTCTCTGAATATACATGTAATGGAGAAACCTATATGTGACCTTATTTTTACTCCTTCAAGGATGTCTCAGATAACAATGATGTGAATTTCATGTAGACTATTTCAAACTTTTTAGTCTGTCTTATAATTAAGAATAGCATTCCCAACTACTTCCTTGACATCTCCATCTAGATTTCCTGTTTACAAATCCAATCACCATCTGAATGTATAACATTGAAAATGAACAAGATAATTTTATATATTTTGTTCATTCAATTAATTAATTTAAATAAACTATTTTAATATATATTCCTGGGAAAAGTGAATGAACATGTCTAAGTAGTTAAAAAGTCTATCATAAGATTAGAGGTGTTGTCACATTTTTATGTTACACTGAAACTTTGTAGTATGTTTTGTCACTAGCTAAACTTTCGGTAGATGTGCAGTGGAAAGTGATGTTTTTAAAATTATCTCTTAATGACACTTTCTTCACTTGATGCTTTAGTCTTTTCGTTTATGCTTCCATGCTACATATTTGATGGAAGTAAATACTTCTCATTATCCTTGTCATCTCATCTGTAAGCATTACATAAGATCTGGACATGGCATAGCTACAGGTCCCCAGTGCACAGTGTGGCCTTCAAAACTGATAGGCACGTGAATTTATTTTTTAATCTTAGTAGTCTCTTGAGGATAAGGATGATATTTTTACAGTCCATAATAGTCACTGTATTCTAGTATCTACCAAACAGTTTTTCAGTAAGCATGTGTGGGATTTAAATACTTTTTGATAGAAAATCTTGTTCAACAAAAATATATTACTGAACCTATTCTCTGAAATGAAAGATAAAATTTATAAAATTCAATAAAATGTTTTTAAAGTTTTTACGTCTTATTGTAAATGAAATTAATTGTGCTTATTATTTTATGGCCATAATTAATGATGTCAAAACTCTATTAATCCTATGCAAAATATTAATTAGTTATATTATTGGTTCCTATAAAAGGTATTACATAAATATTATTTAATTGAAGGTGTATATATTTAAGTATCAGTTATGTGCCTTAACAAATAAATCTGGAAAAAATTGATAAAAGTCAGGAATGCCATTTGTTTTCTGCTTCAGCTCCATAAAACAGGACAATACTAAGCCTGTTTAAAAGACAAATGAGTTTTGTACATGACTATTATGGATGCTGTATGGGAACAACATTACACATACTAAATACACATATCCAATTCTTAATGGTCACATTCTTGCATTTAAGAAATGATTTATAGCATTTCACAACATTATGATGAAATATGTAGCACTGAGAATTGAGCTTTATTGCAAAAGGTTAAAAACATATGGCTTCAAAATTGTTGTGATTCACATTTTCAATTGAAAACCAGAGGATGGTAGGACTGGTCATCAGTTCTCTGAAAGCGACAGGAGTAATAACCTGGTCAGGAATTCTCAGAGTAGCTCATGATGGTGACCTTTGGAAGGAATGGATTTAAGGGGAAATTTAATTTGGACCCCCAGATGGAAGAAACATCCACTTGCCTTGGCTAATATTAGACAATCATTTAAAAAAATCGAGAGGAACCAGTTGTAAATTTTGCACCGAGGAGAGGAACCAGTGTATACATATTGTGGGTTCTTAATAAATGCTGTTGTCATGGTTGTAGCTTTTACATAGCCAAAGTGCATACCACAGACCCAATGGCACCCACACTTTTACTTTGTGGCTTCTGGCTGTCCACATCTTTAATGCAAATGCACCTCTTAGACATTGCTATTTTTGTAGGGAGTAATTTCATTTTCATCCAAATATCATTCCCTTCAGTTTGTGTTTTTTTTTTTTTCACATCTACTACTGTACTAACTTATAAAAGAATAAATTCCATCTATTTTAGCTTAAATGAAAATGTACAGATTTTAAAATGTGCGAGTATAATCTCTCAATCTATTACCAGCCTCAGTATCTCTGGACCTCAGTGAAAATCAGCTGTAAGTTTTAGTTAAATTGCTAGGAATTTATTTTTCTGAAGAGTGTGTGACTAAAAGGAGAGAGAGAGAGAGAAATAAAATGACTATCAAAAAATATTACCAAGCCATCTTCTATCACCAAACTAAAATTGTTTCTTAACATAGCGTCAAGAAAAGAAAGAAAAAAAAAAGGGATGAAAAATGACTTTCTCCCAAACAACAAAAGGCGTTTTGGCAAAGTAAGTAAAACACAACTACTGATTTATCTGTCTAACAACTCGAACAACAAGGCAAAGAGGTTGAGTCAGAGCACAAAGTCATAAAACTTTAGACCTGGAAGAAACATTGGAAATCTCACCTGGCAATTTCTCTCAGCCAAGAGAGAGCAGAGGCCAAAGAGACTCAGCGACTTATTCAGGTTCACAAAACTAATGAATGTCAAATGTGGTAAAACTCCATTTCCAAGATCTTTTAAAGAAGATCTTGGTATTACATTATGCTACTCCAAACATAATGATCTAAATGATAATATTTAAATCTTTCTTTGGCAGCAGAATTTCACTAATTTTTATGAATTTGTTCACAAGCAGCCTGAGTACTCCCAAAATTGTCTAAGCTCCAAAAACACATAAATCTTTAGCATTTGGTTAATTTAAATTTGTCTCCTGAACCTGATCATTTCTGGAGGAAATAACCAAATGGGCTTCATTCTTAGAAAACTTGGGAAAAGATGTAAAACCATCTTAATTCTAGAAAACTGTCTCTATCCTACAAAACCCTTGTCTTAGGAATGGTATATTACTTCCGTAAATCCTCTGGTCCATCTCTCTGGAGGTGTAATAGCCTTTCATGAATAGGTATATCGCCAGAAGATTACAGCCAGAAAGGATAGGGCAGGAAAAGGTAGACTCCTTCTGCAAAGAAACAACGGGTCCTTTCAGTTTGTTGATAATTTCTAATCACTAAAAGCTCATTATGATAGTAAAGATTCTAACTTTTAGTCTCATTAATATTTTAAAATATTAAAATATGAATTAAATCCATGCCATTATATTTACAAATAGGGCTATAAAACTGGGAAACCAGATGTGATGGAAGGGTGGGCATGAGTCAATGAACACTAAGGTTTTCTTTTTATTTCACTTGTTTTACAATTAATAAGTGTTAATTGCATTGTTTAAAATCAACATCTCCCATCTCTGTTTGAATGAAAGACTTATTTCAAAATTTGAAAATAAAAGAAATTGCAGAGAGATTAAATTATTAACTTTAAAATCAACAGTCTGTCTCCACTTGAAAATATTTTAAATCATAACTCTTTCATTGAAAGAATAGTATATGCAATACCAATAAAAGGAAATTATTCCTACAATTTTGAAAATAAAGCCAATATAGCAGGAATAAAATATACATAACATGAGAGGAATGTTTGATTTGACCCATAATGCATTTCTTATCTCTACAATGAATTTAAATATCTGCTTTTCAATGAACTTAAATGTCTGTTAGAATAAAACTGCAGACCTTGGTCTAACTTTAGCACTTAAAAAAAAAGCAACATTCTAGAACACTTTTCTTTTGCTTTGAGATATTTATGATTCACGCATTTGTTTAAGTACATAGATTCCCATTCAACAGTTGATCTACATTCTTGTTATCAAATCTAGGAGTGTGGAAGGAATGCATATAAAGTACTGAATTATGCCCAGCCTGCCTGGCTCAGTGGTTGAGTATCTACCTAAGAACCAGGAGATCCCAGTTTGATTCCTGGTCAGGGCATATGCCCGGGTTGTGGGCTCAATCCCCAGTGTGAGTGAGCAGGAGGTAGCTGATCAATGATTCTCTCTCATCATTGATGTTTCTCTCTCTCTCTCTCCCTCTCTGAAATCAATACAAAAATAATAAAGTACTGAATTATGATTGTACTATAATCAAACTGCAGCATAAGTTTATATCTTCTTTAAAAGTTTCACATGATTTTATTATATGGTGTCATTTAACTCATGGAGACATATACACATACATATTACATACATACATGCATACATATATATATATATATATATATACCTCACCTTGCAATTACCATAGAAATATATGTGATAATCAATTACTTTTCAAAAGAGAGCATTGTCATCTTGTTTGCTTTCGTAAAGTGACTGTTTCCTTTGTGTGGATGCATTGATAGTACTAGACACAGGAGTAAAGCCCTGGGACAGTGCTCCCAGTATTTAATTGTCTATTGAATAAGGTAGCAAACTTTTATTGCTTGGAAAGGTTTATTGAGAAAAGTTTACAGAAATCACTCGGAGGCTCTTAAACCAGAACCAACTTCACTCTTCAAGCAGATTAGCACAATTTAATTTCCTCTATTGATAAAAACTCAATTTCTCTAAAGCAAATAAATAACATGTGTACTTGAAAATATAGGAATCAAATTAAGTAGAACAAACTAATGTCTGTCCCATAGTTTGTCTACAAATATTTCATTTTTAGTTCTTGCAAAATTGCTTTTCGACTTTAGACATTAATTAATAATAGGAGATGCAGAAAGCTAAAAAGTAATGTTTCTCTCTAATTGGTAAGTATCCATCACAAGTTGAAAATCATTGCATCTGTGTATATAGGGTTGATTTGATAAATGTATATATTGCAAAATGATCACCACCTTAGTATTAGCCTCCACACTGCCACATGATTACCATTTCCTTTGTGTGGTGAGAACATTTAAGATCTACTCTCTTTGCAACTTCCATGTACGTAATACAATATTATTGCCTGTAATCACCATGTGATGCATTAGCTCTGCAAGAATTGTTAACCAGTCTGTCTTTCTTGATGATTAAATTTCAAAGGAATGGATCCCCTTTTTTGAGAAATATATTCCTGGGTTTTAAAACTGACAGGAGACTGGAAGATTTGTATTTCAAATGGGTAGAGAAGGCATTTACTACTGCAAGTTTTCTAAAGAAAATGCTTTTAATATTGAAAACATTTCATGGAATATGGTTGGTAAAGTTTTTATAAATAATGTTATTATTTATTTATTTATTTATTTATTTATTTATTTATTTATTTATTTAAAAAATACTTGTTCTGTCAGTATGATGAATGGCTATGTGGTAGTTTTTTAACTTAACATAAACACAACAGGGGTATTTCTAATACTTGCGGTTATAACTGATCTTTAGTATAACCCATGGCATTTCAAGTCACAACATGACATTAATCAGTAAGGCTTTCTCTAATAGCTTCTCACCTGTATCTCAGCAACATACTAAAAAACACCAATTATGCACCAAAAAGCAGCTCACTCAAATCTGTCATAATTACCGTATTCTCTTTTTTTTTTTTAGCCCCAAATCACATGTCATTCCTAACTTTAATAATATAAATAAAAGAGAGATGCAGGTATAGAAATAGATATTAAAATTGGTATAGTTTATATATACATTAATGTTATAGCTGTATATATACACTGCATGTGCGTATATATATATGTAAATGTTATAGCTGTATATTTTTATATAGCTGTATATTTTTAATAGCTGTAAATTGAGCATTCTTCTCTAGGTCATTTTTAGTTCTCTAATAAGCTGTAGATTTTTTTCTAATTCTCCTCGACCTCAAGTCAAGACAGATAAGGTTCATCTAGGAGAGATAGGGGACATGTCTGTATGTGTTCTCAATGAGCCAGAGAATGGATCTACCTTTTACCTAACAATCAAACATCTTAATCATGGAATCCAAGGAGATCACCTTATTGGACACTAAGTCTGAAATTATATCTAAGAGTAGCCAGAGGGTCATAATTAGGTAGAAGTTAACCCATAATCCTCTGTGCACTATCCAGGATTCATCTGGTTGAGTGGGTAGGATACTCTATAAACATCCAAACATGCTAAATTACAGAGCCTACACATAAGATCAGTTATACCCTAGAAAAAAACTGAGAGTTGTTCTCATAAACCCATGAATAACTATCATTTTGATAGCTGTCTTCCTCAGAATATACCATTATAAATAATCAGAGACAGAGAAGCATCTATCAGAATGTCAAACCCCAGAGGGAAGATAAGGGAGAGTGGGGGTAAGGGGGAGAGATCAACCAAAGGACTTATATGCATGCATGTAAGCCTAACCAATGGACACAGATACCATGGGGGTGAGGGCATTTGTGGGGGGGTGGCATTGGGGGGATAAGGACACATATGTAATACCTTAATACAGTCTGTACCCTCTCCAAACCATCACAGTCTGCACCCTCTCTAAACCAGGATCCCTCTCACAATCTGGGACCACTGGCTCCTAATTGCTCACCTACCTGCTGGCTTGATCGCCCCTAGCTGCCCCCACCTGCCAACCTGGTTGCGCCCAACTATCCCCCTGCTGGTCTGGTCGCCCCCAACTGCCCTCCTGGCTGCCTGGTAGACCCCAACTGGCACCCCCCACTGGCCTGGTCACCCTCAACTGCCCCGCTGCCGCCCTGGTTGCCCCACGCAGCCTGCTGTTCAGTTGTTTGCTCATCCCTCACTAAGCCCCTGCTGGCCTTGTCACCCCATGCAGCCTGTGTTCGGTCATCCATCTGGTTGTTTCAGTCATGATGGCCCCTGGCTTTTTATATATTAGGATTAAGCACATTTTATTTGTAGCATGCAAAATTTATATTTGGAAATATGAATTGGCTTTTGTATTATTAACTTTAATCCTCTTTCTGAGTTACTTTAGAAAAGTAACATCAGGCCACATACAGAAATATTAATAAAACCTATTATTTCTTAGCATTCTTTTGGCTGTAAGATAAATGCACCTAAATAACCACACTTAAGTGACAAAAGTAAAATATTATTATAAGTACATTGGGATGTGCCATGGGAACCAATGACAGGATAATGGCCAAGTGGCAAAAAGCTGGAACAAAGGATGCGAGGCAGAGCCAGGCTCTTTGTCTCTCACATGCACTGCTGTCTGTACCCCTAGGCCAGTGATGGGCAACCTTTTGAGCTTGGTGTGTCAAACTTCGCCAAAAAACTGAGCATAACTCGGGTAGTGTGTCACTTTGAGGAAAAAAACATTATTTTGCAAATGTTTTATCCTCAGGAGCAGCAAATGTTTCATCCTCAGCATGTGGCCGCCTCAGCGGCCGCGTGTCATCAGAAATGGCTACGCGTGTCAGTGCTGACACGCGTGTCATAGGTTCGCCATCACTGCTCTAGATCATTATTCTCTCCTCGTCAACCAGCTTAATTTGCTTCTCTGATCCACCTAGTATAGTGGTCAGCAAACTCATTAGTCAACAGAGCCAAATATCAACAGTACAACGATTGAAATTTCTTTTGAGAGCCCAATTTTTTAAAGTTAAACTTCTTTTAATGCCACTTCTTCAAAACAGACTCGCCCAGGCCGTGGTATTTTGTGGAAGAGCCACACTCAAGGGGCCAAAGAGCCGCATGTGGCTCGCAAGCCACAGTTTGCTGACCACTGACCTAGTAGATTAAATGATAACTCAGGGACCAGTATAAGGCCTTTTCCATTGTATTGTTTATTCAAATTTTCAGACTCTCCTTCATGATTATTAAAAATATGGTTGGGTTTTTTTTTGTTGTGTTTTTTTTTAGTATTTATTGAATCACCCAGGGACTTTCTAACTCTCAGGGATAGGAAGGCAAAGTATCCAGTAAAAACTGTATTATATTTCGAATGTCTCAATATCACAAATTCTAAATTATATATGGTTTTTGTTAGAAGTGTCAAAAAACATTTTATTTTTAGTTTTAAACAACCAAATTCAGTCAAATATGTGGTCATAACAACTCAAATGTTCAAAGTAAGCCTTATTGAAAATTACTGACTCACTGCTTGGTCTAGTAGCACAAAGGAATGTGTGATTTATCTGTTGAAAATGCTGTGTAGACAACCTTCTTTTTATGAGAGGATTTCTGTTATATTCATCATTCTTGACATTCTGATTCACATTTCCCTTATATTTCACAAAACATGGATATTATTTTTGTTCTTCACCTTGACCATTTAACATTATTGCAGAAGATGAAACCTGACTCTGCTTTTCTTTAACCTTGTGTGTCTAGAATTTCATTTTATACATTTAGGTTTACGTAGTAAAAGAGCTGCAAGGTAAAGAATGGCCCATCTACTTTAGGTGCCAGCCAAGATGGATAGCTTTTCTTAGATGATATACATATTTTTCAAGCCAATTGAGTGTCTGATTAATTGAAGAGGGGAAAATTGCTAGCATACCATTCATTCTTTTCCTTTTTTGCATAATTTGCCTTTGTGAGAATAATTTTTGATATCATTTCTACCTATAGTGTTTTGGACAAACATTACATCTAAGATATTTTAATTCTGCAGAAATTGAGAAACAATGTACGAGATAATATGCACAAAGAAATCTCTGAGGCTACAAGAAATAAAAAAAACTATCGATGTATATTATAAATTAAAATAAGAGTACATGGCATAAAGCTGCTTATTAAGGTTAACACCAATTGATAAAGATTATTATAATAGTAAATATAAAATGTATAAAGATAATTTCAACTAGGTTATTTATATATGAGTTTATCCCACACAAGCCTAGCCACATACGAGGAAATCATATCCATATGGCCACACTTTCCCCTTCATCTTGGCTTCTTCCTCAGAACCAAGAAAGGTCCTGGTGTGTAGGGACCCTCAATAAGTACGTAAGTGTTGAGTTAATGAAGGATCTGACAATCTTTTGGTGCACTTCCCAAAGTCTGCAGTATACATTTCAAGAAAAAGAGAACACATTTTTTTAAAAAAAGCACATTTTCACAACTGAAAATTGACTTTGATACCAAGACACAAATTTTAAAAACCAGATTTCTCCTTCTAATTCATTTTAATTTAATGTTTATATAATCCCTCTAGAGGCCTGATGCACAAAATTTGTGCAAGGGTAGACCCTTGCAGCCCCGGCTTTGTCCTAAGGTCACCTGGAAGGTCATCTGGAAGATCGTTCCACTGTTGGGCTGTTAGGTCGATTTGCATATTATGCTTATATTATTATAGGATATAATATTTATTCATTAATTCAACAGATATTTATTAGACGTCATTTAAGTGTTTAGCAAAGTGCTAAGCAGTTTTATTGTTAATGCTCATAATAACTGAAATAATTATTGATTTTCACACATTTACGTGAGGAAAAGAGGCTCAGCAAAGCTACACTGAATAAATAAATTATTTGCAAATAACTATGTAACTAAAAACATGCCTGACCTTCCTACAATGTAGCCCTTGATATTCCTAAACTTCTGAGGTTGAACTAGGAGCAAATAAGAAACAAATAGACTTGAAAAAATTACTACGCATGTAACCATAGCCAAGGTCCTTTTTTCCCCTTTCAGTTTCTAAAATAATTGTTATAACGAGTATAAAAAACACACATACTTCTCCATTATTATTCAAGTAGAGAAATGTTTATGCAATTATAAAATATTTTCCACTGCTCCTCCCATTTTGAATGAGAACTAATTGATTTTTGGGTGACTTTATTTCATGACCTTGTAAGATGAATATCCTATTTCTCAATGCATGCTATTTCAACCTCAATAGTAGACCTAAAATTTAGTAATTCATTTTTTTTACTTTCCTTTAATTCTACCTTTTCCCATTTATTTTTTATTTCTTCTTTTTCTCCACATTTGCCTTTATCAATTTAATTTTATTTATTTTCCTCTTGTCTCTTTCTGCTGATCTTCTTTTTTATTCTTTTTAACCCCCACTTTTTCTCTCTCTCTCTTCTTTGTCTCATCACTGAAGCAAATCCTTCAGTAGAATATGGTTATGCTGTGGCAGGCAGACTCTAGCTTGTCTCAATCATTCTCACTGACTGAAATACACGCTTTATGTGGAATCCGCTCTCCATCCTGTGGACTGGCCTAGAGACTTGTTTCTAAGTAATAGAATTTAGTAAAAGTTTCAGAATGCAATTTCCATGATTAGTTAGATGAGGTTTGACTTGTACCTACTAGCAGACTGTCTCTACTTCCTGTCTGGCTTCCCTGCTTTGGTGAAAATCGCTGCCGCACTACATGGTCCACATGACATGGCCCACTTGTGGCTTCAGCCAAAGCAAGTGGAAACTGTGGCCATCAGTCTAGTATCCCTCAGGAATCTTAATGGTGCCCCAAAGTGTGGGAGCTTAGAAATAGATCCTTGAGGTTCAGTGCGAAAATAAGACAGCATAGCTAACATATTGCTGGTAGCATGTAGGGGACTGATTAATCTGTGCCTAGATTCCCAACCCAAAGAAATGGTAAATGGCGGTGGATGTTAACTAGAATTATTGTATCAAGCACTTCACCATATGCACAAATATAGGATCACTAAGATGTATCACCCCCTGAAACTAATGTAATATTACATGCCAATTATACCTCAATTAAAAAAAAATGAAAGAAACCATGAGCTGTGAATTGTTTTCTCCCTAGTTGTGTGCTAATATTGTATGCTGCAATAAATAACAAATACATACTTTTTTTGTGCTACTTGCTACATTTTTTCATCATATAACCTTTTAAAAAATAAATTTCTTTTAAAGGCATATTTTAAAATCTGTTTGATAGAGACAAGGAGAAAATGTTCTTACTCTGTTATACTGAAGTTTTAAATTTTTCATTCTTTATTGTATTCATAATTAACTTGAACATCACCTTGGTTACCAATAAAAATGTAGTCAGTAACCCAGTTTATATATTAAAACTGTTTTAAAAGTAACAGTATCATTTATTTGAATTTTAGACCTGTTATTAATTACTAGAGGCCCGGTACATGGAAATTCATGCACTGGAGGGGTGTCACTCAGCCCGGCCTGCCCCCTCTCATAGTCCGGGAGCCCTCAGGGACGGGAGGGGACCCAGTGATCAGGGGAAGGTGATGCCCCATCACACCTCTGCTGCTGCCACTGCCGGCAGCACAAGCCTCAGCCGGCCCTGGTTACCTGAGCCTCAGGCAGCCCTGGGCAGCTTGGCAGCCACCATCTGAGGCTTGCCTACGCCTCGGGCTAACTCTTGGTGGCTAGGGGGCTGAGGTAACTGGGGAGCTCCAGAGGCAGGCACGCGGAGCGACTGGGCCTGCCTGGGGGTGGACCTGGCCTTGCCGCATGCCTGCCACTCAGGCGGGGCTGAGGGGACTGGGCGCCGCCATCTTTGAGGGCGTGGTAGTCAATTAGCATATTCCCTCCTTATTGGCTGTGGGCACTGCCATCTTTGAGGGCAGGACAGTCAATTAGCATATTCACTCCTTATTGGCGGTGGGTGCCTCCATCTTTGCAACGGTGTGAGGGTCAATTAGCATATCCCCTCTTTATAAGATAGGCTGTATATACAACATATTTTTCTTTTTCTTTTAGATTTAAAGCAGATACATGCTAAATAAAACAATCTACACAAAATATGTTCTTTATCAACTTAATATAATGAACTAATTTGTAGTTATTTGCCATCTTCATTTGTTCATAGAAAATTAATAGGAAAAAACAAAAATCACTACCATAAAATTTGAATTAAAATTTTATGGCATCACTGGTGATCACATAGTTTAATCAGAACAAACAAACAAACAAACAAACAAAAAAACCTGCCACTAAATTTGAACCACTGTCTCCTGGAAATAGTATTTGAAACTAGTCATAACCATCTTAGAGTCTAAAACATCCATTAAATCCTACTAATGCTTCTTCTTCTTCAACTTATATTGTATTTCATGTTTTTCCAGCTCTTAGTGGTAATGCCAACATTTCTTTGGGTGGTTAAAACATGTGAATGTTTAAGTACAGATAAACATTTACACATATTGTAAATGTGCAAATTGAGTCTATATGTATGGATAAAATATATATCATGTCAATCTGTGTGATTAGTTTTTGCCAGCTATTTAAATAACAACGTTTCTGAAATTTGAAGTGGAAATACTTAGATAAATTTGTCTGTGACTTGTGCTGTTTAATGTCTTTGAAAAGCCACTCAAAGACCTTGTAAACTCACTCAAAGAGATGTGAATGATGCTCATACATTTATTTTGCTGTAGTTTAGCTTACACTGGTCTCTTTAAATAATGACCCCCTACAGCTACCTTTATCTCTCCTCTTTGGAAAGCAAAGTTATATACTGTTCAAAAGTAGGGCACATCTAGAGGGTGGGCTATATGTTACAAAATCCACCCAGAATTACGTATATTAAGACAAATCTATGAAAGTAGAAAGAATTAAGATATTGTTGAATGCTAACTAATATGTGTACTATATTCTATATAAGTTGAATTTTCAGATAAAATGACTTTATCCTTTCAAGGGCCAAAATCTGACTAAAAAGAAAGTTATGGCTGGAAAGATCTCTAAAATGCCTTATGTTCTCCTTCTCTCTCAGCAGAGCCAGGTGATTTGTGTCTTGTCATTTGTATAACTCAGCATTTTGCAAAGAGGGAGAGTTAGATACTCATTTGAACACTGTCTACATCATCTCATTTATTTGATTCATTTTCCCATCCTTCTGGCTGACACAGGTTCAATAGTTACGCCAGGTGGTAGAACCAACAAATCTTCGATAGACTATAAAGTGTTGGCAAAATCAACAAAGCTCAAATCTTGAATGTCACACCAGCAGTTTCATCAGCTTTATTACTTTACTTTATTCAATTAAATGAAAAGTAACTTGGATTTTTGCATTACTGATTTCTGTAATTATCTATTTTATTTTTAGTTTCAATATGTGTCTCTTTCTATTAGTACCAGCTATTGTAGTGTTCTAATCATTTGTTGTTTGGCAATGAAGTAATAGTCTTTCTTCTCATCTGTTTATGAGTGAAATGTCCTTTCCCCTATAGTTTTAGTTTTGTGTTGATGATTCAACATGATCACCATGAGAAGAAAAGCAGTTTCTATTTATGCAAGGTCAATTTCTGTAAATATTTTTAAAATTCTATTTTCAATTATAGTTTACATTCAGAATTATTTTGCATTAATTTAAGGTTTACATTGGAGTGGTTAGACAGCCATATACTTTACAAAGTGTTCCCCCTGATATTGCTTTCCAGTACCCACCTGGCACCATACATAGTTATTACAATATTATTGACTAAATTCCTGTGCTATACTTTACATCCTGTGACTGTTTTATAACTGCCAATCTGTACTTCTCACCTTTTTTACCCAGCCCCTCAAAATTTCTCCCCTCTGCCAATCACCAGTTCACTCTCTGTGTCTATGAATCTGTTCTCTGTAAATTTAAGTATCTAATTAACTTGGTGTGTTGCTCACTCATGTCCAGGATAAGGGAGGGATTCCCATATTGCATCAACTTTACTTGGCTATTTTTTCAGAGCATCTGTTTGTTATGAAAGTCACTGGCCAAGGGAGAGTAGTACCAGATGTCTCAGAGATAAAATCTCTGGGCAGAGTGGCCTGGCCTAGCCACCCCACCTTCCCAGGATATGTTCAGTGATTCACAATTTCTACCAAACAAGCCTGGACCTTCATGGCCCAAGTCTACTTTAGTAGAACAGGATGAAGAAAGTTCTGGGATCTGCCATTATTATTATTATTATTAATTTATAGTAGTAGTAGTATTTGCTCAGATGGAGCACTTTGTCTAGAGTTAATGTTAATTTGCAGAAAGCGCAAGATGATTCCTGCTCAGGGGAAGTGAATGAGTCTTCCTGTTTACATCACATGCATGGTGTGCTTCAGATTACATGTGGTCTGTCAAGAGCCTGGGTTCTAACAAGTAGATGCACTACTAATTTTTTGACAGCAATATTTATAACCAGTCAGATCCCTATAACATAGAATATTATTCCAGGATATTTGGAGCTGTTAGACATATCTTATGCTATTTTGACTGATTTATTATTATACTCCCACACCTCAAGTTTCTATTCATATTCAGATTTAAGATACATTATGAAATGCTTTTGTTAACCATCCCCAGAATTCCTTTTTTTAATCTCCTATTGTCCAAAGATGCTGCTTATACTTTATAGGATGAAGGTAATAATTCAAATGACAGTAAGAAAGTACAGTGATGACTTTTTAAAATTATTCCATTTCAGAACACTTAAAGCTTGATTAATACAACCTCAGCTTGATTACACAGATAAGGATCAGAAGGAACGGATATGGTCCATATTCTCTAATCAATGCCGAGACTAGTTGTTGTCATATTGAAGAAAAGAAAAACAATATTTTCATAGTTCTCCATATTTCATTATGACACGTGTTAATTTTAAGTATTGAATATGTTTGCTTTGCAGAATGCTTCTTTGTCATGATAGAAAGAGCCAAGTGGGCAAAAACTGGATGTAGCGATTTCTCTTAATCTAAGTCAGCCTTTGGAGTTTTCAAATAGCTTTGGTTAAATGTCACACTTTTATCACCAGCCTCAGGAAATCTGATCTGTATTGTTCTTTCTATGACTTTGATGGAAGCCACACAATAAAAGGACTGTCATCACCTTTACAGTTATTCAATTACATGAATGAGCTTGGGCTAATTTCATAATTATTGAAATGAAGGGATACGAATCAACGATTTAAGCTACTTCTATTAGGAATATTTTCCAGCGCCTGATTCCAAATCTTCTGATACTGATTTTTAAATATATAAATGCAGACCCCAAAGCTCAACTTCCATGATGAAATGCTAATTATAAATATTTCTCTTCTCTTATGGGTAAAATAATTTTTATTTTCTTTCTGTTTCTATATCATGATTTTGTTTACTAAAACATAAAAAAATGAATAGAGTCTTAGTTTCAGTGTTTTTTTTTTTAAATGTGGCTGTTTTTCTAGAAGGGGATTTTTAGTGTCAGAAACTGTAGAATATTAGGACTCAGAAATTGGTGCACTTTTCATAATCTCTAATTCTATACTTTTACTACATCAAAATAAATAACATCATTAAATGATTCCTTCATATTGGATTTTATAAAATATACTATAAAATCTAAGTTTGGCTATTTGTTTTGATTAGATCTTATTTTAAAAAGACACCTGAAATTTAGCTCAAGAAATGAAAATTGGAGATGCATATAACTTTAAAATCTCGCTTCTGAATTGTATCCCAATTTATCAGGTAAATTCACTTTTGATTAGGAATATGGTAAAATTTTCCACTAAACTAACTGACCCTTTTTTTACTGATTCTTATTAGAATATGCATATAAGTTTCTCTCTAGACCAAAAGACTCTTATTAATGTTCTATTTCATTCAATGTACAGATGATCCACATAGACTAATTAGGGTTATTCAATATATAACCTGACTGTGCAGACAAGTAAGAATATGTGTGTGCCTGAGTTATTGAAAATAGTAACACAAAAATAGTAAAAATGATATACACAAACTTATATTTATGTTTAATGTATCTGTTTGCCATAAAAATCTACTCATAAAAATTGTATTCCAAGTCTAAAGCCTAAAACAGAATTATGCCAAGATTTCAATTTATTGGCGAATCAATCCATATTACATATTAATATAGGAATATTTCAAAAGAGTAAAAATTCCTTCTTTTTTTTTTTCTTTTTGTTTTATGGCAGCATAGTATTCCATTGTGTAGATGTACCACAGTTTTCTGATCCAGTCATCTGCTGACGGGCACCTAGGCTGTTTCCAAATCTTAGCTATTGTAAATTGTGCTGCTATGAACATGGGGGTGCATATATCTTTTCTGATTCGTGTTTCTAGTTTCTTTGGATATATTCCCAGGAGTGGGATTACTGGGTCAAATGGGAGTTCCATTTTCAGTTTTTTGAGGAAACTCCATACTGTTCTCCACAGTGGCTGCACCAGTCTGCATTCCCACCAGCAGTGCACGAGGGTTCCTTTTTCTCCGCATCCTCGCCAACACTTGTCGTTTGTTGATTTGTTGATGATAGCCATTCTGACAGGTGTGAGATGGTACCTCATTGTTGTTTTGATTTGCATCTCTCGGATAATAAGTGACTTTGAGCATGTTTTCATGTGTCTCTTGGCCTTCCTTCTGTCTTCTTTTGAAAATATTCTGTTTAGGTCCGTTGCCCATTTTTTTATTGGATCATTTATCTTCCTTTTATTAAGTTGCATAAGCTGCCTGTAGATGTTGGAGATTAAACCTTTATCAGTGCTAGCATTTGCAAATATGTTCTCCCATGCAGTGGGCTTTCTTGTTGTTTTGTTGATGGTTTCTTTTGCTGTAAAAAAGCTTTTTATTTTGATGTAGTCCCATTTGTTAATTTTCTCTTTAGCTTCCATTGCCCTAGGGGCAGTGTCAGTGAAAAAGTTCTTTTGGCATATGTCTGAGATTTTGTTGCCTGTGGATTCCTCTAGTATTTTTATGGTTTCCCGTCTTATGTTTAAGTCCTGTATCCATTTTGAGTTTATTTTTGTGTATGGTGTAAGTTGGTGATCTAGTTTCATTTTTTTGCATGTGTGTGTCCAATTTTCCCAACACCATTTATTGAAGAGACTGTCTTGATTCCATTGTATGTTCATGCCTCCTTTGTCAAATATTAATTGAGCATAGTGGTTTGGGTCGATATCTGGATTCTCTATTCTGTTCCATTGATCTATATGTCTGTTCTTGTGCCAGTACCAGGCAGTTTTGAGAACAGTGGCTTTGTAATACAGCTTGAAATCTGGTATGGAGATCCCTCCTACTTTATTCTTCTTTCTAAGGATTGCTGCGGCTATTCGGGGTCTTTTTTTATTCCAGATGAATTTTTGGAGAGTTCTTTCTAGGTCTGTGAAATATGCTGTTGGTATTTTGATGGGGAGTGCATTGAATCTGTAGATTGCTTTGGGTAGTATGGACATTTTAATGATGTTGATTCTACCAATCCATGAACATGGTATGTTCTTCCATCTGTTTACGTCTTCCTCTATCTCTTTTTTCAGTGTCCTGTAGTTTTCCGCGTATAGGTCTTTTACCTCCTTAGTTAAGTTTATTCCTAGGTATCTTAATTTTTTTGGTGCGATGGTAAATGGGATTTCTTTTTTAGTCTCTCTTTCTTTAAGTTCACTATTGGTGTATAGAAATGCCATAGATTTCTTGGCGTTAATTTTGTATCCCGCTACATTGCCGAATTCATTTATTAAGTCTATTAGTTTTATTGGAGAATATTATACTAAGTGAAATAAGCCAGTCAATGAAAGAAAAATACCACATGATCTCACTCATTTATGGATAATAAAGAACATTATAAACTGATGAACAAAAAGATAGTTACAGAGACATTAAAGCAACAGACTTTCAAATTACAGGGGGAAAGTTAGGGAGAGGGGGGGTAGATAAGAAATCAAACGAAGGACTTGTATGCATGCATATAAGCATAAACAATGGACGCAAAACTCTGGGGGGTGAGGGCATGTGTGGGTGTGGGGTGGGGGGGGTAATGGTAAGATATGTACACATATAATACCTCAATAAAAAAAAAAGAAACAAAAAAAAGAGTAAAAATTATAGAGTATGTGCTAAAACCTTTTTTAATTATAAGTAGACTTCAATAAAATTGGATTATAAAAATTATATTTATGTTGTTATGATTTGTATTGTAAAATTACTTGAAAATACTCAAATGGACTCTTATTTACTCTTTTCACATAAAAGTTCATGTCCTTATCCTAAAATATGTAAAATATGAACTTCAATAAAAAATATATGGCATATACATGGCACAATATATAGCATATTATAACAACTTGCTCAGTAGTATTGTTTAACAACTATTACAAGTAAGAATAATCAAAATAATACACACAATGCACATAATACAGTGCATGGTATAACAAATTTTTAATAAATATTAGCTACTATAATCTTTCCCTTTTTGAGGCCCTAACTATTTATAAATGTGGTTACAAATTCCAAAGAATATACACATACCCTTTAAAAATCCCAAGTTAGCCAAGGCATGACTCAGTGGTTGAGCATTGACCTATGAACTAGGAGGTCACTGTTGGATTCCTTGTCAGGACACATGCCTGGATTGCAGGCTCCATTCCCTGTGTGGACGTGCAGAAGGCAGTCGATCAATAATTCTCTCTCATTATTGATGTTTCTATCTCTCTCTCCCTCTTCCTTCTTCTCTGAAATCAATAAAAATATTTTTTAAAAATCCCAAGTTAATTCTTTTGGTGAATATTTCTGATTTTTCTACTTTAGTGCCATGATTCTGTACAACTTTAATATAAAAAGATAAAATTCTTCACTGCTATAGATTTCTATTTCCTCCCTTGTTAAGTTTTAATGTTGAGTAGAAGTAATATATGTGAATAGGTAGATAAGGGTGAGGAAACAAGCTAATCAGCCTTCCCATTTTGCTTATAAAAAATAAAGTGAAGAAAGACATTTTGGAGACTTCCACCTGAGAGTGGAGATAAAGATCAATTCTATCAACACAACTTTTTTTTTCTTTTTTAGGCAGTAAATGCTAAAATAGAGTGATAAGAATCTTCATTGATCAAATTAAAACATACCAGCTAAAATGTATCCTAGTCATGACATAGCTTAATTAATGAGATTATACACACAAAATTTTCAGAACTGTAAGTACAGTTGACTCTTAAATATGTGGGTCCACTTATCAGCAGATTTTTTTCAATAAATAATGTAAATGTATTTTCTCTTCCTTATGATTTTTTAAATAACCTTTCCTATTCTCTAGCTTATTTTATTGTAAAAATATAGTATATAATATATATGACATATAAAATATTAATCAATAGTTCATGTTATCAGTAAATCTTCTGGCCAGTTGTAAGCCTTTAGTAATTAATCTTTGAGTGCATCAAAAGTTATGTATGAATTTGTGACTGTGCAGGGGATTCTGTGCCCCTAACCTCTGTGTTGTTCAAGGGTCAATTGTAGTATTATTTGATCTCTCATCCTGCATAAGGAGTTGGGATGGGCATTGTGTTTAGTGCTTGAGGTGTTCACATATAGTAAGTTGCTTCTCAAACTGAAAACCTAGTCTTAAACCTAAAAGAAATTCCACTTACTAACAAAAATTGTGATGAACAATGTGTTCCTAGTACAAAGAGTGTGCTCTTTATACAACAACTAGAGGCCTCGCACACGAAATCCATGTGTAAGTACGGTTCCTAGGCCTGGCCTGTGATCAGGGCCATCTTCCCCAGCTGCCTGCAGCTGGCCCCGCCCCCTGCTGCCACCCTCCCCCAGTTCCCCATTCGCCATCCGGTGATCGGAGCCTGATGGCCTGGGGAAGGGATCGAGAGGTCGGCCGTTCCCACCCACTCGCCAGCCCTGACCCTGCTGTGGGTCACCCTCTGTGTATGGGGTGACTGGAGGGGTGGGAGCCTTGGCCTGGCGCTGCCTGTGTCTCCCGCCACCCACCTATGGTTCCCCATTTGCCATCGAGTGATCGGAGCCTGCTGGCCGGGGATAGGGACCAAGAGGTGGTCGGTGCACCTCATAGTGACTGGCCAAGCAGTCGTTCTGGTCATTCTGCCGTTAGGGTCAATTTGCTTATTACCCTTTTATTATATAGGATGGGAAAATAAAGTTGAAATTATTTTCAAAATGTATATCAGACTTAAATATACTTGAAACCAATTTAGAGCATTCCTTTACTTTTGTAACAGGGAAGGAAAGAAATGAATGCAATGAAAAGAGGATAACGTATTCTATAGTTTCTATATTGAGAATGTCATGAGAATGTTAATGAATAAAGTGGGATACAGAGGGAAAAAAAGAAGACATTTAAACAATAAACAGAATTCCATATTTGCAGCCCTTCCAACAGATGGCTTTGATGTACAAGATACCTTTATGCAAATAGTGAGTCAGAGGACATAGAATAAAAAAACATACTTTAAAATATATGAATATGTATGCAATTATCCATACTGAAATAAGCAGTACCAATCACAATTTTATAATTTGAAGTATCCTTCCAGTAAGTGCTTGTGTCCTAATGATGGTGATTTGTTTTTTAAATTAAAATTAAAATTGGTCCCAAATTTGTGCTAGACATGTATGTGGTACAAACGTCTTTTTTTAAATTTTTCGTTGAACATATTTGGTACATTTTTACTTTTTACTTAATACAAAAAAATATAAATTATTCATGCCATAAGGAGATGTATAATTGATCTCATAATATTCTGTAAGCAAGGTGTCATTTCAGGTGAAGGATGGGAACTATTGTCTGGAGTTTCTCCTGTCAACTAATTGACTGCCTTGCTCTAATCTAAGATTGAGGAATTTTATTCCATTATATTCTTCATGGCTACTTTTACATTAGTTTTATTATGGAGTAAATTGCTCTAATATGGATAATATAAGAAAACTATGCGTAATAGAAGTTAAAAACAACATACTTATTATAGGATAGATTATATATATATTTAGGGAAACCGTACTCAGGTTATAAACAACCAGGTTAAGCAGATTCAATAATATGAGTAAAATTAATTTAAAATAAGGGTAAACAGTGTATTGGAGAGAGGGTATATATAGCTACAGATGTCAACAATGTATTATTATTCTGCATTAGATATTTTGAATAATGGGAGAAACTAGACTATCCAAAGAGAAGAGTTGCAATATTTATACTTCTAACAAAATTTCCTTCATGTTCTTTTGATCCCCCTTACACACTCCCATTCACACCTACCACATATATGTTAATCAGTCCCAAGGAATGACTGATGATTTTTGTATTTCTTTATATGGTCCTAGAAAGTTCCATATTCACCATGTATACTAAGCATAAAAAAATGAAAATGCAACTTAAAAGTAAAGGAGTTTGGTTTTGCACATGCAAAGGACCACAGAAATTCCAATCCAGGCTCCAAATCTATTTTCTGAGCTTTTTTTGGTTTCATCCTCTTCCATGTTTTGATACCTTCCTCAAGGTGGATCTTATGATATTCAGGAAATAAAAAGGCCTCTCTTTTTGCTGTCTTCTTTTATTTTTTAATTTTTAAATATTTTTATTGATTTTAGAGAAGCGAGAGGGAGAGAGGGATAGAAATATTAATGATGAGAGACAATCATTTATTGGCTGCCTCCTGCACACCTCCCCATTGGGAACTGAGCCCACAACCCTGGCATGTGCTCTGATTGGGAATGGAACCATGCCCTCCTGGTTCATAGGTCTACGCTCAACCACTGAGACACAGTGGCTGCGCTTTGCTGCCTACTTTTAATGAGCAATAGAACTTATGTAAAATATCCCATCTATCTGTCATTGTTTTGAGTTGTAAATGGGAACCATTATGATTGGCAAATATCAATCAGAATTTTCCTCTGAAGCTTGATATAAGTACCTACTACCCTGAGTTAATTGATGGAGCTTTCAGAAGTGCATGCCTTTCGAATGTGGCTGGAGTCCCTCAGGAAAATAAAAATGGGATGACTACTTGGCAGGTGGGGTAAACTATCTGAAATGAAATGTTATTCAGTGGTTTTAGGGATTTGAAGGAAGGCTGTCTGTAGCTGTCTAGACCCGTGGTCGGCAAACTGCGGCTCGCGAGCCACATGCAGCTCTTTGGCCCCTTGAGTGTGGCTCTTCCACCAAATACCATGGCCTGAGCGAGCCTATTTTGAAGAAGTGGCATTGGAAGAAGTTTAAGTTTAAAAAATTTGGCTCTCACAAGAAATTTCAATCATTGTACTGTTGATATTTGGCTCTGTTGACTAATGAGTTTGCCAACCACTGGTCTAGACCATAGCAGTCCAATTTCATACTCATGTAAGTCAAATAATCAGGGCACTAATATTTCCGTTTTTCTCTTGGACATGTTGAATTCAAGAAGTCATGGCCTACTGACTAACAAGCAATATCAGGTTTGAAGTACTGAGGAATTAAAACAGATTACTTATAACCAATCAGTCAATAATACAACTAGTTTCCCCAAGAAAAATGGGCTTACCCCCTTAATTGCTTTCCCAATCTCTCCATCATGTCTCTACAAACACAAATTGCAATATCTATGCATTAGTGATGATAAGATATGCTACAAATGAAGCAGCTTTGGATATATTGTAAGACAGAGTGGGAAGGGGATTAAATTGACTAAGATTTTCTAAATATAAGTGTCTTATGTTTTGTTGCAAAATTGTAAAAATGTACATAATTGTGAGGTGTATGTTTTTAATTGTGTAGCTTGGAAAGGAAAATGCATAACAATGATCGGTATGGTTTATTCTGCATGTATCTCAGTCAATCTAAAATATGACTCACAGAAATCCAAATTATGTTTGTCAAAAGAGAAAAAGTAGAGGAGCTTTCAGATGATAAAATTCTTTTTTCTCCTACAATAAATGGAAATGTAGTGAGTTGAAACAATTCAGTATGCAAAGGAAGCTTTTACTTTTATCTTAGTTGGATGTAAGTGCTTTTCTAGTAGAAGTATCATTGATCAGTAGAATATAAAAAATGTATTCTATGTGCAGATTAAGTTGTAGTCCATAACCCAAATGTTCATTCAATTCTAAAATAAAATGTATGTATAGCTTAAATGCCCAGAAAAAAAAATGAGTCACTGAGACTTCTACCTATGTCCTCAGTCTACAGATGGGTGCATTTACAAATGACATGCAAGAAGATATTAGACTTGGCATATTAAAGTTAATTTAATTCTCTAGTAAAATGTTGGACACTGTTTTCAATATCCTGTCATTTATAGTTGAATGTGTGAAATTGTCCCAGAACTATAACTTTCCCAGATAAAAACAGTCTATCCAAATAACCACTCACTGTATTGCCATATGTAATGGTTCCTGAAACACTATTAGTTATTTTAACCCGTCTCTCCCCATTGTTAGATGATAGCACAAGTTCTATATTCTTTATTGTTATTTTTGCAGCCCTCATAGCACCATATTGAACATCTATATTATGCATGTGAAATAAATGTGGAAGGCATGAAATAAAGAAGAAGAAAGGGCCTAATACAATTAAGAAGGATTTTTAAAAATTTTTATGGCTAACACCATGTGACTTATGAAATAGAAAATAATCATAGAAAGAAAGAATCTGATTCAACTATTTTCTTCAGGGGTTTTAAAGCCTAAAGTGAATTGTAATTTATAAGAAAAGTAAAGCTGGACCATATTTTGGAAAGATTAATTCCCTACATATATACCAGCTACTGAAATTATTTTATAGATAATAGATTTTTATGATTACAGTAATTTTTAAAAGGTGTATATGTACCATACTGAATTTTATAATTAATAATTTTTGCAGCTGAAAATTACTAAATGAGCCCAGTCTGTGTGGCTCAGTGGTTGAGCATCAACCTATGAACCAGGAGGTCACGGTTCAATTCCCGGTCAGGGCATGTGCCTGGTTTGTGGGCTCGATCCCCAATGTGGGGCATGCAGGAGGCAGTCGATCAATGATTCTCTCTCATCATTGATGTTTCTCTCTGTCTCTCCCTCTCCCTGCCTTTCTGAAATCAATAAAATTATTTTTAAAAGAATATTAGTAAGTGACTCAATTTTTAGAAAGCGAGCATTCTTGCTTTATAATTTTCAACAATATCCCAATTGCCTGTGGACCCCATTGCTTGGCTATCTCACTGAACCTCATATTCTTCCACCAATACAGCATGCCATCCACGAGGCTTTGTCCATGCAAGTTTCCTGCCCTGAGGTGATCTTGCATTTCCTGGCAACCCCATGCAGTCTCTGCAACCTCAAAGTCTTGCTTAAAGGCCATGTTGTGGCCCCACTAGTCTTCAGTGTTCTCAGCTGGGTGCTCGCCCACCAGGCACTGCAGGTACCAGGCCCAGGGACTGATATTCAGCTTTGCAAGGGGCAACAAGAGTATTAGGTTCTGGATGAGAAACAAAATTAAATGGCGAGTTTGAGATTCATATTCAAGTAAAAGTCAACAAAGCGTAATGTTATGTTATTTAGGCATCATGCATATTCTATTTAATGTGAGATATAATAATACATTAACATATTTAATATACCATTGACTTAATCTCCAAAATTATGTCAACCCAATGACTAAGAGGCTTTTTATGCAGTCCTATTTTTAAGCTTCTTCAATCTCTAGTGATAGTAATTCTGTATATTTGATTTTTCTTATACATGTTTATTCTTTTTTATACTTTTTAAATATCTTGTCTTCTATGTTCTCTTAGAACTGCTTAGGATAGGAAACAATTCCTTTGAGTGGAGGCTATTGTTCAGAGTAAGGGTGACACCAATCGTGTAAACTTCTTTTTTAGTATTTTTTTTACTAATTTGTACTTTAAAATTGTTTTCACATGCCCTCGTTTCTAATTTGAGTGAGAGTTCCTGGAAAACAGAAACCATGGCTTCTCATCTGCAACTAGGACCCTGGAAAATGAACAGGTTTCAGTGAGTTAATTGATTATTGTCAAAATCACATAGCCAGATGAGAGCCTGGATGTTCTCGCTATCAATTCTTTTCCTAAATAAGAAAACTAAATGTGAGAAGAAAAAAAAAACAAACAAAAAACTTTGTTTTTTAAACAGAAATTTTAATATTACAACCACAAGTTAAGTACTCTAGCAATTGAGCAAATTATAACTAAGGTATAAGAGTATAATAAAATTGCATCTTAACTGAGTATTTGAGGTTTTTCAGAGGTCCTGATTTCTGCTCTAATTGACAAGAAAAATGTTTGTGTTATAACCAGTCATCATAATTTCTGCTTTAAAAACACCCTATGTTTCTTCTATTTCCACCTTCCTTTTCCTCTTATATTTCCTGTAAGCATTCTAGCCTTCTGCTGATATATGTTATACATAACGGATACCCCATTCATACTGTGTATGAAGCATTTTGTCAGAGACCAATTCCCACACATCTACTGTTCTCTGGCCAGAACTCTTGACTGGTTTAATTTGTTGTCCTTAAAGTTTGGTGTCTAGTTTCTCAGTTATCTAAGAAAATGTCAAGCTAACAGAAACTATTCAGAAAAAAAAGTTTTTGTGAAGATTGTTCTCATTTTCCAAACTGAGGGTCATTTACAGCAGCATGAACTTGATAAATGTCTATAAGTCAAAGAATGTCTCACCATAAATGATTTGGGGTGGCAGGCCTATAATACATTGCAGACACAGATTGGATTCCCAGCGGGGCCCATGCAAGCTCACATTCTTTGCCTTACACAAGCAATACCAGGGATAGTTACAGTTAACGAAGGAGAAATTTCTCTCTGATGTCAAAAAAGCAAAATCTTGTATTGAAACCAAGTAAGTGGAACATGATCTCATAGTCAAATTGCTATCAAGGTCAAAATCTACCATCATATACCTCAGAGGGCATTCGCTGGTACCCACAATATCATAAGTGATCATTAGCTTTGTGTAAATAAATTTATGTTAAAAACCCTCCTGGACTTTGGGAGGTGGGCATGAAATAAGATTGGATGTAGTCTTTCTGAAATGAATTATAGAAACCCCAAATGCTCACTCTGCCCTCCCTGAACTGACTGGATATACAAAGAGAGAGATAATCAGTTCTTGTGCTTTCTTTATGATGTGCAATCTCTTCACCATCTGAAGACTTTTATCGCGGGCAGGCCCTCATTGCCTGAATATTGGTTAAATCACACACTCCCTCAGGGACTCAGCCTTCAGGGGCTCTGATTCTTCTCAAATAATGTGTTTCAAGTTATCAAATAAAAATTTAAGATAAAAATATTTATCTGGAATATACTTAAACCATGTGACATAGTAATATATGCATGTAAGTTTTAATTTATTAAAAAACAACACCTAATAGTGGACCTAATAATTCCTACATTGAATTTAAATAGTATTTTGAGATATTTGCAACAACTGGAGGTGAAATGACAATAATTGGGACTGTTTTGGTGATAACGTCTTAGGATTGACACTAGTGCTGTGGCTGTTGTCTAAATAATTAATTGAAGGAAACACTAAATTTAGGTTTGAGGTCAGTGAGAACAAAGATGTACATGTTTCCACCCAAGTTCATGAACCCCCAATGTGAACCATGGACCTGGGGTGGGGGGGTAAGTCCTTCCCATTCAAATTCTCATCCAAAACCAGTTTTCTTTTCTTTTTGTAATATTTTTATTTATTTCAGAGAGGAAAAAAGAGGGAGACAGAGCTAGAAACATCAACGATGAAAGAGAATCATTGATTGTCTGCCTCCTGCATGCCCCAAACCTGGGATCGGGCCCATAACCTGGGCATGTGCCTTGACTGAGAATCAAACCAGTGACCTCCTGGTTCATAGGTCAAAGCTCAATCAGAGCCAAGCCAGCCAGGCCCAAACCAGTTTTCTTTCTCAATGTAACCAGATATACCAAGAAAGATCTGAGTTGTGATTGTGTCTCTAATAGGCTCAGTAAGGTGTGATTCATTTTCAAGTTCTCCCAAGGTTCAAGCCTGCTGGCACATAAGACTGTGATCTGACTGCATGGTCTTTCCCAATCGTACCTCCTAACAGTGGCCTCTGACAATTACCCTCTGCCTTAGTTGATGATGTTCAAGCCAAATTGAATTTTGGACCTTTTCTTGTATGTACTAATCATTTTATACCTCTATAACCCAATTTATGTATTTATGAAAATAAGCCGCTGTCACTAAACCTAGTAAATGGTACTACAAATGCAAATGAACTCACTAAAGATAAAATAGAATTAATACAGCAATATGGAGAGAAATTATGAACAAAGTGAGGAAATACATTTATTTAAACATTTAAAAAACATCCAGCCTCACATATGATTAAATGAATGAATAAAGCCCCGTTTCATAGCTATTCAACTAGAAAGGAATGTGTATGTCTGTGACCGTGTGTACATACACACATACCTACTCATACTGACAAGGATATAGATTAATAGTTATGTTCAGTAAATAGAGCATAATAAAAATATGTGTAAAATAAGTGTACACATTTTTTTTTGAGGAATACCACTTTCAATCAACTGAGGAAATAATAGAAAACCAACAAACATGTATGTGAAATGTACAAAGCAATGTGGTTTCTTAAAAGAAACGGCAGGAAACAACCATTCTTTCTAACATTAGAGAAATAGGTTTTAAAAAAGCAACTAGCAAATGACATATTAAAATGAGAAATATCTAACATAATGTGGTGAAGAACACATTATGTAGATATGTGGCCTCCTGGCTTTGAATTCTAGGTTTACTATCTCATAATCATGAGACTAGTTACTTCAACTTGCTAACTTAAAGTTCCCTCTTGTGTATAAAGTAGAATTAATAATAATAACACTTAGCTTGAAATTTGTTGTGAATATGAAATACTGATAATTTAAGCACATAGTAAGAACCGTGTATGTTTTAGCTATTATTATGATTATGATATTTATCATTATTATGGCTATATAAACCCTATAAAGTTTTAAAATAAGAATGTAATAAGATCAAAATAAAAACTGTATCATTACATCTATGATAAAAACATCAATGCATGTGCTTCCCAGATGGAATGGAATTACAAAAAGGCCAGGTTGCTATTTGGTTGATGAGATTTTACTTGAATTTTAGCATGAAAGTGCCTGCATTGTATTTAATAACAAACCCCTGACGTTACATTCTTCATAATTGTTTTTCTATATGAATGGCTCCTGAATTTTCCAGATTGTCAGTACTCCTGTTGAATAGAACCTTTTTACTTTCATTTTCTTATACTCTTCTTCTTATATTTTTTTCTATTTATTTTATTAATTCTGTTGTTGTTCTACACACACACACAAAACAAACAAACACATTAATATGGCTTGAAATACTTGGCTACAGATGCTATAAATGATTTTCATAGGAAGTATCTTGAGATGAAACATCCAACCTTTACCTTCCCAAAGCCTTGCCAATTCCTGGATTCAGTCATGGTAATTGTCAAGGTAAAATACATTTAAACCTGTAGAGAATTTTTATGAGTTTATTTGAGCCAACTGAACAATTGCAGGGAAGCAAAATCTCAACAGATTGAGAAAATGCTCCAGAGAATGGTAGTTTTGAATCTTATGTTATACATTATAATCAGAGGAGGAGGTCTCAGGTGGACACATAAAATCCATTGGTGATAGATTAGGGAGGCAAGAAAAAGCAAAACAGGGAAATCTCTGAGATTGAATAAAGAATAAAATGAATCGACACATACTTCTTTCACATAGGTGGTTATAGGATAGTTAACATTTAACAATTAAACAGATGACAATAAGAGTGAAGGGTTTTGTGGTCTCTGCTCTGGTACAGTGAGAGGTCTTGAAAAAAGGAAATTACCCTGACATTCCAAAGGTATAACTGTTACTGTAGATGCAAAAAGTTGCAAAAAGACAATAGACAGGCTCAATTAAGGTAAAGATTGACCTTTATCAGGGAACATACTGGCCTAGGACATGACTACACACCGTGACTTGTTTTTAGTTTGGAAGTTTTAATTTCAGAACATCCTAAGTGGTTACTTTAGATCTCTAAGTTTGTAAGGCCACCACGAAGGCCTCCCCCGAGCTCATCAGGTTTAGCACATGGCCCCTTTCTCATCCATCTATAATAATAAAAGCGTAATATGCTCATCAGACTGGACATCATTCCAGACATCCTTCCGGATGAAGCCGGGGCTGCGAGGGAAGCCCGGGTCCCATGTGCCGGAGGGAAGCCGGTGCCGGCAGCCAGGGGAAGGAAGGCTTACTCTTGCACGATTTCGTGCATCGGGCCTCTAGTATAATTATAAACTCACTAATATTTGTGTCTTTACTTTTGGAAACATATCTACTGAAACAGAATGAGAATCATATCATCATTAATATGAAACAGTGGAATAGTTTTATATAACTGTCTACCCTTTGGTAATTTCAACATTCTACAAAATGAGAAACATTTTTTGGTGTTTGTAGGAATTTTCAAAGGGTTTTGCAAAGGTATGGCTATGACAGCTTCTTTCTCTAAAAGGAGCCTTAACATATTTTACATAGCTGCCTATGTAAAACACCGAGAAGCTGGGTTTTTGGAGGGTAAGCCACCTGCCATGAAGGCTATTTATTTTATGGCCACATATGCTAATGTTAGTGGCTTGGAGGAAAGCCATCATTTTTTGCCTCCTCTTTCTCCTAGAACTATTTTTTTTTTCAACAGCTGTGTGGGACATAAGAAAATTTAACAAGAACTAAATAACTTTAAAATAAGTATCAGCCGAAGGGTTATTATTATTTTGGGGGGATACAATTCTTCAGTGTTTGATTTATGTTTGCACAACTTAGAGCCTTACTGACATTAATCTGTTTGAAAATTGGTAAAATAAATTTGCTCCAGGCTCTGACCTTATGTGACAAGATGAGCCCAGTGTGAATTTTTACAGTTGAGTTATAAACCTCTGAAGAGCAGTTTTTTATTATGAAAATGCTGACAGTACCTCAACTGAAGCAGTATGCATGATCTGGCCATCATTTTGTTAAAGAACAGATACAGGTAAAAATAGCGATTAGAAACTGGTATATTTTGAAAGAAAAATTATGAAAAGGAGAGGAAGAACTGAAAATAAATGATGACAAGAAATAAGTTAATTAAATAATAAGAAAAAAATAGATAACTCAGAAGATAAGTAAACAATCTTTTGGATATTTATTTTGAAGCCAAATTATATGCATGAAGGATAGTCTAACATTTGTGAAGAAATTATAGGCAGTCTTTTGTACGGGGTCTATTTTTTATGGAAATAGGATTCTCCCACAGTCGTGGGTTCTTGTGAAGTTGGGAGAAAAGCATGTCAGGGACCCACACATAGGAGGATGTGAGCATCTGTGGCAAGGTTTATTGGAGCAAAAGCAAAGGGTGCTGATGTCTCATCCAGGACCAGGTGGTTGAGCTCCTTCTCTCTGCAGAATAAGCTCCTCCTCCATGGCCTCGATCCTGTACTTGTTCTCACCAAGCCCAGAAGAAGGGCCAGGCCAGGGCCCAGAGATTGTGTGCAATTAGCCCCGCATCGCCAAGGCATCCGAAGCGTCCATAGTTCCGCTAAGCCCATGCCAAAGCTTTAGTAGTCTAGCTCAGTCTCTGTCCCGCACTGCTAGCTTAGTCTCTATCCCTGGTTGTGCTCTGGTGGGGCCTGCATTGTTGTACCCAAGCTGGTGCTTGGACCCGCAGTTGGACCTGTGTGGCTGCTACACAGAGAGAACATGTATGAACAAAGGAGCAAACCTCTGGCCTTTGTGAAGCTTTGATTATACCTCCTTGTGTTTGGAAAGGGGTAAGCTTTCTTTCAAACTAGCCAGTCTCTTTCCTGGCTCTTCACAGGCCTGTGCTGGGCCCTCCCCCAATCCAATTCTTTTCCTAGATTTTCAGGGGTTTCATGTCCTTATCTGATCTAATCCTTTTCCCAGATTCTCCCAGGCTAGATTTCTCCCCTTTATGGTCACCATTTTGGTTCTCATTGCATATGCCTCATAGTAGGAGGACCTCCCACTGCACAATCTTGAGTTCCACTGGGCATGTGCCCAACAAAGGAATTTCTCTTTTACTGGTTCTCATTCCCCAGGAAATTGGGGGAAGGGACTGGTTGGACCATGGGGAGATTGGAGAGCCAGTTCTTTCTGCCTGCTCAGGTGAACAGAGGGAAAGTAATTACCTTGTGGCCATCCCCTGAACTGTGTGGAAGCTTTGGCTTCCTAGGTAACCTGGAATTTGTATAAGAAATTAAAGTATTTTGTTAATGCCTTTTACTCCCTGTATATATACAGTTTGACTTAAGTAGAATATATGTACACATATTTTAACAATTACAAACTGTTTATGCACTTATAATGATTTGCTTAACCAAAACACACTCTTAGTTTTTATTGTGCTATTATTAAAAGAGCAGGAAAAAAAAAGGTAGTGATCTACTTTATTAGCAAAATCCATGAGTCAGAGATGTTATCTTTTTTGGAAAATTTTACCACTTTATGGACATAAAATTTGATTTTTACCAACTAATATTGAATATATCATAATCCTACAGTTTAAGTACATCCAATTACTCAATTCATCTTTTTTTGTTGTATTTTTGTATCCCTAATCTGTAACAAGTAAGGTAATTATAATTTATCACTTTGATTCGTTTTCTTTCACTACTCCCTAAACGCTCCAGCATTTGCAAACTTCTAGAAAAAGTGACATTTTAACTCTACAATTATAATGCCTTATTTTCTTCCCAGTAGTATAAAATAATTAATAGCTATAGATATTAAGTAAGTGAATTTAAATAATTACTAAGCAAGTACATATACTTTAGTGCTTATAAGACTACTAGAGGCCTAGTGCACAAAATTTGTGCACTGCAGGAGAGTGTCCCTCAGCCCAGCCTTCACCCTCTCCAATCTGGGACCCCTTGGGGGATGTCCAACTGATGGTTTAGGGCTGATCCCTGTGGAATTGGGACTAAACCAGCAGTCAGACATCCCTCTCACAATCCAGGACTATTGGCTCCCAAGTGCTTGCCTGCCTGCCTGCCTGATTGCCCCTAACCACTTCTGCCTGCCAGCCTGATAACACCCTAACCACTCCCCTGCCAGCTTGATCAATGCCTAACTGCTCCCCTGCCAGCCTGTTGCCCCTAACTGCCCTCCCCTGTGGCCTGGTCGCCCCTAACTGCCCTGCTCTGACAGCCCAGTTGCCTCTAACTGCCCTCCCCTGCTGGCCCGGTTGCCCCTAACTACCCTCCCCTGCTGGCCATCTTGTGACCACATGGGGGCAGCCATCTTGTGCAAGGGCGTGACTGTTAATTTGCATATTACCTCTTTATTATATAGGAGGATTAGCACTTGATTTTACCCCCAATGGATATATTTTTAATCATACTTACAGTTAGAAATAATGTTTTCAAAAGTTAGTCACAGCTATTATTTACTATGCACCCATTATGGTCCAAGCAGAATGCTTCCTGTTTTCTAAATTCATCTTATTTAAATTTCACAAAAAGTGTCAATTTCCAAATAAGAAACTGAAATCTAGAGTTGCTTCATAATTCAACCAAGGCACACAACAATAGACTGATATCGTATAGGTTTTATTTAATATATAGTGATTATAGTAAGTTTCAAAAAATCTACAAGCAATTTTTATTTAAATTTTTGAAGAAAATAGTATAAATGGTTCAGTTAACATTGTGCTTTCAATTATTGAGAAAACTAGAGACATTTACTTGGAACAATGAAGCATCTATTAAATTTTTCATATAATTAACCACAGGTATTTAAAATGTGAGCATCTGAAAATAATTATAAGGATGTAATTATTATTGTATGCATATATTAGAAGCACCTGAATTCCTTAATATAAACACAGAAATACTGTACTGTTTAGCATAAATGTTTCCTTTGAAGGTAGCAACTGCCACCTGACTTATTTCAATTTAATATTCAAAAATTAAATTAACTCTTTGCTGGTGAGAATTACATTTTTAAATATTTCTTCACCACAGCAAAAAACAAACAAATAAAAAAGCAAGGTACATATAGGTAGCCCGAGTTTTGTTTGTTTTATGCATCTCTTTCCAGAATGAAAATTATTTAAAATGTGTGTTGTAAGAATTGAATCCTAGTCTGGGGATTTGGTGTTACTCAAGGTCACTAAAATTAAGTCATCAAAAAGGTAAATACCATATTATCTAACTTATATTTGTAATCTAAACAAAACTGAACTTCCAGATACAGAGAAGAGATTGGTGGTTCCCAGAGGAGGGAGTAGAGGATAGGCAAATGTGATCTAATGGTATAAACTTTCAGGTATAAAATAAGAATGTAATGTAAAGCATGGTGATTACAGTTAATAACACTATATTGTATATTATACATTGTATATTTGAAAGTTACTAAGAGAGGAGGTCCTAAAAGTTGTAACTACATGTGTTGATGGATGTCTACTAGACATGCTGTGGTGATTGTTTTGTAATATGTATATATCAAGTCATTATATTGCATACCTGAAATAAACATAATATATGTAAATTATATCATAACTAGGGGCCCAGTGCACAAATTCGTGCACAGGTGGGGTCCAGCTGGGCCAGCCCCAATCCGGGCAGATCAGGGCTGGGCCTGTCGGGGGGAGGAGCTGCAGGTGGTTGACCAGCCGGCCCCACCCCCAATTGGAGTGAGGGGCCAATTGGGGGCAGGGCTGGCTAAGAAAAGGGGCTGCGGGCCGATGGAGTGGGGAGGCTGATCAGGGGCCAGGCAAGCCAGGGGGAGAGGCTATGGGAGGTTGGCTGGCTAGCCCTGCCCCCTATTGGGGTGGGGAGGGTGATCAGGGGTGAGGCCGAAGTGGGGGAGTTGGCTGGCTGGCCCCGCCCCTGATCAGGCAGTTCACAGGCTGCAGTGGTGTCATAGTAACTGGTCGTTCTGTCATTGCAGTTGTTACCACGTTCTGGTTGCTGGCTTTATATATATGTGTATATATATATATATATATATATATATATATATATATATATATGTATATATAGATAGATAGATAATTTAAAACTGAGAGTAGAGAGAGGGGTGGAGCCATATTTCTCAAAATGATCAGTTTCAATAGGTAAATAAATCTGTATTTAATAATCCTTTTTATTCTTTGTTTAGACAACTGTCTTGCTATTAAACTTCACACATACACATATAAAAGAATGGATGTTGTTTGCTCAAATTCTCTTATTTCAAACTTATGAAAAATCAGCATTGAACAATAAGATACATTTTACAGATTATTTTTTAAAAAATCGTTATGACATGACTGCAAAGGATAGTCCATTTTTATTTTCTTATGTCACCCGAAATGGTCTTTAATGGTTATTTCTAGCTTTAAAAGGACACACAATAGACTTAGGAAAAAAATTGTTCTAACTCTATTTTTTAAAATATTTTTGTGGATTTCGGAGAGGACAGGAGAGAGAGAGAGAAAGAGAGAGAGAGAGAGACATCAGAGATGAGAGAGAATCATTGATTGACTGCCTCCTGCGCGCCACCTAATGGGGATTGAGCCAGAAACCCAGGCATGTGCCCTGACTGGGAATGAAATTGTGACCTCCTGGTTCATAGGTAGACGCCCAACCACTGAGCCATGACGCCTGGGTCTCTGTATTTTTAATGGCAATATTTCCTTGTTGCTTCCATCTGTTAAAGAACAGCTCTGCTCACCTTTAGGGTCTTCTGCTAATAATCTCTGTGTATGTTTTATTAATAATTTGCCACAATTTTGATCTGAGTATCCTCAATTTGGTCAACTTCAAAGGTTACCTCAGCAGAGGCTGAATTAATCACACTTGAATAGTGTAGTCTCTTAAGTAAATATCTTAAAACATATGTCAGTGCTAGTAAAAACCAAGTTCTCTGCATATCTTAGATTGCTTGTACATCAAGGGATAACGTGAAAGAAATACGGCAACATAGCAAGTATTATAGTTACATTTATGAAAAGCACTGATAATTTCACTAATCTTAATTTTAGTCCATAAAAATAGTAGTTTGTTCCCTTGGGGTCAATAAACTAAAACCTAAAACCAACAGTGTTGATATAACCAATGCTCCTTTGTGATGGATAAAGTGCCCATAATTTAAAAGATAGCTATTGGTGTTCTCACTATCTTATTTTGAAATGTTTCAGAGCTAGGAAAGTATATCTGCAATCTCTCATAACCAACATATTTATGAAAATAAGGTTATGCTTCATAACTATGATAGTTTAGACCAGACTCAGTCTTCAGATGGAGGATTAACAATCTACTGGGACATGGTAAGAAAATTTGAAAGCCTATAGTAATATATTTCTCCTATCAAAGTCTCTTATTTTTATAGGTTATAATAAAAATAACTTGTTGGTTATGAATAATATGCATATATCTAATTTTTAAAAAGTTTTTACTGGGCAATGAGGGTCAAAATTAATTAGATGAGTATGCCTCAGATTATCTTGGTGAGGGGCATTTTTTTGGTTTCTGTTCTAATTTCTAAATTATCATGGGTTACTGTTTGGGTATATATACTGTTCAATGAGACAGGTCCATTGATCATCATAACCTGTGCTGCTTGCCTAAAATATCCAAGGAAGCACATTAGAATTTCCGATTTGTGTGTGGAGAAAAAATACTCAAATTAAATTAACCCACTGACATTAACTAACTTCTGAGATTTGTTTTAGAATAATATATTATGTGGTATATTAACATAAAATTATTTAATAGAATGATATCTAAAATGAAATGTAATATTTGAAATATTTTATGATATTTGATGTATAGTATAAAATATAACCTTATTTTAAGAAAGACCATTATTTAGCTTTAGTTTATAACTGATAAAAATATTTTATCATTTATTATTCAAGATTCTTAAGCAAAAATAAAGATTTTTTTATTAATTATACCCTAAAATTAACTGAGATAAATAAGTGACACACTATCAGCTTAATAGAAATAATTATAATTTATCATAAAAGCACTTGTATGAATAATCTGATAAATGACATGTTTTAAAATGTTTTTCATATCTTCTTGTGCCTTTTTCTTTCTTATGCTCAAAGGCTTTTGGTATTTTATTTATATAGACTCTACCAGTATACTTTATTTGCACTGATTTCCAAAATATTGACTCTAATTTCATGGATTTCTCGATATTCACCTTTAGTTATAAATTTCAGATATCTAAATATTCCTCCTCCCCCTTACTCTCCTCCTCCTCCTCCTTCTCCTCTTTCTCCTTTTTCCCTTTGAATTTTTATACAATATTCTCCAGATAGAAGTGAGTGGAAATAAATAGTGGTTAGTAAAAAATGAGACATAAAAATTAGAACAGTTTTTTTTTAAAAAAAAAAAAGTTTAAGATCATTGCAGGAAAGTAGTGTCACTGAACATGCATATCATGCATTTACAAATATGTCAGTGTCTTCACAAAGATCCACAAGTGAGAATCACAGCCAGAAATCACATGTTGGAGGCACTTTTCTTTGAAAAGAATTTGAGCAGGAAAATGTACTTGAGAAGCAGTGTGGCTTGTCTCTGCACTGAAGTCACTCTTTGTAGTTCTGCTCTAGCTTCTCTTTTTATTTAATTATTACTTAAATATGGTTATGCCATACTAAAGGCCTGGTGCACGGGATTTGTTCACTGATGGAGGGCATGGCCTATGGGGATTTGCCTGCTGTGAGAGCGCTGCTCATCCCAGTCAGCCAAGTGGCATGCCCACTGTGGGAACGCACTGACCACTAGGGAGCAGCTCCTATGTTGAGCATCTGCCCCCTGGTGGTCAGTGCGTGTCATAGTGACTGGTCAACTGATCGTTCTGGTCGTGCCGTAGTTAGGTCACTGGGCTTTTATTATATAGGATTACATTATTTATATTCATTTAAGGTGTACAATATAGTAATTCGACATTATTATATCTTACAATGTTATCGACACAATAATTTTAGTAATCATTTGTCACTGTGCAATGTAACCTGATTGTGCAGAAACTTTTAGGCAATATGCTTGAATAATTAATATAGATAAATGTGAGAGAAAATTACCATATTTGCAAGGATTGGACTAAATGAAGGTACAAGATAAAAAAATTGTTTGAATCATTCTTTTGAATTTTGGTAACTGAGGGCGGGGGAAAAATACTGGATAAAGAAACAATTAAACTAAGACTTCACATATGAAGAAGAGTTGTTTAGAAAAAGAGATGCAGGACAAGGAACAGCAAACATACAGGCCTATGGAGAGAAGGAAAAGCAGTATACATCAGGGACTGAAGTCACTGTGGCTGCAGCCAAGAGAATGAGGAGATGTGAGGAGCTTGAGGAAGCTAGAGAATGAATGGTTTCCTACATGTGCTTTTCTTACAATGTGTTATTGAAACTAGAGGCCCGATGCACAAAATTCGTGCATGGGGGGTGTGTCCCTCAGCCCAGCCTGCACCCTCTCCAATCCGGGATGTCCGACTGCACGTTTAAGCCCAATCCCGGCAGTCGGACAACCTTCTCACAATCCAGGACTGCTGGCTCCCAACCGCTTGCCTGCCTGCCTGCCTGCCTGCCACATTACCCCTAACTGTTTCTGCCTGCCAGCCTGATCAACTACTAACCTCTCCCCTGCCAGCCTGGTCACCCCTAACTGCTCTCCCCTGCCAGCCTGGTCATCCCTAACTGCCCTCCCCTGCCCACCTGGTCACCCCCAACTACCCTCCCCTGCAGGCCTGATCACCCCTAACTGTCCTCCCCTGCAGGCCTGGTCGCCCCCAACTGCCCTCCCCTGCCAGCCTGGTTGTCCCCAACTACTCTCCCCTGCCGGCCTGGTCGCCCCTAACTGTCTTCCCCTGCAGGCCTGGTTGCCCCCAACTTCCCTTCCCTGTTGGCCCGGTCAACCCCAACTCCCCTCTCTTGCCAGTCTGGTCGCCCCTAACTGCCCTCCCCTGCTGGCCCGGTCACCCCTAACTTTTCTCCCTTGCCAGCCTGGTCGCCCCTAACTACCCTCCCTTACTGGCCTGATCACCCACAACTGCTCTCCCCTGCTGGCCATCTTGTGGTGGCCATCTTGTGTCCACATGGGGGCAGCCATCTTTGACCACATGGCGGCGGCCTTCTTGAGTGTTGGAGTGATGGTCAATTTGCCTATTACCTCTTTATTATATAGGATTATATGTTGAGAGACCGGGGTCTAATTTCCCTCTGTATGACTATAGATTGGATTTACTAACTTATGATAAATATTATATGGTGAAAGTAGCAGTACATAACTTCTAAGGCTGGGTGATAAAAAGCAATGGTCATCATTGGAACCCAGCACCTACCTGTAAGGTTTCTCCTCTGAGCTCCAGCTGAGGTCTCAGCTGACAGCCAGCATCAACTGCACAGCACGGGACTGTGGAAGCCTTCACATGATTCCGAATGCTCATACCAAATGGTCCCTGCTAAACCCTGTCCAACATAACAGGTAAAAGTTCTAATTGTTTTAAGCCACTAAGTTTCATGGGAATATATACATAAAGTCTGTACCCTAATCCATCACTCTTTAATGCATTCTTAGACCAAATCATATTAAATTGTCTGAAATTCCCTATAGATACTATGTTTTGGTAAGACCCCAGGGTTTTTGCAAATTCTATTAATTATTCTAAAACACCCCTCTTTCTGGTCGGGCTATTATTTAAGGCTCAGTTCATGGCACTTCTTCTAAGGAGCTTCTCATAACCCCCAGTTTGCATTAGAATTACATCCTTAGTTTCACCTTTTCATTGTATATAATGAATTAATACAGAAGTGAATTAATAAGCTGTAAGTATATTTTAATGCAATTAAAATACATAATATACCAACATATGTTTGAAATGAGGTAGAGGAATTTCTGTTTACCATTCTAATAAAAGTCAACCTTTCTAACTAATATTAATTTCAGAATTTTAAACCTGAGTGGACAGTAACAAATGCAGCCTTGTTAGCTCTGCAATGTTTGTGTTTCCTATTCTTTGGAGAAATATAGTTGGTTGGTGATTCCATTCATGAATTGTAATCATATCCTTTCAGACACCCAGGCGGTAATAACAGTACTGGTGTTTTATTATTGCTAAGAGTAAACTCTCTCCTTGAGGCTGTTTAATGTGTAGAAATGTTCTCCCAGATTGAAGCTGTGGATACAGATCTTACTCTGTAAACCTAATCTCTCCACAGTTTGTGGCTGCTGCTGTCAGTGCTTTCATTCTCTCATCTCACCTCCACTTCCACTCCCTTATCTCCTCTCCTCATCCCCCTGTCTCCAATCACACTCTTTGGTGTCTGCTCCACTTTCTCTTGCACTCTCCCAGGAGTCCAGACACTCCAGGCATACCTGTGGCAAATGGTTATTCTTTCCTTAACCATGACAGATAATTCACAGGGGTCTAGTGAAGGGCTATATGGCTCTGAGATTCACAGCTTTTCTATGAATTTAAAGTTAATCGACACGATGGTTCAGTGATACGTCCTGGTATTTTTTTTCCCTCTCTCAGTAAAAGAGATATCAGTCATGTAACCACAATATAGATTGGGGACAGGGTGTTCATAGAAAAATTGTAAAGAGTTCAATAGGTCCATTACTCATAAGTTCCATTTTAAATAGCGTATTTAGGGATTGGAGAAAGTTCCATTTTAAATAGCGTATTTAGGGATTGGCAAATTGGAGAAAGAAAGAAAGAGTAAAATGTTGAGTAAATTTGTATATAATGACAGCTTAGATGTCTGCACAATCAAGAGAGTTTAGATTTCAGCAAAACCTAACATTTTTATTGAGAGCTTTCTTTGTGTATTTGAAATATAAGTGGTTAAAGGAAACATAGTATTTAGTGATAATGTTCAGTTACTTTTCTGATAAACATATAGTTTAAGTCCAAATTTGGGGTTCACAGTAATTTATAAAGTTAGCCATAGTTAATACACAGCTATCAAACTTAAAGAATGTATAAAAGAAAAACACTTGGAAATATTTTTTAGTAGATTCCTCAGCACACATACAAAAAAATGTCTGATTCTTGTGTTCTGGTCCTATATATCAATTTCTCTTTTTATTTTAAATTTCATTCATGGGATTCACCAAACTGTGGTATACAGAACTGATCATGTCTACTCAGGTAAGTGAAAATAGACTTTTCAGCAAATGTATGCACATATACCTTCTGTGTAAAATAAGAAAGGCCTACAGAGGTTGCGGACACATAATCTCTCTCTGATTTGAAATATCCCCTGAAATGGGATAAGAAGTCTGAAAATATTCCTGGGATTCTCTTGGTATTTAGGATTTGAAATATTAATAAGTAAAAGTAAGCCAAAATTGGAAAATGAGATATCTTGATATTAGAATGACCTACCTTACAAAAGGTTGATTGCCAAGTTTAACTCTTGGGGCTTCACGTAAGGACATTGACTTTTTCATGGACCCATTTAAATTTTGAGCATACGCCTGTCTGTGTACTTCTGTGCATTTTTTCAGAACTAAAATTTACATCTAATTTTTGCTCCTTAATATTGGAGAGAATCTTTTGGAATACTGCAGTCTATTCAGTTCTATAGTAAAACAGAGCACTGGACACTGGTGTAATGTTATTATTTATCTATGTACTTGCCAATGCCTACCTATAACTGAGGATTGGATTGGATCCTACTGGATATTTCCCAGAATCAAAGAGTCCTTTTATCCTCAGACTAGAGGCCTGATTCATGAAGATTTGTGCAAGAATGGGCCTTCCTTCCCCTGGCTGCCAGCACTGCCTTCGCTCTGGCCGGAGCAGCCTTTCTGCCTTCCCATGCTTCCCAGAGGCCTGGAGCAGCTGGGGTGGTGCAGAACGCCTGCATTGTCGCCATGGCAACGATGCAAGCGTCCCGCCTTGCCCCTGGCTGCTCAGCGCCTGCGTATGCAAATTAACCCATCTTTGGTGGGTTAATTTGCATACTCACTCCTGATTGGCTGGTGGGCGTCGTGAAGGTATGGTCAATTAACATGTTACTCTTTTATTAGTGTAGATATATTTTTTTAAAAAAATGTATGACATAAATGCTTATGGTAATGACATATATTTAATTATAGTCCTTGTGAAAATTGTTCCCTAATAGAAAAAGTCTTCCTGTGTCTTTGTTCTATTTTATTTCTGCTATTTTTAGCATATATATTTACTATTGACTCAGTTAACATATTGTATTTTTAAATGTTATAATTTTTCTAATTTCATTTCATAGTCTTGAAGTCCCTACTGTTCTTCGTATAATCCATCATAAATCCTATTAGACTTTCTCAAAAATAGGTCTGTAACCAAATTACTTTTTGAAATATCTATAGATTGACAATAGTCAGAACCGTCTTCAGCTTTTATTGGAGAAAATATCTTCAAATGCCACCTAGTTTTATTTCAGACCCTCTCTACTCATCTTTTTGCAGTAGCTAGAATTTAAACAGGAATGCCTCCCTCCTCGTCTCAAGCACTTCAATGGCTTTTCACCTCTCTGGCAATAAAATCCAAAACCCAAACTGTAACCAATAGGTCGGACATAGTAACCGTCCTGCTACTACTCTTCTGTCTTTTCCTAGCCCCTCCTCTCACCCACTGTGCTCGAGCCACAAGGCCTTCCCTTACTGCTCTCTCTCCAGCACATCAACCTGACCGGCCTCAGGGTCTTTGCGCTCACTGTTCCTTCTGCCTAAAATGCTTTTCTTATACCTGCCTGTTTTGCTACTTCTTGTGAAACTCATTTTCTTTATGTCCCTTTGAAATATCCATTCCTAGAAAAGCTCTACTGAATAAATTTATAACTGAGCTCACATTTCCATCATTTACCTTTTCATTTTTTTCTATATCAGTCCACCTAACTGAAAGCAATGTTACGAGTGAAGGGATCATATGTTGTTATTTATTCAACAAAAATATAAGATTGAGATTAATATTTGAGAGAGAAAATGTTTACAGTACTGTAATCAAGATCTATCAACAGGCACCATTTAATATAGGTTAGAGGTGCTGGGACACTGAAAAGGAAAAAAAAAAAAAAGAAGATAAATCAGAACTAAAATCCGCAGCAGGAAGTACCTACTATAGGAGACAAGACTGAAGAGAAAACGAGAAATGCTTGGCTTTATCAAAGCTAGTGGTTTAGTGGAAGCAACCTCAGAGTTATTGCTCAGCTCTCTGTGAAAAGAGTACCCCGATGTGACTGGAGTCTTTGAGAGGGCATATGTTTGGTTCAGATGGAGCTAGAGAAGATGATGGTTAGAACCAGATAGCACTGCTTGAGATATACTCTCTCTGCTATAGCCAAATAAGCAATCCAAGTCAGGAAACTGGAGTCAGGAATTAAGGTTTACCAGTGCTCTCCAGTCCCAGCACAGCACAGACTGTGCGTGTGATGAGATGTGAGATTAGAGGTTCAAGTATGCACATTTTTATTTTCTATTCTTCTGACACAACTATATTAGTGAAATCGTTAGAAAAGCTAAGCACCTGGAATTTATTAGTTCTGTCCCTTGATAAAATGTCTGCAGAGAGTTACAATTTAATATAATACCCTCAAATGCAAAACACTGAAAGAAGAAGTGGAATTTTAGAATAAATGAAATACAAGCATGCAGATCTGAGAATTCATGTGTAAATATAATTTGGTAAAATGGTTTAAACATCCAGGGATGTTTAGATATATTTATAAGTGCTGGAATAATTGCATAATTATTCACATTTAAGTGCCCTCACTGTGCTCTTTAAAACACTCTTCTTGGTTTATTAATATTTAATACAAATGTAGGAAAATACTTTTGGATCAGGAGTATCACAGTGAGTTTGATAAAAATAGACACAAATAAAACATACTGTCACTGGTTTTATTTTTAGAGCTTATTATAGAAAGACACTGATTACTTGTTTTTAAAAATTAGATGAGTATATGCTGGTGAAGATCTCATCACTATACCTGTACCTATAAATGATGGTAATAACTATATTTAAACCTTTTCACATGTGATGTAACTATTATGCAAATTTATAATGACCCCCCAAAAAGACTGTGCATATTTCCAAACTTAATTTTAAGAAATTAAATATATAATTTATGCAAAAGTTGTATTCTTTGTTTCCTTATTATAATTCAAATGCTATAAACTTGGTTGAAATTAGTTAAAACTGTAATATGTATTTGTAGATATTTATCAGTAACTTTAATTAGCTCTCTTGTAGCTATGGTGGCAAGTAAGCTGCAGTTACTTATGTTGCCAGTGAATCTTGTAATTGTTCTGATACAAAGCAATTTCAATCAGAAGGCTTTTATTCTTCCTCAGTGGATTCTTATCACTACACATTTCTCAAATTATTTTGTCTACTATTAATCCTATTTCCTGGAGAGGAAGTGGTTTAAGAATGGGCTTATATTTAATTCTGGTTAATTTATGTTGGTAAGGAATTTTACTAGGAGTTTTCTGAGGAAATAGCAATGTTTCTGAGAGAGAGAGAGAGAGAGAGAGAGAGAGAGAGAGAGAGAGATCATTCCTCTTCTTACTAGCAATATTGATGATTCTCAGAACAATTTAGTCATACTCCCAATGAAGAATCAACATTTTAATAATTTTTGTAATTAATTTGCATTTTTATTATGCTGAGTCTAGTCAGTACAAAACTCCACATCTATTAGACACTAGAGGCTCGATGCACAAAATTTATGTACGGGTAGGGTCCCTAGGCCTGGCCTGCAGTCAGGGACGATCTGCTGGGCAACTGAGCGATGGGGGTGGGCACTGGCACCCGCCTTGGCTAGCCTGGCGCTGCCAGCTCGCTAGCCCTGCCCCCTGCCTCCTCTCCCCCTCCCCCCCCTGCCTGCACCATTGGTTGGTGCCTGAGGGCTGGGGGCAGCTCCTGCATTGAGCCTCTGTCCCCTGGTGGTCAGTGTGCGTTATAGCGATCAGTCATTCTGCCGGTTGTTCTGCTGTTAGGTCGATTTTCATATTAGTGTTTTATTATATCGGATTCTTAGATGTCATTTAACATTCACCAAATAATATTTTCTAAGGAGAGTTCAAGAAAAACAAAGGGTATTTCTCTTCCCCTGCTATCTACATTTAAAATGTACTTATTTTGAGAAAAAAGTGTAGCAGGATCTTCTCTAATGTCTAAAAATGTTGGCATAACTCCATATCTAAGGCTACTACTGTGCATTTGGAGCTTGCTCAGTAGCCAAGTTCTCTCTTTCAAAATGGATAAGATGACCAAAAATGTGCAATTTAATGAAAAATACATGTAATAGACCTCTTACTATAATATATTATCCTATGAATTTTGAAATACATGCAATATATATATATATATATATATATATATATATATATATATATATATATATATATATTTCCCTTCAGCACATTTGAGCTTGTTCTGGCCATATCAACTTTTAAAATAAGCAAAAGCCTTACTTCACACCTATTGTATAAAAAAAATACTATAGTAGTTTTGCTCTCCTGTCACACGTTAGTACTGGCAAGGGAAAGTACCCCAATGCCTTTTCTTTCCTTGCCACAATCTTCCCCCTATTCAAAAACAGTTTTCATAGTAAAATCTTTTATAGCTTAAGCTGCTTTGAAATTATGGTCTTTATTGCAGGGCTCAAAAATACTCTCATGGATTTTTGTTCACAGTGAGAATTACTGGAATGGTGTATGGGACATACAAGATTTATAATTATCCATTTGGATTCTCATAATTATCAGGCCCTGAAAAAAAGATGAATTGTTTGACTAGTACTCCAGCTGCTTCCTCCAAAGAAACTCAGTATGTTACACAGGCTTCACCAGGAAAATCCATGCAGGTGACAAATGCCACGGTTTGCCCACTGTTTGACATGTGTAAACTCTGTAAGCAGGGCTTCCCAGTTTCAGCAGGTGCGGAGCTGTTTTGCGTTTCTCAGAAGCAGAATCTACTTTCAACATCGCCTGGCGAGGTTGGGCTGCTCTTGCAGCTCCTTCAGGCGTTGGCATGGGGAACAGGGTCAATCAGGAAGAACGCTGGCTCCACGCCCGAGTCTTCTGCTGTGCTCAGTTCAATTAGATTCCAATATGCACAACATGTCAGTGAGAAGGGAAGGTCAATCATTGGGAAATTATATTAGCAACATCTCGGAGGTAATTTTTGCTGTGTCTGGTCTACCTACCCTCCAAATACAGCAATTAAGGAGAGCAGTATAATAGGCTGCCATTATATATGGGAAAAATCATACACAATGATTTTTTTAAGTTTAAAAAGTGTATGTAAGAATAAGGCCTCTGTGGTGTGTGTCCTGTTCAGCATATTGCCTTCAACATCTTCTGGTCCATAGAGTTAGTTCTCTTCCCAAAATATATACATATACCTTGTCAATATGTCGTATCAATGATTTTGCTCTTAATTTTTTACAGGACAATTTTGGGCATGTCAGTTAAAAAGTCAAATCACCAGCACATTTTTATTCCTTTAAATGTGATATGGACTACTCTTTTTCTTTTTTCTGGTATTCTTTCATTTTATGCTAGCCCCATCAATTCTTTATACTTGCTTTCATTTATTCTAATATAGAACTCTAAAATTAGAAAAATAATGCCAAAATTAATGTTTACCAAAAGAGGTCATTTGGAGGAAGTTTGTATAAAATTATTTGTTTCTTTACTGAAAATAGTGATCTGTTTCTGTTTACTATATATAGCAATTATCATGTGATATGTCATATTATACTGATGTATTTTGACAGTATATATACATACTTAATTTTTTCTTATTATTTTCGAGGGTTGAAGTTTCAAAAGACATTAAAGCAAATTGGATAGCATTTACAAAAATTGGCCAATAATTAATATTTAGATTATCTAAAGTAGTAATTGATGCTTGAGTATTTCTTCCAGTTATATTACATATATGATCTCTTCTTTACTTTTTTTTCCTTATAGTTCCTAGGGAAATAACCATGCTATGTTAATACAGTTAAGATTTAGAAAAATAAAAAACCATACCTAACAAAAAATAAATAATAAAAATCATATAGCATATATGCGAGATGATTATCTAAAATGCAGATATGTGTACATAATACTATATTATTTTTTGGAGTATAATCAGACATTATTTTATATGTTTATATGTCATTTTAAATGTATTTTTCCTTCTATACCATGTACTACCTGTGTAAGTTGTTTACCAAAAATTTTATTGGGTTGTCAGACTTTGTTGATTTGTATAAACCTTTATATAGCAAAACAACAACAGCAAAACAAAACCCTTTGTCTTTCAAATGGGATAAAATATTTTAAATTTTCATTCATATTTTAATTTATGATTTTAATTGATATATTCCTGTATTTGTCTATGTTGTATAGTATCTGATTTTTCAGTCTTTCATATAAAAGCATGGGTAGATAGAAAATAGATAAAGATACTAACACACGTACACATATATACACATATTCATAGATATTTAGATGTAGATTCAAAATAGCTTATATATAGATCCCTATATACGTGTAAATTTTTCTTCTACTGTTGTATCACTTTTATATTTTTCTTCATAGTAAGTATATTTAGAGTAACTAAATATCCTAAAGTGATATGTAAAGGGTTGTTTTTGTGAACAAATGAGTCTGAAAACCCACAATTTATTTTTTAATGAAATTGGTAACTGTTATGATATTTAAAAATAAATATTTACTTGAGAGAGAGAGGAAGGGACAGAGAGAGAGAGAGAGAGAGAGAGAGAGAGAGAGAGAGAAATAGCGACTTGTTGTACCAGTTATTTATGTATTTGTTGCTTGCTTTCTTGTATGTGTCCTGACTGGAGATTGAACCCATAGTCTTGGTGTACCTGGACAATGTTCTAAACCAACTGAGCTACCTGGCCAGGGCTGTCATGATATTTTTAGTTTCTTCATTTATAATTTTTCATATCAGCTTGCAGGAAATGTAGACATTTTATAAACTTTTTTAATAAATAGATTCAAATTGATGTTATAAAGTTAATAACAAATGGCACTGTTAGGACTATAGATTAATAATTATTATACGTTGATTAAGTTATGTCCTTTGAGTCGCATTTTAAATGGCTTATAGTACTGTGATTACAGGAGAGAAGAGTGTCAACCAATTTAGTTCCCAACTAAAGTTCTGTGAAATATGAGGCACATTTCTGTGTGTTGTCTTGAAATTTATAGGCCTTATCTAGTTTTTCTTGTCCAAGTTTATATCATTCAGTATCAAAAATATAACCATGACACTGATAAAATGTTGCTGTTCATGTTGTTCAGAAAATACTGTAACTTAGGAGAGTCCCTATAAAATACCATTCTGACTCTGAAGAAATGGCATTTGGTGTTTGATCACTCACATTAATATTGTTTTATCTTTATGTCCAACAGTAAAACGGCAGTAATATTGAATTACAGATGACATTTTTATTAGCAAACTGTGGACTTGGATGATGCTTCTAGTTTACTGGACATGGTAGCAAGCTACCAAGTTAGACTGAAACATTCAGGAGCAAAACTTCCGTTTAGGCATGCCCACGAGGTCCTTAAATACCATCTAAAATAGCCACATACAGAAGGAGCTGGATATGTTTATAGTAGAACCTCAGTAAATATACACGGAATTAAAGAGTCCAAGATAGAAGGAAAAGGCAGAAAGAGAAAGAAAGCATGGGGGTGAGAGGAGAGAGACTTGTCTCTCAACTATGAAGATACACTATTTTTTTAACAATGTGTTAGAATCATCTAGAAATTAAAATGACCATTTCCAGAACAATATTTTAATACAAAAACAATTTCTGTAGACAGAAAATTAACCAGTCGTTAAATTTTTCTAATGTTGTATTAATCACCATTATTTTGGTGCCTTGATGCCCTCCCAAAGGTCATTGCCAAATGCAACGGTTTTCTGTTCATTAGGCAGTAATTGGTAGGACATAAGGGCTTTTATACTTAATTCACTGAGTGCTTTTTATCATTTATAGTTCTATGAAATTTCATTTTGCCATTATATCCTGGAAATAGCATATAGACCTATGATTTTATAACTCAAAGTTGCTTTAAAGGTGATAGAAAATAATTGCACATAGATTTTTAAAACAATAGCACTGTTACATGCTGCTCTTAAGAAAATAATTAAAATTCACAGAAGGGATTTCCTATTGTTTTTATATTTAAAAAAAAAGATTTATATATGTCTATTCAGACCAAATATCAACTAACCAAATAGAAAATAGAATCCTGTTTTGTTTTTCTTTTACTTTTTTAAAGTAATCTTATATATTCATTATAATGAAATGCACATTTTCCCCATGGTCCTTAAGAATGAAAATGACTAATTCTTACAGATTATGTTTATAGGACTCATAAAAAAACTTTATTGATATTTTAGGGAGTCTCTAAAATACCTTTTGAAATAGGTATATTCTTGTTTATGTTCTTCCTTTTCCAAGAAATTTGCCTATTTTTTCATGTATGATATAAATGATCACTCTTCTTATTTCATTCACTCTTCTTATTTTAGTAATTAGTTTGGAACATAGAAAATAGATTCATCATGGTACTTGATTTTATCATTGCAACTCAAGCTAGTCAAGCAGTTTTGTTTTAATTCCCATATATGGTAGAGAGTTACAATTTTTATTTTTTTTGTATTTTATTTATTTAGATGCCACTTTTAATATCCTACATAGAGTATAATTTTTATTTTTAAATATATGCTTTGTGTTGACACCTCTATTGGGATAAAGGGATAAATATGCCTCATCGTGTAATAGTTTTCAATAAAAGGGTTACAGCATGAAATATGGCCTTCATATACATCTCTTGGTATCTACTAAATAGCTATTTTAGCACTAGCATTTTTCTCACACCCTACTTTAATGATATTATATATCTTTTTCATTTAATTTCATTAGTAGTATTAAATATAAAATTCCCTAATGAGCAGTTTGTTGAATACTCATTACATTAAAAAGAAAGAAACAATTGTTAAAATAATTAAGAAAACTATGGCCTTTCTTCCTAAATTCTCTGCTATTAGTGTTTAAAAATATCCCACCCCATAGGAACAAGTTTGAGGGAATAGATGTTCTTCTGTTCAAAATTCTATTCTGATTTATAAGCTAGTATCACTATTATAGAGTGGAAATGTTCCTCTTTATTGTTAATTTTCAGATAATTCTATTACATACAAATATTATGTAATGCTAATAGACAGTAAAATAGATTAAAATTTCATGGTTTTTCATGAAATGGGTTCTGTTTTTATATATAGTTTCCCAGTGTCATCAAGGTCATTATCTTGAGGATATAATCTTATTTTGTCATATTCTGTGCACACTGTAACTCGTCACAAGATAGGGCATTGTTATTTGAAAGCAATAAAAGAACACACTAATCTGACGGTTTCAGTGTGACTTACTAGCTGTTATTACTCCATTTTATTTATACATAAATCTAAGAAGGAGGATAAGTTAGCATTCCACTTATTTCTTACAACAGGCTGGAGAAAATAAAGGAAATGTGCAAATTGCTTTGTGCTGTCTCCTCCCTATGAATCGTCTTGGCTATTAAATAATTGTGAACCCTCACTTTTGTGATAATAGTTTGTAAACAGAAACTAGTTTGGCATGAATCCATTTTTAGTAAATGAGAATATGAACAGGGCAACCTGTGCAATTCTGATGTAATATTAAGACTATTGGGAAAATAAAGAAAGCATTATTATGCAATGTGCTATAACAAAAAGTAGCCCAAACAAGCTTCCTTTTCTAGCTGATCAACAATTTGCCTTTTGTTCTTGAAAAGTACAGAATAAAAAGGAGCATTAATTCATCTCTTTTCAATGTTTTTTTTTAACGTGTTTGTGTGACTGTGTGGATTTTTTGCATATTCTTATGAATAAATTGAGATTCTTATCCCTAACAACCAAATTCTTTTCAGCCATTTAGTATTTTATGTTTTTGAAGTTCCAAATTATTGTCTCAAATTGATTTTCAAAATCACATGCTACATTTTTATAGCACCATTATCACTCCTTCATTTATTTATATGTTACTTTTCACTGATTTTTCTTTAACTTTTCCCCCCAGTTGCTTTATTAGCGTGAAACCACCCTGTTTTTTTCCCTTAAAAGGAACATATGTGGTTGACTTTGGAGTAGGCACTTATTAGGATTAGAGGTATACCTGGAGCAGAAGCCATGCCTTATTGTAATACATATTAAGCAGTTGCTCAGATAACATCCTGAGTATGTCTCCTGACAGGTTCCTGTTTACCAGGTCAGTGAACAAGAGCACTTTGATATGTTTTTAAACTGATAGATATGTGGCCCAGGCCCTCCGGATGTGCTGATACAAATTATAGCTATGTCATCTGTGAGCGCTCTTAAATGGTTAGGTGATACTCCTTGAAATTAAGAAGCAATCCCCATTCACTCAGGGAGGCTCTCATCCCATAATTAGCCACTCCCCTAGCCGGTTTGGTTCAGTGGATAGAGGGTAGGTCTGCGGACTGAAGGGTCCCTGGTTCGATTCCGGTCAAGGGCACATGCCTGGGTTGTGGGCTCGATCCCCAGTAGGGGGTGTGCAGGAGGCAGCTGATCAATGATCTTCTCTCATCATTGATGTTTCTATCTCTCTCCCTCTCCCTTCCCCTCTGAAATCTAAAACTATATTTAAAAATAATTAACCAGAACATTTTATACATATATTTCTATGATAAATGGTAGATTTCTTAAATCGTGATCTTTTATGAGGATGCAGAGGTTTCTATTTCCACCACAGTCATAAGTAGGAGAGACCAATAAACCACTATTTCATCTTTTCTTATGGCTGAGTAGTATTCCATTGTATATATGAACCACTTCTTTACCTAATCATCTATCGAAGAACCCTTGGGTGATTCCATGCCTTAGCCACCATGAATAATGTTGCAATGAACCTTAGGGTGCCTATATTTTTGTGAATAAATGTTTTGAAAAGTTCTAGGGGTTGGCGTGTCATATGGAAAGTCTCTTAATTTTCTGAGATGCCTCCATGCTATTTTCCATAGTGGCTGTACCAGTTTACTTTCCCACCAGCAGTGAATGAAGGTTCCTTTTCCTCCACAACTTCTCCAACACTTATTACTTGTCTTGTTAATAATAGCCATTCTAAAAGGTGTGACTTGGTATCTCTTAGCTTTGATTTGCATTTCTCTAACAGCTCATGAAGTTGAGCACCTTTTCATATGTCTGTTGTCCATTTGTATGTGCATCCTTCCATAGCTTAGTTGGCAGTGTGAAAGGTTCATTAACTTTTAGAATGTCACTTGGAAAGATTAAAAACTCACAAAAATATATTTAATATTAAAACTATAGGGGGTAGAAAAGGGTAAAGGGGGGCAATTATACGGTGACAGGACATGACTTGAATTTGGGTGGTGGGTACACAATGCAATATATTGATCATATATCATAGAAATGTACACTTGAAAATCTATATAATCCTGTTAACTAATGTCACCCAATTTTTTTAAATAAGAGAAATAATATAGTATCGTCTGGCTATAAAATAGTGCAAAGTATGTATATGCGTGGGAATCAGAAGAGGTCAGCTTGCATGGCATGAAAGACTTTGGCATTCTTTTTTATTTTAAATATATATATTTTATATATATTTTATTGATTTTTTACAGAGAGGAAGGGAGAGCGATAGAGAGTTAGGAATATCTATGAGAGAGAAACATCGATCAGCTGCCTCCTGCACACCTCCCACTGGGGATGTGCCCGCAACCAAGGTACATGCCCTTGACCGGAATCGAACCCGGGACCTTTCAGTCTGCAGGCCGACGCTCTATCCACTGAGCCAAACCGGTTATGGCTTAAATATATTTTTATTGATTTCAGAGAGGAAGGGAGAGGAAGAGAGAGATAGAAACATCAATCATGAGAGACAATTATTGGATAGGCTGCCTCCTGCACGCCCCCTACTTGGGATTGAGCCTGCAACCAGGGCATGTGGCCTGACTGGGAATCAAACTGCGACCTCCTGATTCATAGTTTGATGCTCAATTACTGAGCCACACCGGCCAGGCAAGACTTTGGCATTCTTGACTTCACTGATAGATTAAACACAAAGCATATCTGCGGGATAAACTGCAGATGAAGTAGGAAAAGCACTTAAAGGGCACACTTTCTGACATGGGCTTGGAATGTAAGGTAAAAGAAATAATGCTTTCTATATGATCAAAAAATGGTGATCTGGAATTATTCTGGGAAACATACCTGAAAGTTTACAAATCAAGGGGGAATTACTTTGCTGAAGTCATAAATATCATTACAAAATATAATATTTTCCCAGCTAACTGAATACTTGGCATTCTATCTGAGGCTTTCATGTAAATTACATGATTTGTATTTACTTTTGTGCTCTTTCAGTGTCACATGAACAAAGCCAAATTTTATTTTAGATATGATGCCTAGGAATTTTTTTTTGACAAAAGTAGAGAAAATAAAGTAGTTTTAAATTGTGCATGTATGTGAAGAATGGGTATAATTGTCTTTTCACTCTAAAAAGTGAGAATGAAATGCAGCATAATAAAGATGACTCTGGGGGAAGTTGGAATCACCTTGCTAAAAAAGAAAAGTTCCTCACAATAACAGTGAGTGCACTAAAAGAAGAGAAATACTTTGCTAAGTTGGGATGAGGGGGTGATAATTGTTGCTATGAATTGGATAGTGTACAATTCTTGTAAATACAAGTACTTTTGGTTGGAGATTTACTCAGTTGAAGAATTATAGTACCAATAATTATGAAGAGAAAAATATATCACCTTTCAAGGAGACATAAAAACAGTTGTATTAATATAACTATCAAAATGGGTGTATATATAATGAAACAAAAAGTATTTCTTCACTGAATTCATTTTACCTTTGTTATGTTTACAATGGAAGTGATCATTTTAATTTGAAGAAAGAACTAGAATAATAAGATTTTTTCCCATAGGATATGATGAATTTGGCAGGTAGAGGTGGTGACCACCCTCCATGTCTTAAAGCTGATTAAGGGATTTATGCTTTTCCAGGGCACATCTAGGCTAATTAAAATCATGCTTATGTTTTCATTAATGGGAGCAGAACAGTAATTCTTGAAGCTCATGATAAAAATGTATGCTATGTGGTATCATGTTATGTTCCTGTGTTGATTGTCAGAGGTCAGGAGAGTAAAAGACAATCTTCCTTTATGAAAAATGAGTAATTTATTATTTATTTATTTATTTATACCAGAAGAGAAAGAAAAAAAAAAACTTTTTGTACACACAGAGATAATTTCAGTTTTCCATTAGAACACAGAGTACCTAGTAACACATGTTAAAAACAATAATTTTGAAATTTTGCAAAGCTCAGTTTTCTCATTATTAATAAGGAAAATGTCTATACCCCCAACCATAGCCTAAAATCTGCACATATCTTATGTCCCTACTTCAGAGTTATATTTGGCCAATGTTCTTTTCAAATACTTTAATATTTACATGTGTGTGTGTTTTCAAAAAAATTTGCTCCTTGTTATTAAAGCTAATTATTAATAACTAGCGTTCCCATTGCAGGAAAAATCCTGCAATAGGGTTTCCTGCTGCACTCTACCCCGCCCCGCCTCCGCTCCTCCCTTCTCCTCCCCCCGGCTTGCTTGCTTCTCCACAGCTTTGCTCCCTTCTGCAGCTCTTGGCTTCTTTCTACGCTGTCTTGATATGCAAATTAGCCGCCATCTTTGTTGGGGGTAATTTGCATACTCATCCTGATTGGTTGGCAGGCATGGCTTGGGTGGTGAGCGTGGCTTGGGCGTAGCAAAGGTGCGGTCAAATTGCATATTTGTCTATTATTAGGTAGGATATTATTAGGTAGGATGACATTACTTATAGCAAGCATTAAGAACTAAGTATTGCCTTCGCCAGCTTGGCTCAGTGGATAGAGCGACGTGGCATGGGCAGAAACAAGGCCAGTGTCCAGCGTTTCCGTTCCATGTTGCAGCGGGGTGTGGTTCAGCCCTCAGGCCAGATTAACGTCCATCTGCCCATGTGTGGAGTCCCACGTGGCCCTGAGCCATGTGGGCAGAGGGTATGCAACCCTCTATAGCAGGAGTCCCAAGAAGGCCAGTGCATGAGAGAGAGAGAGAGAGAGCTCACTTTTTTGTTTAGAAGTTGACATCTTCGGATTTCTCTGCCTTGCACTGGCCACACCTGTTTCCAGGTGTGATTGATAGGCAATTAGCCTCCCCTGTCACTCAGACCTTACTGGACCTGCGTCTAAACTGCCTTTGTCCAGTCCCTTCCCCTGTCGATAAGTGGGAAACAGATTTGGACAGTGTTAAGTTTAGCTTTTTGACAAAGCTGAATAAATGGCATGCTATACTATTCGGTCTCCCCTTTCACCCCTTTCCTGTTAAATAATAACCAGGTTATTGCACCAGTATCAGATGGACATCGACAACATGAATAATGTTCTATGAGCGTATTTTAGAAAAGCATTGCAGTAAGTTCAGAGTCAACTCCTCCTTCATGTTCTAGAGCTGTTCATGGGTGATCACAGTCAGGATAGTAAGATGGTTTTAGGTCGAACACAGAGTGCCGCATTCCTGCAGTTCCTTCTGCTCAATGTCAGGCTTGTTCATTTTCAGGAAAAAAAAAAGACCTTCAATATGCTATGATGTAAGAGGTAAAGCCTATTAATTTGGCAAATGTTTGCGGTTTCCTGGGTTCCCTGAGCAAAGCTGTTGTTCTCATGTAGACTTCAATTCCAAGCCTTCCCTAAGATCACTTCAATTCACATGTCATACTACAGAAGGACAAGGTGACCCTTTCTCTCCCTAGGTAATCTAACTGTACAAATCAGAGGATAAAGTAAAGGCCATTCATTTATCTACAAAAATGTTCAGTCAATAGACTTTTCTCTAATAAACAGTGGTATTTTTTTGAAAGTTTCAAGATAAAAACTATTAAAAGCTTGTGGCAAAGCTATAATTCTTTTCAGCAATTTTCAAATGTCATGTCAGTTGTATTACCAGTAATTGCTGTCACTGTCTTCAATTCCTCATTTATTCATAGTGAACGGAGTAACTGGTTTTAATTGTTATATGAAAGAGCATATTGATATTTTTCCTGCTTTTATATTTAATAAGAGTTCCCCCTTATTTGTATCTGAGTAAAAATATTTTTCTGAAGTTTACATGCTCAGATAAAATTCTTTCTGAAGGAAAATAGTATTAAAGAGTTATGATTTTATATGTTTACAAACTTCGATTTCCTCTCTACATTATTCTAAGAAAATACCATAATTGAGTTGACACAAACTGAATTCTCTGGAAATATCACTGCGTATGGAACTATATTGTCATGGTGGAGATTCAGATATCTGCGCGCTTTTGGTGTACTTTTGGAAATACTTGGCATAAGCAATGTGATTACTTCAATCTACTAATTTTACTTATGGAGAAAATATTTTAAATGTGACTTTATTTTACTGTAGGTCATAATAATTTTACTTTTAAAGGGCTTCGATTTGATTTTTTAACTGAAATCAAAATACAAATATATATATAAAATATAGAATAGCATTTTGGCAACAGATGCTATTTTATTAGTTTATGGATGTCATTGTGTTTTTTCATGATGTGTTCTGTGTAAATCGAGGTTTATTTATGTAAATTTCTTCTACACAAAGCACAACTTAATTGAGTACAAGAAATGCACATGATATAGCACTATTCAACTCATCACTATGAGATTAAGTTGCTATTGCACATAACTACTCAAACCTGTGTTGGTATGTAGTTTGGGTAGATAAACTATGGCCTAAGGATGAAATCAGACCCTACATATGTTTTTGTATACACCACAAACAAAGATGTTACATTTTTAATGGTTATATTTAAAATTATTATATTAGTGCCTGCATGGTATCCTCAATTTTGCCTCTTTGTTACAAACCCTAGAACATTTACTACCTAGTTCTTTTTTTAAAAGTTCACCAACAACTATGTCAATGGGGAGTCAGAAAACCTGAGCTGTAATTTCTTATTTTTAATGTTTTATCTCTGTGACATCAAATAGGATGCACTTAATTTATGTTAGCCTCAGTTTCTTCATCTGTAAATTCGACATAATAATATGATTTTCTTACCCCATACATATAGTACTTTGCAAAAGAAATAATGTATGTGCAATCTTTTTGAAAAATATACAACACTATAAATAGATGCCTTTTGGAATCAGAATACACATAAGACTTGACTTTAAGAAGAGGCTCTGAGGTAATTGCTGAATTTTAATCTCAGGCCACTTTCTAGCATTACTGATCTGGGGAAAGTTACCCTAAATTAATCCAAGTTACTTCACCTGGTAATAAATATATCTAAGTTGCTTAACCTAGTAAACGTTCTATAACTTAGTTCTTTATAAGAGTTGAAGCTTTACTGGAAATAGCTCTAGGTAAATCCCTGTGTCCCTGATTAAGTCTTCCATGTTTCTCTGCGGGAAATCTTCCTTCATTGCTCAATGGTAGTGACAACTCTCCTGATGACAATTGGCTTCTTCTGGAATGTCCTTCTTATGGGACTGACCCTCTTTGTGGTTCAGTTGCCTGGAAAACACCCTGAACGTATCTTGTTCTGCAGTTTGGGTGCTGGGTCTTTCATTGCCAGAATTTTGCCTCTCAGGGCAGCTTTCATAGGTGCTTCAGTTTCTCTCAGCCCCTCCTACACTAACTTGAGTATCTGTCTTTCTTCTGACTTCACCTACTCCACAATAGTTCTGGAGTACTGGGGGGCCATTGCACATGATGCTTCGGTGGGCCAAGCCCCAACCCTGATTTGGCAGATTTTCTTTGATAAGAATCCCCTTTTCCTGTGCGAATACCGTAAATCTCACTTGCTTACGTAACAGCAATAGTCTGCAGGCTAATGTAAAACCTAAGAACACCTAGAGGATGTTCCCACATCATATACCAGTTCACAAACTCAGTGGTACACTCACACTCCCAGGCCTGCTTCCTCTGAGAACCACACCAGCAAAAATCACTCATAAAGGTGACCCTTCTGTACCAAATCGACCATAGGTATGTGTCTCAGACTGCTAAAATCCTGTTGTTGTTCTCTGTCTTATTATGCTCAGGAGATTATTCAACGTATACATGCTCAAGAGATTCAGCTTAGCGCAACTCCAGGGACACCTCAACTTCAGATGGCTCCAGGGTTCATTTGTGTCCCTGAGTCATTCACATTACTGCCAAACTTCAGACCCGCTGAGCCTGAAGTGTTTACCCATAAAACATGAGAATTTTAACAAATTAATGACCTCACACCTGTCTATCTCCCTACCTCTTCTAAAATAGACTGAATTGAGTAGGTGGTGCTATGAGGGACATATCCATTGAGATTCTTAGCTAAGCTTTCCATTCAAGGATATGTCAAAAGTCAGTTCAGAAAAGCCTGAATTATTCTATCAACTTGCTCACTTTGAAAGCAATCAACATTCCCTTAGAACAGGATAATAGTCTTCCTATTAAATGTAAACATTAGAGAGAAAACATAAAGTTTGCATTGTAATAATTCTGGCATAATTAGAATTATTCAAACTATTTACAAAAGGGTTACTCTTGTTGTTCTTATTAGAATTTTATGTATTTAAGATGTTAAATCATCTTGCTTTAGAGTGAGTTTTATAATTATGTGATTTTTTTCTTAATTAAAGCTAGTAAAAGCAGTGTGGCAACCTACTACAATCCATCATTTCACAACTAACTGCGAGTATGTTTGTCCTCTGTCGCTAATATAATAAATTGTATGCTTTAATTATAAATGAAGATATAAATTGTGAGATATCAATTATCTCAAGAAAATTAATAATATATGATTCTCATATCCTCATATCCATAGCACTGAGTTTAAAAATTAATAAAACAAAAAAAACGTAAAATGACAATCTTATGAAATCAAAAATAGCTCACCCTTCAACTGGAGAAGAGTACATACTCAGCGAAAGTATGTGAATTAAAAACATTCAATTAGATTGTAAAGTTGGCTTGTCATTATAAAATATGACTTACACTAAAAGGCATCTTAAATAACTGGTGTTTTCTCCATTAGAAGTTAAGAAGCCTATTCTTGGTCTTTTGATTAAAAAAAAAAACCACATTCTGTGATAAAGGTAAATGGTCCTTGCTTTGTAGCCCCTTTGAGAGAACAGCCTCAATGAAATAGTCTGGTGTGGTGATGTGAAGCTTTTCATATTCCTAAGCAGGGTGCAGGCATCTGGAAATCTAATTCCCTAAAGATTTTTCTGTGCTGCTTTTAAACAGAAGAGTAAAATGATGGAGCAGGTGAACATCTGCCAGTTACAGAAAACCAATATTTTGTTCAATAGGGCATTACACTGTGTGCTCAGCAAATATTTACTGAGTGTCTATTTTGTGTCTAATACTTACATCGAACACTGTGTGAACTATCAAATAGTATAGGCCCTTTAACATAAAAGCACATTGAAGTTTGGAAAGACTTCAGATTAAGCCCCAGGAATAAAAACATACAGAATGGAAAATTATATTCTAATAACGATTAAAGAGACCAGCTTTTCTCTTTGAAATGGTGGGAAATCAAGGAGAATTTTTCATTATAGTCAAGAAATTTACATTTTATTCAATAAGCAACCGGGGATTTATAATGTCAATTATTAAAGTTTTGTAATAATATATTTTCAGCTGTTGTTCTTAATCACTATCAATAAGACATGTTGGTAGATGGAAGTAGTAGCTTTTGGAGCTGAGCTTAAGATATTATTGGCCAGCAAACTTCTTTGTGAGGTCTGTAATTAAATAATATCAACACTCTATAAGGTACTACTAGTGAGGACATGAATGTAAGAATCTAGTAAATTAGGACTAACTCTTCAAGTTCCATCAACATTCGTCACTTAGAGCCAGTGAAAACACCATGTGGTAATATGTTGCAAAACAAAAAGAAAGAATTGAGCCCTTATCTTTTACACAGTACACTGACATGCACACAAATGAAATAACAATGTCTAGGGTTTGCTTGTACATAGATTGCATGTTAATAATAGTTGCTGATATTCACTGAGCCCTCGTTTTGTAACAGTGCTTCTCCATGTCTAGTAACTCACTTAATCTTATTTCTATATGTACATGAACTCATTTCATAATATGTATCCTCCTTTTTAATTTGAAGAAACTGAGGCAAGTGTATAAAAACTAAGAGCCCAATAGTTCACAACTGCCATTTGCTGTCATCCTGTTTCTGTGTTGTGTTAATCCCAGGGAGTCACCAGATTTCCTGTATTTTTGTCACTATTGTTAAAACTGCACCATTATTCCAAAAACTTGTCCATCTATTTGATGTATGCAAGGCAGTAAAAGTCTTGTTTCAGACTGTTCACCAACAGCATGGGATGTGTTCAAACCCTGTATTACTGCACAGAGTTTAAATTATTTTTAATAAGGAAATAGAATCACCAAGACAGATAGAAATCACCTATTCTTTATGTTACGGCAGCAAATTATTGACTTTTGCCTAAAGTGAAAAAGAGCAAGTAGACTTGAAAGGAAACTGGGTATTACAGTCAGTGTGACTGAGGATAAAGTGAAACATGGTATTCAGAGTTAATGGAGTCACCATGAAACCCAAAGAAAAACTTCAATTTAGTAAGTAAACAAACAGGACTAGGAGGGTGATTCTTTTTGGAGCCACTCTGTAACAATACCAAGGCTATGATAAAGTCTTTTCATCTTAAGGCTTGTCAAATGCAGCCTGAGACTGAGAAAACCCAATTATTTTTCTGTAACATAGTCACCTGCTGTGGCAGAGATGCTAAAGATATGCTATGGGAAGATTTCCATGCACATTAAAGAGAAGATCTAAACAAATGGACAATGATATGAGCATACGAAGAAATAATTCAGCATTCCTCAGAGGACATTGTTTGTACTCGAATAGGACTTTATATCCTTATACAAAATTTTTGCTGAAATATTATCTCAATAGGTACCAGGATGTTAAGTTCAAACTTATTTGAAACTTGGACTAGAGAATGTTCTATACAATTTAAGAAACCATTGGAAATATAAAGTAGCTGATTTTATTTCATCTTCAATCTGGTTATTTTAGAAAATAGGATATAGGGTTAAAAATATGGCAACTGTTATCTTACTATGGATATAATATGGCATTTACAGTTTAATTAAGTTACAGTAGTATTTTATCAAAGATAAATGAGGAAGGTGTGTGTCTTTGCAACTTTATTGAAGCAAAACTTATAAAATCACCTGCACATAAAGTACAAATGAGAAAAGTTTTGATAGATGGTACGCCTTTGAAATCACCATCATAATCACGATACATAATCATCCTCCCAAACGGTTTCTTATGCCCCTTTCCCACCTCTTATCCCATCTCCATCCTCCCTCAGCTACTTTTCTGACTCCTGTCAGCATGTTTTGATTCCATATTAATTATATATTTTTTACTTGTCTCTGGCTTTTGTCAGTCAGAATAATGATCTTGTGATTCAGTTTCTGAGTGCCCTAGTAGTTTTGTTCCTTTGAATCAATTTCATTGAATGAATGTACCACAGTTTATTCACCTGTTGATGGACATTTGGATTGTTTCCAGTTTTTTGATATTATGCATAAAGTCAATTTTGGTGTGCGTGTCTTTGAATAGACATATACTTTCTCTTCTTTGGGGTAGATACCTTAGAGTCAGACAGCTGTATCACATAATAGATATGTGTTTAAATTTTTAAGAAACTACCAAAGTGTTTTCACTATATTATATTTCTATGAGTAGTATATGAGAGTTATAGATATTCTACATCATTGACAATACTTGGAATTGGTAGGGATTTTTTTTTTTTAATGTTAAGAATGTTAAGTATTTGGTGGTAGAAAAAGTCTTTGAACAATTACATATACTGTAGTTATATACTATCCAAATAATAGGTTCATCTAAATTAAGATTTTTTAATCTTAGGAATTTTTAATGAACAGCAAATCGATGTGATATTGTTTATCGCATTAATGCTCCCAGATCTTTCTACATTTCACAACTTTACACTCACTCTTCCTTCTCTCCTTTCTGACGTAGAATGGATAAAAATACTACTCACTAAAGAAATTAATATGCCCCTTTTTCTTTGTACTAAGCAACAGTGTTCATTAAATAGTACTTAATGTATATCTGTTTAGTAACTTATATTTTAATCATGGCTAAAATGGGTGTGGTTTGGATTTTATATGCATAATTGTAGTCATCACTAATTTCCAGTAGCTTTAAGTGAATTTGATATAAATTTAATTTAATATTATTAATGTTTTTATATTATATATTTCATTTTGCATTCATTTACTAAACAGACCTAAAGGTACAAAACAGAATAAATCATAATTGTTAGCCAAACAATTATGTCTACTGAAACCTAGTTATTCCTTTTAATTATACTTTCTGTTTTCATTTTGTTTTAAATTTTAAAACAACTGCCTACTGAAATGGAATTGTGGCTTTACAAATACAATTGTTTTAATATTATATGTTAAGGATATGTGCTAAGGATGTCAGACTGCTGGCTTAGGCCTGCTTCCTGCGGGGAGTGGGCCTAAGCCATCAATTGGACATCCCCCAAGGGCTCCTGGACTGTGAGAGGGCACAGGCTGGGCTGAGAGACCCAGCCACCACTGAGTGCATGAATCTTGTGCACCAGGCCTCTAGAATATAATAACTATGTGTCTTTAAAGGCATGCACTTACTTTAAAAAATCATATTACTGACTTTTTTTTTTTTTTTTTTCATCTATTCCATGTCCAGTTTCAAGTCAATGATTTCTGGCTAATTCTTAAATTACTCAAACTATGAAAACAAAATGTTATTATCATAATGTCATTTATAGAACAAAATAAAGATGTTAGGGGCATTACAGGGCATGAGAAAGAAGAAAAAGCATAATTGCCTATAAGCTTTTCTTCTTGACTGCCTGATTTTTTTCTGATTTAGTAAAGAGGTTATCACAAATTATTAGTCAAATAATTTTATAGTTGACTGAAATCTTAGAGATAATATTGTCTAATTCCTCACATTTTCCAATGAAATTAACTGGAAGCTTTTTAAATCACTCAAGGTGATAAAGCAAGTTATTGCAGAATTTTGACTATAGTCCAAACTTTCTGAGATCAAGTAAAGCTTTCTTTATTTCCAGAAGTTAATATTATTTCACATTCATAAATATATATGAGTGACGCTGGCCTCATGCATGGGAAAAGTTACCTCAAAGACTGGTCAATCAAAGACATTTCACCTCCATGACGTATGTGTAGTATATGAGAATCTATCAGCATTCACCAAGCATTCTTGTGTTAGTATTAGCTTGCAGAAGCTGCTGCTGAAAGATCAATTTGTTATTACTTTGTTAAGCTGCTAGTTTATTTTCTTAAATATATTTAAAACAATTAGCATTAATGTGGGAGTTCTGCTTCCCTGATGATTAAATCACCACAAAACGATACAGAGAGGCAATATTTGAACCTGAAGTTCATAGAAAAGCAAGATGAGATTCATATAAAAATTTGAAGACCAATATCTAAACTACTGTCTTAATATAATAGTCAAGATGAAGGAAAGACTCTGAGTAATCTAAGTGAAGAAATTCCTGCACCTATAAATCTCCCGCTTCCTACCAGCTCAGGATTTTTTTCTTTATTACAATTCTCACTTTTAAGAATACAACCAAGTAAGTGAAGAAAGAGTGCCTTCCATTTAGATATCCATTTAGATTCATTATTGATTACACCATGACTCACAAGAACATTTTTGTTAAACAAGGTGGCGAGCAGTGAGCCTTGTCTGGAAAGAGGACAGCAGGTTTTCCACTGAGTATCGAAGACCAAAGGACAATCACTTGCCTTTTTTTTGTTCCCTGTATTAAAATATGAGTAAAATACTTACCGTAACCTATTTCACAAGATTCCTGTAATAATCAAATGAGATAATAGGTGGGAAATTGCTTGGCAGTGTTTAAGGGCTGATTTAATTTGAGTTATCATTTTTTAAAAGAGGATATTTATTAGAAGCCTTAGAAAAGTGTGGTCACAACATTTCTCTATAAAAAGATAAAGAACATGTCTGAGAATTTCAACAGACCATGTGAAATAGTAGGTTTAAGTAACTTCTAGATAAACTTGAACAAACTAGAAATGAATTTTTCAGCTCCCTAGTTTATTTTTTTTAAATATATAGTTTTATTGATTTTAGAGAGGAAAGGAGAGGGAGAGATAGAAACATCAATGATGAGAGAGAATCATTGATCGGCTGCCTCCTGCACTCCCCGCCCCCCCCCTGGGGATCAAGCCAGCAACCCAGACCTGTGCCCTGACCTGGAATTGAACCATGACCTCCTAGTTCATAGGCTGACAACCAGTGAGCCATCAGCCAGGCCATCAGAGCTACCTTTGTTCACTCAGGGCTGCCAGGTGGAAACTATCCACTGTGGTTAAAGTTAGCTTAACTTAGAGTGCACTTGTTTTAAAAAGTTTTTTTTTTTTTAAAAAAAAAAAGAGGTCACTCTTTAAGTGCCTCAGAATGAGGCTTAGACCAATACAAATCAGAGTGCTTTAATTGCCTGACCACTAAACATGGAAACGTGGACCCCATCAGATTTGCACTTACACATGCTGTGTTAACAGCTAGTCAGGATCGTTGCAGAAGAAATTAGCAGGTACATTTCCTGCACTATTTGCTTACAATGTATTTATGTGCATCAATTTCCATTTAAGCAGCCTTTTTTTCTAGTACAATACTCTAATGCCACTTTATAATTGGGTAACGAGCTTCCTGCTCCACAGCAGCAGCAGAAGTTACCCTCTCTCTCCTGAGGTGTATTGACTGGTTTCTTCACCTTCAGCTCTCACCCTCCACCAGCTGAGGGAGCAAGAGACCTCCTCTGCCTGGGACACAGTTCCGCCCCCCTGGGGCTTTTCACAGGTTCATCTGGTTCAAGTTCAAGTGTCTGCTCTGTCACAGCAAATCGGTTACCCTGAAGTTTTATTGTGTCCAAGAAGTTCCATCATGAAGCCTATATTTTAATGAAATACATTTTTTAAAACTTTACTTGGAAGTACATGTGGAAAACAAATTCTCCATTATGTTTTGTGCATTCCTTTACTGAAATTTGGGACTTTTCTATAGTATATGCAAATATTAAAATATTACAATGACAATACTCTCTCTCTCTCTCTCTCTCTCTCTCTCTCTCTCTCTCTCACACACACACACACACACACACACACACACACACACACACAGAGCAAGGGAATGCCATATGTCCCAAGTGAGACCCACTTGGAAAACAGAAATGCTGACCATACCACACTGTATCTTTGTGAGAGGACACTTGTCAGCTTCCTCTCTAGGAATGAGATTTTTTCTCACCCTCAGACGTGTAAATGACTTTCTCATCTGTCCTTTTTATGTCATTTGAATAATTTCCTCCTACAAAAGTGAAAGGTGTCAAAAACTAACCAGGTGGGGCTTTGACATGTAGTTAAGTGACCTTTTTGTAAAAATGAACTCTCTTCAGGGAAGTGGTAACTTTTGATGTAAGGTGGTCAGGAGATGAAAATCAGCAGGTTATTATGGAACATGACTACGTTGAAAATGTTTGACATTTTGATTCTCTCACATGTTTTCTTTTTTTTGTTTGTTTTAAGGCAATTAGCACTTTAACAGATAATAGAAGAGATGTTTCCCTTAGGTATAATGTTGTAGTTCCTCTATGTTACTCAGGTTAATAGTATAATGCAAACACTTTTGCCAGTGTGATGCTAATTTAAAATGCCATTTGCAAAACTACAGAAACAATGCTGCATTCTCTATGTCTTGGTTGGGGTCCTTTGTCTTTAAGAAACTGCGAAACATGCTAATTTAGTACAAATACCTCCTTTTTATAAATCAGAGACTTGCACTCTGGAGGGCTGTGAGAAACCCTTCAATGTACCATATTTTCCTTAAGCAGAGGTTGTAGTATGAATCAGGCTTGGGGCAAAGACAAGCGCAGCTATCCCTTTTATCCCTTTGCTTTAAACACTGTCCAGCTTTGGGCTTGTCTTGCACCTCAGCTCCATCAGCCAGCCTATTAATTGGTTGACTGTACCTGATCGCTAACGCGAATGCACCTTGCGAAACAGCGGGAGAAAGCAAGCACGTTTGTTTAAGTCCTCCCATGGCTCAACACGGACCTGAAGCGCCTTGCAACCTTACAGTCCTAGTTTGGTCCATCCATTAGGCTGAAAAAGACAAGATCCGCAAGTGGCCTCGGCGCCTTTTCCGGTTCCCAGGAGACCCGCGACCCTCCGGGCGCGTCGCCGGTGCGCGGGGAGCCTTCCCGGCTAATCAGGTCAATGATCATCGCCCAGCTCCAGCTCCCAGGACCTGGCAGGAGCCGATCACAGCCGTCAGGGAGCCCGCAAAGGCAGCTCGCTCCGGGAGCATCGCTCGGTCCTCATTCACTCCCTGGAACCCCTGAGGATTTCAGCTTTTCCATGTATTTATTTATTGGCAAGGGGTCCTCGTAGACAGTGAGGGGCTCAACATCAACAGGAGCCAGCAGCACAGCGTGCAGCCACTTGGAGGGTGCTGATTGAAAACTTGCATCTCCCCACCCCGCGCACGGTTGGTTGGACGGGCTTCTCACCTCGTTCACGGAGAATATTTCAATTAAGGTAAGTGACCTGGGAGACTGCATGGCACTGGGTTTCTGCATTGGAAGTTCTGACCCACTAAGCCGGCGTTCTGCACTGCAGCAAGGGACTGTGTACGTGGGAAAGGCTTCGTTTACCAGCAAGGGTCCTAGCGTGGAAACGGGCGTTTCGATAGGGATCTTGCAGACCCTGGCTTCTGACATAATAGCAGCCTGCCTTACATCAGACGAAAATAAAAGAAGATATGAAAAAAAAAAGAAAAGAGTGAATTTATCATGTCACCTTTTTAACAATCTAGAGAACGTTGCAGTGCTAAGGCAACTTGATTTTGGTTGAAGTATTTTGTTGATGTCACAGGGTAGAATCTCTGATTCTAAAAGTTTCGAAGTTAAATTAGATGGAAAGAAAATTTGCAAATGAAATTTTGTGCAGCTTTCTACTTTAACAATGTTCCTGAGCTCTGGCTGGGTTAAGGATTTGGGGCTAAATCCTTGAATGTTTTAAGTGTCCACCTAGGAATTAAAATCTAAATGATATTCAAGTTTCTGATGTAACTATTAAGAAAAATGAACTAAAAACAATTGATATATTATTGATATGATTTATAGTTCTGATACAAGAGAGATGGATTTATTTTATGAAATACGTTAATAAAAAAGAAAGTTAACTTATTTCCAAAGAATTCTTCAACAAGAGGTTTAGTTTATGTGTTTATTAAAATTTTGTGTTTGAGGTTGCACTTTGCTATCCAACTAGATGAAATTAGGTAATCTTGCATTTACATAGTTTTGGACAATGATCTATGTAATTTAGGAAAAGTAGTCCACATTATTTTTTCTAAACCCATTTTTCTCATAAGTGTGTTAAAAACATCTATAGAGAATAGAAGCAACTTTCTTCCAAAGTTAGATTAAATCACCTAAACTTTTTCTTTTCTATTTTCTTTGTACATAGACATATAGCCTGATGGTTTTATGCCACATTATGATAAAGTTCTACATAATCAAAAATTATAAAATAATTCTATCACTATAATTATAAATGACTAATTGATTGGTTAGCACTCTAAGCACCTGAGTGAATAACAGCAACCACTTACCTTATTATGGAGTGCTTGTACTTGAAAATGCTTTTCAAACAATGAAACAAAGATCATTTAAAATATAAATATATATCATTATAAGATGCATACTTGCACATATTGAATTTCAATAACAAATCAACTATGTTAAAGCAGTATGTAAATATCTAGCTGCTTTATGTAAAGATTTATCATGGTTTCTTTAATGTGCTTAGTAGAATGCGCTCTCCTATCTCATGAAATGTTGATTCCACCATCCTCCTGTGGGGATGCTGAGGTGAGATATTTTATTAAGATGTGAGAACATGGTTTATATTAATTGGCTATCTTTCTGAAATTCTCTGGGGAGCTTTTCCGGCTGATGTTGATATTATTGTTTCCCTCACAGGAATAAAGTATTTTTAGAATACCCATAGGGGCTGACAGGTACTTGCTGGTTGTATGTTTTTAGCCAAAGCGAAGACATTTATCACCTCTGTTGCACTGAGACTTCTCTTTTCTCTGGGGGAAATGGTTTCTCTAGTGATTCAATGACCCTTGAGAGAAGAGTGTGTTGACTACAGTTACTGTCCCTGGGTCTTTGGAGTGTTCCTTTGTTAAGTAACTTTGATAAACAGGGAGAGGCAACATTAACCAAATAGGGCCACATTTGCTAGTAGTAAATTGGTACACTGCTGAAAACACCTCTGTATTTTGAACTATTTCTTGTGCCACATTTGAAATAGATGGTGGTATCCTATCCAATGAACTTTTACTTACTCGATGTATTGACCATTGAAGGTATATGTAGTGTAAAATGAAATATTTATGTTTAAAAATATAAAGATACCTGTAGTTTTTATTTAAAAGATGTATCTAAAGTTGTTTTTAAGGGGGTTACTGTTGTAGTTGTATTAATTTGCATTATACTGGCTAAAAGGGGAATGGAGAAAATTCTGTGTACAAGTGAGAATTAGGAGTTATTCATATTTGGTAGTTCTGCTTCCTCAATCAGACTTTTCCACTTATATTATTGCTAGGTGCCACCTTATCTCTAGAATCTATATCAAATCCCATTTTTCATCTATTTGGCGGTAATTTATTACTTCCATGAGATCAGAAAACATTTTATAGGATAACCTCACTTACCAAGAGTAGGTGGTTTCAAAATTTAAACCAAATAAATCTGCTAAAATGTTATAAAAGCCGCCTTAAGATTTATAACCTGTTTCTCAGTATGTGGTACTTTCAATAAAAGTCAATGGGGCCCTAACAGGTTTGGCTCAGTGGATAGAGTGTTGGCCTGCGGACTGAAAGGTCCCAGGTTCCATTCTGGTGAAGGGCACTTACCTTGGTTTCGGACACATCCCCAGTAGGGGCTGTGCAGGAGGCAGCTGATCTATGTTTCTCTCTCATTGATGTTTCTAACTCTCTATCCCTCTCCCTTCCTCTCTGTAAAAAATCAATTATATATATATATATATATATATATATATATATATATATATATGTATTTTTTTTAAGTCAATGGGGAGAGGTAGTGTTTAACATGACTCCGAAATGTCAGACATCTAGGTTCTAAACTTTATGTTTGATTGTATTACTTTCAAATCAAAATGATAACATCGAAGTTACCCCAGTTTTCCAGATGAGGAGCTGCAGGCTGTGAGTGGATAAGTAATTGGGCTAAGGGCATACCAAAGTTACTGGGTCTATGATTCAAACTCACATCAGGCTGTGTTTAAAGCTCACAATCTTTGTTGTACTTCGTTATCAACTTGTATATGGTGTCTTTTTCCAATATTTGATATAATACTGATGAATATTTTAAGGTAATTTTTAAGATAATACAACTTAGTTATATTACCTTCTGAATAGTTTAACTCTTGACTAATTCAAAATAAATGATTGTAAATGTCATAGTCACCGGTGTTTGAAACAAGCATTTACTTTGTTCTTTTGGGTTCTGAAAGAGATTAGTGCTCGAGTCTTTGCATCAAGCTCATTCTGATTAGTATTGACAGAAAAGGCACTCTCCCATACGGATATTCAGGACTGAAATTTAGTATCTGTAAATATGTACATCTTTCCAAAGAGTGTTGACAAACTCTCAGGATAATATAAAATAAAAACAGATATAGATACAATGAGATTATTGTATTGAAATAAGAGTAAAAGGAATTTAAGGAGAATTCATGATCATGGCAAAAGACATTCACAATACTAGAAAAGAAAGAAATTAACAGTTGGAATTGAACGTTGGAAAGTGGACTAAAACAAATGTCAATGTCTATTTGCTCTATTCACTTTATATAAACTTCCAATTTTTACAGAGATTTGCTATAAATTATTATGTTGATAATGTGACAACAATATACCAGATATTACAAATAATGAATTCAGTTTGGTTAGAAGAATAATCAAGAAATATTTGTGTATAATATCTAATCATCAGCCAGCTTACTTTCTGTTCTCTGGGTTTTATAGTAAGCTATTGGCTTATTCTAGCTGTGTATATGAGTAATAGAAAAACAAAATATATATAGATAATCTTCTTTAATACTATTCCAAAGGAATGAATATCACATTTAAAAAAAACAGTATTATAGGGAAGCTCATTATGCTGAATGCCCATAATGCATAGGTCTCCTTACCCAGAAAATATGACCATGTTTCTAGGCCTAGCTGATCACAGTAGATTTGAACAAAAATGAATGTGCCTGTATTTAAGACAGCCATTTCTAGTGTGGCCAGCGACTACAATGTGGTCTTACAAAAGAACCTGCCATTATCAGCAACTTTGTATTAGATAATCCTATATAATAAAAGAGTAATATGCAAATTGACTGTCACCCCAACACACAAGATGGCTGCCCCCATGTGGACACAAGATGGCCACCACAAGATGGCCAGCAGAGGAGGACAGTTGTGGGCAATCAGGCCTGCAGGGGAGGGCAGTTGGGGTTGACCAGGACTCCAGGGGAGGACTGTTGGGGGGGCCAGGCCTACAGGGGAGGGCAGTTGTGGGGGGACCAGGCCAGCAGGGGAGGGCAGTTGGAAGCAATCAGGCCTGCAGGGGAGGGCAGTTAGGGGTGACTGGGCCAGCAGAGGAGGGCAGTTGGGGGTGACCAGGCCTCCAGAGGAGGGCAGTTAGGGGGGACTAGGCCAGCAGGAGAGGGCAGTAAGGCGTCGATCAGGCTGGCAGGGGAGTGGTTAGGGGGTGATCAGGCTGGCAGGCAGAAGCAGTTAGGGGCAATCAGTCAGGCAGGCAGGCAGGAGAGCAGTTGGGAGCCAGCAGTCCTGTATTGTGAGAGGGATCCCAGATTGGAGACGGTGCAGGCTGGGCTGAGGGACACCCCCCCACCCCCATGCACGGATTTTGTGCACCGGGCCTCTAGTAAATACTGAATTTGATGACCTTAAATATGAATAAATGTGGATAACTAGCAGTCAATGGGCAGGAGTCAAAACTGAGAAACATAGAGATGGTGGTCTGTATAAATTATGAATAAATTAAAGTCATGAGGCTGATAGGAAGGAAATAAAAAAGGCTAATCCCCTTAGCCTTTAATTAGAAGAGCCACTTTTTTTTTTAATTCACCTTGATAGCTAAGCATTAGGAGGGAATTTTCCCTTGAGGAGGCAATTGGGTTGGGTTATCTTGAGTGATGTTCCAAACATGCCATGCAGTGGTGAGACTTTTTCTGCTTTTCCACATTTTTCTCTATTGTGTCAGTCCCATTAATCAATTGAATTCACATCTGTGTTTCTTACAAACTAAAGGATTATAATCGGCCCAACATTATATATATTCATAGTCTAGCTTGATAATGAATGGGGCAGAAATGCATAGTGGCTGCAAGTTCAGGTTTTGGGTTCAGCTACATGGATTCAAATCCCACTGAGACACTTAACTAGATTACTGACCTTGGGCAAATCCGTTCAGGTGTCTAAACTTTGTTTATATGACCATTGAAATGGAGTTAACGACAGTACCAATCCCATAGTAGTGTTGTGATACATAAAAGGGTTAATTAATAAAGCATAGTTACAATTGTTCAAGTGCTCAGGATATGATAGTTGTTATTATAAATCAGAAACTTTGTTACCATTTTCTCACCTTATATGTCAAGTAGAGAAAACTAGGGACATTCTCTCCCCCTAAAATTAGTTCATACTTGAACCTTATCAGATGCTTCTGGAACCACTTCCAGGCATTGTGTTTATAACAGCACATTTAAACTTTAGGAAAAAATATGTGTGCGTGTGTATATATATATACACATGCACATATATGTATGTATGTGTGTATATACATTGCATTTAGACCAATAAGTGGATGTTTCTTGAAATTATAAATGTTGGAAGTTATTCATTACCATGAATATATATATATATATATGTATATATATGTATATATGTATATATGTATATATGTGTATCTATATATAATTACCATGTATATGTGCATACATATTTATGCAAAAGTATTCCAAATTTTGTATATTGATTCAAGTAATGTATTTTCTGTAATGGAATTCATTGTTTTCCTCCTCCAAGCCACGCATTGTGATATTTTGGTATATATAGGAATCGGTGGCTATGTGTCTTAAGGCAGCAGGTCCCTGGGTCTCATATCTGGAGTACAGATTTTAGTAGTTCTGAGAAATTACTCAGGAGTGACAGCCTTGAGACATACACAGGTTATTCTGATGTGATCTGAATAGACAGGTATGTGGTCAGATCACCAGGATTTGAACAATATTCCAGGTAATTCTAATATGCAAACAAGGTAGAGGATTGCTGCTGTCGAACAGCAACTCCAAACGTGAACATGCATGCAAGTTATCTGTTGCTCTTGTTCAGAGGTTGTGGGGTGAGGCCTGAGATTGTGCAGGTCAACAACCTCCCAGGGATGTCAATGCTGCTGGTCAAGGAGAAATGCTGCTCTCATTCTGCCCCCACCTCCTCTTCCTGCCCATGGTTACCAGGGGTGGGCAAAATGTTCAAGAACCTACAAGTATGAGATTTACAGCCCAGTTCACCTTGATGAAACTCCACAAGCTCTCTTCCATAAAGAAGGGTCATGGGAAGTTCAGAGCCAGGTCAAAATGGAGACTCTTGTTTGTCCGTTTTAATCTATTGTTTTTCCCCCTGTTTTTAAAAGTATTTTTATTGATTTCAGAGAGGGAGAGATGGAAACATCAATGTTGAAAGAAAAAAAAAGAAAAAAAAGAAAAAATAATAATAAAATCCTATCTAATAAAAGAGTAATATACAGATTGATTATCACTGCAACACACAATATAGCTGCCCCCATGTGGTCAAAGATCCTGGCCCCATGTGGACACAGATGGCCACCACAAGATGGCCAGCAGGAGAGGGCAGTTGGGAGGCACCCGGCCTGCAAGGGAGGGCAGTTGAGAGGGACCAGGCTTGCAAGGGAGGGCATTTGGAGGTGATCAACCCTGCAGGAGAGGGCAGTTAGGGGTGACCAGGCTGGCAGAGGAGGGAAGTTGGGGGCAAACAGGCTGGCAGGGGAGCAGTTAAGCATCAACCAGGCTGGCAGCAGAGTGGTTAGGGGGTGATCAGGCTGGCAGGCAGAAGCGGTTAGGGGCAATCAGGAAGGCAGGCAGGCAAGCAGTTGGGAGCCAGCAGTCCTGGATTGTGAGAGGGATGTCCGACTGCCCGTTTAGGCCAGGATCGGGCCTAAACGGGCAGTCGGACATCCCTCCAGGAGTCCCAGATTGGAGAGGGTACAGGCTGGGCAGAGGGACAACCCCCCGCCGTGCACAAATTTCGTGCACCGGGCTTCTAGTAAAAAAAATAAAAAAGAAAGAGAATCATTTATTGGCTGCCTCCTGCATGCCTCCTATTGGGATTGAGCCAGCAACCCAGGTATGTGCCCATGACCAGAATTGAACCTGGGATCCTATAGTCTGCAGGCCTATGCTCTATGCACTGAGCCAAACCAGCTAGGGCTGTTTTAATCTATTGCTGCTTCCCACTTACCCACTCTGGAAATACGTTAGTTGAATGTTTTAGAAAACAAGGTATTTAGGTAAGCATGGCCAGCGTATTTAATTATATGTAGTTAAGTGAGAGCGGAGAGATCATTGCTTTTCCAAACCCACTTCCCAATGTGTAGAAATGTTTGGCTTTAGCAACACCCAGGATAACTCCGCACCAAAGTGTAAAGCTTCTCAGAAACTGCTGACTTTTCAGACACCATTTCAGTTCCCTTCATCCTAGAAATGCAGTCCTGAGGCTTCATTGTTTGTCAGTGTAACTCTCTTCTCTCTCAAAACTAAATGACAAGGATATTGATTTCAGTTCTCTACTCTAACTTAACTTTTTCTCACCTTCTCTTTCCAACTGCCACATGTTATTATTACTGATAAAACCTACAAAATACTAAGGAAAATATCATATTTCATTAATACAGACACAAATTTTGGATGACTCATATGGTCATTTTCAATATTACAAATCTTCCTCTGCTCTTGCTGGATAATCGGACTCAAAGAGAACCATTTAAAGGTAATGTCACTCACATTCTTCTGAGGATAACATTTGACCCTTTTATTTCAGAAGTAAAATCTAGGTGTTACTCTATTTGACAGAAACTGTCTCTTTTGAGCAATACTTTATTGTTAATTGTCACTAAAATTAAGTAGATGTAATTTACTCACAGAAGTCTTCTTTTACCATTAGGTACAAAATATCACCCGCCACCCTCATTTCTTTTTCCTTGTTGTTTATCTAACATTTAATACTTATTGTCTGATAATAGGTTCTCCAATGAGACCATAAGCTCTGTGAAGAGAAAAAAACTTTTTTTTTTTTTTTTTTATTAAGGGCTGATGCCTCAGTACTTAGATCATTGGTAGTACCTACATGTTTAGGAAGGAAGGAAGGAAGGAAGGAAGGAAGGAAGGAAGGAAGGAAGGAAGGAAGGAAGGAAGGAAGGAGGGAGGGAGGGAGGGAGGGAGGGAGGGAGGGAGGGAAGGAAGGAAGGAAGGAAGGAAGGAAGGAAGGAAGGAAGGAAGGAGAGGAGAGGAGAGGAGATGGAAAGGAAAGGAAAAGAAAGGAGAGGAGAGGAGAGGAGAGGAGAGGAGAGGAGAGGAGAGGAGAGGAGAGGAGAGGAGAGGAGAGGAGAGGAGAGGAGAGGAGAGGAGAGGAGAGGAGAGGAGAGAAGAGAAGAGAAGAGAAGAGAAGAGAAGAGAAGAGAAGAGAAGAGGAGAGAAAAAGAAAAAGAAAGGAAGAGAGGAATCAAAGAATCTTCCAATCATGACCCCAATGGGTCAAGTTAGAAATTCAGCAATCATCTTTGCCTTACCACTTCTCACACCCTACACATCCAGTCAATTTTTGGGCCTTTCAGTTATGCCTTCCAAATCTCTCTCACATGAATTTTCATCCTTGCCTCCCCACAGTTCACACCACCTTCATCTGTCACTTGCTAGTGGTCTCTTTATTATCCTCCTCCTTTGCACAAAATAGTGACCCCTAATGTCAGAAGACGGACCCCTCTTGGCATAAACTTGCTTATCTTGTTCTATGGTAAAGGCTTCCTTTTCAGTGTCCCCTCTCAGTTAGAATCTAATCCAAACCTTCCTGTGGTATCCATTTGTATGCAACGTCTGGACGCTGCATCTTCCCTTGCCTTGCCTACCCTCTAGCAGTCTATTTCCCAGTCATCTTTTGGTTTCCTGTCCCTGAAATTCATGATTTCTGCCTGTCATATCAAGTTGACATTTTCCATGCAAGATTTCTTGACTGGCAAAACTCAAGTTGTCACTTCATCAGAATAGGTTTTGGCCCCAACCAGTCTAGTTGAAATGCTCCCCCTATCAGTTTCCATAGCACATTTTATGCCCCTTCAACTCCAGTCACAGAACTCATTACAGCATTTAAAAATGCTAAAATCCAAACTCTTTGATGCAGACTTTATACCTATTTCATTCACAACTGTGCTCCCAGGGACAGGCTCTAATGTATACAAATCCTTTGTTTACAAAAAAAAAAGAGGCAAGTAATGCAGTTCTCTGAATTCAGAAACAATCTTTATTCATAAGCTTTTCCCTTACACCTTGGCAGTTAAATTTCTGCCATTCTGAATAAAATTTTGCTTCTCCATGTCACCTTCATGAAATGTCAAAAACCACAAAAATATAGTAATAATTATATAAATTCAAAAAATCGCCATGCCTGTAACCACTGAAATTTATTTAATATATTTCATATATTACATCCACCCATTGGACTATGGGGATAGCTCATCCTTTAATGAACAGTAAAATTTGTTCACATACGTTGGTAAAGGTCACCTGGTTTTAATCAGCTCCTTTCTATGTAATAACTAGGTGACATTTCAGATTCATTTGTGATCAATGAACATGCGTATTTTAACTCAGAGTCCACTCTTATGGCTTCTTATTTAATAAATTGATGATATATAGTACTATAGGGGACTCTGCTAGTTCTTATTCTTAGGCTTTTTGTTCTTTAGAGAAAATAACTGGTAGAACAAGCAACAGAAATCGGCTGTACTTGAGAATCAGCTGTCACAAAGCACTTCCTAAATAGACACTCTTTGACCTCTCATCTTTAAGGAATGATTGCACTGTTTTATTTAATTTTACAATAATTCAACTGTATTTTATTACTCAGCCTTTCTATGGGGTAAGGAGAAATCAATAGATCGTCAGCAACAGCATTAACTCTGGAAAGTATGTCTTTCGCAGACTTAGAAGCATCTTCCCTGGAACCATCCTCCTCAGAAGGAAACTGCAGCCCTCGCAGACACAGGAGGGTCACCTGGGTCTCGGGGCCTGTATTTCCCTGAAAGCCTTCACATAGCACAAATGACATTTTAAATAGCTTGTCAGGAAACGAAGTGATGTTTAATGCAGATCCACCAAATATGATGTTTTTTTATCAGTGCCCCTGAAGGCAAACATCTGAAAGGCAGAGACAAACAAAATACCAAGATAAATGCTGTGACTGGTGTCTAAGGATGAACATAATGTTAAGATAATAGAGAAACAGCTCATTAGAAAAATAAAAAAGAAGAAGAACAAACAGGTTTAATATCCCATAAGTCTGTATCTACTTAGAGGTACGATTAGACGTCAGGAATTCTTTTTTTTTTCTATTGGATGCTATGCAATTTTGTTTTGAAGATATTTTGGAAAAAAGGAGCAGACCAAATTATGCTCTAGTCTGCAGACATGGGGGAGAGTTAAGCAGCAATGAGTGAACAGTTAACACAAAAACTTCTAGGTGAAGTAATGAAAGTGTCAGACTGATCTGCTTAAATAATTATGGTCATGTTATTCTTTTTAAAAATTTTGAGAGAGAGAGAGAGTGAGAGAGAGAGAGAGAGAGAGAGAGAGAGAAGGAGAGGGGGACAGAGAGATAAACATCAATGTGAGAGAAAAACATCCTCCTGCAGGTCCCTTAATGGGGATCAAGCTGAAACTTGGGCAAGCAACCTGACCAGGAATTGAACTAGCGACCTTTTGGTGCATGGGAACACCCCACCAACTGAGCCACACTGGCCAGGCCCAGTTATATTATGTTTGGTCTTGAGCAACATATAATTTCCCAAGCTGCTAGCCCTTTCACATACCCACTTCCTTCTATATCTAAGTTCAGTTTTCACAGACTTGGATTATCTATCTCTTGTGACTAAGTAGCTACACACCTACTGACAGAGTCTCTTTATTGTCTTTTGTGTGTGTCTGTTGTACTGGTTTTCCACTCAAGAATTGGGCGATTATGCCCTAGCCAGTTTGACTCAGTGGATAGAGCATAGGCTTGCAGACTGAGGGTCCCTAGTTTGATTATGGTCAAGGGCACATGCCTGGGTTGCAGGCTCGATCCCCAGTAGGGGACATGCAGGAGGCAGCTGATCAATGATTCTCTCTCATCATTGATGTTTCTATCTCTCTCTCCCTCTCCCTCTCCCTTCCTCTCTGAAATCAATAAAAATATATTTTTTAAAAAGGAATTGGGCAATTTTGGTTTGAATAAAAGCAGTAAAGTTGAAATTTTGCTTCTCAAAGAAACCTGACTAGGAAAATTTTCTCCCATTGTAAGGAGAACAATGTACTCATAGGTATCATTCTCCTTGAACCATATAAGTCAAATAGTCTTTGACTGCCTTCAGTTGGTTATGAAAAGGTGAGATTATGCAATAAAAATAAAAAGGAATGCATCCTCAGCATGTTATTGCTTCATGTACAATGTGTCCAGCTTTGAAAATTAAACCTTGTTAAGGTGGGTAAGCATTTCAAAATCTTGAGGGGATAGGTTAAGATTAGGATTGGGTGGTAAGGAGAGTGATCCTGCTAGTGTTAATAGTTACTGAAATGTTTCACATGTTTTGCATTCTAAGAGGAAATTCCAGAATTATCTACATTTTTTGTCCACATGGAACCACAAACAATGAAAGTAAAAGATGTCTTCAAAAATTAGCCTTTGAGTTTTGTGTATGAACTACTTACTATATATAACTGAATCGTTGAAGTTGGGAAGTAATGAAAAGTAGAATTTCCCTAAGTCCTGAAGGTACTTATCTAAATCTGATAAGAGCATAACAACACAAGCAAATGGAGCAAGCTTAGCATCTAGGTTGCTAGATGAACTTGAAATAGTAGAAACAGTTTGTTAAGCATTATGCTCTTTTGGCATTAGTTATGATTCCCACATAAAAATAAAAATATTAAAGAATTTCAGAAATGATTGTTTCTAGCATTTTCCACTAGGCAAAGTGTCAAATAACATAGCCACTATTGATATATCATGTTCATAAAAGATGTTCACATGGTGTGCAAGGTGCATTTGAAGCATAGTTTCAACCTCAGTAGTAATGATGTAAAATGAAAATACCATGAAAAGAATAATAATGTTATAGCATGATTCACTTAATTGAATAATAGGGGAAATGACTGAGAAGAGGTAAAACAGGGAGACTTCTGAGATGCTGGGAATGGCCACCTTAATGTCAATGATAATTACAAGGAAATGATAGATAGATAGGTAGATAGATAGATAGATAGATAGATAGATAGATAGATAGATGATAGATAGATAGATGATAGACAGATGATAGAAAGATGATAGAGATAGTGATAGGTATGTACACATACATAGACATACATAGAATTATTTTTAAATGTTTTTAAATGATCTATTACACACGTAGCTAAGAACTTTATTACTAGTGGCCCAGTGCACAAAATTCATGCACTTGGGGGGGGGGGCAGGGAGGTGTCATGTCACCTCAGCCCAGTCTGTGCCCTCTCACAGTCCAGGAGCCCTTGAGGGATGTCTGACTGCCAGCTTAGGCCTGCACCCTATGGGAAGCAGGCCTAAGCCGGCAGTTGGACATCTGTAGCACTGCTGCGGAGGCAGGAGAGGCTCCTGCCACCGCCACTGTGCTCTCCAGCTGTGAGCCCAGCTTCTGGCACACCAGGGGGCAGCTCCTGCATTGAGCGTCTGCCCCCTGGTGGTCAGTGCACATCATAGCGACTGGTCGTTCCACACCATTCACTCAATTTGCTTATTAGCCTTTTATTATATAGGATGTTTTTTTCAAATAAGATTGATACTGATTTTTATTGTGAAGGAAATAATACTTATTTTATTATCATAATAATAATGAAGTTTTTTTCACCACAATATGCAAGTTAAGAGCACCATGCAAATCGTTTGTAGTCTTCTAACTGATTGCACACAGATACATAAGAAATGCAGAAGTGTGTAAGAATTTTCTGTGAGAAGCAGACAAATGTATAAATCTGAAAATCTATACTTGTTTTGATACTTTATTAATTTTAAAGGTAATGATTTTGTGTGAGGAGATAATCTGGGGAGCAGTTGAAGAAGAAATGAAGTAATTGCCCCAAACATTTTATTGTACAGATGTATTTCAGAAAAAATGTGATAATATCATAATTCTAGATGAGGACTCTATAATAAGGACACTTTACAAATACATGCTCTTCATAAAAAGCAACAAAAGCCAATTTAGAATAAAACAGGAGCTGCCTCAATAGCATAGAAGTGATGCTGGGAAAGCTGCTTGCCTTCAGAGCCTCTCCCTGGAACTCCATGACAAATTCTACATTTCCCAATATCATTTCCACCCTTCACATTGGGGTACTGAAGACTCTCGTGTTAGAAATGCACAAGCAGTTTCTTACTAATCAATACCATGATCTGTTTTTATTGGATTGGCTGGGTGTTGAGAAATTGGGACTGAATACCCAGCATTTGTAAAAAGAGGAAAGGAAAGGTCTGTTGCATGAGATAATAAAGGGACAGAAGACCTCATAAGCAACTGCAGTGTGTCCCCAGTTCACAGTCACTGAGGGGGAACAAACAGAAGCAACAAGGAAAAGGCCTAAACTAGACTGAGGGTGCTTTGGGAATAGCTCTAGGACCAATTGGCATGTTAGAATAAATGCCCTTGTCCCATGCAGATATCCATCTTTATGGCACCAAGTAAGGGGACTCTGAAAGCTGTGTATTGAGGTCAGGTTAGTGTAAGCAGTTTCTGACTATATGTGTGGCTTGCATGTAAATTGCTTACTGAAATGGAGCATTCAGAAAGCAATTCAGAAAATTCTAAAAGTCTAGATAGACAAACAGATAGATGTGTTTGTATGTATAATTGTTTTAATTCATTCATGCATATGCACTGAAATGCATACATGTAATTACCACAGGACTTCTGTAATGCAGTATGCAGAAAAGAGAGATGTAGCATTTTCTTATTTATGTTATTATTTAAGCTTATCTAGACATCGTGAGTTATATTTTGTAATCAACATAAATGCATATTTCCTTGTGTTATTGCTAATGGTTACATTTGAGAAAATATGATTGGGTGTGTGAAGGTGTGCATATCAGTGTGTGTGTGTGTGTGTGTGTGTGTGTGTGTGTGTGAGAGAGAGAGAGAGAGAGAGAGAGAGAGAGAGAGAGAGAGAGATACCATTTGGAAAAAAGAGGGAACATTTTATCCCCAGGCTTTCATTCTCTAGTGTTGAGCTAAATTCAGTAACAAGAAAGTAAGGGGAAAAACTGGCAAAACATGCTCTGTTTTGCAGAGACTTGTGGAAGAGAAACCCTCTTCAAAGAAACGAATGTGGTGGCAACAGAATAAGAGTCAGTGAGTTCTTTGCTGCTTTGTGTTTAAGAGGCATACCATATATACTTTTACATTTCCTCATTGGTTGTTCTGAGAATTAAATGAGAAGTTTCAGAAAACACCCATCATAGTGCCTGATGAATAGCAATTTCTCAAAGATAAAATAACTGTTTTTTTCTTTGCCTTTCCCAACCTCAGTGGGGTCACCACAAAGGCATCCAGCACTGAAAAGTTCACCTGAAAGGGTGATGATGTAACAGTTCAAAGAAAGGGTTTTACAGTTAATCAGTTTGAACTTTCAAGGTGACTCCACCACTTCCTACTTGAGTAACTTTAGGCAATCTGCTTTTTAAGGACCCGGTTCCCTTCTCTACTATACTACAGGTAATATTAATGATCTCAGAGGTTGTTATAGAATGCTAGGCCATAGCAGGCACATTGCTTGTGCGATGTTGCTATTATATTAACTGGATGCCCAGGTCCCCATGTTTTGCTGGCATTCCCTACTCTTTCAATCTCTCTAGGTGTCAGAGATATCAGGATCCTGTCCCTGAACCCCGCTACAACCTTGCCCTCCAGGATATCTAATAATTTCAAGCTGGGAAAGCCTCTGTTTACCCAGAGGACGGAAAATTAATTTTTATGGAGGACCTAGGACAACTCAAATGTCTAGGCCTGGATAATAAAATAGAGACTTTATTTTTATCAAGTACCACCTTTATGAGGGCTCAGGGCCCACTGACTTGATCGCTGCACCTGTTTGTGAAAGCTCCCCAGGTGCTCACTCATGGATTCCTGTGTTTCCCTCTCCGACCTCCTGCCATCTGCCAGGCAAGGCTCCTCACGCTGACATCTCTTGGGAGTTGGCAACTCCTCTGGGCAACACTGCCCCCTGTCCTGGTCTGCATTGCTCACTCTCTGCTGCTACAGAGAAAGAACTCTGTCCTCCCCTTTATTGTTTTTTACCTACAGCTTGAGCTTGGCTGTTTCACTGGGGCACACAGCACATGCAGACCACAAGGTTTTTAGGGTTTTTGTTTGTTTGGTTGTTTGTTTTTTCATAAAGAAAGAATGGTAGGGAGTAAGATACAGAAGAGGTAAATCAAGTGTGAGGCAATGTCTCAACACTCAAGCCTACAGCCCGGTACCTGAATGTTTCCTTCCTGTTATCCCCACTTGTGATTGCCCAGGATCAGCTTTCTTTTCCCAACTGACTACATTCAAATAGATCTTCTGGCACAGACCAGCACACACCTCCAGTGAGGTGTGAGAGCCATAGCTACTGACTCCATCTGAGGCTTTGAATATGACCCCCTCATTTTAAGCTCTAGATTCTTACTCATGTAGGTATTTGTTGTTAGAATGTGCAATTATTTCATTTAAAATTTTTCTTCTTCTCTTCTACCCACTAAGCTATTCTTACTAGAAGTATTTGAAGAAAATAATGCTACATAAATTCAATCTATATTAGTCATTATTAAATGACGTGATGTGTAAATTGAGCTGAACCAAACCAAGTTCTTAATCATTGTCTCTACAGTGAAAGTGTGCAGTGGAGTCTGCTGGTTCATTCAGTAGTCCTGGGGCTTTGTTTCTGGAAAATAATGCTATAACAATCATATAGACAGGGATCTCCCCAAGAATATGCCTAATGAAATTTGGCAGCTTAAACAAATTTGTATACATATAAAGGAATAATTTAATGAAGCAGTAACTTGAAAACGCCAAGCTCTAATTTCTAATAATAAAAGGCCAATTAGCTTCTTATTCTAAGTAGTGCACATTCAGGAAACGTGAGATGACATTCAGCACAAAGTGAAATCCTACTTCAAAAGTTTCTCACAAATCCACTTGTAATCATAAATGCTCAGCAGCAAGAAGGAATAAATGAATATATGTTATTGAAAACGTATACATTTAGCACTTGCAGCTTCAAAAATCACTACATTTGGAATCTAGTGTCAACCAAGTTCCCCATTACATTTTTTATGTTCCTGGTTAGAATTCTGAATCATTTTCTCCTAGAAACATTAAGTTCAAATTTGGGAAGTTATAAGACCTTTAGTTCACCTTAGACTTTGCATGCATCCAAATTGGTAAGAATATTACTCAAAAACAAACATAAGGCTTATCTGTAGCACCCTATTTTATGAATCAGATAAGCTAAAATATATTTATTAAACGTGCCACTTTCCCCAGCATGCATGTTTGAAACCTGAGTGTCTTTCTAAATTGTGATAATTTCCCCATACACTCCCTCCCTGTACCATGGTTCTCATTTTACCTCCTAATTCCTTAACTGTGCAACTCTGTCTGCATATTTGCTGTTTTACACTGGGGATCGAACCTGCAACCCAGGCATGTGCCCTGCAGGGAATCGAACCATGACCTCCTGGTTTATAGGTGGATATTCAACCACTGAGCCATGCAGACTAGGCTCAGCCTCCTCTCTGATAGTCTGGTCTTCAGTCTCTTCTCTTTCATTTAGTCCCCTCAGTTGTGATTTATGTAAAATTCAAATTAACCTTACCACTTTCCAGAGTAAAGCCTGATGGCTGTTATCTACAAAAAATTATCTCCGGTCTTTCTAACATGAACTATGAGGACACATACCCAGCTTCTTCCATTCCCCTTATCTTTCTCCATTCTTTGCATATGTGTTACTCTTTAGTCACTGTGAGTAACTTGCAGTCTCATGAATATGTATGTGCTCTCACATGAATGTGCACATACACTCATCCATCCCTAAAGGTATGTTTGGCCCTCTGTGCTGTTAGTCTGTGCTGTTCATATTTAGGCCTCTGTGCTGTTAGTCTGTGCTGTTCACAATGTTTGAAATCCACCTGTCCTTCCCCGTGTGTGTGTGTGTGTGTGTGTGTGTGTGTGTGTGTGTGTGTGGCAGCAGTTGGATCTCCCTTCCCCTTCTTATCCTCCTGCTCCTCCAAACCTTTCTGGCTGATTCTTATTCTCTCTTCAAAACTTACATCACTTTCACCATGAAGCTCTCCCTGATCTCTAGCCATCAGCCTAATTTTATTACGTTTTCTATATTGCTTACTAATTTTCTCTTGACAGATTTGTGTTAACCGATAGATCATAAACTCTATGCAGGCCCAGACTATGTCTAAATCTTTGTGTTCTTTACTGTGTCTGTCACATATTAATACTACTTGAGTACTAATTTTTAATACATACACATATGTGTAAAAGACTATGTTCTTTACAGACATGATCTGTTTAGCCAGGTTATATATAAAGTCAGAGTAATGACTTCTGAGACCTTTCCCATCCTTTGTTGCTAATTACACATTTTGGCCCTTTGTGAGTACAGTAACAACTTATGATTCATTGATTTAAATAGTGGGATGTAACTATAAGCTACAATAGTCACACACAAAAAAGCATATAGATGCAAGTGTGGCAAGTACTGTGAAAGAAATGTGGATGGTGTTATGAGAGTCTAGAAAGGAAGGGCCTGGCTTGTTTTAGAGAGTCAAAGAAGCCTTGGAGGAATTGATGTTTGAACAGAGATCTGAGGATGTATAGTTGACTGCATGGAGGGGAAAAGAAGACTGTGCCAGGCTAATGTTAAAATTCATGCAATGGCAAGTGGGAAGTTGGTATGCTCAAAGGATTGAGAGACACCAGAGAGGTCAAAGCAGAGGTGGAGGTGCTCAACCAAATAAGAGAAGGCTCTGACACTTTTAGAGGAGGTTGGAAATGAGGCAAAAATGAGGGAGGACAACTCTTATGTAACTTAAGAAATATAGCAGGATCTCCCCACATCATGGTGATGGAGAGAAATGGGTGGACTTAAGAAATATTTGAAGAGAAAACTCAACATTTTTTTTATGATAGATTGGAGTGTAATGGTAATGGGAAGGAGAGATGAGAAAAATTAACTGATTTCAGAACTGGTGTTTTTTTTTACTAAGAAACAGATGGATCAAGATGGGCCTGCTTTTGTGCAAGATTAGCAGAGAGGAGAGATCTAAGAGGTCTGCTTTGGACTAATGATTCTAGGGTGTTTTTTTGCTTCAGAGTTCTACCCTGTGACTACTTGGGAATTGAAGATGGGAACAGAATGTGGAGAGAGATAGGAGGGGAACTCAAGGCCAAACCATGGGAAATTACACATTTGTAGATATGTGCAAACAAGAGAGAGGACAGGGTTCATTCTCAATGTGTTTTTATTTATATGCTTTCATTACATTGTAAACTTTGTGAGAAAAATGGAAAAAAAAAAACACCACATTTTTTTAATGTAGTCACACAGCACCAAGACAATGCAGAAGCCAAAGTGGGATTCTTGAAAAACAAACAAAAAATAGTTGGCATGAATGAAAATGATCATTTGCCATCCAATAGATCACTCTAAAATTTACTTGAAAAATGAAAATTATATGTCTATACATAGTGTCATATTAAAAAAAGAAAGCATTCATTCTGGGGTAGGGGCAGGGATATTTTTAGTAATGCTTTGCTTTTCAAATGAATCATCTCATAACGTATAGACCAGTGGACATTACCCAGGACAGATCATGATGACTCAATATGAGGATTAATTACAAAAGTAATCATAACCGTTATCTAATCATTCAAATCTTAATTATAACTTTGCTGGCCCAATTAGTCCAGAACACAAGGCTAATGTTAGTGATGGGTGAATACTCAGCATCTGTGCCTAAGTGAGAGGCATCTGCTGCCAAGAGGTGAAGCGATGGAAAGTGTCAACTCACCAGCTGTGAAGGGAGCAGGCTGAGAAAAGCACAGGGAGCTGGTGGAATTCAGCACATGGGCCTGGGGGCGGGGGGGGGGGGGCGGCCAATGAGTATGCATGTGTGCTCTAGTGTCATTGTTATTTCCTCTGTGGAGGGTCTTTGCAGGCCATGACTTGGCTCACTACTGGGTGCTACCATTAAAAACAGACAAAAAGGGAAGATGTTTCTGTTCCTTGTCTTTTACAAGTGGATAATGCCAAAAAAAGAAATGAGCGACCAACCAATTTTAACAAACAAATATATATTTTTTTAATTTATTGGAATCGTTTATAGCGTCTAACATTTACCTGATTCATGTTATCTCTGATAGCATACAATGATATGGATGAAACATCTACTTATTATAAGTATAAATAATAAAATAGAATCCTTGATTGCTACTATTGATTTTGACTTTGGTATCATATAATATATAGTATCTCAACATCTGTTACATTTATATGCTATTATTGATTTTGACCATGTTATATGGGAAGGACTTTATTAATACTGCTATTGATTTTCAATATATTTATTAATAATATTTATCAATCTTTCGTGTTGGCATAAAATCTTTATTGAACTATAATCAACTGTTAGTGAAATGTAAGCATTGTATAAAATACGACAGAACTGATTAGGACTTTTAAGTACATCAACTTTTGACCCAGCTGTGGAATCACTTTCACTGTTTGCCGGCCTTGTCATAGGTTCGTGCTTTTATTAATTCGCATTGGGAAAGTGCGAATGAAGGAATGTTTACATTTATTGAAGTCAGAAAATTTTAATTTACATAAAATGTATATACATCTTGCTTCCAAGTGTAATAAAAACGATTTCAACTTTTCACATTGATTTCACAGAAGAAAATTACATTTCAACAAAATTAAAAGAGTTAGGGGAGCTTTTTCAGCACTGCATCTCCACTGCTCCCTTGTTATTGAATCACAATAAGGAGCCCTGTTAGTTCTCTGCTACTGAGCAAATCGCTTTCCACATTTACGGTTTATGCTTTAATGGGGATAGCTTCGCATTAGGAGAATTACTCCTACCCGGCATTGCCTCCCGATGCTGCACAGAACAGCACCCAGCCCACTTTACAAAATCCGTGCCTCCCCTGTGGCCTCTAAGGGGAGTATATAAATAAATGCTTGCCAATATTGCTTCTGAGAGAGTTTTAATTGAGGATAATCAAAGAGCCGAAGCCTCAAAATGAGGGTATGATGGCTACAAAGCCCTTTGACATGCTAATAGGCAGGAGGTATTTACAGAAGTTTTGTGAGATTTTGCTGCAGGTAGGTGACAATTTGTCACATTTAGCTGCAATGATCAGTACTGTTTTCCCTACTTGTATTTCTGATGTTGGCTTGGAGGAAGGATCTGGGATGATACAAAGTCAGTGCCTTGAACACTAACCACCCTGCCCAGTTCAGCTTTAGGGCATCTGCACATCACCCCTTAAAAGAAAGGAAAATGACCAGAAAAAAAAAATCAGAACCGTTAATTACACAGGCCCCACTTCTAGGCCCCACTTCTCCCCATCTAAGTTGTATTTCACCTACAGGATCCCTCTCTCACTTTTTACCGCAGTGACAACCCGGATAGCACGTGCATGCTTGAGCTGAGCAACTTACCGATTCAAGTGGCTTGCCTCCGTTGTAAGACATGAGCTCAAGGTGATAAAGCATGGCGCTGCTTCCGCAAAATGGAATAAGAAATCACTTTGACAGAGCCTACATGCTGCTCTGGGTTGCTCACTGTGGTTTTGTTTTCCTCCTTTTCCTCCCTCTCTCTCTTTCAAGGTCACTGTTCTTTATGTTATGTGGAGTATATATTACGTGACAGCCCAGGAAAAAAAAAAAAATGTAGGCGGCCCAGATTCATGCATTTGGGGTCAAAATGGACTTCAAAGTGAAGGGACTCGGCCCTCTTGAGATATTCAGCTAGCATTCATACGTTTAAAAGGAATCTTGATGAAATGGCCACTGCTGTGAATGCCAAGAGCTAGGACAAGCATGAAAGGAAAACCTGCAGTTGCTTATTAAACAGAGGGAACCTCTCTATTTTCTTCCGACCGGCGTGCAGCACCCAGGCGGGGTTCAGGAGGCTTTGCTGTGGCAGCCTCTTCCGCCTGAGGGATTGATAAGTGAGATATTTTCATTTCTGAGTTGAAAGTGTTGGTCTCTGGGACTTGAGATGACAAGTGTCGTTCCCCACCTTCATCACCTGCCAGCAACGAAAGCACCATCTGCCCAGGTGCCAGGCGGCTGCATGGCTCCTAGGGGGCTGATGTGCATTTGTGTGAGTGTTTGCATAAGAATAATCCCTCGCCAAACCACAGGCACTTACTGGCAACACCAATAATGTATAAAAAGAACGCTTAAGGAAAAAGGAAATCTTGATTTAGCAAATGAAAACTAAAGATTGTATCCTAATAATTAATTGTTATGAGTTCCTTGTTTTTAGTATGAAATTCTCAATCTTAATAGCCATTTTGTTTTGTTTGTTTTTTTTTAATTTAAATTCTTTTTTGTTTAAAGTATTACATAAGTCTCCTTTTTCCCCCATTGACCTCTCCCTGGCTGTTCCCACCCCCCAGCACATGCCCTCACCCCCCTTCTGTCTGTGTCCATGGGTTATGCTTATATGCATGCATACAAGTCCTTTGGTTGATATTTCCCTCTCACCCAGTCACACTCCCCACCTCCTTACCCTCCCCTCCCTTCCCACTGAAGTTTGGCCAGTCTGATCGATGCTTCTCTCTCTCTGGATCTATTTTTGTTCATCAGTTCATGTTGTTCATTATATTCCATAAATGAGTGAGATCATATGACATTTATCTTTCTCCGACTGGTTTATTTCCCTTACTGTAAAGCTCTCCAGGTCCATCCATGCTGTTGCAAATGGTAAGAGTTCCTTCTTTTTTACAGCAGCATAGTATTCCATTGTGTAGATGTACCACAGATTTTTAGTCCACTCATCTGCTGATGGGCACTTAGAGGCTGTTTCCAAATCTTAGCTTTTGTAAGTTGTGCTGCTATGAACATAGGGGTGCATATATCCTTTCTGATTGGTGTTTCTGATTTCTTGGGATTACTGGGTCAAATGGGAGTTCCATTTTTAATTTTTTAAGGAAACTCCATACTATTTTCAACAGTGGCTGCACCCGTCTGCATTCCCAACAGCAGTGCATGAGAGTTCCTATTCCTTCACATCATTAACAGCACTTGTTGTTTGTTGATGATAGCAATTCTGATAGGTGTGAGATGGTATCTCATTGTTATTTTGATTTTCATATCTCGGATGATTAGTGACTTTGAGCATGTTTTCATATGTCTCTTGGACTTCTGTATGTCCTCTTTCGAAGCGTGTCTATTTAGGTCTTTTGCCCATTTTTTTGATTGGATTGTTTGTCTTCCTTTTGTTAAGTTGTAGGAGGAGTTACCTGTAAATTTTGGAGAGTAAACCCTTATCAGATATATCATTGGCAAATATGTTCTCCCATGCAGTGGGCTCTCTTGTTGGTTTGTTGATGGTTCTTTTGCTGTGCAGAAGCTTTTTATTTCGATATCCATTTTGTTCATACATTTATATGTTAAATAAATTAAAATATTCTGGAGTGCTTAAACTTGGGCGCTTAACAGCATCTTTAAATTTATAGTTAAAATTATTTTCTTCAAGAAATATACTCTAACTCTTTTTCATTAATACTCCCTGTATTATTAAGTAGTTTCTCTAACATACCTTAAATTCTATATCACTCCAGTTTTCAAAGACAAATATTCAAGTTCCTATTAACTGCATTATTAAAAATTAATTTGTTTCTTCAAAGTGTCTCTTGCAGGTATATAAAAAGCCATAGATTGTGTCCACAGAATGGCTGCTATATCTCTCACACTACTTTCAAAAGATAGAAATAGATTTTCATTTTCTTTATCTACACACATTCAGCAAAATTTGTATTTTTAGAGATGAACTGCAAAACTTTCCTCTATGAAATCAAATAAAAAAGAAGTAGCTCTGGCCAGTGTGGCTCAGTTGGTTGGGCATCCTCCTGTACACTGAAGGGTTGCCAGTTAGATTCCTAGTCAGGGCACAGGCCTGGGTTGCTGGCTCGATCCCTGGTAGTGGGTGTGCAGGAAGCAGCCATTTTATATTTCAATCTCCCCCCTGCCTCTCTCTAAAAAAAAGTGAATGACAATATTTTGTGACATTAAGAATGTTCCTCTTATATATGTATTTTAAACTGACTTTGAGAGAGGAAATGTTACTTTTCCCTAAATTTTATGTTTCATGCATAAGAAAGCAGTACAAAATTAAGATTCCTAATCATGTGAGGTACTTTACTCTGCCAGAGAATTCCTATTCAGGGACTTAAGGAAGCAGATTCCCATGAGGGGAATATCTCTCAGGTGTTTTTAGAACCAAACACATGACTCAAGTGTTTTTCCTCAAAGAGTTCTGGGAATTGTGAATGCATTTGATTTGATTAGGATCCCCTAATCATTGCTATAAAGTCCCTCAACATGATTTGTAGAATCCTTAGTGAAAATCTCAGAACATATACTTCCTTTGGTGAACCTTAGAGTATACAATTTCATGCAAATAGAAATCTCTTCAGTGGAATTAATGTAAATGCAACCGGTCCCACCACCCTTCCTTCATGTCATATTTCAGTGATAGATTATCACTAAATCTTCTGCTACAATGTAAAATAAAAGACCTTGCTGTATGGTCATATATTTATTTTCATGGAGTTTCTTCACTTGCCTTAAGAGATAGAAGCACCAGCGTTCTCTCGTTTATGCACTTAAATATGCTTGAGAATGATAAATAACGTCATCCCTATTACATGAAAAGGGACACACTGTGAATATCAAAGTAAAGATCTCTTTGATTCTGTAGCACACAACTATTTCTTCCAAACATTTTATACAGGTTGTATTCTTTTTTAAAAATATATGGTGTTTTTTTTTATTTCAGAGAGGAAGGGAGAAGGAGAGAGAGATAGAAACATCAACGATGATAGAGAATCATTGATCGGCTGCCTCCTGCATGCACCCCACTGGGGATCGAGCCCACAACCCAGGCATGTGTCCTTGACCAGAATCAAACCCTGGAACTTCCAATCCGCAGGTTGACGCTCTATCCACTGAGCCAAACTGGGTAGGGCTCGGGTTGCATTCTAACAGCTTATGTGTGCCCTACAAGAATCAGGTAATAATTTTTGATAAAATTAATATCAAGGAGGAAGATTTTATTATTTTTTTACAGATAAACAAATGGAATATTTTATTGGTGAGGAATAGGAGGGTGAAAGAAGATTTGTAGGTAAACTGAATCTTGATAAAATCACAAAGCAACCAAAAATGTTCCTTAAATACTGACTATTTAGAAAGCATTGTGGCTAATAAAACTAAGCTTTAAGGAAAAGTCTTGAGTTGGCTTCATTTTCCACTTGGAGAAAATGGAGAGTGTGGGCTGCTGTTTGGGGAGTAACATTCACAGAAGGATGACAAGCATGGCCAGCTCACACCTTGACTTTATCTTGTTCTGCATGTGTGAAAGCAGTTCTGGGGCTCTCAGTGAGGAGAATACATAATGTTTAAGAGATTTTTAAAAGATCTTTTCTAGTTAATTCTCTCCTTTTGGGGTTAGGATCTGCTGTGTTCATTTTTGTGCATTTACATACATCAAAAGCAGTCGCTCTTCCTTTTTTGGGGGCATGAGATGCACAATTACTAGGAGTGGAAATGTTAGAACTGAAGAAAATATCTTGCTATAGCTTTCAAGGAATGAATGAAACAGGAGCTCCAGACAAGGAGTATTTATGGCTCTGAAATTCTATTCTGCCTTGAACTTCAGCTCAGTGAAAAAGTGAATGCTGTAATTTATCTTAGTAACAATTAAAGAACATCTATTTTTGGATATTAAAAGCTATTTTTAGTTTCAAAAACAGAGGCTTAATTTTATCAATCAGTTTCACTATTTCCTTTCAATTTAGGAGTGCATCAAGAGCAAGAATGATTTTTATCAGCTCTAACAAGTTAAACGTTTTAGGTATATTATCTTATTTAGTCCCTCCTGCAATCTTAAGAGTAGGCATTACTGCCCATTTTATAAATAAACTGAGTTAAGAGATAGTGACTTGTCTTAAGTCAAATCCTTATTGATTCACATAACTGGAAGGTTGACTCAGGTCTCTCTAATTCTAAACATGTTTTTTAAGCACCAAGCTATTTTTACCTCCTTTGCAAGTTAGTCATCCTTTGTATATTAGATCAGAACATAAAAATGAGCCATTAATAACTCCTTCTATTCTAGTCATCATCACAGTGTCATCCTTGCATGCTCATTTCCCTAGCTGGAGGGATTTTTTTTAACTGCATTCTCAATCCTTTCAGTTTAATGACCTTGCAGAATTTCTTTTGGCTTTCTGATTTTTAACAGTTCACTTGATCTTCAGTCAGTTCTGGTTTGCTTAACTGATTCCATTTTCCCTGTTGGTTTGAGTGAGATTCTCCCTGATGATCCTCTAGATTATACCTGCAGTAGCCCTTTCGTCCCATTGCAGGGTTAGGAAGGGACCTCAGTGACTAGAATACCATATAATAAATACTATATAAGGGTAATTCTCTTTTGTTTGTTTCATTACATTTCAGTAGACAAAAACACTTACCTCCCTTGCTTTCTAATCTAACTACCACAATATTGCTCCCTTTCCTTTACAACCAAAACTATTTAAAGAGTAGTTTGTACTATAACCTCTGGTGCTTTCTATATCATTTACTTTTCAACTCGAATGGATTCATTTATATCCATCTTACTCAAACAGTAATACACTCGATAATTCCAGAAAGAAATTCTCATTACCAAATATTATGGGCACTATTTTGTTTAGTTCTCACCTTGATTCACCACTCTCTTTTTGAATGTCTCATTTTGCTTGCTTTTTATTAGCCAATTCTCTTCTTTCCACACTTGTAGCTAATTTTTTATTCATGACCTTGGGCTCAAATATGTCCGTTCTCTTTCTAAAATGTAATTGTCCTCATAGAGCAGTCTCTATGTGTTAAGCTCATATCTCTGCTACCTGTACCAGTGACTCCCAAATTTGCTTCACCATTCAGTCATTTTCTTTGAGCACTGTGTACTTATCTCCATATCCTTCCAGGATTCTCCATATCAAACAACTCTAACTCTGCCTTTATAAAATATAATTAAGACATTACCACAAACTCCTTTTCCTCTACAATTGATTATAACTTACAGGCCCAGCCATTTGATCCTGTGGTCCCTTTTCTCTGGTCCAACTCAGCCAGCCAGAAACATCATTTTCATGAATACTTTTCTTCAGTATTACCTTCTCCTTTTTAAGCCAACTGCTATTGCCTTAGTCAATATTTTCAGTCTAGACAAGAGCCTAGAATATTAACCTCCTAACCGATTTTCCTATTTTTTGGAATAACCCTGCTCCTTCAGATTCTCTTATTTTCCTGCTGTGCATAATTTCTACAAGCAATAAATTAAGTACATTCCTACCCACATAAGTATCTCCAATAACTTTAATGCCAGAAGATTAAATATTCGTTCTTCCAGGTGAGCACTTGTGGAGATTGAACTGCCTGCCAGACTATGCACTGCAGAAACCACGGTGGCACTGAAGCTGCCCTTAATAGAAGAAGAGACAGGGATCTTAATCCATAACCTAGCAAACAGATGCAAAATTATAGCCAAACACGTGTCAGGAGCATATACTGAAATGACCTGAGGAGTCTGGTAAGTCAGGCAAGGAAATTTTTAAGTAGGAAACTGAAGAGTAGTAAAAGCTAGGTCAGAAAAAAAAATCCAAAGGAAACAAATTGAACAAAATCCCTTAAAGAGGAAGAGGCTCAGAAAATTTCAAAAAATGAAAGGCTGGTATATTTGAACACAGAGAACAAATAGGAGATTATCACTAATTAATCAGGGCTGTAAAAGGCATAGGGCTGATCTTTATTCTTAATTCAAAGGAAATCAATTAAGGGGTTTAAAGGTAGAGGGGGAAAGTGATATGATTAGAAAACAGTTTGAAAGACTGAGGTGGACACAGGGAGACAGGATGGAAAGCACGCACAGAAAGAGATGAAGATAGCTTAGGATATGAAGATTGTAAGGATTATGGAAAGAGGTGGCAGGACTTACGGCATACTATAGGAGATTTTGAACTTGTGCTTAAAAATGTTAAGGTTCTTGTTAATGGATTGGATGGGAGAAGAGAGGAAGATCTCAAGGGTGACTCCTAGATGTCTAATAGGTGAACGTAGATACCATTCACTGATCAGAGAGCAGGAAAGAGAATGGGTATTGAGGGAGAAACAGGGCCAGGTGGTGATGCCTGGTTTTGTGTACATTAGGTTTTATGTGCCTATACAACATAAAACATGATGATGCCAAATAATACATGGGAATAATTGAATATTTGGGATAAAACTAAAAATTTTACATTGTAAGTATGTATAAATAAAACCAAGATTAAAATATAAATTTTGGAAACATTGACACACAATAATAATTAGAACTATAGGCATGAATTTGATTATATAGGGAGAGAATATAGATTTCAAAGGGAAAAGAAGCCAAAGGTGAACCTTCAAGAATTTTATCATGTAATGTCAGGGTAGAAGATGATGAGTCTGGGAAGACTGCAATTGGAGGAGGGGGAAGAAGGCTAAGAGGGGAAAAAGGAAAGTGTCATGTGATAAATGTGAGAAGAAAAGTTTCAGCGTGAAGGGAGTGATCAAGTATCTTTAGGGCTATGAGTATAAAAATACAGTCTGCCAGTGATTCTTAGATGTGTCCACTGAGCTGTATGGATAAACCTTTTGTAAGTAATAGGCATCTGAAGTCAAACTAGAGTAAGTTAAGAATGTTAGTGAGATTAAGAAGTGGATAGAGAATCAGATAGTACCTAATTCTTCTCGATAATTTTGCATTTGGAGAAGAGAGGTTGGTGTACTATCTATCACAGGGTCTGTTTGTTTAATTAAATGACTTGAATGGTTTATATACCCAGAGGAAAGATTTAGTTAAGAAATGTGAGACATATAAAAGGCAGAAAGTGTAATTCAAGTTGCCCAAAATACTGTGCTGATTAATGTTTAATAAAAAACGTGAACTTGAGTTGGCAGAACAACCAGATCTAAAGCAATAAGTTATTATAGATTATGTGGTTAACTGCACTGTATGCACTGAAGGCATTGCATTCAAAATTTAATATTTCTACCAAATACTGAACACTTTGTTAAAAGATTGTATCCTACATAGAAGAATAGATGATTTATCTACCATAAAAGAAAAAAAAATTAAAAGACCATTATAGATTTAGGTGAATTTATATATTTAAGGAAGAATAAGGTAATTTCAATGTACAGATCTAATTTTCTCTACTAAGTAGTTGACAAGGTTATCTACTGAAAGTATAGCTGAAAATTAGAAGGATGGAAGAAATTGAGCTGCAGTAAGATAACTTATATAGAAAAAGTAGCAAAGTTGGGCTGTTAAATAATTGATCATCTAGATTACATTTTATGCTATTTATGATGCCATCCATGTTCACAGTAGGAGTTATGAGAAAGATTAAATCTCTGAGAATTTCCAAGTGTCTTGATAAATAAGTGAAATGAGTAAGATCCACTCTTCTTTATCTAATACATCCTCAACTGTCCTTCTGCCTGGACGCATTCTTCTGAGGCAGGCTTCTCACAGAGCAAGCACAGTTTTCCTAACTGTACCTTGAACTCCCCTCTCTGTTTGCATACTAGTCGCTTCTTCTGCTTGATATTAACTATCCACTCTGTTTGGTGAACTAATGCTACTCAGTCTTTAAGATGCACATCACATAATTTCCCTACTCTGATTACCTCCCAAAACCTCTAAAGTCTAGGACTTTGTAGGTGCTCATTCAATAGATGGAAGGAGAAATGTGTTCACTCTCTTAACTTAGGTGTGAGTGTATTTTGAATTTGTTCCTGTGCCCTTACTTATTTCTGCACTACTGTTGATTTTAATCCAGTGGGAATGCTAATATGATCAAATTCAGAAACTTTTTAAGAAAACATTCTAATGGGAGTTCCATTTTTAGTTTTTTGAGGAAACTCCATACTGTTCTCCACAGTGGCTGCACCAGTCTGCATTCCCACCAGCAATGCACCAGGGTTCCTTTTACTCTGCATCCTTGCCAGCACTTGTCGTTTGTTGATTTGTTGATGATAGCCATTCTGACAGGTGTGAGATGGTACCGCATTGTCGTTTTGATTTGCATCTCTCGATAATTAGTGACTTTGAGCATGTCTCTTGGCCTTCCTTCTGTATTCTTTCAAAAAGATTCTATTTAGGTCCATTGTCCATTTTTTTATTGGATCATTTATCTTCCTTTTATTAAATTAATCCCACTTCTAGGAATATATCCCAAGAACTAGAAACACCAATCAGAAAGGGTATATGCACCACTATGTTCATAGCAGCACAATTCACCATAGCTAAGATTTGGAAACAGCCCAAATGCCCACTAACAGATGAGTGGATTAGAAAACTATGGTACATCTACACAATGGAATACTACACTACTATAAAAAAGAAGGGATTCTTACCATTTGCAGCAGCATGGATGGACCTGGAGAGCATTATGTTAAGTGAAATAAGCCAGGCAATGAAAGAAAAATACCACATGATCTCACTCATTTACGGAAAATAAAGAACATTATAACCTGATGAACAAAAAGATAAATACAGAAGAAGTAAAGCACCGAACAGACTTTCAATTTACAGCGGAAAAGCAGGGGAGTGTTGGAGAGGGGGGAAAAGGGATCAACCAAAGGACTTGTATGCATGCATATAAGCACAACAAATGGACACAAGACACTGGGGGGGTTGGGATGAGGGCATGTGACAGGGGGTAGGTGAGGCTGGGGGAAGGTCAATGGGGAAAAAAAGGAGATATATGTACTACTACATGTAATACTTTAAACAATAAAAAATGAGTCGGAATCTATATAAAAAATAAACATAAAATGAAGAAAAGTGTAAAAAAACCATTCTAGCACACAGGAGCTATGTGCCATAAACTATAAGTTAAAAAATAAACTTTTAATTGAGTAACAGTTTCTTAAAAGTAGTTTATTGAATTTTAGAAGAATTATAATTTGAATTTTAAATTTGTATTAAAATAATTAACTTCTGAAACATTTAAGTTAAATATTTTAACTTCAAGGTAATTGCAAAATATCATAGGGTATATTTAATTTTAATTAAATACTTTTAAGACAAATTCCAAACAGCTTTGTTTTATATTTATAGTATCACATCTCTCTTATTGGAGAAATGCAATTAACCTGCTTCAAAGAATAGCCTATAATATGTCATAAACCCAACTTTGCTAACAATACAAATAATCACATTCAAATTAGTTTTGTTTTCTTACGTTCATTATCTTTGGAGGAAATTACTATAAGGAACAGCTGTTTAAGCACATAGATGTGAATTCTAGTTTATATAGATAAATGCATAAATCTGACATGCTACATTCATCATCAGTTTCCTCATTGTCACCATTTACTGACTGCCTGTTATGTTCTGGGTACTTCTCTATGTCTGCAACATCACAAAGTGAAGGATAAAAATCACATGATCATATCAATAGATGCAGAAAAGGCATATGATAAAATCCAGTATCCATTTATAATTAAAAGTTTTAGCAAAGCGGGAATAGAGGGATCACACCTCAACATAATAAAGACCATATATGAAAAACCCACAGCTAATATCATACGCAATGGGCAAAAGCTAAAAATGTTTCTCCTAAGATCAGAAACAAAACAGGGATGTCCTGTTTTACCACTTTTAGTCAACATGGTACTGGAAGTAGTGGCCACAGTAATCAGACAAGAAGAAGAGATAAAAGTCATCCAAGTTGAAATGGAGAAGTTAAAAATTATCGTATAAGATCATTTTGAACACTAAGAAGATAGGTATTATCACCTGCATATTCCAGATGATGAACTACACTTTGAATGCATATACTTGAATTTGAGCTTAGGCCTGTTGGAGCCCTTATCTCAAAATCTTAATCACTGTGCAAGACTATTCTCTTCACAGTTAAACTATTAGAGAAATTTTCAAATGCAAATAATTTTAGTGCATTTGTTACTATTAATGTATAATCAATTCATTAAGTCAAATTTGAAAGTGGATATATATAAAATAGAAGTGGAAAGTGCCTTTAGTCCCAAACTCAATGCTGTTAAGACTTCCTTTTCTATTTTCTAGTTTTCTTTTGGTGTAAAAGACCCACAAAACAACATGGCTTGCCCCTCAGCATTGTGAAATTAAAACAATTCATAATAACAACAGAGTTTTCAAGATTTGGGAGCAAATAGCATCCGCATGAACTCTTAGTAAAGAGTAGGAATTGGTACAAACTTTTATAATGGTAAGTTAATGATCTCTATTAAGTGTTAACATCATATACCCAGCAATTTTAACTTCCAATAATTTAACTAATAGATATAATCAGAAAATGGCACAAAGATGTATGATGAGATTTTTTTTTGTATTGCAGTACTGTTTGTAACAGAAAAAAAATGGTTTTAGACACCAAGAATATATAGAATTTTAAAAACAAATTTTCTTCAAAATGTTACTATTTATAGATATAGATATTTATAATTCTAAGGATAAATAATGTCCTCTATAACAATAATGTGTTACAATAATTCAAGGACGATTTTAATGAACATGGTGACTATTTCGGAGATAGGTCAGAATGCCCTCAGTATTTGAGTTGAGTCCTCTCTCTTATGGATAGTGTCTCATTTGGATTAGTAGAAAGAAGGTGGTCATCTGAAGGAGTTGCATTTTGAGTCTGATTTTGAAATCTGAATAGAAGTTTGTCCGAAAAAGAGAAAGATGCCAAAATTCTGCGAGGCAGAGAGGCATGATCTAGTAAACCTACAGAGATAAGAGAAAGCCTTGGCTGTTCAGGATTATATTTTGCTGTTCCTCTAGCATGCTGTGGAGCCAAACCAAAGCAGAAAGATGGAGCTGGAAAAGTGTACAGGAGTCAAATCATTCCCTTTCTTTTATTATCAGCTGTGATACTAATGTTTTCTATTGCCTTTTTTTGCATAATTTGGAGATAGTAAAATGCTATTTCATTATTGGTATTAAGAGTTGACATAGTTATATTATGAATGCTAGATACTTTTTCATCAGTCAAAATGATCTCTCTAGCCTATGTAAAATATAATGAATATTTGATAAAGCTAAGAAAGGAAATTCTAGTTAATGTTTTTAGAGAAAGAACATATAAAGCAAGCCCTTTATAGGTTGTGTGTCTGTAAGTGCTTGGCTGTGTGGTAGGTGGGTGGCTCTAATCACTTTTTCAGTCTCACAGAGCAAGGTTGCCCTAGGATAGCAGTCACAATGGCTGCAATCCAGCCATGTGTGTGATTAATTTCTAAATGCCGAAATAAATCTTTGTATAGCTCTAATCACTTTCAAAGGTATGTATAGATCCAACAGGAAAGTAACTCCAAGGTAAAGTCTGTGCTTGCATATGGATTTTCTTTCAGTAGTTGGACTTTCAAAGAATTCATGCAGTTTTCTAAATTGACACTACACCTACTTGCTGTGATACATAATTTAAGCATGGAATTCATACTCTCCTTCCCTGGGAGGCAAGATTTTCAGTCATCAAATTCTACCGGGTGATCCCCATACCCAAAATAGAGGAAGTGTCTTGATTGATTTTCCCATTGTATTCTTATTCCACTCCAAAGATAAAAACAGCCCAGCCGGCCTGGCTCAGTGGTTGAGCATTGATCTATGAACCAGGAAGTCAAGGTTCAATTCCTGGTCAGGGCACATACTCAATGTTGCAGGCTCAAACCCCAGTAGGGGGCATGCAGGAGGCAGCCAATTAATGATTTTCTCTCACTGATGTTTCCATCTCTCTGTCCTTCTTCCATCTTCTCTGAAATCAATAAAAATATATTTTAAAAAGATAAAAAACAATTAACAACAATAGCAACAACAAAGCCATTTATGTTTGAAACAGAAAGATTCTAGAAGCGTTATACACATTTTTTATTGTTGACACTATTACAGATATCCCCCATTTCAATCCTCTCCTTGCACACTTCTGCCAAATTCATCCAACTCTCCTGGCCCTGGCCTTTACCACACTGTTGGATGTGTCCCTGGGTTATGTATATATGTTCTTGGGCTACTCTCTTTACTTTCTTTTATCCAACCCCCTCCCACATACCTCCTCTAACCTCTCTCAGTCTGTTTCATGTATCCATGCCTCAATTTCTATTTTTGTTCATCAATTTACTTTGTTCATTAGATTCTTCATATTACTGAGATCATATGGTGTTTGTCTTTCTCTGAATGGCTTATTTTACTTAACGTATACTCTCCAGGTCCATCCAAGCTATTGCAAAGGTTAAGAGATCCTTCTTTCTTATAGCTGAATAGTATTCCATTGTGTAAATGTACCACAGCCTTTTTTATCCACTCATCTACCAATGGGCACTTGGGTTGTTTCCAGATCTTGGCTACTGTAAATAATGCTGCTATGAACATAGGAGTAAATATATTCTTTCTGATTGGTGTTTCAAAATTCTTATGATATATTCCTGGAAGTGGGATCACTGGGTCAAATGGCAGTTCCATCTTTAATTTTTTGAGGAAGCTACATGTTGCTTTCACAGTGGCTGCACCAGTCTGCACTCCCACCAGCAGTGCACTAGGGTTCCCTTTTCTCCCCATCCTCACCAATACCTGTTGCTTATTGATTTATTGATGGTAGCCATTCTGCCAGGTGTAAGGTGATACCTCATTGTAGTTTTAATTTGCGTCTCTCCGATGATTAGTGACATTAAGCATGTTTTCATATGTCTATTGGCCTTCTGTATGTCCTTTTTGGAGAAGTGTCTACTCAGGTACTTGCCCACTTTTTTCAACTGGATTGTTTGTCTTCCTGATGTTGAGTTGTACAAGTGCTTTATACATTTAGAAAATTAACCCTTTATTAGACATATCATTGATGAATATGTTTCCCCATATAGTGGGTTCTCTTTTCATTTTGTTGATGGTTTCTTTTGCTTTGAATAAGTGTTTTAGTTTGATGTAGTGCCATTTGTTTGTTTTTCCTTGTCCTAGGACCGTGGTCGGCAAACTGCAGCTCGCAAGCCACATGCGGCTCTTTGGCCCCTTGAGTGTGGCTCTTCCACAAAATACCATGGCCTGGGCGAGTCTATTTTGAAGAAGTGGTGGTAGAAGAAGTTTAAGTTTAAAAAATTTGGCTCTCAAAAGAAATTTCAATCATTGTACTGTTGATATTTGGCTCTGTTGACTAATGAGTTTGCTGACCACTGTCCTAGGAGATATACCAGCAAATATATTGCTTTGAGATATGTCTGCGATTTTTTTTTAATCCTCACCTGAGGATACTTTTCAATGTGAAAGAAACACATTGATTGGTTGCCTCCTGTACAAGCCCTTACCAGGGCCAGGGCCAGGGCCAAAGGAGGTACTTACCCTTGACCAGAATCTAACCCAGGATTTTTTGGTCTGCGGACCGACATTCTATCTACTGAACCCGGCTAGAGCTGTCTGTGATTTTACTGCATATGTTTTCTTCTAGGGTTGTTATGGCTCCATGATTTATTTAAGTATGTTACCCATTTTCAGTTTGTTCTTATGTATGATACAATTTGGAGATTTGTTGATTGTGCCATACTGTGACCATTTGATTTACATAAACACTTCGATTAATGGATAATTCTTCAGAGTCTGCACATTTACAGCATTTTTAATCAGTGAGTCAAGAAATAAGTAAGCATGTATCATGTCAGAATCTTATAAATACTAAGGAATAAAAATTAAAGATAGAGTATGGGATAGATTTTTAGGAGGAAGGAACAAAGACATCCAGAAACTCTGTTAGAACTGGTGCTTTCTGGTTGAATGAAAGGAAGAAAGGTCCTGAGCTATGCCCCTGGTATTATCACGTTGTTGCTTTTTTTTTTTTTTTTTTTTAACTAGTTCAGGAGCTGAACCAGTTGCCTGTAAAGTCACTGACAGGGTGGGGGAAATGAGCCTCTGGGGCTACCCAGATTTGTCTCTCCTCATCCTGATTAGACTTCAGTCTCCCACTGGCATTTTCACTTCCCAATGCAATTTGACCTACATAGAGGCCATTCTACAAACTCCTTTTGCAGGAGTGTTTCATTCAACCTATAAATCTTTAGCTGTTTTTTTTTTTTAAGTTTACACCATATTCTCTTTAATTTAGTTATAAAAATATACTTTTCTGCTGATATTTAGGAAAACCCCAACTCAGAAATTAGGCAAAGAAATATATACATACTAGAGGCCCGATGCATGAAAATTCATGCAAGAGTAGGCCTTCCTTCTCCTGGCTGCTGGCACCGGCTTCCCTCGAGCACCCGGGACCCGGGCTTCTCTCCTCTGGCCGCCATTAGGCACCTGGGACCAGGGCTGGCTTCCCTCTGGCCCCGGCTTCATCAGGAAGGACGTCCAGAATGACACCCGGTCTAATTAGCATATTACCTTTTATTATTATAGATTTCATTTCTTTCTCAGATTTCCAAATGTTTTTAAGTCAACTTTTCTTTTGTCTTGAATTTCTATGTGCCTCCAGCATTTGACAAAATAACCGAATACAAGGTGGGAAGAAAGTAGGTTTACAGCAGTTTGTATGGAAAATAATGCAATAATTAATAAATAATAATACTACAAAGATAAACTCTGTGTTTTGTGTACTCACAGCTGTAAAGCTATTTTCCCTACCTTGTAGACATAGAAGAAGCTACTACATTTTTGTTTGTATTATAGAGAAAAAATTGATTCAAATTCCATTAATCTGGCAATGGGCAAATAGTTTACTTGTTTTGCAAAATAAACATTTGGCTGTACAGATTTTTAAATTAATGCTATCATGTGTGTGATATGTAGCAAAATATTGACACCTGTTAAACCAGTTATGAACAAAGAGTTTATTTACCCTTAAAAGAAGAAATGTGTTTATTGTTACATAATTTACAGAGCCAAATTTTTGTCATTTATCTTGAAAAGTCTGATTGAAAAAGAAGTAGTTTTGTTGTAAATTATAAAAAATATATAAATTATTTAATATACATTTCAATTAACCATTATTTACTTGAAATTTTCAATTTAACTCTGGGTAATTAGATATAGACAATTTATAACAATAACATTTATGAGAGAAGGGAAGGCTAATAAAGAAAGTAAATGAAGGCATTAAAGCATTGAGCTGGTCCCAGTGTCCTATATTTGTAAAGAGCTAAGATGATTTTATAATGAATACAATATATAATATTTTACTAAAGCTTTCAGCTTTACAAAATAAGTTGACAACAGATGTATATGTGTCATAAAACATATTTGTTATGTGTTTTATTGATCAGAGTGTAGGGATGCTAGTTAATTATAAATCCACAATAATATATCCCTTTAAAGGGTGCATTTGACTCTATCCTTACTTGTCTTCAAGACAAATTGTATAGACTAATTCCTCTGGTTCACTTAATAGAGCAGGTAGAACACCATTTATATTCATTATAGTCTGGCTTAATCATCCCATTTCTTACCAAGAGCTATGTCAGAACAGATTTTACAATTCATGATTTACATCTGATTTCTCACTAAATTCTAAACAGGTAGTTTTGATAAAAAAGAAGACAGAATCTGCTTTCAGTTTTGACAAGCTTTTAGAAATGTCATAGATCTTGAACTAATTAAATAAAAATAATTTTGTATGTCAACATGTGCACAGAATATTAGGTACACAGTAATACTTCTTGATTGCACATGTCTTTTACTAACAGTAATTTACTATAAAATCAAGTGGAATTTGAATCAATTTTTTTTGTTTATTTACAAGTTTCAAGGTGCTGTCTCAGGTGCTGAAGGACATAGAAAATGGAGATATACACGTGTTAAGTGTCTGCAATGAAGAAACTACAGGATTTATTTGAACTATGAGCCCATTTTACTAGTAGTTTTGAATTTGTGATGAAATCTATTTTGAACTTCAAGTTTTTGTTAAACAGTATAAATGCAATATAACTTCTTGATATAATTACCTCAAATCTTTGGTGAAAATTAAATACAATATATTTTGAAAGTATTTTATGAATTACAACTCATGGAACTAGCATTTCCTAATGGATTTTACAGTACACTAGCCCTGCTACAAATTTAACACCAACAAAAAATGATTCCTGGTCAAATATATTGGGGAAATACAGCATACTATGTTCATTCTACTTGGAATGTAATGTTGCATATTAAGTTATACGGGCTCAACAATTTTGTTTAAATTAGTATCCTCCAGATTTATTTAACTGTAGTCTTTTGTCATATGGTACTGATTAGCTCCGAAAAGATGTACAATGAAAAATACTGAGAAAATTATAGCTTATGTAAAGGTTAGTTGTGCCTTTTTTATTATAGTCTAGTAGAAGTAGCAATATAATTATATGAATAGCTACAGTATACAGCGAATTTTCAATATAATAAAAGCAGTAAAAATGATATTATGCTATTTCTTAGAAAGAAAGTGTTAACCAATGTTGTGTTCATCAATTAATTTTTCAAAGGATTTGGCATAACTATTGTAGAGGGTTAGACTTGGAGTTCCTATAGTCCATTCCTATATATATATATATATATATATATATATATATATATATATTTATACTAAGTATATAAACTATATCTTATATAATAAAGATGTAATATGCAAATGGTTGTTATGCCATTAAGTGTAAGGACCAACCATGTAACAACCACATCACGGATCAGCAGGAGGGTGGGGCAGTGAGCTACAAGTGGTAGGCGGAGAGCTACAGGAGGGGGAAGGGCAGAAAGCTTTGAGGGGCAGGGGGGCCAAGGGAGCTATAGGAGGACGGGGTAGCGGCCAGAGAGCTACAGGAGGGTGGCAGCGAGCTACTGGCTACAAGCAGACGGCAGAGAGCTACAGGAGGGGGCAGGGCAGCAAGCTATGGGGAGGGCAGGGGGAAGGGGGAGCAAGGGGAGCTACAGGAGGGTGCGGCAGCCGGCAGAGAGCTACTGGAGGGCTGCAGTGAGCTACTGGCACACGGATTCGTGCACAGGGCTACTAGTATACATATAATATATAATATTTATGTTTGTATGTGTGTAAATATACATCACCAACTATACTGAATAAAAATTTAAAAACCAAAATGTAAATAATATATTGCAGAGGGCAGAGTTTAGAAATGAACAGATTGATTAGGTGGAGTTTGTGTCTGTGTTGAAATTTACATGTTGATATGACATCTAGGAGAACATGCACATCAGACATGAATGCCAGTGGGTCTGATTATTGAATTTTGGATACTGTCGGCATTGAATTAGGAGAACAGTAAGTTCAGTGCAGTGCCACAGAATCGAGTGGGCCACATCTTTCTGTTATTTTGCTGTGTAAAACTTGCATCAAGGCATGTTTAAAATTACTACACTTAAACACATTTATTCTTATGTTAGGAATATCAAGGATGGGAAACAAACAAAAAAAATGAAGTACATTCAGGAAAGTATAAGAATAATATCAGGCTCTATACAGTTGTCTACCCAAAATATAGCCCTTCGTTCTTGTTAAGAAAGTAATAATTGCATCAGGAAACCACAGTTATTTATGAAACTAGGGGATTCAAGAAAGTCAAGACACCAGGTGAAGAACATAGAGGACAACTATGACCAGAGTCTAGGCCCTTGTTAATGATGTGAAGATGCTGCATTAAATATTAAATTAAACCACTTTATCTCTGGATTCCTTGTTTTGAGAGATCACTTACTTTAAACACATTGTGTTGGGGTTTTATTTTGTTTGCTGCCCAAATTATTCTGATAAAATATTAGAGAATAAAACATCCTTTTCTTTCCCAAGTGCTATAAAATAACTTCATATAGCATTTCTTTGTTTTATCTGCATTTAAAAACATTGGGGACATCTAAATCCAAGATAACACTAGATTTAAAAAAATATCTAACCCAAAGAATAGGAAGTAAGTGGCAGGCTTTATGGAACAGGAAGGTCAGGTGAGTACCTTTCTGACTCCCACTCTTGCCTTCTTTATACGGCAATAGGTTCTGAAGGTTTTGTCCCTGGTGGCTCTTCCTGGACTGATCTCACACGGTCTCCTTTTGTGAGATAGATACGTGAGTGACATATAACAAACTCTTCCAAGTTCTTGACTAGAGAGGTAAATATAATGTAAGTGTAAACATAAGAGACATAAGTATAATTCTGTAGTGAAGCACAGGTGGCCTGAAGTCATTTTTCTAAGCATTGAGCACTGGTTCTAGCCATTACCAGCTCTGTGGCTTTGGGGAAGTTATTTAGTGTTTGTGTCCCAGGTTTCTCATATTTAAAAAAAATGAGTAAATAGCATCTATACACAAATATTATAAGGAGGAAGTACTTATAAAAGTGCCTGGCAGATAGTGAGCATTATTGTATATGCAACTTAAAAGCATTGTAGCATGCTGGTCTTTGCTTTGCTCATTCAGAAAATCTAAATGCATTACAAAGAATATATGTTTAGATCAATATGTATTGTGCTCATAGTATCAGAGGAAGTGATTTTCCTCATAATCATAGAGCAGTCAGTCACTGATACTATATTGGAGTAACATCTTATACATAACAACACTTAATAGCCATATAGTGCATTTATTCTAAATAGCTAGAAGCACTTAACAGACATTATCCAATTAATCATTACAGATCCCTGTGTGTCCCTGTATGGTAGGTCAGAGTTATTATCTCAGTGTTAGAGATAATGACAGGAACTTACAGAACCAGTGAGCTACTTGCTAAACCTGAAGGACTGCTTCAGTGCAGAGCTAGGAATAGAAACAAAGTCCTGATTCCCTGTCAAGGTTGCTGTTAGGTGGATGAGGTTTGTTCTTGAACTAGATATTCTTAAATTGTATTTTTTTCCTAAATAATATGCAAGCATGTCTAATTTTAACTCTTAAAAATGGCAAAAATAAGTGTTGTATGCCTCTGACAGCACCTACGTTTAAGCATATAGCTACCAACCTTACGATTTGAGACCCTCATGAATTCTGACAACTTATAGTGGTGCTTAATTAAAAATTTAATTAACTATAAGTACTGACGATGAGTAAAATAATATAAATGTTAATTTTATGGTTCAATCTAATTGAAAGCTAGAAAAAAAATCTTACTAACTATTAAGGTTATCATTATCACAAGATGGATCTGCTGCCAGTGGGTGGAAAGTACAATGCTAAATTGGATATATCTTCAATGTACAAAATTCAGTCCGGAGGTGGACTGGAAAGAATGAGGATTTGGTTCAAATGATAGGATTTGAAAAAAAAATTTTTTTTGAATCCTCATTTTACTTACCACCTCTCACTTCTCTAACTTAGAACACACAAAATTATTCTTGGGACAGCTTAGCCATTTATTTAATTGAGGTCAATTAAATAAATGTTGACAATTAAATTAATTGCTGTGAGGCTTAAAAATGTCAGAGAAGTAAAATCACCTAATAGAATCCAGCCATGAGATTTTCAGCAAATGTCAGTTGCAATGGAATGTGGAAAGCCAGGTGAATCATTCAGCATATTCAGTTCCTCGAAACTGTTATCCCTAGAAAATCAGAACAACTTCAAGTTTTTAACTATATTGTGTTTTTCCCTCTTGGATATTAATGCCCTCAGTGAAATACCTTACAGTGAAACAAGGCTAGCTATTATCATTCCCCAACAATGCTTTTAACTATTTTTTATGACACTCAGGTTTCTCCTCTTATACATCTGTTATTCAACTATGCATTTTACCCATTCAGAATTTAATATATGCTAGCTTTGGGGAGAAGATACTCATAATTTAGTAATACAGTGATTGTAATGATTAAATAAAAGAGTGGGTTATTCCAAGTAAGCATATTTTTAATAAGCAGAAAATTTATATAATAAAATACTCATAGGAATTTAGAAGCCTTGGAGATGGGCTGATGGAAAATATATGTTAATAAGAAGAGACATGTATATTTTCAGTACCCATGGCTCTAACATACACTTTCTAAACCTATGACAGAATTTACATTCTTAAAACTTAAGTTTACTCATGTATAAAATAAAAATAACTCAGAAATGCATGTGACACAGAATAAAGATGTTATATAGAAAGCAATTAAAATTGTGTTTAGTAAATAATGTGCATTCAATAAATCACGTATTCCACCTCCTTTCTCCTACACCGCATAATGCAGGCATGGAATGGGAATGCTAGATGTGAATTATTTTCCTTCCAGGTGGTATTATTTCAGAATCAAACTTTACCGTGAGGCTTGTCAAGGTCACTGTGTTAAAAAAAATTCTGTTTGCATTCATGAAGTCAGAGGTCTAAATGGGCTGTATCGCAATTTGACTGAAAAGGCACGAGGCAAATCTAATGCATGCTGTCATCATTATGGATAAGACTCTTCATTTTCAGACTCTTAGGAGGTTTGTCGAGTGTAAGGAAGAACTTCGGCTCAGTAAGTAGGTGAGTGTGATTGATTTTCACTATGCAAGAGAGCAGAACAGTAATAAGTCCACCCTATAAAGTGTAAATTATGTATCTATAATTCTATATAAATATGAGAAAAGGTAAAATGAAAATGAGGAAACGTGAAGGGATGTGTATGTGTGCGTTCATGCAGAAAGAGACACACAAACAAAAATGGAGAAAAAGAGCAGAGAAGTAGAGTGCAATCAAGAGACACACAAGAACGACAGAGAGACAGACATAAAAAGGGAAAAACAGACATACCAGGAGGAAAGGGAAACAGACACAGTCTAAAAAGGTGAATTAGCCTGCCGGGCCAGTGTGGCTCAGGAGTTGAGCATCAACCTATGAACCAGAAGGTCACGGTTCTATTCCCAGTCAGGGCACATGCCCGGGTTGCGGGCTCCATCCCCAATGTGGGGTGTGCAGGAGGCAGCCAACTGGTGCATCTCTCTCATCACTGATGTTTCTCTCTATACCTGCCCCTTCCTCTCTGAAACCAATAGATATATATGTTTTTAAAAAAATATGAATTAAACAAGAGACATAGAGATTGGATATGCAGATAGAGAGGCAGATAGAAAGAACAAATGAAAAATGCATCTAAAGCAGTAGTCCTTTCCTTTGGTCTGACATAAGAAAGGATTCTTATTCTTCCCTTGTGGAGTGTAGTTGTTGTCAGTGGGAGATGGCCCAGGAAGATGTGTGCCTCACAGCAAGGGCTGTTGTCTCTTCCTGGTATTTATTTTTGCAGTGTATGCCCCAGGCACACATTATTTACCTTGATTATTGTTTGAAGGAATATATTAGACCCTTTATGTTTATACATGACATATATCAGACATTGTTCCACGTAAATCAAAACAGTAGTTGAATTACGTGCAACACAAATAACATGTGTCTATAGCTGCAAGCTGCAAGCAGAGTCCCAATGGCAGGAGTTGAAAAGTAAAAGAAAACAAAACAAAACAAAAAAAACACACAAACAAAAGCCACATTTTGTTTTTGCTTTTACTTTTTTAATAGGATATAAAGGAAGCGGGAGAGAAATAAGCATTAAGATTACCATAAATGTGTATCCATCTGCTTTATTTGACTCTGTAATGCATGCTAAGTAAACTGTTTTAAAATTAAATGACTCCTTCCCTCAAGTAGCTTAAGATAGCAAAGTCTGTTAAAGATTTCCGAAGACAGCAAAATATATGAGCAATCACTATGGATACATAGAACATATCACATTTGTCAGAAACTTGAGCTCCCAACTGTAGAATAGAATTCAGAGAAATGGACAATATTAATTGGTTTAGAGGAGTCAGATAATATCATAATGGAAGACTGCGCATGAAGAGCAGAATCGCATAATTTTAATTTGTGATCCATTCAAAATTAATACACACCTACATATGTGCATATTATCTCCATGCATATAAACATAGGGGACTATCAGCTCACAAAGTTCAGAGTCACACATAACCAGAACAAAGATGATATTGGTGCAGAGCCCACAATTAATATTAAATAAAGAAAGAAAGAAAAGAAAAACCTTCTACCTTCCCCTGCCCACCCTCAGCTTCCCACCCTAGGTGCCTTGAGAATTCTCTTGTCCTCGTTCAGGTGCCATTCATGGCAGTTATATGTAATAGGAGAAAAATGATGACCTTTGAAAGCAATGGAAAAGCATCCATTCATTGATGGTGTCGTGAGGAAAGATGAAAGAAATCAACATGATTGAGAAATTACAGGTTGATGTCACCCTTTGGGTCAGATATATATTTATGTGCCACCATAATGGCATTAATGAACCAGACCCAGAGGAATGATATACAAAATACATCATAAAAGAGAATAGAGTAACCTATATAACATGAGAAAATATAGTTTTCATTATGATATAATTCTCTGTTTATAGCACTATAAATGTATAGTGTTAAATGTCCCAAAATAGAATTACAGATTTAAATGATGTCTTTAAAGATATTGCCATTTTTGCCAATTTTTAGTTTCTATGGTTGATTCCAGATCCACAGAAGGGAAATGGGGCATGCCAGAGATACTGAGTCCAAAGAGCTGTATATTTAAAGAACTTGTCATGATAAACAAAAATCAAAGCATTTAAAGTCATAACTCCCCAGAGCGGGAACAAGCCAAGGACACCAATACCGTTACCATTGTCAAAATCTGTCCAGGCATTAAACTTTTCAATCTGCTTTGGTTTGGCAGTGTAAGGTCATTCTAGTTCCCTTGGGTATCTTTCTTTCAGAAAGGCATTGACTCCTGTGAGTAATTTCCTTGATTGGCATTTATATGTTCTTCTGCTTTAAAATCATTCAAGTGACCAGCAGCCCTCAGAATATAAATGGAGATATTCTAACACACTGTCTCACAAACCAAATCCAAATTCATTTCTATATGTGTTTTCTCCTGATGATTGATATGAGTCTATCTACACAAATTTAGGTCTCTATTTTCTCATTCATATGTATATTTCATGCTATCAAAGGTATAAGAGTACAAAGGGTAAATTATGATTTTTAGGCTAGTTTATTATTCCTACTTGAAAAATCACTTATTTTTTCTAAAATATTTCCATATGGAACATAAAAATTGAGGATCAACAATTCAAATCTCTTCTGAACCTCAAGATCTATATATATATAAAACCCTAATATGCAAATAGACTGAACAGTGGAACAACCAAACAACTGGTCGCTATGATGTGCACTAACCACCAGGGAGTGCATGCGGAACATGGCAGGTGTCTGCAGCAGGCAGCAGAGAGTGGAACATGGTGGCATCAGCCACAGCAGGTTGGTGGAACAGGTGAATGGGGAAGCCAGACCAAGGCGGGGCGCCGGTCACTGTCATTGGGGCGAACCTCTGGTGGCTACTGAAAATTCTTTGCTCCTGTGCACCGTGGTCCCGCCGGGTGCTCACACCCACTGTCAGTGCTGGAGCTGCCACTTGTACCTGCTGCCGGCACTCTGCGCCAGCCCCAATTGCTCAGTGCCGTCAGTGGGTGCAAGTGGCGGCTGCCAGCCCTGATCACCCCTGAGGCCTTCTCCACCTCCCCCTGCTCCTGTGGGGCAATCTGGGCAGCAGCCGCCACTCACACCCACTGATGGTGCCAGCCCTGCTCAAACCGCTGCTGGCACTGGCCCCAATTGCTCCACGTCACCAGCAGGTGCAAATGGGGCTGGCACTGTTAGCGCCTGGAATCGGCAGCAGCTGGAGTAGGACTGCTGCAGACAGGTGACCAGGGGCTGTGGCAGGAGGGGGCAGGTGGGGGCACGGAGGATGGGCTGAGACCCACCCCTGTGCCCACTGCAGCCTTGCATCCCACAGTTCTTTTTAAGGTGCACGAATTCATGCACTGGGCCCCTAGTATGTAAATAATATTACTCATCAATTAAAATGTTCCTTAGATTTTCCCTGGTTGGCATGGTATAGTAGGTTGAGGGTCTTCCCATGCACCAAAGGTTACCAGTTCGATTCCTGGTCAGGGCCATGAATGTTTCTCCCTCTCCCTTCCTCTCTATCTTAAAGAAAATAAGTAAAAATATATTTTTTAAAAAGATTTTTTAGATTTGAATAGACTTTGGCAGTCATTTTTACTTTTAAAAATTGTGAAATCTATTCTTTTTCTACAGGAAGCAATCATTTATAAAAGCTAGTGATTTTTTTTTAAGTATAAACATTGAATTGAAAATGCTCCTGTAATAAAATACATTAGAGCAGCAGCATTTCTATAAAATGAAGCTCTTCTCTGTAATCATTTTAAACTAGTTTTAAACTGTGTAGTTTTCTGTCAAAATATTTTAAATATGTATATATATTTTTATAATTTAGCAAAATTGTGCAATATAAGGATTTAACTATGCATGACTATAAAAATGATTATATTTATTCTTATTGACCTACTCTTCAAATATTTTTAGCAAAATACTTGAAAAATGTTAATTTGGTTATTTGATTACTACAACTTTAGAAACAGAAAATGTTTTTTGAATGAAATTTATTTTAGGATAAGTTGTACTCTCTATGGACTATCAGACAATATGATATGGGAATGCATAAAACCTCTATCAAGGGGTAACCCAATTTAAATGAGTAGCTGTGTCATTCCTGGTGCAGTCATGTATTCAGTCAAAAATATTTACTGTGTGCTATACCAGGTCCTCTTGTGGGTGTTTGGTTTGGATACATCATATCTAATAAAAGAGTAATATGCAAATTAACCAGCACTCCATCACAAAGATGGCAGCACCCATCTCCACAAGATGGTGGCGCCCAGTCCTCTCAGCCCTGCTGGAGTCCCCCAGTCATGGAGGGGAGTGGGGGTGGGCGGCTGCTGAGAGCGGGCAGCGTGAACAGCCTGGTGGAATTCTTGCTTCGTCGCCGCGGTAATGGGGCAAGAGTTCCACGCCCGGCCGTGGATGGGCCTCTGGCCAGGCCAGGGCGCGGATGGGCCTCTGGGCCACGGAGAGCCTCTGGGCAGTAGGCACAGAGTGGCCAGGCCCCGCAGAGAGATACTTGCACACGGATTCGTGTGCATGGCTACTAGTCAATGAATAAAAGAGGTAAAATCCTTGCCCTTCTGGAACTTGTATGCTAGTAAAGTAATACAGGAAAGAGTTAATAAGAACAACAAGATCAAAAAAGTACCCCTGCCGGCATGGCTCAGTGGTTGAGCATTTACCTATGAACTAGGAGATCACAGTTTGATTCCTGGTCAGGCCACATGCCCAGTTTGCAGGTTCAATCCCCAGTGTGGGGCATGGAGGAGGCAGCAGATCAATGATTCTCTCTGATCACTGATGTTCCTGTCTTTCTCTCTCCCTCTCCTTCCTCTCTGAAATCAATAAAAATATATTTTTAAAAAAGAACGAAAAATAAGGTGATAATTGATAAGGACTAAAAACATAAAACACAGTAAGGGGATGATAGATCTTGGATGATGAGAGAGAGAGAGAGAGAGAGAACAGGCAGAGGAGGGTAGGTAATTACAATTTTTAAGAGGATCATCAAGGATTTATTTATTGAGAAAGAGAAAGACACCTGACATATTTGAGGACCATCTAGAAGGCTGGTGTGGCTACAGAGGATAAAATTAAGGGGGGATCAATAGAGGATGAATTGAGAGAAAAATCAGGGACTGATCATGTGAGCCATTGTCAGAAACTAGTCTATCTTCCTGAAAGAAATATCAAGTAGGTCATTTAAGGATGATATTCAAGGGAATGACCTGACCAAACCTTCATTCTAACTGGCCCCTTTGGCTGCTGTGTTGAGAATAGATTATGGTTGGGGAGATAAGAGTGAAGGCAGAGACACTATTACGAGGTGAGACATAAATGTTTACACAGCAAGTCTTCCATTAATTAATTCCCTTTACCCAGGCAAAACACCTGGGAAAGAAACAAATTCAGTGAGAAGTCTGATCTCCTATTAGACATGACAATGACAGACCTCCTGGCAATTAAACTGAATACATTGTGGTAGGAGGAGAGTGCTTACTATAAAAGTTTTTGGCAGCATTTCTTACTTATACTATGATTACTTATAGTAAACAGACCTGAAATACATGGATTTATGAGACATAACACCCTGGATAATATGATGTAAATTATAAACTATAAAGTATGAAATAGAGAAAAATGGTTCTTTCTGTTCAAGTGACATGGCCAAATACTTTTAGAATTATCATGTGTTTCTTGAAAAAATGTACATTTTACAAAATAAAAAATGGACATAGTCACGCTGGGGATCCTAGAAATTTCTGTGCTTCACCCATATCTCTTGTTTACTTGTGTCCTTGAAATTATTACTGAGCTTGATGCGGGATCAGTTCCCTAACTCATGGGGATCTGATTTGATAATTTAATCCCAGGTGTTGATACAGATGGCAATATTCCAGGCAAGCAGCAGAGGTGATGAAAAATTTCAAAATATGAATATGTTGGATAGTATGCTACTAATGCAATATGTGTAGAACATAGAATAAAGAGAGGATTCTAGAATGACTTCAAATTTGGGGGTCTGATTTTTTTTTGTATGATTTTTTTTTCCAACCTCTGTATGCCAAGTTTGAGATTTATATTGGTCATTCAAGTGGTAAATGTTGAGTAGACAATAGATACTTGAGTCTTTGTGCCATTAACATAAAAATATACAGGAGAGGTGAGCGGTCTGGAATGGAGATATATGCTTGGGAGTTATCATTATATTGAGGATTTTAAGTACTGACACTAGATGATAAATCTAATCAAATATATATAAGTAGAATAAATAAATGGTCAAGGTCTGAGTCCTTAGATAAGACATTAGAAGGTCAGAATGAAAAGGAGGAACCAACAACAGAGACTGTCAAGGAATAACCTATGAGGTGAGATGAAGAGTGTATGATGTACTGAAATCCATGTAAGAAGGAGGTATTTATTTATTTATTTATTTATTTTAAAAATATATTTTTACTGATTTCAGAGGGTAAGGGAGAAGGAAAGAGAGATAGAAACATCAATGATGAGAGATGATCATTGATTGGTTGCCTGCTAAATACCCCACACTGGGGATTGAGCCCACAACCCAGGCATGTGCCCTGACCAGGAATCAAACTGTGACCTCCTGGTTCATAGGTTGATGTCAAACCATTGAGCCATGTCAGCTGGGCAGAAGAAGGTATTTAATCATGTCAGATGAGGCTCAGAATGGGGTGATGTGGTTTTGACAAGAGTAGCTTTGTAGAAAAGGAATTCCTCATTCATAAATGTTTTTGTTAATCAGACATAATAGTTAAGCTACCATGCATGATATTTATATACTAGTGTCCCAGTGCACGAATTCATGCACATTGAAAGGAAATTAGTTACAAGAAATATTTTAATATCGCTATTTGCCCTTTCTCTATAATAGAAGTGTCAACCAAATTCACAATCAACAATGACTGATCGAAACACAGGCGTGCAATTGGTGCCATAGAGCTTTATATGTATCACGAATGCATGAGTCAACTTAGCTCATATATATATATATATATATATATATATATATATATATATATATTTGCTTAATTACCAGTAGACCTGCTCTCTGATTTAGCTAAACTTTTTCCTGCCCAGTGAAACACACCAACTTCTCTTTCAGGTAATTGTCAGCAACACAGCAGTAAATATCAACACGAAGCAGATTATTATTGTAGATCATGCAGGGAGAACAAAGTGTAAAATATTTAACTGTAGCAGTGTTTGACTATATTCTGTGCAGTGAGAAAACCTGACATCATTTTCAAGTTTCAGCATTTCTTATTTCTTTTCAGTCAGGTCGAGTTTCTGAACTTTCTAAATCTCCATTTTCTGGCTAATTAAAAGAAAGTGGGATTCTACTGAGTCACCTATCTACCTACTCCAGGACTTCTGTGAGGATCAAATGAGATGAGGCATGAGAAAATGTTTCAAAAACATTTGGTTGAACTGTAAAATGTTTGCAACTGGCTATAAAGCAAGTCAGGTTCCTTGGCTGAAGAAACTCCAAGGAGGCTAATCACTAGGGAGAGGAAGCCAGATGTTGCTACGTGATGTCATTACCCAGTGCCCACAGTGACCATTTCCAGTCTGGGCTAGGCTGTGGGCCACATTTTGCACCATGGGGTCTTGGCAGTGTTGGCTGTGATTTGGTCGGGTGTCGCTTCAGGGTGGTGGTGGTGCCTGTGTCCCACTTGGGGGAAGCCGAGTGTTGGTTTGTTGGTGCCAGGTCTGCAGTGCTGTTTATTTTTAAATGGCCAGTGTGCATTATAGCTACTGGTCAGACGAACACTTAGCCTTTTATATATATAGACTAGAGGTCCAGTGCATGGATTCGTGCACTGGTGGGGTCCCTCAGCCTGGCCTGCACCGTCTTGCAATCTGGGACCCCTTAGGGCAGTGGTTCTCAACCTTTCTAATGCCGCGACCCTTTAATACAGTTCCTCATGTTGTGGTGACCCCCAACCATAAAATTATTTTTGTTGCTACTTCATAACTGTAATTTTGCTACTGTTAATGAATTGTAATGTAAATATCTGTGTTTTCCAATGGTCTTAGGCGACCCTGCTAGCGGTTCTCAACCTGTCACGACCCACAGGTTGAGAACCACTGCTGTAGAGCCTAAGACCATCGGAAAACACAGATATTTACATTACGATTCATTAACAGTAGCAAAATTACAGTTATGAAGTAGCAACAAAAATAATTTTATGGTTGGGGGTCACCACAACATGAGGAACTGTATTAAAGGGTCATGGCATTAGAAAGGTTGAGAACCACTGCCTTAGGGGATGTACTAGTAGTAGTGTGCAAAGCGGCAGGGGGCTGGCGAGGAGCCTGGGCCCGGGCCAGGTGCCATACCGCCCCCGCTCATCCTGACCCTGTTGTGCCTGCCTCCACTGGTGCTGGGTAGCACTGCTGTGGAGGCGGGAGAGGCTCATGCCACTGCAGTGGCACTCACCAGCCGTGAGCCTAGCATGTGATGGCCATCAGTCAGCTGAGCGGCACTCCCACTGTGGGAGCACACTGACCACCAGGGGGCAGCTCCTGTGTTGAGTGTCTGCCCCCTGGTCGTCAGTGCATGTCATAGTGACCAGTCGACCAGTCTTTCAGTCATTTGGTCATTCAGGCTTTTATATATAGAGAGGATATATTTCCCTAGTATCTAAGCTTTTAGAAATTTCAATTATAAATTGAATTTCCAACTGCAGTTAATGAATACACTTGAAGTGCTTGGATTTCTTTCTTCAACCTATTTTTTTATTATCCTTACAAAACACATGACCTCTTTTAAGTAATTTATTTTTTAGGCTTCAAAAATTGACTCATTTCTTTATAAGGACCTATTCATATAAAATTCCCCACCTGAATTTTCAGAAGAGGTCAAGGAAACTCTATAACATATCATGCTAACAAAGAACTCATTGAAATTCAAGACAGTATTAGAGATAAAAGACACAAATGGGAATATACAGCATGAATATAGCATAGCTTCTTTCATTAGTCAACTCCACATGCATCTTCTTCACTTTGTATCTTCTTCCTGAGTAGTGTTATGAAAACCTAAGGATTTGGGCAAGGTCACAGAGCATGCGCATTCCAGCGGTCATATGTTTACAGGGGATCAGAAAAGGGACTTACAGTATACAAAGCCAATTTTCTACAACACATTAGCCAAGGGTACTCTAGCCTTAATCATTTTCTGTTCATGGCATTTAATCTTTCTATTCATCTAAGGTCATGTCAATACCCATGGGCACTTACCTTATCTGAAAGAATGATTTACTTGATTTATCTCTTCCTGTTAAACATTATTCATGTGACTACTCAATATAAAAATAAAAACTGAGAACTAGGCCTGTGTTGCTCAGTGGTTGAGTGTCGACCAAGAGGTCACTGGTTCATTTCCAGGTCAGCACATGCCCAGGTTGCATGCTCGATCCCCAGTATATGGTTTGCAGGAGGCAGCCAATTGCTGATTGATGTTTCTGTGCCTCTATCCCTCTCCCTCCCTCTCTCTCTAAAATCAATAAAAACATAGCAAATAAAAATAAATAAATAAAAACTGAAAGATTCTAAAAATATTCAGCCAGAGAGATACCACACTGTCCCTTGGAAAACACTTATAACATATCCAATGCAGAACATTAAATATTTGTTTTGTTTGTTTTTCTGTAAAAAAAAAATGCCTTCTGTGGAGATATTGCTACCAGATTGAACCCATTTTCAATCTTAACTGCATTGCCAAATGATAGCTACCCTACTAAAATGAAGATTCTTTGAGAATCGCAGAACTTCTGGAACACAGATCTAGGACCAAAGAACAACAGATGGGTGATGCTTTTCTAATTTTCTATGACCTGGTACATATTTCATTTTTTAAAATTTAAATTATTTATTGTTTAAAGTATTATATAAGTCTCCCTTTTCCCCCGTTGACCTCACCCTGGCCGCCCCCTCCCTCATATTTTATTGTTATCACATCTATTACTATTTGCTTGTCTAACACATTACCAGGGGTCCTCAAACTTTTTAAACAGGGGGCCAGTTCACTGCCCCTCAGACCATTGGAGGGCCGGACTATAGTTTAAAAAAAAACTATGAACAAATTCCTATGCACACTGCACATATCTTATTTTGAAGTAAAAAAACAAAACGGCAAAAACACCCGCATGTGGCCCGCGGGCCGTAGTTTGAGGATGCCTGCTTAGACTATGGGATCAGTAAGTATACACATACATACACATATACACACACACACTGTCTTATGACTATGGCCATGTTGTTCATCAATCTACTTTTTTTCAGAAATAAACAATTTAATTTATATCATGGTAAAATTGATTTCAGTGCATTCATACCTATCCAATTAGTAGGCTGTAATGAAGTTTATGGGGTTAAGCAAAATAGATAAGCAATTTGTCTATCAGATAAAAAACCAGGTGAGTTTTTGCTATAGTATGTATTCAGTATTTAAATATCTGCAGTGCAGGCACATGCATTAAGATGAAAAATTTTACTTGGCGGGCAATAAAATGATTAATAGTGTTTGTCAACACTGATTATGTTAGACAAAGGACTGCCAGAGGGGAGATTTATCTGGACTATGTAGGACATACATACAGATGAAAAAGGAGATAACATGATTTTGATGAATATATCTAGAGGGAAAAATAGTGCTATATTGGAAAAGGATTTTCAAGAAAATTACCTCTGTGCTCCATTTTCTGATTAAAATAACAAGGTTTTTATTAGCAAAATGTGTATAATCATATACATATTCTTATTACCCTAATAAGTTTTATTGTTAAAAAAAAACTGGCATTTTCATCATGTGGTAGTCAGATAATAAATTACCATTGAAAAGCAGTATTTTCTTTATCTTTTATTCCCTTCTTTATGTACCATTGTTAACATATCCCATTTAAAGTTGTAGTCTCGCCGAAACTGGTTTGACTCAGTGAATAGAGCATCGGCCTGCGGACTGAAAGGTCCCAGGTTTGATTCCGGTCAAGGGCATGTACATTGGTTGCAGGCACATTCCCGGTAGGGGGTGTGCAGGAGGCAGCTGGTCGATGTTTCTTTCTCATCAATGTTTCTAGCTCTCTATCCCTCTCCCTTCCTCTCTGTAAAAAATCAATAAAAATATATTTTACAAAAATAAAGTTGTAGTCTCTTTCCATTTTATATATGAGGCCCAAAATACCAGGTTTGAATATAATATAGTGAATTGTAATAAGATATTTCATCTATACCCAGACATTAGTTTTCATGAATATAGGATAAACATTAATAATATTTGGATTTCATTATAATCTTTATCCTGCAGAGAAAACATTGAACTAGGTTGGATTTTTAGACTCAGTGACAATTATAAGATTGATATCCAAATAGACCCACTCACATTAGCCATAAGTAAGTTTCAATTAGGTATACTAAAGAGTTGATTATAACTAATGGTATTTTATTTACTTTTTATTCAAAATATTTCAGCATTGCCTTTTTATATTTATTTATTTTTAAACTAAACTTATTACACAAATTATAAAAATATACAGGTATTATTATTGTGTAATAATATAAATATTTATTTCACATTTAGACCTTATAAATTTTTAAAGGACAGAATAAAATATAGGAGAGGTTTTTTTTCAGATTTATGAGAAGTAAGCTAAATGTTTTTCCTCTTGCATATTTGTTGGCAAATGATCTGTATATCCATCTTGTGATCATATTTCACCAATGACCTTGATGAGGCATTTCAATTTTATTTGGTGCATGTCAGGTCAAATGCATCAGGTATGCCTCGGTGTGTGTGACTTTCATTTCCTGCTGTATGGATAGGTCTGAGGATCTATGAGAAATGTTATCATTATATGATACTGTTGCACTCTAGGAACACCTACAAAATTACTCTTCTCAGCCCAGACATAATGAGCTCCTTTTTATAACCTGGTTCAATCTTCCTTCCTCATGGAACAGGTGAAAGGAAAGAGAGAAATTACTCAAGATGCAAATTGTGTGGACTCCTGTGACCCAGGTAAACCAGGCCTTACACAGTGCCTGTCAGGGAGATGTAAATTTCTCAGAAGCAGCTAGATCACCAGGCTCAAAGGGAGGTACTGACTTCCTGCAGTGTCTCCCATGCATCCCATACAGAAATGAAGGACACATTTCTAGTTTTTCTTTTGTCAAACTATATCTTTTTCACCTATAAATGCCCATACTAGAGTTAATATAATATAGAGACATTGAAGAACACATTTTCTTTTATCCATGTAAAAAGGAGAGAGAGAGAGAGAGAGAGAGAGAGAGAGAGAGAGAGAGAGAGAGAGAGAGAGAGAGAGAGAGAGAGAGACTCTATAAGGTTGCAGAGGGGAAAATTCCAGCATCCTGCCTCCCCATCTATACTTTATCGATACACTTTATACAGACTACTTTATACATATATAAAAAAAATGCTTTCCATCATAGTGAGAAATGACACAGCAATTAAAATGTCAAAAAGGTTAAGAAGACAATGTGAGATTAAGTGCAGTTAGAATTTTACTTTAAAACTTCTCAGTTCTCTACTGCTTATTGAAGGTTGTTTTTTTTTAAGGATTTCAAATTTTGGAACATTAGCAAAACCCAGCCAACCTCTTAGTTTTATATGTAAAATGTGTGTGTTTTTAGATAATCTTCATTCTTCCACTACATTAGATGATGCATGCCCCTTAATTTTTTTCTCAATTATTTAAAGACCGAAAATACTCCCTTATTTATATATTTTTCTTCTTTGAGCATAGGTAGATGCTACTTCATAAAATTCAAACAAGGACTTAGTAACACTTAATATTTTTTTTCAATTGTCTGCTCATTGGTAAAAATCATGTTCACTAAGTTGTGTTTGAAAAGCCTCTGCCTATTGTCTTGATATAATTTTTTCCAGTAAGGTGCAGTTTACATTCACCTTCCTTTTGCATCACTTAAGCTGCACTTGTTTGCCGGAGATCTCTTAGTTAGCTCCAGTGATACTGTGATAAAGAGGGAGCAAGCAGGCTTGTCTGCTGAATGTGGTTAGAAACTGACTTCTGATGAGACGAGTAAGATGACGAGCGTGCTCCTGCACAGTCCTTCGGCCATGCCACGGAATCTCCACTTTTATCATCCGCAGTGCTTAGTGAATGCATAAGTGAAAACAGGAACAGAATATGTAATGCTATCTTTTCTTTCCCCTTTCTTGTCAGTAAGTAAAGATGCAAACCCGCACAGCTCCACCTCAGGGAACCCCAAGGGGTACATTTGTGCAAGGACTTAACCTTCCACATCAAGCTCCGAGCAGTCAGGGTAATGAGACTTTGACACGCTACCGGCTGACATATAGGTTTGATTAGATTAAAAGCTCTGAAATGCCCATAAGGCAGAATGAGTCCTTGCATATTCTCCAATTCTAGAAGGCAGAGAATTGTTCTAGTCCATAAAGCAAATGCATGCAGCTCATGTCTGTAAATCTTTTTCTAATCAGGGTGGCCTTTGTTTCCTCCTATTGTTCGGAAGTTACTTCCTTAAACACGTTAACTAGATGCTTATGCAATATTTCTCATCCAATATCAACTTCTTTCCTTTTGGTAAAAAATGTGACTTTTTTTTTTTAGGGATTTTTAAGTGCTTTAAAACATCTTATGCTCAATGACCTGTTACAAAACCCCAAACATGCACAAAATATATCATTCCAAGAAGATTATTATTTCTCTAAAAAACAGAATATCCTCAGTTGCTCTTTAATACTATGTTTAGAAGGCATCATGTTTAAAAGATCTTAATGACTGCTTACAACCGAATTTCTAACTATCCATGTATCCTAATAGTTTGAATCAAGTTAAAAATTTTTACTTTTTACTTGAGAAGTTAAAAGTTTCGAGCTTTTCAATTATGTACCCGTAGTGGCCCTCGTTATGCTTGGGGTAATCAGTAATCTAAATTGCCCACCAAGATCTCCCTCCCACTGTGGTATACCCCTTGCATAACGCTGGGGACCGTGACTATGACAGAGTTCACTACAGCGATTTGGTCATGGCTTACGCTCAATTGACCTTAACATAGGACATGATTTAATCACATGAGACCTTTAAATGCAGAGTTCTCTCTGGTTGGGAGCCGAAGGAGAATCACAGTGATTTGATGTGGTAGAGGTTCAGTGTGAGGAAGCTTTTTTATTGCAGAGATGACATAACCTGAAAGCAGCCTCAAGGAGTTGAGATCAGTCACCAGCTGACAGCTAGCAAACACTAGGAACTTCAGTCCTGCACCCACAGGGAAGTACTTTCTGCCAGCTGCCTGTGGGGATTTTGTAAGCAACTGCATCCTTCCCTAGTTGAGCCCTCAAGTGAGGATGTTGTTGACTAACATTTTTTTAAAATTATTTCAACCTTATAAGACCCAAAGTAGAACACCCAGCTAAAACGTACCAGACTCCTGACCAATAAAAATGGTTCAACTATAAATTTGGATTGTTTTAAGTGGTTAAATTCATGTCAATACTTTATACATAGCAATGGCCCAACAATATAATGTTATATGACTTGAGGAAGGTCAGTGGAGGGAATTTCTTCTTGAATTTTCTAAGCCACTTTTTAAACTTCAAATATCAGTTAATATAATATATATTGAACATTTACTATATACTAGTCACTATGTCCCTACTTACACGAATTTTCTAATTTGGTGTTATAGAACCCTTACAGTGAAAGGGTTCCACTATTAGCTTCCACTTTACAGATGAAGAAATTGGGGCTTAGGGAGTTTAAGTGTTTTCCTCAAGGTGAAGTGGTTATCAAGTTTCCAATCGAGGATAAAAAACTAAGAAGTTGATGGCAGAGACCATAAATATACTTACCTCTCCCTTCAGAGTTTCTTAGAACCTCAGATCCCAGGGACCCAGTTCCTATTCTAATAGGAAAACAAGCAATGTGGCAAAGCCTCTAGCCACTCCCAGTGAAACTGTGACTAGGAGTCTTGTTAGAAAGGAAGAATTTCAAACCCAAACCCAGACTTTCTGGTTCAGCATCTGCATTATATCAAGAACTTAGAGGATTCATCTGCACATTAAATTGTAAGGTGAATATAAATTCCTACTTGACACTATGGCCTTAGGCAAGTCACTTCATCCTGACATCCTTACCATTTCACACTTCTGTAAAACAGAGATAAACTACCCAATTTTCTTTAAGAATTAAATTATGCCTCAGTGCCAAGCACATTTTCTGCTAAATACTAAGCAATTGATAAATAATGTGTTTTTTTTCAAGGATGGAGATAAACAAGGGATGGTGAGGTTGGAAAGTTCTTAGTGCTTCCTTTTCCCTGGAGCCCAACAGTAACTGTATGTAGACAAAGTTTTCGCTTTGGGATCCAGTCTCCTGGGATTATGGGCAGGCCAGAGAATTCCAGAAAGAGATAGGAAAGACTTGGTCACCACACAGCTCATGAGTTAGAGTTCTTAGGATAACGGAACATGGACTTGGAGTTAACTATATGCTTGCCTCTCTCCCTGAGCATGGAACCACACTGATAAAAATAGTGCTTTTTCCCAAAACTTACAAGAACAGTCCCCTTTGCATTATCAAAACCTCTTGTATCATAACTATATCTGTTTTCAAAAGTTGAAACTATTAGATAAGATACTATGTGAACTGGAAACATGTTATTTTAAAATCTTTTCTATGTGACTAAAATATACAATAAAAAAACCTAGTAACTAAATATAATGACTTTAGTTGTTTTTAGTTGTACTCCTTTAAAAGCAATTTATTTATTTATTTTTTCCTTTAGCTCAAGCATAGTATCCCTGCATATTTACTCTTCACTCTTTGGATTGCTTCTGAGGGGAAAATTACTTTTAAAAATTAGAATAAGTAAAAATAAACTAAATCCATGGTAAACTAAATTCAGTGAAATAATATGGATAGTGGCCATACATAAACTACAACCCGGCACATTTTCATGCTGGAAAAACATTTAAATGCTTTGAGGTTTTTGTTTGTTTTGTTTTGCTTTGTTTTGTTTTTCTTTGTTTTTGTATGATGGAATGAGATAGACAATCACTGTGACTATTTCAAGGCACTGAATTGGAATATATTCAGATGGAATTTCTGAGCTGTGTTGTGCTTCAGAAATTTCAATACTCTTAACCTCAACTCTGAGATCATTTCTTTCTCTACTCATCTGTGAGCATGATAATTCTTTCCTTCATCAGTGCATCATTTCATTCTGTTAACAAATGTGTATTTCATACCTGCTGTGTCCCTACTGTGCGACTGCCTTGAAACTGTTTCCTGTTATAGTTCACTGTTTTAGAAATAAAATACTTGAGTGAATATTCTCATTTTCATTTGCCATTATGCACCATACACCCCCACCTTCTTTTTTCTTTTTCTTTTTGTCTCTATTCCTATCTAACTGGGTTAAGAAATGGTTAGATGCATATTTATTCTTGGAAGAATTAGAGAATTGGGATTCATGACAGCATATCTTGAGCAAAAGCATCTCAATGGGAATGAGTGCTTTAGAGTTTTGCTTGTTTGGAGACTGGTGAATTCGTTGAGCACCTATCAGGATCAAGGAGACAGCCTGATTCACCATCACTCACTGTAGTTTTATAAGTAACTAAGAACCTTCTTTATGAACAATCTGAAAAATCTGATAGAAATAACAGAGACCTCATTAAAAGGTGACATGATCCTAGATCTCCTAATAACTAGTTGTATGGCCTTGAATATATTTTAATAATTTAAGTTTATATTTTATGTGTATACTTACACAAATATATACATATATATTTAAAAACACAATTATATAAATTATAATTACATGTATTAATTATGTACAATTAAGAATTATACAATTTATAGGATTGTGTATGTGTGATTTTAATATATGATTTTATCACAAATGGCAGTAGCCATTTTCTCACAAAAGGTGACTGGCTTTTGACGTGGAGTTGAAGAAATATAGATTCAGGTTACCATGTTCCTAGAATCCCTCACCTCTTTGAATGAGTAATTTAATAGCTTAGAGTTTCAGTGCTTCATTTCTTTCTAGACTTCTATTCCTCTTTTAATAATAGAAAATTAGTCTCCGTACCTGGAAATTCAGTTACATTTCATAAGATTGCCATAAGAATATATAGTTTATTTAACCAGACAGTATTTGAAAATGACATAAAATACACATTTCATGGAACTTAACACAATAATTTCAATTGACATCTAATGCATAAATAATAAGGAAGGTGAAAAATGATTGCCATTTGAATTAAGGTAATTTGAATAAAAATGATTACCATTTGAAAAAGGTAATATCTGTTTTTAATTTTATATTTAACTTTGTAAAAAAAGTCTCAAGTTAAGAATAGCTTAACTTGTAAAAAGATTGCCATTTTCAAATTGGAGAATAGTAAGGGCAGTCACAAGATAGAGCAACCATAATTATTTAGTTAGTCACTCATTCATTTATGTTGGGGTACATGCAACAGTAAAAAAGAGACAAATCCTGATTCAAGTAGCTTGCATTACAGAAAGAGAAAAAAAAAGTAAGATAAAGGAAAAAAATAAGGTACATAGATATAGTATGATAGTAAGTATTGATAAAAGCTCTGAAGAAAAGTTAAGAAAGAAGACACGTAACAGAGTTTCTTTGAAGAGGATATTTGAGCAGGGACCTTAATAACTGTTTAGAGAAAGAGTTTTCCTAGCAGAAAGCTAAGCAAAGCCGTTGTTCCTGAGGCAGGGATGAGCTTGACCTGTTAAGGAAAGGAGACGGAGGTCAGCAGAACAAGAGTGTAGGTCCAGAGGGGACAGGAAGGGAATGAATTCATAGATGCAAACACAAGCTGCATCGCACTCTCTGTCAGTACCAGGAATCCCTGTATTGTATTCCTAGTGTGATGGGATGTCGATGGAGGGTGGCAAGCAGGGGAAGATATGTTATTTACATTTTAAATAATCACTGCCTGCAGTAGAAAGAAATGATTTTAGGGAGCTAGAGCAGGAGACAATTTAGGAGGCTACATAAGAGTTGATTGTGGCTTGCCCTAATGGGAAGTGTAGGATGCGATGAGAAGTGGCCCATACTTTTTAAAGAAAAAGTAAATAATTGCTGAATGATTGATTCTTGCTTTAGAAATAATGAACAAGTTCAGTGAACTTTAAAGAAATACAAAAGAAAAAAAACAACAAAAAAACACCTCAGCATTGTTCAACAGCTTTTGTGAATGGCCTAGAAGAAAAATAAAATAAAATGTAGACACAAGAGAAAGTGGATAATTGAAGGAGGAAAAACACACATACATACACATATTCCTGTTTATGACAAATTGGATCTTGTGTGAGAAAACAGGCTAAATGAATATGATATTTCTTTTTCTCAGTTGGGTTTTTAGATAAAATATCATTTTCTATATTTAAATTGCTTTACTTAAGTTAATTTAAAATGTTTTGATGATTAGATCAATTATTTTAATAAAATTTCTTTAAAACTTTTTAGTTTATATCACAAATTTGTCATTTATTTACTCATAGTCATATGTTATCTGAATATTGAGTGGCTATTAGATGAGAAGCAACTTTGAATCAATCCATACAAGTTCTAGGTACTGTTTGGAAAGTCAAGATAGTAAAATAGAAAACATTTTCAGGAAGGAATTTACAATCTTGTGAGGTGACTATATCAGACAATTGCATGTTCCTGATGTTGAGTAAATTTAATTCATTTTAAATAACATTGGAATGTATTAATCTATATTTGTCATAAAATTTACCTGACAACTGGTTATAAATCTTAAATATTTAATTATGTGAAACTAATTTTGGCTGTGTTTGGAGTTTCTGGCATGTATACACATAATTGATATCAAACTATTGGTATCACTATTCAGGTGTCAGATCATCACTTTTACTTTATAATCTGGTCATGAGCACAATTTTTATGTGATTCTTATTAATATAAACATGTAGAGCATTACAATTGGTTAAAATTTGATATAGGTCAGATGCATTTTATAATAAATAAAACACACTGCACACATCAATCCCAATTTTACATTTTAGCTGTAGTGGAAAAAATTGAATTTTTGACCATGAGACATTGACCATGAGGACAAAAATAATTGAAAGAGTTTATATCTGTGTGTCTCCATTGTACTTGTGTATAAAATTAACTAATGCTGTTACCATTAGCAATACATTAGTCAAAATGGTATGATATGGCATTAATATAAATCAGAGAACCCTTTTAAATATTAGTTGGATAAGATTAACATTAACCCAATCTGCTATTTCCTAGAAACGGATAGGACCTTAAGCAATAAATATGATTCTCAAGATTTGCTAATTTTTAGATCTTAGAAATTAATTATATTTCTGAACCACATATTGGATGCTGAAAGAAAAAAATATGTTTTTAGAGAAAACAATGTATTTCCTATTATGCTCTTTCTTAAAATTGTGATTAAAAGGACTCATCATTCATATATCACAATCATAGATTTATGCATGAAATGTAGTGATCTGAGAACACTCAGGTAAAAATATATAGATGTTAAAGTACAGCCTAATGAACAATCAATAAATCAATAGACATTCTGAGAACCTACAATGTACTGATTGACTGTCCTCTCCTTGACAAAGGTATTCCTTTGGCTCTGTGACAGCCTCCCCATTGTTTTTTCCTACTACTCGGGCAATTTCTTCTCAGAGTTCTATGCCAGTCCCCTTTACTCAGCATAGACTTCCTCTTCTACTCTAAAGTGAAACCCAGGATGATCTCATTGGCCTCTGGCTTTAGTTGTCATCTATACTTTGATGAGTTCCAAAATCATATCTCCTGCTCCCATTCAACTTTCGAATGCCAGACCTATCTCTGCACTTACACATCACTGAAGGCTCATCAAGTTCACAGAGTCCAAAATTCAGTCTTATATTGAAGCCCAGATTCACTTCTCTAATGTTCTCTGCTTCAGTTGATGGTACCACCATCCACTTGGATTCCCATTCCAAAAACCTGGGGATAATGTTTACATGACGGTTCCTGGAGCCAAACCACTATAGTTTGAATACTAGCTCTACGCTATGGCTTTCTGAGTTAAACAAGTTATTTAATAACTCTGTACTTCACTTTATGATATTAGAGTACTATTTCCTATGTTTATTGTAAGAATTAAATGAACTAATAAATTTGAAACTATTAAAATAATGAGTTGTACCAACAAGTGCTATTTGAGTGTTAGCTATTGCTTTTATTATAATTTTTACCCTTCTTTAACCAGGCCCTTTACATTCAATACATGACTAAGTTCTCCCATTTCTAACTCTGAAATATTTTTTTTTTAATTTAAGTCTTTTTGTTTTCACCATCTTGGACAAATCCACCATTATCTGTCTTCAATGGTAGACCTATTCATATCACTGAGCTGCTTAATACTGTGTAATCACTTCCCAATTTAAAATATTTAAGAATATAAAAACCTCCCTGACCAGTGGTCCTTAGTCTACCTTTTGTCCTTAATATGTGTCTGTCACTAATTGCTCACTAGCACTTTACTCCATACACCTTCCAGTTCTACTAAGTAGTTAAGGACCCTCTCTTCTCCTGATGACATCATTTTTGCTCCTTAGGTTTCAACTTAAATGTGACTTCTTCTGGGGTACTTCCCTAATACCCATTTCTTACAGCAGACCAACTTGCTCTATATGCTCACATGGACACTATACACTTGCCCTTCATAGATGTTACCACTCTTCTTATGAATTTAAGGTGTAACTTTGCATTCACATGTCTCAAAGGTAAGGTCAATGAGAAACATCCATTAGAATAGATCACTTTATCCTTAGCATTTGGTATATTGCTCCATCTGTTCAAGTAAGGAATAAATGCCTGGCACTAAGCCCTGCACTGACTGAAATCACAATTTAGAAGGGAACTGCAGAATTGGAAAAAAAACAACAACAACCACACAAAAAATAACAACAAGTGTGAGAAGTGTTATGAAGGAGATACACAAAGAATCATGTTATCCAATGGGGATAATCCCCAGCTTCTTGGATGTTGACTGACAAGGCCTCCATTAGGACACTGTGCTTTCAAGCTGAAATTAAAGGCGAGTAAGAGTTGACTGGGTGAAAGCACTGAAGTATGAGGTGGGCAGGCTGAGCAAACAGACCTTGCAAAGTCTCTCAGCAGGAGAAAGTGTAGTTTCTATGGGACTGAGATGTACACGAACAGTTCTCGGGAAGCTGTAAGTATGCATGGAGGGCATTTCTTTAGTGACACGTGTATTCTAAGCCTGGGGGGCTTTTCCATAATGTTCTGCTCTAATCAAGACTTAGAGACTTTCTGGCACCTCAGATGAAAGGGGAGGTCTTAGTTCATATAATGGCATGTTGGTGACTCAGGATCTGACATAATTTTAATGAAAACTCTAACAGTAATAAAGAAAGGTGTCAATATTTGCTGTAAGTTTGTAGACTAAAATTTTTAACACATACTAGTATATGTATACATGTATGCACACACATATGCACATATGTGCGCGCACACACACACACAGAAAGGTCTAAAAAATTTATACCAAGACTAGACTTACATGAAAGTGGAACTGTAGGTTTTTACATTATACATTTCTCTCCTTTTGCACATTATCCATCATGTGATCAAAACTTTTAAAACACAAGTAAATATTGAGCAGAAATATGTGTTTACTTTAAGATACATAGCTTGACAAGCAGAATAGAGCATGAGAAATGTATCTTTAGCTGAGAAATCATCACACTTATGTTTACCTTGGCTAAAGGTACTAAAGGAAAAGAGCATGATGCTAGAATAAGCTCAAATTTGTATAAATTTAATCACTATTATGTAAGGCATGCTTTTTCTAGGATTTCTCTGCTTCAAGCCATCTCAATTAGCCATGCAAAGGGGTGAAAGTTCCAGGGATTTGTTTGGCAGCGTGTGTCTGAAAGGCCGCTTGGTGCAGCTGCCTTCCATTTGTTTCACCAAGAGACTAAGGAAAACTAAAGTAGTTCTTCCTGATGAACTGGCAGGAAAGGGCCAAGATAGTTTTATTGCTTAGCAACTTGGCAGTAGGAATTGCTAAAATATTACAGTCTCCCCTATCTATGGACTGAGACAGGCTTTCAACGGATGGCTCTCAAGCTCAAACATGATTAAGATAAAGCCACATGGCCTTGGCTTATATTTCAGCGGAGAGGAGGAAGATGAAGTTAGGCACTTTTAAATACACTTACAGTAATTTCTCAGGAACGCTTTGCTGGTTTGAGCCCAGTGCTAATCTACGGAATTAAGCTGCCCTGGCTGTGATGTTATAAGCACTGTAGTCCCCATTGATGACTGGGGTTTCCTTTGCATTTGGGAAGGAGGGCTAGACCTACTGAGAAATTGTGAGCCCAGGAAAATCCTGAGATAAACATCTCTATAAGAGAGCAGTGACAGTTTACCATACATTTCCAGAATTTAAAGAGTTGTGGTGGTTTGTTTTCTTTCTGTGCAAATTATAGAATGGATGAGAGTGACAGAGTGATGACACCAGCTAAACGGGAGCATAATGTAGACAGTTACTGCAAACGCCTTATCACACTTCTGCCTACACATGCTGCCTGAAAGCCTCCTACAGTCTAAACACTCAGGGTCTTCTTAACTAATGCAATGTAATTAATGATGCTAATTTTACCAATTGATTAGTGGCTTTCTGCTATGACTACTCATCTACATAGGAACATATTTTATATATAATGATTATTTTGATAACTATAAGAATCATGAGAATTAAATTAATAAATAACAGTGTGTTAACCCTCAAGAATTACTATTGTTTTTTTAGTGGAAGGAAATAATATTCTGGGGGGAAATAGATGATGCCATATTTCACCAAAACTTTAAATTCTTAGAGTATCTGGTTATCTTACTATTTTGTTAGTAGGATTTTAGTTTATTATTGATATTGGGATGGGCAACATTTGTTCATTGACAGGATTTCCATTCATATCTAGTCTCTCCATGTGCATAAATGTGTCCTACATAGTTTCAAGTTAATAATAAAAAAAAGATGGGATTCATCATGTCAAAAGTTGGAGAGGAATAAATTGACAGTAAAACAAAATATTAAATTACAGTTTCCATGTGCATAATGTTAAAAAATAAGATCTTGCCAGAACCGGTTTGGCTCAGTGGATAGAGTGTCGGCCTGCGGACTGAAGGGTCCCAGGTTCGATTTCCTTCAAGGGCATGTACCTTGGTTGCGGGCACATCCCCAGTGGAGGGTATGCAGGAGGCAGCTGATCGGTGTTTCTCTCTCATCGATGTTTCTAGCTCTCATCCCTCTCCCTTCCTCTCTGTAAAAAAATCAATAAAATATATTTTAAAAAAAAGATCTTGTAGAAATGGCTCTAACTCTGTTTGATCTTACTCCTATTCACATAAGCATTTAATATGTTAAACTTCAACTGAAATTTTTAAAAATATATTTTATTGATTTTTTACAGAGAGGAAAGGAGAGGGATAGAGAGTTAGAAACATCAATGAGAGAGAAACATCAATCAGCTGCCTCCTGCACACTCCTTACTGGGAATATGCCAGCAACCAAGGTACATACCCTTGATTGGAATCAAACCTGGGACCTTTGAGTCCACAGGTCAATGCTCTATCCACTGAGCCAAACTGGTTAGGGCCTTTAACTTAATTTTTAAAAGGCTTCCATTGACATCAAAGACAATGAAGTAAATGGCATTTTGCTAAATATATGTTACACAATAATTTTCATTTTGTTTTAATTTTCCCAAGTTTAACTAAAAATATCATAAAGACACTTTAGGAGCAATTTTTAAGAAGGAGAAGAAACGAAAAATTTCACTAACAACAGCAAAAAAACTGAAATATATCAAAATGAGTTTGTAAGTAAAATTGTTTTTAAACTCCCTATATTTTGTATTATCAAATTAAATATAATAAGGCTTTCACATTTTTATTTTATATTTCTAAAACTTCCACATTGCAGATGAGGTACCTAAGCCATTTTATAAATGAGCAACATGTAGAACTTAAATCTTTAAGTTGTAATTCCTAAGCCAAACTAAAACACTAATTTTTGTTTAAACTGTGAATATATCAATAAGGGCCCACAAGTCCTCTATTTAGCTTTAGAAGACAGGGGAGATTAAGTTAAATTTAAATAACAAAACTTACCACAAAAGGAATAAGCTTTTAAATTATGAAATAGCTCTAGCTCTACAGTGGAAATCTTATTGCTTCCATATGAATAATTTTTTCATCAATGCACATTTATTCTATTTTTATTTAAATACGTGACTTAATAAAATATACCTTAAATACTATGTTTCTTTAATCTGTGTTTAAACAACTTGCTGGTATCTTTCAAAATGACCATTTTCTGGAATGCACAGTAGTGTATAATGAGAAAATGGTTATTCAGAGAAATTACAGACACATTTGTATCCTAACCTTAATGAGAGTTTATTGCCAGTCATCCATCGGGCTCAGTTTTGTTCAAACAATTATCAGACTGCTTTATTTATAGAACCCATGTGCCTGTTTTTGGCAAAGGGTTCTCATAAATTACTAAAATACAATAGCTCAAGAATAGACCTTGCTTCAAAAATGGATTCCAATTACAATGGAAGGAGAATAGTTAGGTGAAGATTTCAATTGCACCATTTGCTCCTGGGAAATCCATGGGACAGATTGAGAGGAACAAACAGCCATGACTGTGAATGGCTATTTTTCAGAATTAAAATCCCAAATGTAAAGGGGAATTTATAATAAAGAAAAATAGTCATTAAACCTAATTGTCATTAATCACTGAAAAAAGCACAGCACTATATTTAGTAAATGTCCTAAAGCAGTACCCAGGCTGCCAAAGATGAAAGAGAGGGAGAAGGAAACTGGGAAAGAGAGAGAGAGAGAGAAAGAAAATGAAAATATGCATTAATATCAATCCCAGGAGATGCAAAACAGCCTCTATAAAGACTCAGAATTATGTCGATATTTTACTATTTGGTCTCATATAACTTGCATGTACAATCACATACTCTGGGCCACACAGAACTTATTGCTGAAACTTGAATGCCAATTAAAGTAGGAAATATGAAAACAAAGCCTGTAATTCATACTCTGAGTGTTTGCTGTCAAGACTGCGTCTTAGAAAAGTTATAAAGCAAGTTCTGGCTTGTAAGAGGCTCTTAAAAATAGAAAGCATGCTTTGCAAGTCATATTGGAAGGTCAGGCTAAAGAGGGTTTCATACAACACACACTTAATTGCATGTCTTTTTAAAAAATATAGTTTTATTGATTTCAGAGAGGAAGGGAGAGGGAGAGAGAGATAGAAACATCAATGCTGAGAGAGAATCATTGATTGGCTGTCTCCTGCATGCCCCACACTGGGGATCTAGCCCACAACCTGAGCCTGTGCCCTGACCAGGAACCAAACCCTGACCTCCTGGTTCATAGGTCAATGCTCAACCACTGCGCCACACTGGCCAAATGATAAACCACTGAGCATGCAGACCAGGCTTGCATGTCTTAATTGACTAACATGATTAGCTTTTAGAATGATTCATAAATCTGTGATATTTTTAAGTGGTCTCAGCTCATATTTGGTGATTTGTTACTGACCATTTCTTGTTCTCTTGCATACAGTTCCAGGATCATTTATTTTGACTGGATTGGATTATAGGATTTCAAGTTCTAAATGATATCACCTGTATCGCAATAGTAGCTTGTCTCCAATTTTTGTTTAATGATGCTTTCACCAAAGTTTTTTTTTTTCTCTCTAACCTCATAGCTACATTACCCAGGTAAAGTTGTAGCCAGAACTTAAGACTCCATATAATTGATTAGTATGGCAATACAATGGTAGAAAAATTCTTCTGTAAGCATGAATAGAGCGGAAGTCATTCTCAAGGGCAGTATGAGCTTTTTATAGCATATTGTTATTATGCATATATAATTGAAGATTGACAGAAGTATGTGCACCATGCTTATGTCAACCTTCTGGCACAAGTCCTTCTTTATAATGGCATCGTGGTGCCATATATAGGCCTTGACAAAGTGGTTATAAATATTGGTTATAAATATTTAGTGGTTATAAATATTGTAGGGTAGCATGGTCAGTTTTTTATTAACCCTGGCAATTATTGAAAAGAACTGCTTCATAGGGGACACCACCCAGCCAGCCGCTCCTCTGCTCCTTGTGTTTACTGAATTTTCTATTGATTAAAACGGGGAGATGTGCTCTCTCAACAAATCCGGTCTTTTCGGGTGAGCTCTTCTCCCAGCAAGGGTCTGTATTGCCAGCTCCCTCACTTCCCAAATGTTTGCTCACATTACCTTTTAGGTGAACTTGCATCTTCCTCTTCTCCTACCACCACCCCTAACCTCCCTATCCCATTTTACCGGCTGCTCCACTTTTCCTGTTTTTTTTTAAAAAATGACTTAATCCCTGTTAAGTAGGCCATTTAACTTAAGTACATATTATGCTTACTGCTTTTTTTGCTATCTCTCTCCCTCAAAGGAAGACTTTTTTTGTTTGCTTTGGTACATTCATTCCAAAGACCTTAGGAAAAACCAGCTGATCTATGATAAGTAATCACTAATATTTGTTGAATAAATGAAAAACATCAAAATCGATGTGCATTTTAAAATTTTTACTAGATGGAAGGGAAAAATTTCCTCATACGCTTAGATCTTTAATTTGATTTATTCTCACCTTGAACAATTCTTTCATCTTTTGTCTCATGTAGTTTCTTATTAATATGTTAAGGAAAATACACTTTGGAAAGTGGATTTAGTCATTTTTACTGGTCCGGGCTGTATTATTTAAAAACAAAACCAGAAGGCACCTTAGGGTACTTTTGTTCCTTTGGTGTCCCCCCAACCCTGTGCATTTAGCCCTTTATTGTGAGCTAGAGGCCCTATGCACAAAATGCATTCAAGAGTAGGCCTTCCTTCCCCAGGCTACTGGTACTGGCTTCCCTCTGGCACCGGGGACCCGGGTTGGCTTCCCTCCAGCCACCTGCAGGCACCTGGGACCCAGGCTTCCCTCCTGCCCCGGCTTTGTCCAGAAGGACATCCGGTCTTATTAGCATATTACCCTTTTATTATTATGGGTAACTACTCTCAGTTAAACAATCCCGCAGCACCCACTTATAGTCACTGGGTTGCCCTCACATTCTTTGTAAAAATGAAAGCTCGGTTAAAGACACAACTTTCTTTTATGGCACAATTTGTTGGCTCTTAAACTGGATCACTCTCTTTACCATTTGATATCCTCAACTGAGCAATTTATGACAGATTTTAAGGCCTACTGTCCGCTGCAAGCAGCAGGTTTTAAAAGCTCCATCATCATCCTAAGTTTAATGAGTAAATGGCTGAAAGCTCAGCAGGTTGGTGGGGGAAGTGCTGGGGGTTTTATTCTCTGGCAGCCAGCTTGCTCTTGCTGTAATTAACAATGAAATGTTACACCTCTTGCCTTTTACTTGGAGACAGGGAAAGTGACTGGGATTATGGAGAGAAATAAATTTACATTGTCGCTTTATAAAGCATCCGTAGCTTCAGGAGCTCAATACACACAAAATTACTACAAGATGACAGTCTCGCCAGAAAGTAGTTTCAAAAATATTTAAAGCTCTAGGCGGAAGAATCAGGACATTGTAAGAATACAAAAAGGGGGAAAAGACATTTTGTTTTATCCTGTCCCTCCTTTCCTCCTGCTTAATTTTTTTTTTCTATCCATCTTCTTATAAAAAGATCAAAGATCTATCTAACTTGTCTCCCTGAGTGAATCTATTTCAGTCAATGTCACAGCCCACCTAATGTCACTGCTCACTCACTTTCCCGCAGTGACAAAAGTTCCCTTCACACTGCTCTTCTCAGCTCTCCCTGTGGGCCCCACAGCGGCATCCATCATCCTAGAAAATAATTTATTAGGAAAAGAAAGCGCTGGAGTTCTCTGAATGAGTCCTGCACAGTGAAGTTGATGCCACTGACAATTAGTCATGTTTATAGCAAGCTAATAGACCACAGGTCGTCGTTTTTAACCTTGCTCTTCCTCCAGAGCAGTGCATCTGGACACCTTGCTTTCCTCACCTGTGAGAGGTGATGCAGAATTCTCTGTCATCTTCCCTTTCATGGGCTCTGAAGGTGCCATGAAGTCCAAATGCTCATGCCAGCTTTGTGAGTTGGTGGAAAATAAGTGTAGGCTCTCACAAAGAGACAGAAAATTATTCGGAGTTAAGGATCTAAGATCATAGTAATCCACATAATTATTTTTATCTTTGATCATTCTTTCTTGGTTTTAACTGTGCCAATATTCATATTGTTGGCATGCTCTCAAGAAGTGATTGCTCTTCATCCTCAACAATTCTTCCATTTAAGATATATCTGTGGATGAGAATAGTTGAAAGTTATATTAACTATCTTGTTTAAAAATTAGCAATATTTTACACTGGTTAAATAACCTGATTGATTAAGCAGAATGGTAGGTTTTATTTCCCTTGTTTGTGTTACTGACAAAAGTATACACTTAGTTATGTGTGTGCATAAGTATTCATGTATAAACCCTGCAATGATTGGATCTTGGGTCCCCCCATAGTTCCTATGTTGAAATTCTAATTCCCAATGTGATGGTAATTGGAGTGAGGTCTTTGGGAGGTAGTCAAGGTGGAGCCCTCATGAATGGCATTAGTGCCCCTTCAGAAATATTAAATAGAAATATTATCAATCTATTGTACATATGTCTTATGGATGTACAAAACAACTTTATCCTATCTAATAAAAGAGTAATATGCAAATTGACCACCACTCCAAGACACAAGATGGCCGCCCCCATGTGGTCAAAGATGGCTGCCCCCATGTAGACACAAGATGGCCACCGCAAGATGGCTGGCAGGGGAGGGCAGTTGTGGGCAGTTGTGGGTGACCAGGCCAGCAAGGGAGGACAATTGGGGGGGACCCAGGCCTACAGGGAGGGCAGTTGGGAGGGGGCAGGCCCGCAGGGGAGGGCAGTTGTGGGTGATCAGGCAAGCAGAGAGGGCAGTTAGGGGTGACAGGGCCGGCAGAAGAGGGCAGTTGGGGGAGACCAGGTCAACAGGGGAGGGCAGTTGGGGGGGCCAGATCAGCAGGGGAGAGCAGTTAGAGCGGGGACCAGGCCTGCAGGGAGGGCAGTTGGGGGGGGCAGGCCTGCAGGAGAGGGCAGTTGGGGGGGACCCAGGCCTGCAGGGAGGGCAGTTGGGGGGGGGGGCGGCCTGCAGGGGTGGGCAGTTGGAGGGGACCAGGCCTGCAGGGGAGGGCAGTTAGGGACGACCAGACTGGCAGGGGAGGGCAGTTAGGGGTGACCAGGCTGGCAGGGGAGGGCAGTTAGGGGCAATTGGGCCAGCCGGGGAGCAGTTAGGCATCGATCAGGCTGGCAGTGGAGTGTTTAGGGGGTGATCAGGCTGGCAGGCAGAAGCGGTTAGGGGCAATCAGGCAGAGGCAGGCGAGCGGTTGGGAGCCAGCAGTCCTGGATTGTGAGAGGGCTGTCTGACCGCCTGTTTAGGCCCAATTCTGGCAGTCAGACATCCCTCAAGGGGTCCCAGATTGGAGAGGGTGAAGGCTGGGCTGAGGGACACCCCCCCCCCCCATGCACAAATTCCTTGCACCGGGCCTCTAGTATTATATATTGTCAGTCTCTAACTATGTTAGATTTGAGTGTATGTGTTTGGGATGACCATCAAAGGACTCAAATGTATACATTCATTTTAGATTTTTATCAGATTCTATAATAAAATATTTTCTGGAAAGAATATTTGTCTGAGAATGAATTTTGAAATTATTGAAAATAAACTAGGTTTGATCAAGACAAAAGACCCTGATCAAAGCATTGGATATAAGGTCAAGAGTCTTTGGAATTTTGTGTGATCAGTGGCCAGGAAGGAATCTGGAGCTGAGTTGCATAGCTGAGCTTTATGACAACTACATGCTGCCTAAACACCTTCCACTTTCCCTCTTCTTCAATGGTCTTCTTCTTTGAAAGTATTTGAGAAAAAAATATGTTGCCTGGATCAGGCCCTGTTTCTTTGTTTTACTCGGATCTGAATACAAAATGTCCATCACCCCTGGGACTTTCCTGCTAATAGTCTGAAACGTCTTCATTAATATTTGCCTTAAACCACCACTGTCTGCTGCCTCTCTCCTGTTGTCCTCAATCCATGTGTTATTTTTTCCTCCCTATTAATTCACAATACCTCCTCTACAAGGCTGCCGCAGATCAGATGTCACAGAAATCAACATTAACTCAAGGGAAATAAAACCAAGAATACGAAAAACAGCAATAATTTAAAATTGCAGATGCTTATTGTAAGTGGTCCAGGAGTTTAATGGGAAAGAAAAATAATGTAAACACAACAGTAAGAAAGGCACCTCTTTGCTGTTCCCTAGCTCCCAGGTTTGGCTCTCTATTTGCAGGTCTCCTAAGCTCATTTTGCTCTTTCTTCCGCTTCAGAAAATTGTATCACCAACAATCCAATGGGGTTGTAGCACCTATAGTCAAGGCTTTGAATATATCTCTATCTATCTATCTATCTATCTATCTATCTATCTATCTATCTATCATCTATCTATCATCTATCTCTCTATCACCTATCTATCTATCTATCTATCTATCTATCTATCTATCTATCTATCTATCATCTATATATTATCTATCTATCTATCTATCTATCTACCTACCTATATCTATCTTATCTATATCTATCTAGATGGGTTGAGTGAAGCACTATTGTAAAGAAGTTCTAAAAGACAATATACCTTGTAAAGATAGTCCAGGCTTTCCATGGAGATATACATTTTACATTTTGTAAACAACAACTTAAATTCTCCTTCCCTTAGCTTTTTGCCACCAAATCATGCATATCGTTGCTTAAGAAAAAGGGGCAGTTTATAATGCCTTTCAAAATAATCTAAGCTCCCCTCAGCTAACAGAGAATCAGCAAAGGATCTGAGATTATTCTATTTCTTCATATTAGGCCAGATCTAATTCTTATCCAGGACTCTCCACCCAACACATATTTCTGAAAATTGTAAGGAATTGGTGTACATGTTTCTCTTGCCTTTGAATGGAATATCTTTGAGTGCTTCTTGCAGTTACATGACACAGTTAGAGAAATACTCCCACATGCTGCCATAGGAATCATTCCTTTCCAATGAGATTTGGCTGCTGAAAGTTTGTGCAAGGATGAGAGTAAAGAGCCAGGCTCAGGGTCTGTCTCACCAAGGAAGCAGGTGACCTGGAATAGCAGTAGAGCCATTTAATCACTCAGGAGAGAAATGTTGCCATTCTGGCTCTAAAACTCTGTGATCATTTTGAGACAGGCATACAGGAGCAAGACTACTAATACTAGCAGCTCAAACCAGTCTATCCTATCCACCAGCTATTGACTCAACATGGGTCAGGACTATAGGCAGCACCACACAATTAATTGTCTACAGAGCCAACATACATAAAGAATTGGTGAAGAAACATTTTGCACATATGGTAATGGTGTCTAATAAATAGGAAGAATGCTACCCCCTCTAACCACAGTTTTCCAGTTTTCTAAAAGATGGTTGTTGTTGGTATTGTTTTTAATTACATAAAAACTCTCAGTTAAACATACCTACACAAATATTTGTGCAAAAATGTTCATAGTAGTTTTATTAGCCTAAAACTGGAAACCTCCCAAAAGTTAATCAATAATTGAATAGATAAATTGGATAAAATAAATTGAATGGATATTATTAGTACAATGAAATACATACAGCAATAAGGAGCTAATGACTCATATACTCAATGACATGGAAAATTTTGAATCATTATGCTGAGATAACGAAACCAGAAACAAATTAATACCTACTTATAATACCATTGATATACAATTTAGCAAAGATAAATCTTATCCATCGTGACAGCATCTAGGTCAGTGATTGCCTGTGGTCAGGGGGTAGTAGGATGGAGGACTGGAAAACTTCTAAGTCTACTTAAATGTATTCTGCTCCTTTTTATACTCACGTTTTTTAGTCTAAAAATATTCCCCCCTTATACAAATATTAAAATAAACAGAAACTTTATTTTTAACCTTTTGCACTCGGATGTCGAGTGTGACTCGACACGGTTAGCATCAGTAGCAGGAATCGAGAAAAAAGCAAGCGAGTGCAAAGGGTTAAGCTTTTATCCTAATTTGGTTCTTGGCTTCTTCTGTGCAAATGTATTTATGTAATAATTGACATTAACTGTTTCTGCTTCCATGATTCATCCCATCTCTTACATTCTAAGTTAAGGTTTAACCCTACTCTTTAATTGTAACTTACTCAAAGAAAAAAAATCAGCCAGCATCTCCCACGATTCTCAACTTTTCCAGTAACTGCCCCCTTTTTTTCCTGTCTCTTTAGAAAGTTGTCTGTTCTTGACTTAAGATTTCTGGCTCTGACTTCTGGTTCCTTCTTATGGCTGCTAATACCTTTCTGTGATCTCTTCAAACACCTCCCTGAATCCAGAATTCTTTGATAATTTTTCTTTCTCATGCTTTTTTCAATACTTCTGGGCTAATGCTTTCTAAATATGTATCTCTCATTATGTTTTAGCTTGTCTAACTGGTAAAATGTGGTATCCTGACATTGTACACAAACTCATCATGTGTCAAATTTAACACACTGTATCTTTTACGCAAGACCCTTTGAACCCCAAATTTAAACTTCGTCATATAATTCAGATCCTCCCTTGCGCATATTATGCAACTTATTTTATTTGAAATATTAGGATTTTTATTTGAATGTGTCTCTCATGTAGACCATATTTCTTTAATTGTTCCAGTAAACAGTTTACATTTACAATGAGCCTTAATCATTATAATAGTGTTCCATTCTTATTTTCTCTAATGTATCCTATACATTGCTGCTAAGTAATAATATCAGTAAAGCTCAACTCAGTTTGCTTCTTTGATCTGCTTGCCAGTTTTCAATTAAAATTTCATATTAATCAAGAAAAAAAAACACCTAAACAATTATTTATTAAGAACTGGAAAACAGCAAGCAGGAGCTGAAGATAAAAAAGCATGCCCCGTATCCTTATTCTAACATTAAATGAGCTTCTACTTTCATTTCAACCAGCACTTTTTGTCAATGTTATTTCCCACAGACTGCTTTCAAGCACCCTTTGCTAAACCCATTGGAAGAATTTTGCTCAGAGCTTGCTCAAATTTATATTTTTGCTGAGATTGTTCTCACTTTCTGGAATGATGAGCATAATCATAAGCATAAAAATTTTAAGTATCATTCATAGAGCATGTACTGTAGGCCATTCATGGATAGCATTTGTACCCATGATTTCATTTCACCTTCACAGCTATACTATGAGGTCAAATTTGTTTTGTGCATTTTACAGATGAAGAAATGGAACCTCAGAGATGTTACATAACTTGCTATAGTCACACAACTAGTAAAATTGTCTAGTTGGTTACATGAAAAACCTTCACACTTTTCACTGTGAAACAGTGCCCCATGTGTAGTATGTCCCCCTTTCTAGCTTGCTCATACATGTACTTATCTGACTCATTCTTCATACAACTTACTTTAAAAAAATATTTGCTCTTTTCAAGTTGGAACTTATTATTCCTCCTCATCCCAAGTAGGTTTTGCAATTTAAACTTATTTTTTTCACTTGTCACTTGAAATCTTACATTCTGGTCATCTGTGCACAAGCTGTTATCTCTATAAACTGCTGCCTAACAACTTAAGGATAATGTTATTCTTCATGTATCTTAAAATGCACCTTTACACAAAGAAGGTGTCAAATATTTATATTCGGATGTGCAAATGTGCTTATTTCTGGCTTACTAGAGCATATTTAGAAAACTTACTTGAAAAAAAAAAGTGAAACACAGTCTTAACTGCTTGTGTTCAGAAGTAGTTATTTTTGGTAAATACTAAGGCCTCCTCTAAATTTCAAGAACTGTGGTTCTCGGTGCCAGAGAAGGTTAAATGAGAAAAAAAATCCTCTGGGAGAGATTATCTTGGAAGAAGAGGTATAAATAAGTAAAAATAATGAAACTGTTCTGTTTCATTTCTACTGATAATCTTTTATCATAATATTTAGTTTATATTTCCAGTGAAGTGTATGTACTTATAGGAGGATATATTTACTTATCCTGAAGTATCATGTGTTAAAACATAATTGGGTGATACATTTTTCTTTTTGTCATCTGTGTGAAATAAAAGAGATATTTTTAAATGTAAAAAACAACACCTATATTTAACAGAAATAACTTTCTATCTTACATGTTGTGTGACTGACAATAACAAGTCTCTTTGCTATGTAAATTTGTCAATTGAAGAATAGAGTGCATTATCTTATTGAGTATTATTATGCACCCTCAGCATCTATTATCCCTATTAATTCCAAGTTCAACCTCCACCTTGTCCTTTTCCTCTTCTAATTGGCAGTGGGGAAATCATTTCTGGTCAAGATCAGAAGCTCATCTGCCTATCTAACCTTGAACATCAATCTAACAAAAGAGCAGATGCTATTAGCATTGGAGTCGTGGCTGATACATGCAAAGGTCCAATAAAGAGCAACAGTGCACTTTGGTACCTCCATCAGTCTTTGGCACCCCAGAAACTAAGTGTAATGAACAGTTGGTCACAACCTATAGCTTTCATAAAATATCCCCATTAGGATAGCATATTAAACATACAGAATGGTAATGTCATTATATACAGGCATTTTCTCAGTCAAAAAGTGTCACTGTATATCTAATTCTACTTGTAAACCAAGTTTCAGACATACAATCACTGCTTATATGGCCTTCATAACATCTCATTTAATGCTCTTCCCAGAGCTGCATACAACACTACTGCCTCCTATGCTGCAAGACACCATCGAATAATATAAACTTACCAATTCTGAAGCTCATTTGCATAACTAAATATTCTGAAAGTGTGCAGATGAATTTGAAGTTTTAGAGTGCGTTGTGAAAGATATGGATATTGCTAACTTTAAGGTCTTTAGGGGAAGGAATATAAGAATTTGGCCCTTGCAGGTTTGGCTCAGTGGATAGAGCCTCAGCCTGTGGATTGAGGGTCCTGAGTTTGATTCCGATGAGGGGTGAAGGGCACATGCCAGGGTTGTGGGCTCAATCCCCAGTAGGGGGTGTGCAGGAGGCAGTTGATCAATGATTCTCCATCATCATTAATGTTTCTATCTCTATCTCCCTCTCCCTTCCTCTCTGAAATCAATATATATATATATATATATATATATATATATATATATATATATACCTAATAAAAGAGTAACATGCTAATTGACCATGCCTTCACAACACCCACCAGCCAATGAGGAGTGGGTATGCAAATTAACTCAACAAAGAAGGTGGGTTAATTTGCATACACAGGTGCTGAGCAGCCGGGGACAGGGCAGGATGCTTGCGTTGTCGCCATGGCAATGATGCAGGCGTTCAGCACCACCCCAGCCGCTCAGGGCCTCTGGGCAGCATGGGAAGGCAGAAAGGTGGCTCTGGGCCAGAGCGAAGGTGGTGCTGGAAGCCAGGGGAACGAAGCCCCATTCGTGCATGAATCTTCATTCATGCATCGGGCCATTAGTATACATATATAATTTGATTAGTATTCTGCGATTCAAAAAAACACTAAAGTCATTTTTTTAAAATATATTTTATTGATTATTTACAGAGAGGAAGAGAGAGGGATAGAGAGTTAGAAACATCGATGAGAGAAACATCAATCAGCTGCCTCTTGCACACCCCCTACTGGGGATGTGCCTGCAACCAAGGTACATGCCCTTGACCGGAATCGAACCCGGGACCCTTGAGTCCGCAGGCCGACGCTCTATCCACTGAGCCAAACCGGTTTCGGCTAAAGTCATTTTTAATTCATGTATTTAATCATAGTTTTCCCAAAATTCTTTTTCATTTAATTATTTCTTTTTTTAACCTACTTTTCTCTTTCACTTGTTCTCGACATCTGTCTCCCTTTTTGTAGTTTTCCCTTCACATGCACTTATTTGAAACAGCCCCTTGCAGTTGTTAATGATAGGCTTAGAAATACTATATGTGAAGTGCTATGACTATACAACACCCTGCCCACATAAAACCACTGTGACAGTTTTTATCCTTGTCTATAAAATTAGCCAGAAGTCTCTCTTTTAACACATGTTCTTTTGTTCGTTCTCTGTTTGATTGCATTTTGTTTTTCCCATGGCTCATTTTCTAACACTGGAATGAATCAATTTGTAGGGAACATTAGGCAACCTGTTTAACAGACCTTTGATATGGCACTGGGGATAATAACAAAAAGTGGTCATTTTCTTTGAGATCTTGACAATTAGCAGGTTGGCACTTGCGAAACCTTTCATCCGCCTTTTGTGATGCAGTTGCCATTTCTGCAAGCTGCTGAGGTGGAGGCAGGGGTGAGCCTGAAGACAGGAGAGACCTCAGCTATTCACTAATAGAGTGATTGTCTATTAGTAGAAAAACATTCTAAAATGTATCAGATCTATACAACAAATAAATGCTCAATTGCAAAGAACGTGACATTTGTTTAGCACACTCTTTCTTGATAGAATTGATTTTTATATTTTATCAAAAGTATATATGAACTATCTATAGGCACAATAAAGGGATGATTTGACACAATTTGCACTACCTCGACATGGGTGCACCGATGCCCTCCCCAGGACGTATAGATTTTCTGTCATTCTTTTCATCGCAAACCAAAGGGAGATGTGAGGCAGCCTGGAGCTTTTTGTTAGTGCCTCGTAACACCTAACAGTAGAAAATGAGGTGCATGGCCGAGCACACTGGTTTTTATGTGTCTGAAGGATGGACGGAAGGGCCACTTAGAGAGCTGATGGCTCCAGGTCGCCTATGATCTCCAGGCCCTGCGACCTGAAGGCTGAGTGCATTTCCCTAAGTGCTGCACTCAGCCCCCAGGAGCAGCGTGCAGTGTGCGGAGAGTGAGATCCATCACTGTAATGTAGATAAATAAAAGCCCACTTTATATACTCAGGTCTCTGTATACTTTAATTCTGTATGTGTTTTACTTAAACCCTTGGTATCTTTTACTTAAAAAAAAAAAACTAATGTAAATTTTGGAAAAAAATAAGTTGATAATATGAAGGCAGCTTGTAGAATTTATTTCCCCCAAACTGAATTAAGTAAGCAAACATTTTTTGTTTGTTTTTATTAAATATGTCAGTAAAATCTGAAAGAGAGAAAGGTGCAGCTTCGCACCCCAGAATTCAACAAGTACCACCCAGACCCATTTTGGAATAAATTAAAAGAAGGTTCAAGAAGTCAGCATAGGACTTTTCTTGGCAGAAGAGATTGTAGTCTGTCAGGAAGTGAGGAGAACATCTCAAAACCTCACCGATGCGCTTGGACTGAGGAGAGAGGCCAGGCCTGCTGGCAGCCAGGGGAGAGACTGGGCATGGTTCACTTGGAACCCATCTCAACAGGAGTACATCGCAGCCTCCAGTCCAGAATGGAAAAGTGGTGGAGTGTTTCCCCATAGATATTGTTATCAGAAATGGAATAAAGTCCACGATAAGCCACTTGATAACTGGGACTGAGTAAAAACAGAAAAAGATGGATAAAGAGGATAAGGCAAAACAACAACAAAAAATTGTATGGCTTTATCAAAACTCAAATCTTGAAAATATAAATATTTCGAAAAACATTACCCACACATATGGAAGCAGGGAGACATATAAACCTCATATAAGAACAAACAAGACACTTTATTAAACATTCTTGTGTTTATTTTCTTCTTCTTTGTTTATTTATTTATTTTTTTAAAATTCAGATGGAAAGAATGCAGTAATAAAGTTACTTACAATGGCTTCAGGGGGCCATATTTTATTTAACCCCTTAGCACATATATCCAATTTTAAATTCTTGCTATTTTTATCTTTGTAAATACTTTTGTTGTGGTTGTTCAAATGCAAATTTGTATCCACTTTAATGGAACTTTATTAGCATACTTTTATTTGGAAAATAATATCAATGTTTAACCACGTAAATTGGTAAGCTCCAAGCAACCCAGGGACTCTGATGTGTCTTTGAAGTTATAGCCATTTTAAAATTAGCATGTACAGAACATTTCTGTTTTTCCCTTATAAATATTGGCTCTACTTTGTGTGAGGGTATAAAAGAGATAATCAAGGCATCAGTAACTGATAGAGACTGGTAGTCACTTTGGCTATGAAGACATAAAGTACTGTGACAAGAACTCTAGCTTGTACATTCAAAGTCAAGTTATTTCATTGTCGCTTAGGAAATGAAATATGTACTTTCAACAATAAAGATTAAAAAAAAGAAATGGAGGTTTTAGCACTGTTCTTAGTGATATGAGTACATTGAAGGCAAAGATAATTTCAATGCTCACAACTTCATACCAAGAAGAGAGGATTTGAAATTGAGCAAGATTTAGTAATTGCCTTCCTCCCACAATCCAGGACTACATTTAATGCACGTGAGCTTTGCTCTGTCTGTGCTTACTCTCTTGATTAGAAACCCATAAGACATACAATAGCAGTCTCACTCTATCTTCTCATTCACATTGCTCTTTTTCCTATCACCTTCACTGTGCACACTCTCACTCCCCGAAACAGAACATTTGGTTGTGCCCTAATGGCCAAAACTACTTCACACCCAATTTTCCCCTCACCAAATATACAGCCTCTTCTTACTGTAGTGGGAAAAGCAATTAAGGATGATTGGAGTATTACATTTCTTAAAGAAGTTGCGTATGACATGTTCTGAGATAATAATGTAATAGAGGGTAAAGAAGAAGATTAATACAAAGTGAATGAAAGTTTGTGGATAAGGGAGAGAAAGAATATTGTTTAGAAGTATAATGGTTGGAGTTCCTTGACATTTTAGGATCCTAGAGAATAAGAAGGTCAGGAATTAAAAAAAAAACAACTATAATTTTTGAAAGGTATATGAGTACAGTTAATGTACTATTTGAGACTCTGAAGTCACTTACTAATTTTTTTTTTTCATTTTTCAATGCATTTTTATCAGGAGGCCTCTGCAATGCTTTAATTGTGAAGTGGTATGTGTTGGTATAGGTCAGAATCACAAGAGGTAATTGTGACTTGTCTTGAAATGGTGATTGTAGAAGTCAAGTTAATAAATGGGTCTAAAAGACAGAGAGGCTAAGTCAGCAGTCTGGGTGTTAGACTGGGATTGTATTTGGTGGGAGAGAAAGTGGGAAAGCATGATTCACTTAAGCTTTATTTAAGTGGCGTCTGCATTGTGCAGCTACTGAGATGTAGGTACCATTCACAGGAATAGGAATCGGTACAGAGGACAGTTTGATTTTTAAAAATCAAGAATTTGTTTTTTAAACATGTTTGCTATTTTGTGATTGTATATCTAAGTACATATACTAAATAACTTGACCTGTGTTTCTTAGGAGAGAATTGAAAAAGCTACAGGACAAAAAGAAACAAAAATAAAGAAAAAGTTACAGGATCATGGCTTGTTTTTGCATAATTCTGAGTTGGGGTCCCTGAGATGAATAATTGTTTCACAATTTTATATATATATATATATGTGTGTGTGTGTATGTATATATAAATATACATACACACACACATATATATAGGACTCTGGACAATTTATTTATATTATAGTGCTGCTATTTTGCTATCTGCTAGATAGGGTAATTATGGTACTTAAACTTTTAAAATCATTATAAGAATTACATGATGCAATATGTATAAAATTAGGTATATAAAATACTCAATAAAGGGAACTCGCTGTTATTGGCATTAATATCATCATCACTGTTACACTCATTAGTGTGCATATGTGTCTACCTTTCATGCTGTAACCTCCTCAAGATCAGGAGCTTTGTCTCATTTATCCTTGTTTTTCTAATGTAGCCCAGCACTTAAAGACTCATTGACATTTATGAATTTAAAGCGAATGGCGTTTACACTCATTCGTTCAGAACTGGGTTATATCCAGCTTTTTAAATCAAGGGCTAATCATCTGTAACAATGATATACTTGGGGAATAGAATAGCCCTTGGATCCTGAGGCGCACATTCCAGAAGTTGATTTTATGTTCTCATTCATTAGGATTTTATATATTATTTAGGTTACTTAAAATAAATAAGCTCCATAGAAGCTGTCTCTGTGTCTTAAACTTCTTTCATATTCTTCAAAGCTACTAGAAAATAATTCAGATTATACCTGAAGCTCAATAAACATTTTATAGAATTGTAGCCCCTGAACCTTGACATGATAATTAGGGTGATGAGCTAGTGGTACAGGGAGGCTGCCTGCCTTGAGTGAGTTTACCAACTGCAGCAAGGCAGACACAAGCCTAGAGTAACTCCTTTCTATCATTCCACCATAACATTGTTTCTTTTCACTTATTTCTTAACGAAAAAAGATTGAAAAATCACAAAAAGCAATCAAGTCTTCGGTAGCAGTAATGCTGGAAAAATCCAAGAGCATCAAAAGTGAGTGTTGTAGGGGCTCCAGGAAAGCTGAATGAAGATGATGTCCAACTCTGTGTCAGTCACCCATTGCTGCTGTAACAAATCACCCCAAGTGTATTGGCTTACAACAACACTCATTTATTACCTCCCAGATGTGTAGAACAGAAGTCCAACATGGCATAGCAGATGCTTTGCTTAAAGCATCACTGGGCTAAAAGGTATTAGCTAGGGTGACACTTTCCTTGGGTTCAAATTCTCTTCCTAAACTCACTGGGTGTTAGTAGAGTTCTGTCATAGGACTGATGTCCCCATTTCCTTAACACTTGCTCCCCTTTCATTTTAATGCCCCAAATGGTATGAATTCTCCTGATGCTTTGAGTCTTCTTTTTCTGCATAAGGAGAAAGAAAGATCTGAGTTTAAGGGCTCACATGATTAGATTGGCCCTGCCCCTATAATCCAGTGTAGTTTTCTTAATTTCAAAGTTTACCGATTAGTAACTTGATCACATCTGCAAAATCACTGCCAAAGGTTGCAAATACAATAAAAAGCAAATGGTGCCCGCCTTACTTTCACATTTGCTGCATTTCCAATTGGTTAAACCATCAAAGGCAAACACTTGTCATCCTAATATTGTAGCCAATGTATAGAAATTAAACAGGCTATTTTATGAACAGAAGATACAAACAGAAATACAGCCAATGAAGGGAAAAATGGTCCCATGAAGCAGTTGACAATCTGGCACCTTTATAGTTGCTAACCTTATAATGTAGATTCTGATCTTATTACCATATACATTTTTGAAACTGAGTAGAACTATACACTTGTAACTATGTAAATGTTCTAAACCATTGAGACTATATTCTATTTGGTATCTATTTGAATAACTGCTTCTTTGGTCATCATTTTATTTTAATATTAAAATAGCCACGATTGCCCTTTATTGAAAGTTCACTGCATGCCATGAACACTGTTGATCTCTTTGCATATGTTCTCTCACAACAACACTATGAACTGAAAATATCTAGTAAAGTGTCCCTTTAACAGAAATGGATGTTTATGGAGATTTCCTAAGAAATGGCAAAAATAAAACAAAAATCTTGCATGATGTTACAGAGATAAAAAGTTAGAGTGGGTAATTAAATTCAGGTTTTTACCTCAAAACTTGGCTTTGACCATTAAACTGTGTATTTACCTGACACTTGGCTAATTATTTTGTAAATACTTGGATCAAGTTTTGCTGAGCTTGTAGATCTACATCATCTTAGTATTTGAAAGTTTTTAAATATAATTGATAGTTGAAGGAGGGGGGGAAGACCATGATAGACCATATAATTCATCTAGATTACAAAATATTTAAGAGTAAGGTTTACATAACTCTATTGATCTATTTATTTAAGTTAGTTTGTTTTAGTCAGTGACTCATACCATCATACAATTAGAAAATATAACTGAATCTATACCTTCTTGTGTCTTGTAAGAGTAGTCAAAACTGATAAATGTGATGAAGAGAAATGTTTGAGTGTGTGTGCATAAACATATGAGTATATATATATATATATATATATATATATATATATATCCTTTTTGAAATGAAAAACTAGATTCTTGTCCAGAGGAAAAAGCCTCCCAGGCCTATAAAAATTTATCACATCAGAGTGTCTTTTAGTAAAAGCTAGGCAACATAATTCTATCTAGTTGGAGTCTTGTTTTGTTTTTTTTTCCAAAAAGATTCTATATGTATATTTAATATCCTTTTCAAATCACCAGAAAAAATAAATAGCGGGGGGGAGGGGGGCTTAATTTACCTTAGTTTTCAATAATCTCTCAATAAATTAATATGTTATTTTATAATTTTACTAGAGGCCCGGTGCATGAAATTCGTGCATGGAGGGGGGTTGTCCCTCAGCCCAGCCTGTACCCTCTCCAATATGGGACCCCTCGAGGGATGTCCGACTGCCCGTTTAGGCCCCATCCCGGTGGGCAGTCGGATCCCTAAACGGGCAGTCGGACATCCCTCTCACAATCCAGGACTGCTGGCTCCCAACTGCTTGCCTGCCTGCCTTCCTGATTGCCCCTAACCGCTTCTGCCTGCCAGCCTGATCACCCCCTAACCACTCTGCTGCCAGCCTGTTTGCCCCCAACTTCCCTCCTCTGCCAGCCTAGTCACCCCTTACTGCCCTCTCCTGCAGGGTTGATCACCTCCAACTGCCCTCCCTTGCAGGCTTGGTCCCTCTCAACTACCCTCCCTTTCAGGCCTAGTCCTTCTCAACTGCCCTCCCTTGCAGGCAGGGTGCCTCCCAACTGCCCTCTCCTGCTGGCCATCTTGTGGTGGCCATCTTGTGTCCGCATGGGGGCAGGATCTTTGACCACATGGGGGCAGCTGTGTGTTGCAGTGATGATCAATCTGCATATTACTCTTTTATTAGATAGGATAGAGGCCTGGTACAGGGGTGGGGGCCAGCTGGTTTGCCCTGAAGGGCGTCCCGGATCAGGTGGGGGTTCCCTTGGGGCATGGGGCGGCCTGAGCGAGGGGCCTGTGGTGGTTTGCAGGCCGGCCACGCCCCCTGGCAACCCAAGCAGAGGCCCTGGTATCTGGAATTTATTTTCCTTCTACAATTGAAACTTTGTAGCCTGGAGTGGAGCCAAGCCTGGGGCTCCCTCCGAGGCCAGCAGCCATTTCTGTTGGGGTTATAATTGAAACTTTGTTGCCTTAAGTGGGTGGGCCCGGCCAGGGTATGCGGAAAGCTTTGCTTCCCCTGTTGCCGCCGGCAACCCTGACCTGCTCTCTCAAGCTCCGTTCTGCCGCCATTTGTTTGAATTTGTTTACCTTCTATAATTGAAACTTTGTAGCTTGAGTGGAGGCTTAGGCCTGGCAAGGGCAGGCAGAAAGCTTGGCTTCCTCTGTTACCTGGGAAACCTTGCTCTCTGTGGCTATAGCCATCTTGGTTTGGGTTAATTTGCATGCTCGCTCTGATTGGATGGTGGGCGTGGTTTGTGGGTGTGGCTTGTGGGTGTGTCGGAGGTATGGTCAATTTGCATATTTGTCTATTATTATGTAGGATTATTAGGTAGGATGGGGAATAACCTAAAGAAAAAAGTAAATAATATAAATATTATTAAATTATTTTTACATCTCATTATAAATTTAAAATGAAATATATGTAATCCCGTCCCTTACATGTATGTTTGCATAGCCAAAGTCATTTATTTCAAGTAGTTCCTTAATATAATTATAGTACTTGTGGTGTGTTTATGCATTTCAAGTTCTACATATATTTGATGGCTTGAGAGAAAATATCTCTGTTTCTGATAGGTGGATATAAAGCTTCCAATGGCAGTTCATCTTTCAGCTAGTAAGAGCCTGAAGGTATTATTGACAGTACATAAGCAGGATGTGTATTAACAAAAATGACTTTTGGGGTAGCAAAATTACCATGTAAAGTGTTGGAAAATATGAAGCATCCCTTGACCAAAATTGAGGACAGATGGTAAATAAGTATATTATATAGAAGTGCAACTTGCACAGGGAATATTTAAGTGGGAAGAATGTGATTATGTAAATGAAAAATTCACTGTAACTAAGAGTACTGAGTACATAGTGATACTCAAATTGCATTATTCAACTAAGTATAGAGTTGTTCCTGGATTATGATCATAGGCTAAAGGATTGGTCTCTGAAAAACTGGAAGAAACATCTATATTTGATCATATTCCTCTTACCTGATCTGTTAATATTTTATTTATTGTAGAATAAAGCATAACTTTTGAAAGCATATCTCTTTTTTCTATAACCTCCTGCTATTAATGTTTTGATAAGTGAATACACATTTGGTCATAACATGAATGTTACCTGAACAGTGGTATTGTTTGAAGAGATCACAGGAAAGGGTCAATGGGTAACTAACTACATCACCTGCTGCAATATTGTGATTTCGGAGAAATATATATTTGGTCATTTATGTGATCAAATTACATCTTTCATATATAATTGGTCTTCTTCCACAGTTCTGGACTCATGGTTAGGCAAACACTTGGCATTCCTTGTGTTGAGAGACACAAAGATGTCTCTTGTTATGTTGATGTGTTGACTTTTGGACCACACCTAAGGATGGAGCTGGATGTCAAGAGAAACAACCTTGTGATTAGAGGGTTGGAACTTAGACTTCCACCCCCAGACCTCCAGGGAAGAGAGAGTCCTCAAATTTTAATAAATTGCTAGAAGCCAGTGTTTTAATCAATAATTTCTATGTAATGAACCCTCCATAAAAACCTAAAAGGATGTAGGGACAGTGGGTTTCTGACAGGGCATGGAAATTCCAAACCCCTTCACACATACTTTGCCCCATTCATTTCTTCCATCTGTCTGTTCCTGAGTCAAATCCTTTTATGATAAACTGTTAATCTCTTTTTTCATATTTTTATAGTTTTCAGATAAGAAGGGAGAGGGAGAGAAAGATAGATACATCAATGATGAGAGAGAACTATCGATTGGCTGTCTCCTGCATGCCCCACACTGGGGATCGAGCCCACAACCATAGCCTGTGCCCTGACTGGGAATCAAACCCTGACCTCTTTGTTCCTAGGTCAACACTCAACCACAGAGCCACACTGGCTGGACAATAAAATACTAATCTAATAAGTATAATGTTTCTCTGAGATATGTGAGACCCTTTAGTAAATTAAATGAACCCACAGAGGGGTTTATTGGGACCTCTGATCTATATCCAGTGGGTCAGAAGCACAGGTTTGACTGATATCTGAAGTGTGTGTGAGGGTAGTCTTGAAGGACTAAACCTTTAACCTGTGGGATCTGATGTCATATCTGGATAAATAGTGTCAGAATAAAGTTGAATTATAGTACACCCAGCTAGTCTCCCAGAATTGCTTAGTGGTAGAGGAGAAATCCCCCTAAGAAGTCAGAATTGGTCACAGAACCAGATCACCTGCTTATTCAAGAAAACAGTAGGAATATAATGATTTAGGAAACATTCTGAGTATTCAGATCATGTGATCTAATTAATTATTTTAACTATCTGTGATGAATTCATGGCTGTACACATTTTTAATCTAAGGAGTCCCTTCTAATGTCTTCCATAAATAAAATATGCTTGTTTTTTTTATGTAGGCACAGATTCAAACATTCAGAGTTCAGAGGGTTTCCAGTGTGTGTTTTTTTTATCTTGGTTATTGTTAAAGAACTGTGAGATTTTACCCTGCTTGCAAGCTGACAAATTAGCCTGCCACAGTTTCAGGGGTGCCGGTGGAAGGCATGGGACTCATGGCCAGAGACAATGTACTTAATTACTCACAGTGACAGCAGTATTCTGTGTTACAGCATTTTCTTGTGCCATTCCCTGAACCTCGAATCCCGTAAGGTGATGTGAAAAGAACCAAGTGCCACCTGCATACATAGTGAGTTGATTGACAGGAGAGGGCCTCTGAACTTGGAAACCTGAATCATTTATAATGGGAAGTAAGGGTGCTTGACTTGCTCTGGAGGCAATAAAATCTGTCTCCCAAGACTGTAAGTAGATCTCCCCTTTGCTCCAGAGAAATAACCCATGTCTACCTTCCATTGTTAAAAAGATAATCTAAAAGGGCCTCATTTGCATGATCTGCAGAAACATGGGAGGTACATGGACAGTTATATTCCTCAATTGAAATATCATAAACAGTAGGATGAAGTATGATAATCAGCCCCTTGCAAAGTAGGCAATGTTTTCACACATTTTAATGATGGTTATCTCTATCAGTATTTGACTCAAAATAGCCTGTTTATTGACTGGTAAAATTTTTAAATTTGTTTAAATTATGCATTCTAAAATCTAGAAGTAAGTCTCTCAAGTTTGTGATGTGGTTTTAATTTTAAAAATAATAGAGTACCAGTGTTCAAATTTTCATTTTCTTCAGGGAGTTACTGAATAAACATTGATAGATACTTCAGATCCCCTCCAAATTTATTATGAACCTGTTATGACATAAGACATTAAAGAGAAGGCTTTTGCCACCTGTCATCATTTGTCACTCAGGGTGACATTTCTCTGGCAATGAATTCACTTCATCACTCTGTTGGACTCTGGGCTTGAGTTGCCCACATGACAAGGCTCTAGCTACATTGTCCTCTCTATCAGACCCCAGGCATATAAAACTGAGGTGATCATGTGCTTCAGGTCATTAGCATCTTGCCCATTGTAATACCTCTCATTCTTTATGATTTCCTCTTGTCTCTCTTCCATGCCTCCACATGTTTAGAAACAGTTATTCAAGAGTATATGTGTCCTTCCAATCCTTTTTC